>NW_023596746.1:5230757-5236715 GCF_011947565.3 Pollicipes pollicipes
ATGGAATCGAAGACTAAGTTGCCAACTGTAGAACGATCGGGGGCAATCTCGCCTTAACATTATGAGAACGAGGGGCTCACATCTTATGCATCTTACTTAGTTTTTGCTACAGAAGAACGGGTTGAACTCCGACGTAAGAAGTTTAAAGGAAAGTCATCTCAGGCCACCCGATTTCAAAGCAACGGCTTGCCTGAACAACACTGGCTACAATTACTTGTGATTCAGTAAATTACAAGCTTCTGATGAATTATGCCAAAATGTCTCTCAGGTTTTGCGGCATCATCGAGATGCTACTTGTAATAATATAAAACCACTGCCTAGACCGCAATCAAAAGGGTTTCAAAGCCCCATTCCCAGCCTTGATGGAAAGTTTAAGGATCGGCCACGCAAAATATTGAAAACTGATTGGCGCAACTAGAGCCACGCACCCTTACCATACGATTAGATCGTTTGCAAATTTAACATCTAGTCTATACCGTTCTCGCGCATATTTGCGAAGACCGGCGTCGCCTTTCATTTTTTAAGCAATTTCATCAAACGTGTTTTTGGGGTGAGTTTGGGACCAGCGTCCTTGCCAAATACGTACAGGTTATTTCGAAGACCCTAACCCGCCACCTAAGCTGATAAATTCGAGCTTAACAATATAAGCAGGGTATACTGACTCTTCATTTTATTTCAGTTATTGAATAATCCAATTTATGCTGAAAACCAAACTTGCATATATGTACTGTATGTGACTGCATGACTATAGTACAATAATGTGTGATGAAAATGATTATCTAACTGAGCGAAACGATGACAAAACAGATGCACTTATGCAATATTTGTTAAAGACATACCGAAAACGACAAACGCATCATACAAAACCCCGAACAACGACCAAGAAGGCTACAAACGCAGACGTTGCTGCAGTGTACATCCAACAAAGCAGAGAGAAAAACCTCCTCCCGAAATACCCCAATATGTTAAAAATACATATAATACTATATCATATATCTATATATACCGTCTCCCCTGCCCGACTAACCCTGTGCTTGCTCTATCACTCGACTAGACCCATGTTCGCTCTGTGGTCCAGTGGAGCCCTTGTGTCCTTCCGCCATCCACGGTAGCCTGTATTCCCTGTGATCCATCTGAGCCTGCTCTCCCTTACAGCCATCCGAGTCCATGCCCCCCCTGGGACCTATCTGATCTCCCTATGTTCTGCCCTGTACTCAGTCTCCCACCTGAACCTGACCTCTCCTGTATGTCCCGGCTGAGCCTCCGTGCCCCGCTGCCGCAGTGCTGGGGTGCGTGGTGGCCGCAGCCAGCGGCGCCACCTGGAGGAGACGCTGCCTGGCGTGCCCGGCCAGGACACCCATCTACGCCGAGGTGCCCGACACTGGCTTCGCCTGCGATGGCCGCATCAACGGCGGGTACTACGCCGATCCGCAGGCGCAGTGTCAGGTCAGTGACTCAATATCAGGTCAGAGATACGGTGTCAGGTCCAGCGACTCAGTGTCAGACCAGTTGTCTCACTCGGTGTCTGATCAGCGACTCTGTGTCAGGACAGTGACTCAGTGTCAGATCACAGCCACGGTGTCAGGGTCAGTAACTCAGTGTCAGGTACGTGGCCCGTCATGGGTCAGATCAGCGGCTTCGGATATCCAGCGTCGGTTTATTGACTCAGTCCTATCAGATCAGTGACCCCGGTCAGTATCGAGCCACTGACGGCCCAAACGCCATTCAATGACCCACCCAGAGCCAGGTCGGTGGGTTCGGGTCCAGTGTCAGGTCGGTAACTGATCCGGTGTCAGGATAGCAGGTCTGGCCGTGTGTCAGGTGCTTGTCTCACTTTACATATATATATATATATATATATATATATATATATATATATATATATATATTATATATATCCTTCCGCCATCCACGGTAGCCTGTATTCCCTGTGATCCATCTGAGCCTGCTCTCTCCCTTACAGCCATCCGAGTCCATGTCTGTACTATATATATATATATATATATATATATATATATATATATATATATATATATATACAGAGAGTCGAAGCCGTTGTTCAGGCCAGGGCATCAATATTGTCAGGCTAAGCTGCTTACACGCCGGGGCAGCCATCGCGTCCTAAGTCCGGTGCTGGTGTGAATGAAAACACCATCCGGATTTGTCTTATCTAACACAGACATGCTCACAGTAATGTAGTTTACTCCTGGAGTCCACAACATAAAGCGTGTTAAAACTTCAATTATTGTATTTTTTTTTAACGGCAGAAAGCGTGTTTAGCGTTTCCACTTGCACGAACTGGGATGAATGTGTATCACACCGTTGCACAACTAACGACACCAGGTTAAGCCCAATGATTGAGAGGCGACGGGAGCCCGCATGCAATAGCAGAACATGCTGCAAAATGATCCGGTTAGAACATGTCACCCCTGCAAACTAGCCATCTCACAAACCACGCATTTATCGAGTTCTTCGACTCAGGCAGATGACATCTCTTGCAGCTGGACCGCACTATTTAGACCATCCTGTCGAGCCTCCCGCCACCGTGGACAGTGGCGTGACGTGGACGTGACATCGACCCCATGCTCCCGTAACCCGGCCAACCACAGCACGCAGCTTCTCAATCAGTGGACAAAGCACACGGCGGTCAGCGCGGCGCGTCAGCGATATCAGCGCTCCATCACCGGTGACGAACTACGTCCGAACCCACCCGTCACGCCGCCACGCGCGGCGCCTGAAGCCGTGACGTCAGCGACGCCGTTGCAGCGGCACGTTCGCGGGGCGCATCACGCAGGTGTCACGGCGGCGCAGATGAGGCGCGCGCCCGCCGCCGGACGCTTTCGATTTCGGCGACTCGCTGCCGGCGACAGCGAAATGGCCGGCGCCGGGCGGTGGCCATCTGCTGACCGTCGCTGCTGCGGCCGCCGACGGTGTTACGTCACGCGGTGGTGCCAGCGGGAGAGACGCGTGCGGCAGGCGGTGGCGGACGGGGAGGCGGCGGGGGTGGGGAGCGGGAGAGACGGATAGTACGGCGGGCGGCGGGCGGCGGCGGACGGGGAGGCGGCGGGGGGTAGGGAGTGGAAGAGATGGAGAGTACGGCGGGCGGCAGGCGGTGGCGGACGGGGAGGCGGCGGGGGTGGAGAGCGGGAGAGACGGACAGTACGGCGGGGGGCAGGCGGCGGCGGACGGGGAGGCGCCGGGGGTGGGGAGCGGGAGAGACGGAGAGCACGGCGGGCGGCAGGCGGTGGCGGACGGGGAGGCGGCGGGGGTGGAGAGCGGGAGAGACGGAGAGCATGGCGGGCGGTAAGGGCTGGAGTGTCAGGTGGAAGTGGGTGCCAGGCAGGTGCCTCGGCGACTAACATGAAGCCGTTACAGGTGTTAAAGGGAATCTCGCATCTTGTCGTGACTGTATTTGGCCCACATTCTTACAACGTAAACAGTACTTGCATTGCGTGGCAATGACTCTAAGAGGCGTCGCAAGGTTGCTTGAGTGAATCTTTCCCATCTTAAATGACGTTGGGGGGCGGGGGTATTGGCGACTGGGCTGGTATGGGGGGGGGGATCTTGGCGGACTAGGCTAGTATGGGGGGGTCTTGGCGACTGGGCTGGTATGGGGGGGTCTTGGCGACTGAGCTGGTATGGGGGCGGGGTCTTGGCGACTGGGCTGGTATGGGGGTCTTGGCGACTGGGCTGATACGGGGGAGGGGGGTCTTGGCGACTGGGCTGGCATGGGGGGGGGGGTCTTGGCGACTGGGCTGGTATGGGGGGGGGGGGGAGAGGGGCAGTGGGCGCTATTCCGATGAGGCACCGTCGGAACTTTCCAGCCGTGTGAAAATGCCAGTTTATCATATAAACCATCCTTCCCGTCTAGTCGTCACAATGCGGCTTCATGCAGCCAACATTGCTTATAAACTATTGGGCTTCAGCTGGCTGGTCTAGTTCGCTCCGTGAAGCTCTCTCAGGAAGCACACCTCGCGCACGAGTTTCATATGACCTCCACGCACCAAACCGGCGATGAGCAGTTCCAGCCAGTCGCTCTGCGGTCACCCACACCACGAGATGGTCCGTGACCGACGGCACGGCGGGCGCCGCGGCCCAGTGGGCACGCGGCCACCGTCGGAGCGCAACACAGTCCATCGAGTGATGACACTGTCGGCCGGCCGATTTTCCCGTCCGCCGGGCGTGACGTGCGGTCGCGGGTCGCGGCCCGACACCTCGAGCCCGCGACCTTGCCGCTGACCAATCCCGTGGCCAGGAGGGCTGGGGCTGACCTCCGCGCGGGTCGTGACGGCTGGTTCGGATCTGGTCTCCTGGCCGCTCTAGATCGGGTCTGCTGGGTTGTTAGATCTTGTCTACTCGCTGGTCTGGATCTGGTCTGCCGGCTGGTCTGGATCGCAGCGCGGCTGATCGCGGCTACGGGAGAGGGTCGCCGCGGCGGTCGGCAGGCTTCACTGCGTCCCTCGCCACCGTCTCGGCACCGTCACGGCGTCACCCGCCACCGTCTCGGCACCGTCACGGCGTCCCTCGCCACCGTCTCGGCACCGTCACGGTATAACTCGCCACCGTCTCGGCACCGTCACGCTCTGGCATCTGTTGGACTGCGATTCACCCAAACATTATGAACAGCTAAAGCCGTACCGTGTGCTAAATCTCGTGTTCACTGTCTGCGCTCGCCGCCCGTCAGTGAAAGACAAGGCTGTAAGGAAGTGGCTCAGACTCCTTGGCAGGAGTTTGGAACGCCTACCTCCGTGCTTTAGGTCTTTGTTCTGGACCGCGGCTATGGCACCAAGGTGTACACATTCCGCCGGCGCGGGTACACGCTACTAAACACCGCCGAATGTTCACGCCATCGCAGTCCGCACAATCCAATCCAAAAGTCTGTAGGGCTCAGTCTTCAAAACGGAGATTCAGAAGCACTTATTCTGCTACGTGTTACCTATCTTTTCTGCCCCGAGATGATGACCATGACCAGGGCACTGACATAACCGTGTTATCTTGCTCGCTGCCTCGCAGACAGCGTGGTTCATTTGTCCGGAACCTACGCGGTTTGTCGCTCTTTGGCCACACCGGGTCATCTACGCAGGATACGGATCGGTCTGGTTGTAATGTTTCCTCGGATGGTCTCCACTAACACCGGCACGCCGGATTTTTTTGGTGCTATTAACGTGGCGTGCCTCACAGCGCCACACCGTGAATGGTCCATTGTGAGTTTCCCTTTCACGCTGATCGATTACGTCCGCGGGAGCGCGATCATCATGTGTTCGTCATCAAATCCAGTGTCTGTTCATTAACGCCCATTAGTAACGCTTCAATCATGACCCATAAGCGCGTCTATCCGACAGCGACTTGCAAATGAACCCAGGTCCCCAATTACAAGCCGCGACAAAACGCGAGCCAGCATTCGAGTCCGTGCGAGCGCTGCTGGTCTGCAGCGACCGGCGCTGACAGTCCACATCCCGCACGTTCCGTCGGTGCCGCGGGGGCCACCCCGCCCTGGCCGCGCGTCGCGGTGTCGTCAGCGACGTTGGCTAACCAGGCGCCGGCTGCGGCGGCGGCCGGGCCCGTGACGGCCGGCGTGACACCCGCGCGCCATCTGGCGGCCGCCGCCGCCGCGGGACCGGCGGGGCGGGGCCGAGACTGACCGGCGGCGAGGTGCGGGAGATGGGGACGCGGGAGCCGGCAGCGACACCTCTCGGAAGCGGCCGGGATCGGTGATAATCTCAGTCTTCAAAATACACACTGGTTTGATGAAGCGTTATTGAGGACGAAGAGACCCATTCCGCTGCTAGCTTGTTTCTCAGATAGTAAGGTTCGCGTGCGGAAAAGAACGAGGAGACTTGAATTATTTGTGCTTAGATTGATTCACATTCGTGTTAACTGCCATAACCAAACAGTCTTGAATTATTCTATAATATATATATATATATATATATATATATATATATATATATATATATA
>NW_023596746.1:5237627-5246175 GCF_011947565.3 Pollicipes pollicipes
ATATATATATATATATATATATATATATATATATATATATATATATATTATAGAATAATTCAAGACTGTTTGGTTATGGCAGTTAACACGAATGTGAATCAATCTAAGCACAAATAATTCAAGTCTCCTCGTTCTTTTCCGCACGCGAACCTTACTATCTGAGAAACAAGCTAGCAGCGGAATGGGTCTCTTCGTCCCTCATAACGCTTCATCAACAGTGTGTATTTTGAAGACTGAGATTAATGCACCGATCCCTGCCGCTTCCGAGAGGTGTCGCTGCCGGCTCCCGCGTGCCCCATCTCCCGCACCTCGCCGCCGGTCAGTCTCGGCCCCGCCCCGCCGGTCCCGCGGCGGCGGCGGCCGCCAGGATGGCGCGCGGGTGTCACGCCGGCCGTCACGGGCCCGGCCGCCGCCGTGCAGCCGCGCCTGGTTAGCCAACGTCGCTGACGACACAACCGCGAACGGCGCGGACAGGGCGGGTGGCCCCCGCGGCACCTGACGGAACGTGCGGGGATGTGGACTGTCAGCGCCGGTCGCTGCAGACCAGCAGCGCGTCGCACGGACTCGAATGCTGGCTCGCGTTTTGTCGCGGCTTGTAATTTGGGGACCTGTGGTTCATTTGCAAGTCGCTGTCGGATAGACGCGCTTATGGGTCATGATTGAAGCGTTACTAATGGGCGTTAATGAACAGACACTGGATTTGATGACGAACACATGATGATCGCGCTCCCGCGGACGTAATCGATCAGCGTGAAAGGGAAACTCACAATGGACCATTCACGGTGTGGCGCTGTGAGGCACGCCACGTTAATAGCACCAAAAAAATCCGGCGTGCCGGTGTTAGTGGAGACCATCCGAGGAAACATTACAACCAGACCGATCCGTATCCTGCGTAGATGACCCGGTGTGGCCAAAGAGCGACAAACCGCGTAGGTTCCGGACAAATGAACCACGCTGTCTGCGAGGCAGCGAGCAAGATAACACGGTTATGTCAGTGCTCTGGTCATGGTCATCATCTCGGAGCAGAAAAGATAGGTAACACGTAGCAGAATAAGTGCTTCTGAATCTCCGTTTTGAAGACTGAGCCCTACAGACTTTTGGATTGGATTGTGCGGACTGCGATGGCGTGAACATTCGGCGGTGTTTAGTAGCGTGTACCCTCGCCGGCGGAATGTGTACACCTTGGTGCCATAGCCGCGGTCCAGAACAAAGACCTAAAGCACGGAGGTAGGCGTTCCAAACTCCTGCCAAGGAGTCTGAGCCACTTCCTTACAGCCTTGTCTTTCACTGACGGGCGGCGAGCGCAGACAGTGAACACGAGATTTAGCACACGGTACGGCTTTAGCTGTTCATAATGTTTGGGTGAATCGCAGTCCAACAGATGCCAGAGCGTGACGGTGCCGAGACGGTGGCGAGTTATACCGTGACGGTGCCGAGACGGTGGCGAGGGACGCCGTGACGGTGCCGAAACGGTGGCGGGTGACGCCGTGACGGTGCCGAGACGGTGGCGAGGGACGCAGTGAAGCCTGCCGACCGCCGCGGCGACCCTCTCCCGTAGCCGTGATCAGCCGCGCCGCGATCCAGACCAGCCGGCAGACCAGATCCAGACCAGCGAGTAGACAAGATCTAACAACCCAGCAGACCCGATCTAGAGCGGCCAGGAGACCAGATCCGAACCAGCCGTCACGACCCGCGCGGAGGTCAGCCCCAGCCCTCCTGGCCACGGGATTGGTCAGCGGCAAGGTCGCGGGCTCGAGGTGTCGGGCCGCGACCGCGACCGCACGTCACGCCCGGCGGACGGGAAAATCGGCCGGCCGACAGTGTCATCACTCGATGGACTGTGTTGCGCTCCGACGGTGGCCGCGTGCCCACTGGGCCGCGGCACCCGCCGTGCCGTCGGTCACGGACCATCTCGTGGTGTGGGTGACCGCAGAGCGACTGGCTGGAACTGCTCATCGCCGGTTTGGTGCGTGGAGGTCATATGAAACTCGTGCGCGAGGTGTGCTTCCTGAGAGAGCTTCACGGAGCGAACTAGACCAGCCAGCTGAAGCCCAATAGTTTATAAGCAATGTTGGCTGCATGAAGCCGCATTGTGACGACTAGACGGGAAGGATGGTTTATATGATAAACTGGCATTTTCACACGGCTGGAAAGTTCCGACGGTGCCTCATCGGAATAGCGCCCACTGCCCCTCTCCCCCCCCCCCCCATACCAGCCCAGTCGCCAAGACCCCCCCCCCCCATGGCCAGCCCAGTCGCCAAGACCCCCCTCCCCCGTATCAGCCCAGTCGCCAAGACCCCCCATACCAGCCCAGTCGCCAAGACCCCGCCCCCATACCAGCTCAGTCGCCAAGACCCCCCCATACCAGCCCAGTCGCCAAGACCCCCCATACTAGCCTAGTCGCCAAGATCCCCCCCCCCATACCAGCCCAGTCGCCAATACCCCCCGCCCCCCAACGTCATTTAGATGGGAAAGATTCACTCAAGCAACCTTGCGACGCCTCTTAGAGTCATTGCCACGCAATGCAAGTACTGTTTACGTTGTAAGAATGTGGGCCAAATACAGCCACGACAAGATGCGAGATTCCCTTTAACACCTGTAACGGCTTCATGTTAGTCGCCGAGGCACCTGCCTGGCACCCACTTCTACCTGACACTCCAGCCCTTACCGCCCGCCGCTCTCCGTCTCTCCCGCTTCTCTCCACCCCCGCCCCTCCCCGTCCGCCACCGCCTGCCGCCCGCCGTGCTCCCCGTCTCCCCCGCTCCCCACCACCCCCGGCGCCTCCCCGTCCGCCGCCGCCTGCCCCCCGCCGTACTGTCCGTCTCTCCCCGCTCTCCACCCCCGCCGCCTCCCCCGCCACCGCCTGCCGCCCGCCGTACTCTCCATCTCTTCCACTCCCTACCCCCCCGCCGCCTCCCCGTCCGCCGCCGCCCGCCGCCCGCCGTACTATCCGTTCTCTCCCGCTCCCCACCTCCCCACCCCCCCTCCTCCCGCCTCCTCCCGCCTGCCGCACTCTCTCTCCCGCTGGCACCACCGCGTGACGTCACAACCCGTCGGCGCCGCAGCAGCGACGGTCAGCAGATGGCCACCGCCCGGCGCCGGGCCATTTCGCTGTCGCCGGCAGCGAGTCGCCGAAATCGAAAGCGTCCGTCGGCGGGCGCGCGCCTCATCTGCGCCGCCGTGACACCTGCGTGATGCGCCCCGCGAACGTGCCGCTGCAACGGCGTCGCTGACGTCACGGCTTCAGGCGCCGCGAGTGACGGCGTGACGGGTGGGTTCGGACGCAGTTCGTCACCGGTGATGGAGCGCTGATATCGCTGACGCGCCGCGCTGACCGCCGTGTGCTTTGTCCACTGATTGAGAAGCTGCGTGCTGTGGTTGGCCGGGTTACGGGAGCATGGGGTCGATGTCACGTCACGTCACGCCACTGTCACGGTGGCGGGAGGCTCGACAGGTGGTCTAAATAGTGCGGTCCAGCTGCAAGAGATGTCATCTGCCTGAGTCGAAGAACGCGATAAATGCGTGGTTTGTGAGATGGCTAGTTTGCAGGGTGACATGTTCTACCGGATCATTTTGCAGCATGTTCTGCTATTGCATGCGGGCTCCCGTCGCCTCTCAATCATTGGCGTACCTGGTGTCGTTAGTTGTGCAACGGGTGTGATACACTTCATCCCAGTTCGTGCAAGTGGAAACGCTAAACAACGCTTCTGCCGATTAAAAAAAAATACAATAATTGAAGTTTTAACACGCTTTATGTTGTGGACGCCAGTAGTAACTACATTACTGTGAGCATGTCTGTGTGTAGATAAGACAAATCCGGATGGGTTTTCATTCACACAGCACCGGATCTTAGACGCGATGCTGCCCGGCGTGTAAGCAGCTTAGCCTGACAATATTGATGCCCTGGCCTGAACAACGGCTTCGACTCTCTGTATATATATATAATATATATATATATATATATATATATATATATATATATATACAGACATGGACTCGGATGGCTGTAAGGGAGAGAGCAGGCTCAGATGGATCACAGGGAATACAGGCGTACCGTGGATGGGCGGAAGGATATATTATATATATATATATATATATATATATATATATATATATATATATATGTAAAGTGAGACAAGCACCTGACACACGGCCAGACCTGCTATCCTGACACCGGATCAGTTACCGACCTGACACTGGACCCGAACCCACCGACCTGGCTCTGGGTGGGTCATTGGAATGGCGTTTGGCCGGTCAGTGGCTCGATACTGGACCGGGGTCACTGATCTGATAGGAGCTGAGTCAATAAACCGACGCTGGATCCGAAGCCGCTGATCTGACCCATGACGGGCCACTTACCTGACACTGAGTTACTGACCTGACACCGTGGCTGTGATCTGACACTGAGTCACTGTCCTGACACAGAGTCGCTGATCAGACACCGAGTGAGACACTGGTCTGACACTGAGTCGCTGACCTGACACCGTATCTCTGACCTGATATTGAGTCACTGACCTGACACTGCGCCTGCGGATCGGCGTAGTACCCGCCGTTGATGCGGCCATCGCAGGCGAAGCCAGTGTCGGGCACCTCGGCGTAGATGGGGTAGTCCTGGCCGGGCACGCCAGGCAGCGTCTCCTCCAGGGTGGCGCCGCTGGCTGCGGCCACCACGCACCCCAGCACTGCGGCAGCGGGGCACGGAGGCTCAGCCGGGACATACAGGAGAGGTCAGGTTCAGGTGGGAGACTGAGTACAGGGCAGAACATAGGGAGATCAGATAGGTCCCAGGAGGGGGCATGGACTCGGATGGCTGTAAGGGAGAGAGCAGGCTCAGATGGATCACAGGGAATACAGGCTACCGTGGATGGCGGAAGGACACAAGGGCTCCACTGGACCACAGAGCGAACATGGGTCTAGTCGAGTGATAGAGCAAGCACAGGGTTAGTCGGGCAGGGGAGACGGTATATATATAGATATATGATATAGTATTATATGTATTTTTAACATATTGGGGTATTTCGGGAGGAGGTTTTCTCTCATGCTTTGTTGGATGTACACTGCAGCAACGTCTGCGTTTGTAGCCTTCTTGGTCGTTTGTTCGGGGTTTTGTATGATGCGTTTGTCGTTTTCGGTATGTCTTTAACAAATATTGCATAAGTGCATCTGTTTTGTCATCGTTTCGCTCAGTTAGATAATCATTTTCATCACAATTATTGTACTATAGTCATGCAGTCACATACAGTACATATATGCAAGTTTGGTTTTCAGCATAAATTGGATTATTCAATAACTGAAATAAAATGAAGAGTCAGTATACCCTGCTTATATTGTTAAGCTCGAATTTATCAGCTTAGGTGGCGGGGTTAGGGTCTTCGAAATAACCTGTACGTATTTGGCAAGGACGCTGGTCCCAAACTCACCCCAAAAACACGTTTGATGAAATTGCTTAAAAAATGAAAGGCGACGCCGGTCTTCGCAATATATGCGCGAGAACGGTATAGACTAGATGTTAAATTTGCAAACGATCTAATCGTATGGTAAGGGTGCGTGGCTCTAGTTGCGCCAATCAGTTTTCAATATTTTGCGTGGCCGATCCTTAAACTTTCCATCAAGGCTGGGAATGGGGCTTTGAAACCCTTTTGATTGCGGTCTAGGCAGTGGTGTTTATATTATTACAAGTAGCATCTCGATGATGCCGCAAAACCTGAGAGACAATTTTGGCATAATTCATCAGAAGCTTGTAATTTACTGAATCAGCAAGTAATTGTAGCCAGTGTTGTTCAGGCAAGCCGTTGCTTTGAAATCGGGTGGCCTGAGATGACTTTCCTTTAAACTTCTTACGTCGGAGTTCAACCCGTTCTTCTGTAGCAAAAACTAAGTAAGATGCATAAGATGTGAGCCCCTCGTTCTCATAATGTTAAGGCGAGATTGCCCCCGATCGTTCTACAGTTGGCAACTTAGTCTTCGATTCCATGCGATATTTCAGGATCGAGTCTCGCAAAAACTCGTTTTTTCGACAAGTGAGTGCATCTCGATACTCAATGAGTGCATCTCGGTGTGCCACTTACCGTTATCAAATCAACAAACACAAAATCATCATAACATGCACCAAATCATCTGCCTCAGCATGACTTTGTTTGGTTTCAACAACCAACAAAATATGAACCATCTCCATTAAATGAAGCGAACCTGACAATGCGTGGCACCACGTGGAACGTAAAATCGCCGTGAAACGTGGAATCAAGGAGAAGCCTCCGGCTTCTAGAAGACAATTAGATGTTGATAGTGTCTATAACTTGTGAGTATCGCGTGCTTGCCGCATGTAATATCTTGCTTGCAAGCGAAGTTTTATTTCGAGTGAAAACAATAAAAAGAAGACCATGCTAAGCTTTCAAGGACCCGCTAACAGGCTTCAGGAGTAATCACATTGGCTGCAATGACGCTAAACGATGAGTGCCGCAGCAAAAGTCATTGAGGGATTACGTCGTCATGCCACTACGCTTTCAGGTCATCCCCGTGCGCACTACGTTACATTGCACTACAGTACACTACGTTACGTTACAGTGCATTCCGCGATGTGTAGCGTCACATCTCGTTATGCCGTAGCCTCTTCCACCGGCACATCCGTGCACATCGGAGCCTTACCGTACAGGAGCGCGACGTAGCTCGACATGGTCGGCCTGTGTCACCTGCTGTGTCTGCTCGCCACCGGCGCGACTGTGGAGCCGGGGCGCGGGCGGCAGGTGTTATATACCTGTCACCGGCGGCCGGCCGGCGTTGCGTCCTCCCACCGCACCCCGCAGTCCCGCCGGCAGGGGGCAGCGGGAGAACGCCGCTCGGCTCAGGGGCCGGAGCAGGCCGGCAGTGTGCAGGTGGCATCGGACGAGACCAGCGGACCTCCGAGCCCGGATATAGTTGGTGTCGCGGCGCAGTCCACATGTGAGCTGGAAGCACCAGACCTGCGGGTCCTGTCAGCACAGTATCGCAAACCTGCGAAGCCAGCGCCCGAATAACCACCTGCTGATGCTGATGTTGGTCTAATGTAATGGATGGTAATGATCTAAGGGACTTCGTATATATATATATATATATATATATATATATATATATATATATGCATCTATGTACTCATTTACTTATTTATTGAGTTATATATTTGAGGTATGTGGTGGGATGCTCGCAGCTACTGTCATATTATAAGTTATATATATATATATATATATATATATATATATATATATATATATATATATATGAACTAAGGTAATGAGTGTCCAGGTAATCTCTGCTCAAAGTACACCCCTAATGTGCACTACCTTGCCCATAACACAATGGCATAGCTGATGCACTGATGGGTACACCCTCCTGCCTGCCTGATACACGCCTGCACGACTCTGTTGAGAGGCCGCTTGTTTCGGCATCTCGCAGCTCACGGGGATACTAGCCCAGCACAACCCATGCCACGACCTTACATCCCATGACCATCCTGAGACGGAACATCTCGCAGCTCACGGGGATACTAGCCCAGCACAACCCATGCCACGACCTTACATTCCATGACCATCCTGAGACGGAACATTTCGCAGCTCACGGGGATACTAGCACATCACAACCCATGCCACGACCTTACATCCCATGACCATCCTGAGACGGAACATTTCGCAGCTCACGGGGATACTAGCCCAGCACAACCCATGCCACGACCTTACATCCCATGACCATCCTGAGACGGAACATTTCGCAGTTCACGGGGATACTAGCACATCACAACCCATGCCACGACCTTACATCCCATGACCATCCTGAGACGGAACATTTCGCAGCGCACGGGGATGCCAGCACATCACAACCCATGCCACGGCTTTACATCCCATGACCATCCCGAGACGGAGAAACAAGTGGCCGACGGGCTAGTGGTATTTGAAAACACGAGGAGAACCATCGCAAACTCCAGCATAGGCGTGGGTGATCGATTCTGACGTGAACAAGTACAAACCAAACGGTTCTGACGACGCTGTTGCGCTGCAGTAATTTTACCAACAAGCGGCACCTTCGGTCAAGTGTGAAGTGGGGCTCATGATTAGTCAACGCGCGTATGTTCGCAATGTGTTCGACGCGACACGGCCATGAAAAATGAACACTATTATCGCCATGTCATGCGCTCCGAAGCTACAAGTATATGCCCAGTTAAAAAACTGGCATGGTGGTGACGTGAAGCGTTGTATCGAGCGCTCCGTGATCGAAATAAGTGCTCGATGCGTCAGGGATCGAACACCAAGTCATCCCCGCCCTGCATCTGGGATCATCGCTGCATCTCTCCTGCATCACCAGTGACTGGTGTGGTTATATTGGGTGGGATGCTCCAAGCTGCTATACATTGGCAGTGACGTCACGAACAATGGCGCCGGAGGAATGATCGCGCAACTACGTCACTGTCAAACAGGCCGCTGATGAGAGAAACCGATATAATTTTCCCCAGGTCTCTTTGCAGTAAGGAGCGTCAACCGCGCCACAGCTAAGCACCGACGCTTTGTGAACACTCTGAAAT
>NW_023596746.1:5247192-5373437 GCF_011947565.3 Pollicipes pollicipes
GCAATAATAGTCAACAAGCATGGAATGTATTGACTTATATTGTTATCTCTCATACTCCCATGGAAAATGCCAGCGTATATCAACTATAAATGCCGTCATGTCAACGACACATGCCACGGGAGGCCTAGTATCATGCCTTGACAAAATAAGCAGCCGCTGGGCGGGGGTGCCTATCTCCGAATACGCAGCGCACAGCCGTGCTGAATGTGCCACTCCGTTTCGTCTGATGTCATCAGCTTCCTGAACTCGGCGACTCGCTGGTCTGACCTCTGTGAGAACACAAAGACGGGTCTCAGTCACGACGAGAGCATGCGTCGTCTCCGCTTGTACGGAGAGAACTTCATGCAGATCCAGGCTCCGTCGGTGCTGAAACTCATCTATGAGCAGGTCTGTGAGCGCAGCCAGTACTGTGACGGTGACTATTGGTGTTAAGAACATCAGACTGCTTGATTTATGCAGAGAATTGCGCAACTATGCTGACGTAAGATAAAGACATATCGGTGAACCAATGCAGGCAATGGCGTACTCGCTATTGCTTTTCGTGTCGTATAGGTATTTAATATGTCACCAAATAAGATGAGATTGCTATATATATATATATATATATATATATATATATATATATATATATATATATATATATATAAATCCATACGTATGTGTGCATATATATGCCAAAACAGTATTTACAACATATTTTGGGTATTTTACAAACAGGAAACGTTCCGACGAATACGCCACATTCTCTATCACTGTTCTCCATTAACCCGTAGCGTAACACACGTCTGTGAGGCCTACATTAAATGAAGTACCTTCCTGGCGTTACAGGGCGTCAATCCGTTCTACATAATGCAGCTCTACTCGTTCGTGTTGTGGTTCTCCAGCGGCTATTTTGAGTTTGCCATCGCTCTCATCATCATCACCGTCCTTTCCATTGCCATAATGGTGTGGGAGGCCCGCCGGGTGAGCTGGGGCTTAGAAGAAACACGTGACCGACAATCGATCATCGAGCAGTGCGCGGTTTTCTGCAACGAAGCCGCCCGGTGTCTGTGACGAGCGGACGGATGTACTGAGACATATAGGTTGAGTTAGATCATCATAGATGGCGCTGGGCAAGAGCGTAAGCTAGGGTTTCGGGGCTTGATATGTCATCCATCCAGCCAACGTGAATGCCATTTCGTATATCTAGTGTTGGCCTGTTTAGTGCCGCCTTGTGTTCCGCTACCGTTTATGAGGAACTACATTATGCGGAGGCTTGGGGCACCACTAACATGAATTCTCTCTGCCAAAGTCCCTCACCCTCCGGTTCTGCCGCAGCAAACGAAGGCCCTCAGCAAGCACGTCAGGTCGGGGATGACAGTAACAACTCTACGAAACGGATTCCGTGAGTATATCAGAGAGCACAGCCATCTAGCCCTACTGGTTAGTTCCACGCCAACTTCCCAGTCTCCAATTATCCAAGGTGTGAGCAACCCAGCATCACCTGTCTGCGCTCCAATCACCGAATCCAGCGTCACCCGTCCGCGCTCCAGTCACCGAATCCAGCGTCACCCGTCTGCGCTCCAATCACCGAATCCAGTGTCACCCGTCTGCGCTCCAGTCAACGAATCCAGCGTCACAAGAGTGTCCTGAATGTTTGAGGCTAATTCACAAAGCCCGTTATTTGAAGCTGAAAGCCTTTAGATGAAATTGGTATGTGCTCATTTTTATTTGAGAGATTGGCAGCATTTGAACCTGAGGGCGTCCTGCTGGAACTACTGGTGTTGATATGAGATCCGTATAATATAGCACACAATTCGAGTCATGCGCTTGCATGTGTCGAAAGTGGTTACAGCCAGTCCGGCCACACGGGCCTGAATGCTCCAAAGCACAAAAGCATCAAACTTGTTATGGGTGGGCGTGTCGTGTTTACTCCATCAAGCTAGGAAATCATCTTCGTAATAATGCTAGCTTTTTAAGGGAGTGTTCCACATTTCTATGGGGTTTAGAACTGAAATAATCATCTTGAAGACTGTTTGGTGCAGCTCACAGCCCTGCTGTTCTAAGACCTAAAACCTTTTAGTTTCTGAGTTACATGTCCGCGAAGATGGGGAGACTATTTCGGGGAGTGTTTCAAGGTCACTTTGGCATTCATGACGTCATAGTAGCGTCATTCAAAACCTGTCATTTCATAAGCCATGTGGAGATCAAGGCCAATACAAAATCAGATCTGACGCTCGTCAGCACGATTTCCAAATATGACGGCCGTTAATTTATTAACGGCCTCAATTATTGCTGTACGAGGTACGATGATGTGATCAAACAATGACGTATCGGGAAGGATATTTACTTAACAGAAAAGTTGCATTGTCCAGAGCAGTCTTTTGCACTTAAAGTATACCAATAGGTATAAGTGAGCTGGTTTCCTGGTATCTGGTGCTATCTGCAATATTTTAAGATGTGAAACGTTCTCTTTAAGGGTCATGAAAGGGAGGGACTTATGTAGAGAGGGCCTTTGTTCGGGTGATTCGACTCATGTTTATGTTTATGTCTACAACTCTGACACTGCGCAGCCGAAAGACAATGCATAATTGCCTGATTTCTCGGCGACCTTGACACATGACTTTAACAGCGCCAGTGTTTTTGATACGTGACCATAACAATGGCGACATTAACACATGTCCTAGTTACAACTAGTGACATTGACACCTTACCCAGGCGGTATTGACCTTGATGTGCGACCTCGGTAACGTGTGACCATGATTAAGATGCCCCTTAACCGTTTTACCATGCCATGTGACCGTTTTATCTCTCCGACAAATGGCGTGAAGGGGTCACGTATTTATGTACAGTGTCAGCTGATGTCAAATTAGCAAGAGAAGTTGTTTCGTGACCTGATGACGAGCAAAATAATCAATCTACATGGCATTAGGGACCATGAAACGTGACCTTCGCAGTGCTGCCAAAAATCGTCTTGTGACCTGGTACGGGATAAGTTAGTCATACAAGGAATTAATGACATTGGTGCGTGACCTTGGCGGCGCTTTAAAAGTCGTCCCGTGACCTGGTGCTCGGCTAGTTGTCCTACCGGAAGTAGTGACCTTGGCACGTGACCTCGGCAGCGCTGCAGAAGTCGTCTCGTGACTTGGTGCCGGGCGAGGTGATCATCATGCACGGCAACTGTCCGTATGATCTCGACTGTGACGTGGTGCTGCTGGACGGCCTCTGCGTGGTGGACGAGTCGGCGCTGACTGGCGAGAGCCACCCGCTGTACAAGGTGCGAGTCAATGTTCATGTAATAGTCATAACCTGTATGTAAGGTGAGGTCATCCCTGTGGAAGATCACAAGTCATCCCTGACCAACGTAAGCCGCGCAGGTTATGCATTACATACGTTTACAAGCCACCGTCGAGTCGTTTCTGAACAACTCGGGTCAGCCTAGTGCAAGGTCAGGAGTCGTTACTAATGGGCAAAAGGCAGCCTCTGTGGCAAGTCACGGTCAATAAGCGGCTTTTCGTGCCAGTACGAGTGCTAATGCGTTTCGTGCCAATACGTTTTGTCACGAATTCGAGATGACAACTTGGAATTCTGGTGATAGGAAATGCACAGTCAGTGACTAGGAGCATGATTCAACATGACTTAATGTTTCTCTGTTGAATTTGCATCCGCTCAAATAGCACTTGAGAGCCTTGCTTCTTCTCTTATAGGAAGCGCCCTCCAAACATTGTGTCGCCATTATCACACACACTTCCGGGCGCTTTTGGGAAACGGCGGTTATAGCGCATGCAACAGACAGTGGCAGGCTTGGGGATCTCACGCGCCCGCTTCCAAGCAGTGAATAGGTGCACTGTGCGTTTAGGCGTATTTAGGATAATGTTTTCTAACTTAGGATAAATAATGGATATCACAGCATGACGTGAATCACGTGATGTTCACCCACGCTGCAGGTTTGCATCTCTAGTGAAGTCTTGGTCGGACCAAAGGAGTATTCGTGCTGTATTTCCGCAATGCGTTATGCGCAAAAAAATTAACGATGAACTCGTTACACCTGCATCAACCTGTTAGCAATTGCGACTTTGAACTCCATAGTTCTGCGTTGTAACTGACCTGGCTTCCACAGGTTTTTCTGCCCCCAGACGATAATAAGATATTCGACGTCGACCAGAACAACCAAAACATCGTGTTTAGTGGAACCAAAATTCTGCAGGTGAAGGGAAAGTCAGACGTTCTCGCCGTGGTTATTCGCACAGGTAAGACCCGGTTTTTACCGCATGATTGAAGCAACTAGGACTCGATGTATGCAACATGCGAATGTTGAATGTAAGTACCTCCAATGTGATATTCTAACTTCAGGGAATTCTAGGAACCAACTAAACAGGAACTAACCGCACAGCAGGCGTTTCCGTTGCTCTCAGCTGCCTAGGTAAAACCATTACTCCTGTTAAGGATTTCAATTTGTCCGTCTTCAGTCCAACGTGCTGCATTTGCATGCATTAGAAAGAACTTTTGGGTGGTGGACACTACAAAAAAATACGCACCGCAGGAGGGTGATAACACGATGTATTAACCGCAACGCCAGCCGCGCCACCAGAGGGCGGTCGATGCGCTGGCCAGCTCAGAACGATTGTGCCATCGAAGACTTCAGTGACCGACCCGCTTTATGCCGCAGGTTTTGACACGCAGAAGGGCGAGCTGGTCCGATCCGTACTGTTTCCCAAGCCGGTCGACTTCCAGTTCTACTCGGACTTCACCAAATACGTCCAGTTTTGCATCTTGCTGGGACTTCTCGCAGCTGGCTATTCTGCCTACGCATGGACAATGAATAACGTAAGAAGTGTCTGCATCGATTGACAATGCACGTGCAAACCCGGCGTCTTCAAAAGCGCTGCCCAGAGGGCTGTCGTGTTCAACGTTACACCATCACGGGAATCGTTTCGCATCGCGAAAGGTCAACCACTAATGTTTCCGTTTTGACTGTGACATTCTGCAGCCAGACGGGTTCATTTCCTTTAGAACCGTCCGTGCCAACGCTGCTATGCCCGAGGACTCGCTGACGTTAGCCCATTGCGCCACCCCGGCAGGCATCGCTGCTGACCATCGTGTTGTACAGCCTGGACATGATCACGTTCGTGGTGCCGGCCATATTGCCCATGAGCCTGTCAGCGCTGTATGGCCACTCCCAGCGAAGGCTCAAGAGGTCCGGCATCTACTGCCTCTGCTCCAAATACATCCTGCTCTGCGGCGGCGTTGACGTCTTTTGCTTCGACAAGGTGGGGCTCGATGGGTGCCAAAAACGAGGACTGTTTGAATGCGTTGTCGCGTTCGTCATTGCACACCGCGTCCCTAGCGAGAGCAGACCATGTATGTTGCTGTAAGAAGCGTCACCGCCTCACTGTCTGGCACTCTTAAAAGGTACGCTTATCTGTAGGTTTAATCCCTCAACCCACCCATTGACTCTGCTCCCTGTCTCCACAGCCTGCGCCACAGCTCCGCCCCTGTCCTCATAGCTTGCGCCACATCTCCGCTCCCTGCCTCCATATCCTGCGCCACAGCTCCGCTCCCTGCCTCCACAGCCTGCGCCACAGCTCCGCTCCCTGCCTCCACAGCCTGCGCCACAGCTCCTCTCCCTGAACCCACGGCCTGCGCCACAGGTCCGCTCCCTGTCTCCACAACCTGCGCCACAGCTCCGCCCCCTGTCCCCACAGCCTGCGTCACAGCTCCGCTCCGTGTCTCCATAGTCTGCACCACAGCTCCACTCTCGGTCCCCACAGCCCCGTCACAGTGCGCCTCGTGTCCCTCAGACGGGCACGCTGACCGAGTCGGAGCTGGGGTTCGGCGCGCTGGTGCCCAGCGAGCCGGCGGCAGGCTTCTCAGAGCCGGTGACGGAACTGGAGACGCTGAGCTGTGAGGACCCCCGGGTGCTGACACTGGCGGCCTGCCATAGCCTGAGCCTGATAGACGGAGAGCCGTGTGGAGACCCGCTGGACCTGCCGCTGTTCAATGTGAGATCCGCTGAACTCGCCGCTGTTCAATGTAAGATCCGCTGAACTCGCCGCTGTTCAATGCGAGACCCGCTGGGCCTGCCGCTGTTCAATGTGAGATTTGCTGGACCTGCCACTGTTCAATGTGAGATTTGCTGGACCTGCCACTGTTCAATGTGAGATCCGCTGGGCCTGTCGTTCTTCGATTTGAGGCGCGCAAAGCGCACAGTTATTCAAGGTGGTACCTGCTCGACCTGCCGCTGTCAGCTGTTAGCTGATCATGATCATGACCGAGAGAGTTGATAGGCCCTCTGTCTATCCTGAACCCCTGCCATCCCCTACGGTCGTCATTCTGGGACCTCGACAGGAAGTCAGGGCCTCACGTCCGACCGCGGACTCCCGAGTGACCGCGACGCATCCCACCACCTCGCCCCCCACGGCAGGCGGTGAACTGGGAGCTGCACGAGCAGGAGCCGGCGCCGGACGTCGACTTCCCGGCGCCGGTCGCCACGTACGTGCGGCCGCGCCTCGTGACCCAGGGCGCCGGCGCGCCGGCCGATCACGACGTGGCCGTCTACAAGCAGTTCCCGTTCACGGCGGCCGGCCGGCGCGCCACCGTGCTGGCTCGCCGCAGGTTCGGCTCGGGACTCGACGTCTACGTCAAGGTGCGGCCGGCGACGGCCAGGGTCGGCGTGGAGGGTGCCGGCCTGTCGGCGGAGAGCAGTGGCGGGGGGCTCGGCTTCTGAGTGTCAGTGGTCAGTGGGCTCGATACCCGAGAGGCAAGCGAAAATGCTGGTTGGCCGAGTTTTTCTTGATCATCGGGTGGCGTGGTTTTCAGAGGAGCAGGCGCGCGTTAGTTACATGCCTCTGCTTGTCGAGGGACTGGAACTGGGATATTGCACTGTGAGAGCGGGGCTGGACAAATCTGGGTGCAACATTACGATGCGACCAGAGCAGCTGAGTATGGAGTGACTCGTGGCAAACAGAACTGTATTTAACCGATTGGGATTAATCACTTGGATTTGACCAACAAGGGTTCTGAACGATAGCGCATGTTGAAGGCAATAGGACGATGCAGGAGAAGTTAACCAGGAATCCCCGGTTTGCTAACCAAACCTGATGCATGTCACGGTGGCCTGGCGAGATTTCCACTCAGATGGACGGACAGCCATACGCTGTTTCAGGGGGCACCCGAGGCGTTGGTCGAGATGTGCGATCCGGCGACGGTGCCGGCCAACTTCCAGGACGTACTGGATTGGTACACCAGCCAGGGCTTCCGCGTGGTGGGCCTGGCCTGGAATCCTCTGGACGCGCACCTGGAACTGTCTCAGGTTAGTCCGTCTCCCGACTCCAGCCGGCAAATCCAGTCACCTGGCTGTAGGGTGCTGGTGAAGCACGCCATTCCCTGGGAAAAGCCGTCCCGGTGTGCAAACATTCCAGAGACGATATGCGATTTTGTTTGCCTCTCTCGAGACATCCTCGGAGGCGATGGCACTCACCTGTGTGGTGTGCCGAGACAGGCGGAGAACATGGAGCAGGAGGACCTGGAGGCCGGCAGCCACTTCCTCGGGATGGTCGTCATGCTCAATACGGTGAAGGCTGCCTGTTACGAGCCGCTGGAGCAACTGCACGAGGTCAACATCACACCGGTCATGGTCACAGGTCTGGACAGGCGCGGCAGTGTATCGCACAGTCCAGGTCGCGTGGTGCGCGACGCCCTGTGACAGTCACCGACAGACTCGTAGCCGTCACCATCAGCGGTACGTTGAAACGCTGTCTGGACGGTACTGACTGACACTGCACAGCAATTCGATGATGAGGGAGAGGTCAGATCAGGAACACGGACAACTACAGATGGACCGATTTGTGCGAGGTGGCGGAAAATGGTTAATGGTACAACGCTTAATGCTTTAGTCGTGTGTCTGTGTCCGCACATGAGTGCTTCAGGTGAATGCCGTAACTCAGGCTGGCTCATTAATATGTAAAAACTCTAAATTGAGCGATAAAGGCACAGCTATTGCCCGCAAGCAGCAAGGCCTTGCTTCCTTCTTGAAGCGGACCTTCCTGCGCTCCGATCCACCGTGTTGTGAGGAGCCACAGGTGAGTAGCTATGGTCGCGTATCTTGTCGTGGGTCGTGTCTCGAATGATCGTCATTTTTTTAACAAGGCAAGCTTTGGCATGATTTGCGTGAAATCTCGTCAACGAATGAATGGTCCAAAAACCTTGCAGTTTACGTTGCCACCCGCTTTTATATAACAATATTTGAAATTTTAAAAAATCCGGCGGAAAACGGAAATAAAAAATCAACTGAAAGTCAGTTAAAGCTTGTCTGCGGAAAAGCTCCTGGGGCTCCACATATCATCAACCGTCATCTTCGCCTCCTATAACCTACCCTGTATTCCTATCCTGTCATATCTTTTGCTAAATATCCGTGATATCACGAGTATACTAAAATGCACGAAAATGACTGGAGTCAGAGGCTGGTCAATATGATACAAAACAGCCCAAAGCCTGATTGTTTGATCATATTATCGGACCTAATAGCGTTAATCATGTACCATAAGTCGTCGTTCGAGATGTGGGCCCAGTCCCTTCAGTCAGCCGTGTGAGGTGAGTAAGTGTGAGTCAGCCGTGTGAGGTGAGTAAGTGTGAGTCAGCCGTGTGCGGTGAGTGAGTGTGAGTCAGCCGTGTGAGGTGATTGAGTTTCAGTCAGCCGTGTGATGTGAGTAAGTGTGAGTCAGCCGTGTGAGGTGAGTGAGCGTGAGTCAGCCGTGTGAGGTGAGTGAGTGTGAGTCAGCCGTGTGAGGTGAGTGAGTGTGAGTCAGCCGTGTGAGGTGAGTAATGGTGAGTCAGCCGTGTGAGGTGAGTGAGTGTGAGTCAGCCGTGTGAGGTGAGTAAGTGTGAGTCAGCCGTGTGAGATGAGTGAGTGTGAGTCAGCCGTGTGAGGATGACGAATCCTCGGCCAGTGCGGCTCTTTGGGCGCACGCTAGCCGGTGTCACCTCATTGTTATCGGCTTACTGCAGAAACCGGATTGTGCTCGGATGTCTCACTACTGTATAAATGGTTGCACAAGGCGGTGTAAGTGGAACTGACCGCATAAAGATACAGCAAGCATCCTGCCCAGAAGTGATCGTTGCGGGCATCGCCGGATAAAACGTCTAAGTGTCTGAATAAATTCGGCACATACGTGGATGAGGACAGCACAATGGTGTGTCCAAGTCGACCTGAAGAGACTCACCGACTCATTGACTCCCTAAGTAACGAAAAGACCAGACTTATGCCCGCCTGTGAAGTGCTGACAAATTAGAGTCTGTAATGACGGCAATCAACGCTGTCACCGATCTGCGTGCTCACCTCGTCGTAACTCGGGCGCTGTCGCACAGCGGGCGACACAGCCTCCGCCGTGGAGCACGCCGCCCCGTCAACTGCAGACACCAGGGTGTCACACCCCGCTCGGTCTCCGCCAGGAGACAATCTGCTGACGGCGGTGAGCGTGGCCCGCGAGTCGGGGCTGGTGATGAAGACACAGACCATCCTCCGGGTGGATGCCGAGCTCGTCCCGTCCGTCCGTGAACGCGGCGCAGCACCTGCGCATCACCTACACCAGCCCAGAGACGGAGCGGAGCCAGACGTTCCTGGTGCGCGCCGGTGGCGTGCAGTCGCACAGGAGGGTTTCGTTTTCGTTGCGCGGTGGCGGGAAAGCTTTGGTTGTGTTGATAATGTTCTCAAAGTTATTGGCGTCAACACCGCCCGCGCTGTAACCTCTTTGACATTGTGTGTGTTACTTCTAAATTGTTTACAAGCTGATATCGCAGACTGTGGCCTTCGGGTTTCTTGAGACCACAAAAAGCCAGGACAGGTGTACAGACAGACACACATGACTGAATGGCTGGCTGGCAGGGAACAGTCCGTGTGGCCGATACATACAGATATATGTGTTCACCTCACCTTCAGAAGGGCAAATTCAAGGCGGTGCACAGCGATAACTACGTGTTCGCCATCGACGGCGCTTCGTTCGAGCTGATCCACACCTTCGACCGGTCGACGCTGCGCACCATCGTGCACCGATGCCGCGTGTTCGGCCGCATGGCGCCCCAGCAGAAAGTGCAGGTCATCGAGACACTGCAGGACCTCGGGTAGGTGCCGGCCCGTGTGATGTTGCAGGCCCATGTAGCTGCGGCCTAGGTTGCTGAAGCCGTGATTTGTCAACAGATCTCGGCCATCGGCACCTTGAAATGTGTGGCAATATGAGCAGCCCCCTGACTGAGCGAAGGAGCCGTCAGACGACCGCAGCTCGACGTACCGTCTGGACGATGCATCACGCCAGGTCACCACCTGCGCGTTCAACAATTTCTCCGAAATCCCGGCAAAACAGCAAAACATGTTCTTTTAATTGTTAACGACCTGAAATTGCAAACTGCTACCTTCCCGTTGTCTTGTGGTCTCTAGAAGACCACAGGAAACTGGAGCAAGCTCAGACAGATGGGTATGACTGAATGGCTGACTGACAGATGGAGGATGGAATAAGCAGATGGGGGCGGGGGGTGGGGTTGGGGGTGGGGTGGGGTGGGGAAGCATATGACAAGGAGGGCAAAGATGGGACAACTCGCGTTGTGCGGCTTGTCCCATCCAGGCACTACCACCTTCGCATAGCAACACAGTTCGCCCTCCCCAGCCCCCCAAGCCCCGCGGGCATCTGACCTGGCGCCGCCCGCCCAGCCACCAGGTGGGGATGTGCGGTGACGGTTGTAACGACTGCGGCGCGCTGCGCACGGCGCACGCCGGCCTCTCGCTCTCGCCGGCCGAGCCGTCGGCGGCGGCGCCGTTCACGGCGCGCACCGGCTCCGTCGCCTGCGTGCCGGCGCTCATCTGCGAGGGCCGCTGCCGCTCTCGTCGCGTCGTTCGCGCTCTTCAAGAGCGTCTTCTCGACGGGGCTGGTCGTCATGCTGATGGCGCTCATTCTGTACACGGTGAGTCGGCGCGGGCCTCCCCGCGGCGGCCGGCGCGGGCTGTGGTCGACGCCTGCAAGTCGCTTCATGCCGGCTTCAGATGACGTGTCCAGGTCAGTGGAAAAGCGCATGACGTCACCAAATGTACGTGGAAGTTGTTGCTCAAGCCTCCTGGTTTTTCCAACCCTGGTGTTTCGATTGACTACGACAGGTTGTCTGATGTCTTGGCTGTTGACTTAAGCAGAAGCGAGCGATGACATCGGTTGGGCCGCGGCTGAAATAAGAGCATGTCAGTAATGGGTGTGGTCTTAATGGTCTCAGGCAGAAAATTAAGGCCAATCAGCTCAGACCACCGCCGACAGGAGCTCGTCGTCTTCTAGTGAAGTGTGCTGGGGTTACATGATTGCGGTGAAACTCGCCTCAAATCCAGTTCTCATCGAACATGCATTATCAGCGCGCTTTACCTGAGGCAGAGGACGCCGGTGATACCATTGATTTTACAAAGTTTCTAAGCTTTGTGCCAAAATATTGCAGCGTGAGAGAAATTAACACATGGCGAGAGTCTGTTTTACCACGCGCTAGCTACTGGTGCCCAAGTGCTCATTACCTCATATACCGAAAGAATGACACTGAATCGATTCTAATCGGAATCGATTATAGTCATTTAGACCACTGGAGCTCGGTGAAGTCATTTTCTGAGCACCAAGCTCAGTGGAGTCAGGACTGAAATCTACGTGATGTTTCCCGAGTCACAGTCAGAGTGATTAAGTTCCACTGGAGTAGCACACGAATACGACTGGCACTCTGTGGTGAAGGCTGGTGAATCGGTGTGTTTGTCGTCTGGCTCTAGTGACTCAATGTGCCTGTGGTCTGGTACTGGTGACGAGTGTGTCTGCAGTCTGGTTCTGACGACTCGTCTGGTTCATCGTCGTCCAGACTCGTCGTAGTTTGGTTCAGATGATGTGGTCTGAGTATGGCTACTCTGTGCGTCTCTAGTCTATGATGGCTCATTGTGCCTATAGTCCGAGTCTGATGACTCAATGCATCTGTAGTCTGAGTCTGTTGGCTCAATGTATGTCTGTGGTCAGAGTTTGATAAATAATTGCATTTGTGCCCTGAGTCTGGTCACTCAACGTGTCTGTAGCCCCTAAGTCTGATGACCAAATGCAGTTGTGATCTGGGCCTGATGGCCCAGCGTGTCTGTGGTCTGAGTCCGCCGGCTTAGTGTGTCTATAGTCCGAGTATGATGACTCAATGTATCTGTAGTCTGAGTATGTTGGCTCAATGTATTTGTAGTCTGAGTCTGATGGCTCAGTGTGTCTGTGGTCTGAGTCTGATGGCTCAGTGTGTCTGTGGTCTGCGTCTGGTGACTCATTGTGTTTATATTCTGAGCCTGATGGCTCAATGCATCTGTAGTCTGAGTCTGTGGGCTCAACGTATCTGTAGTCTGAGTCTGATGACTCAAGGTGTCTGTAGTCTGAGTCTGACCGCTCAATGTGTCTGTGGTCGGAGTCTGATGGCTCAATGTGTATGTGGTCTGAGCGTGATGTCCCAGTGTATCTGCAGTCCAAGTCTGATGGCTCAGTGTCTGTAGTCTTAGTCTGATGGCTCAATGTGTTTGTGGTCTGAGTCTGATGGTTCAATGTGTCTGTGGCCTGTGCCTGATGTCCCAATGTATTTGCAGTCTAAGTCTGGTGGCTTAATGTATCTATAGTCTGAGTCTGATGGCTCAATGTATCTGTAGTCTGAGTCTGATGGCTCGGTGTATCTGTAGTCTGAGTCCTGGTGGCTCAATGTGTATTTAGTCTGAGTGATGACTTCGTGTGTCTGCGGTCTGAGTCTGATGACGCAGTGCGTCTGCGGTCTGAGACTGGTAACTCCGTGCGTCTGTGGGCTAAGTCTGGTGACTTTGTGCATCATCTCTCAGCAAGTGGAAACCTGTCCTGTGCCACAGACCCAGCGGCATGTTGGCGCCAGCGAAATACCGGCCCGGAGCCCGTCTCGCTGGAAACTTGCCAATGCCATACCTCGGTGCCATTCCTTTGCTGCTTGAACAAGGAGCGTGGGGCTCAAGGCTCACGCCGTCGTGATAACAGCAGGACTGTTCTAAGCCTAAGTCGCCATCCTCCCTACTGTGCGGGTTCATGCGGTTAAGATTAACTTTGGCAAGCAATCGTTACGTAGCCATTCACGGAGGCAGGGACACAAACAAAAGTGCGACAAGCTTCGCACACATCTCATGCGTCGTTGGAACACACATAAAATATCCGCTACCGGTGGCCATGACGTTCGGATGCTGGCGCACTGTGCGCCACAGAAGAAAGAAACTGCAAGTAACGCTGGCGGTTGTCGCCAGGCGGCGGCCCATTCAACCTGTCAGCCGCGGGGCGGGGGAGCGGCGGCGGGGGGGGGGGGGGCTGCTCCGTGCCGCCGCTGCGGAGCGCTCAGGAGGGCTGGGTGCCACGCCGACCGGCCGTGAACCGGGCCACGTGACGATCGGTGGCCGGCATCGACGGGCAGCGGCGGAGGGCTGGAGCCCAGCCACGCAGTCACATGTCGGGCATGCTCGCGGCATCCGCCAGTGAAGCCGGCAATACGCTCGACTTCGTGTTTGTGATTCATGCACTGTCGTGGTCCCTGCATTTGTCATCCGATTAGACATTCATCCACCGGACAGCGTCCGTCCGTTCGTTCGTCCGTTCGCTCGTCCGTTCCGTCATCGGTCCTTTTGTCTGTTGGGGCAGTGGTGCAGTCATTCGCCCGTCGCACATCGCAAGCTTTTCTGTTCAACGGACTTTTTGTCGGTCGTGTCTTGCGTTTGCTTCTCTGTTCAGCCTGCAATACGTTAAAATTTTTCCAGGAATCCTTCATAGAAAGCCTTTCATTCTGTAGGAAATAATGGAGATGGTTCTAGGGCGATCCCTTGCCTTGTCTGGCCGTAAACCGCTTTTGTGATACTCTGCAACATCTCGCAAAAATTTCCAAAAACCTCCATAATCAGCTCTTGTGCCTTGCGAGAACGCTGAAGGTGGTTCAAAGGCGCTACACTGCTTCATTAACACGCGCTCGGGTAGGAGGTCAAAGTCACCCCCCAGGTTTTTCCGGAATGGTTTCCGAAAGGAGCGGTGTAGCTGCGTCAAATTTTGCATTGATGTAGATAACTGAATAGCGGATTATGTGATATCAAACAATTGAATGTATCTTGTAAGGTCGCTGACCTACGGCAGGTCAAAATCAGGCCATTAATTTAGCGAAGTCAATTTCGGGGGAATCTTTCAATCTGATGGAACAACGGAGTGTTAGAGGAAGTCACACATCCCTAAGATCCTTTCGACCAAATTTCATCAACCTAGGGTCAGATGTAAAGGTGCAACCAAGGACAAAAACAACCTGTTCTGTTACTCTAGGGCTTGCTGTTTGTTGTAGTTTCTGGTGCTCATTTCCATTTTATTTATAACGTGAACCGCATCAGACATCTTCCATCAGACTTTTTGGATGTCAGAATAGGTCACTGGCCTAAAATGACCCAGGTCAGCATATCGTTTTTAGAAACATACTGCCCGGCTTAATCTTTGTCGCGTGTTCAAATGCAAAACTCAAAGCAGCCTTCTATTGGTCCCCATGGCCTTCGAAGGATCAAACAAGGTCACAAACCTTGAAGGAGCATGTAACATTTTGTCTAGAACAGGTATCTGGGTTCTGAGGACACTTTGAAGACCAACTTGGGGTTATATCTTGTTTGGCCTTTCTTGATGCACAGGTCATGTCCTGGGAGGCTTAAACTTTCATCTCAGTGATTTTACGTACAGGTCAACACACCTTGTGAATTCCGTGTGTTTAGCCCCCTTAGTCTCTGAGATCTCAGGGGGGTCAAATTGACCTCCACACCCGAGCGAAGGGTGTCCAACCGGCCACCCAGGCGCGTGTTAACCCCCAAAACGCTGTTGCAACATCCAGGATTTTTCAACAGTTACAAAATTTCAGCATTTCATGTGAAGCTGGCCAATTCCTTGTGAGACACAAAGGTAATTTAACTGCTCAGGATGGAGGATGAGGTTGGTATTCGGAACATAATGGTATCGAGAGGCGTCCGTGCCATAGTTCTTCCCCTCCCATACCCGTCTGACACGACTTGGAATACGATACGCCCTGCAAAGCATCTGGATTACTCTCTTTCTCAGTATGTCTTCGGCTTTAACATTAGTTGATTTTAATGTAATTATAAATTGATTGTGACCCGTTCATTCCGATTTACGCTGGTTGCCATTCTTCCCACTGGGGAACAGAATGAATGCATTGATCCCTGTTGTTCAAACGATATTTCGATCCTGACATAGCTGCATTAGATTTGGCAATGTGTTCAATGTACTTTAACTATGGATTGTCATTCTTTGCCTTAGGACGAGGAATCTAATTTCCGAGAACTGTCGGTGCCTCCAGCAGCTCCCCGTTAATGATTGTTTGACAGCAATTGCCCCCGTGCCTGAATAATCGCGTCTGCACGACGTAAGCTGTTTTATGCATGTCCTGACAAGATGCAGGGAAACCCTGCGCCGCCACCGCTCCCAAAAGTGAAGGATACAGGACAATGCTGTTTATTTCGTCACCACTCTATTGCTGCTGAGAAAAGTCTCACTCTAGTGCAAGTTTCATCGTTATTTTTCCGATTGTATGACGTCATCCAGTTAGTCTAGTGCACTGAATCTCAACCGGTCGCTGAATGCTACGCGTCATATTAATCCTCATTCATTATTTGAACAAGAACACCCCTAGAGGTAGTCCCTCGCTCAGGCTGCCTTGTAGTAATTAACCAACGAAGAGACGTAAGGCGACCGTGGAATTCCCGAATTAGAGCTTCCGGGGGCAGACTAGTGGCTCTGGCTATTTTTGCGTTGAAACCATTTTCAAAAGTTAAGCAGCACCGAATCGTTGGCCCGGGAGTCCATAATGAATTAGCCACACGGCGGTGAACCCGCACAAATTCATGTCGTTCTATTCGCTCGATGTTTGACATCCTACCATGGTGTTTGACATCCTACCATATGGTCGTCAGTTAAGTTACCAAAATAATGGGGCAGAGATTCTGGCAAATAATAAATTTGTCCACAGTGTGGACATGGCAGGTATCTCTCTTCGTCAAGTGCGCTTCGAAACAATCAAACTTGTATGTTTGAGATGCGTACGAAACAGTCAGGCTAGAGGCCGGCTACTGTACCGGATACCATCAACATTTGAACAATGTGTTTTTTGCTGTCTCATTAGACATCCTATGACAGGCCATGCATGCCAATGTCTTTATTAGAACTGGACAAAACGTAAGCGGTTTGCGTGCAAAGTCTGTCCACGATCACGACGCACAAACTTATATCAACCGTGCGAAACTCATAGGGCTTATACCATGGAAATACACATGGAGTCAGTTAATCAGAAAATCAGTTCAGCTGCTAGTAATCCCTGCAGAACATACGGTGAGCGAATCTAAGTAACCCACCGGCCCATTGACCTACTGCCGAAGTTGAAAGCAAATAACTAAACAATGTCATTGTCCTGCTCACATTGCTCATAATGCTTTTGAGCAAACTTTTTGGTTTCAATGCAATGCAGCGTGCAATGCGTGTTAAGCCGTTGGCGTAGAATGAATCGCAGTTCCCGTTATTTGCTCCGAAACTGCATCAAGTGGTATGCGCGTCGCAAGCAAACAGTTACGTGTCAAATCACGAAGTCTATCCGGCTGTCTGGCTTAGTGTCCCAGTTGCTATGCAGAGTAGGAATTGAAACGGGAAATGCAATAGGACTGTTGCTAATAGAAAAATGTACGCACACTCGGTTGAAGTCAATATGCAAGCTTCGCCTTACATTGCCCGTCGAATGTAATGGCTGGCAATGGCTGTCGACGACGGCCATGTCGTGTCGATAACGACGATTGGCCTTAGCAAGGCCTTTGACAGCGTTGATCGCGGTGTCCTCCTGAGCAAGCTGGAATGGTGCGGGGTGTCTCCGGAATGGTTCCGGGACTACCTATCTAATTTTCGTAAGACTTGTGCTAGTACTAAATTAAATGACCAGTGATAGGGAATGAGCTACCCTTAAACCACAATAAACAGCCACAAGCTATGTATTCATCAAATTTACAAAAACATAAAAGGTGCGCATCGCATGTAAACAACTACGTGTCCGATCAGAACGTCCATCAGTCATAGCTCCAATTTTCCGTAATGATTCGTGCTACTGCCGAAATTACTGACCGGCTACATGTACATGAGTGGCAAGGTACGTTTATTTTTCCACCAACCTTACACTCTTCAGTTATGTAGTTCAGTTCGCGTCTGACTAAAGTAGCAGGGGGGGGCACTCACGTGTTGGTGTCTGTGGCGGTCGAGTTCACAGCGCTGAGTCCGTCCACTGAGACCCTGGGTCAGAGTGCCTCTGTCCACTGAGACCCTGAGTCAGAGTGCTTCCGTCCACTGAGGCCCCCGAGTCAGAGTGCCGCCTCTCCCTTCCAATGAGAGTCGCCCCTTCCCTTGGATGAGTATTTGTCCTCTTGAACGCGACGCTTCCCCGAGTTTTGTTCCACAAGTCGCGCCCCGCAGGTTCCGGTCATGGGCTTCGTTCGTTCCCATTCGTGCTCATGTGCAGTTCCGTTTTGCAGGCGCTATTCCTTGCTCCGGTACAGGCACACACCCTCGGATAGCGAGCGTTTGGCACGCCCTGGGGGATGCCTGACCCTTCATGGCGGTTCACTCCGTAATGACTGGCTCGGGCCTGGGCTCCGAACCTGCCCACGGGGCTGGTTATCTTGCTGCGCCCTGGTCCGCTTCTCTGGTCTGCATGGGCCTTCTTGGGGGTTTTCTCGCCTTCCTCCGGCCGCGGTGCGAGGTGAGCCTGGCCTGCGTGGGACGCTGTTCCGCTTCATGCCCCGCTCCCAGGTTTTCTCAGGGGTTCTTGTCAGTAATGATCCTGTCCCGGACATGTTTTGGCACTTGGGCGTGAAACGCAGTCTCACCGAGCTACGTGCCGCATTCCGCCCAGACGTCTCGTCCCTTAATGACTTGTTTTCAACAGTGGTCACAGCTGCTCTTCCGGTGCGGCCTGAGCGCGCAGATGCCTAGTCCGGCCAGCTGACCCGTCGCTAGCTGTCTGGCTTACAGTGTCCCAGTTGCTATGCAGAATAGGAATTGAAACGGGAAATGCAATAGCACTGTTGCGAATAGAAAAAATACGCACACACGCGATGGAGGTCAGTATGCAGGCTTCGCCTTACATTACTCGTCGAACGTAATGGCTGGCAACGGCTGTCGACAACAGCCATGTCGCGTCGATAACGACGATTGACCTTAGCAAGGCCTTCGACATCGTTGATCACGACGTCCTCCTGAGCAAGCTGGAATGGTGCGGGGTGTCTCCGGAATGGTTCCGGGACTGCCTGAGCGGTCGGAAGCAGGTGGTTAATGGTAGCTCGGTTACCCTATCCCGATCCCGCGGAGTGGCCTAGGGATCCCTTGTCGGCCCAATCCTGTTCCTCATCTTCATCAACGAACTATCCAGCTTCCATCCCCACAGTTGCCTACTATCATACGCTGATGACACCCAACTCCTTGGCTCCGCCACCCCCGACGTCGTCGGCCCGTCCAAACTAAAACCTCGTGTCGAGTAAACCATGCAGTGTCTTCAAAACTGGTTTCAGTCAAACATCCTTAAAAGAAACCCCAAGAAGATAGACTTCATGCTGATGGGCACCAAACCCTCCGTTACAGAGACCGCCGACTTCCAAACTGCCCTCTCTGGCACATGCATTCATCCATTTTCTTCAGTTAAGGTATCAGATGTATTCCTCGACCACCATCTCAACTGTGAACCCTACATCTCACTCGTTCGACGCGCAATCTTCGCAGCCCTGCTCAAAATTCGATACCACTTCGCTCCTGATGTTCTGAAGCTCCCTGTCAGAATTCGCGTATTCCCTGCATCCTCTGCTGTTTGTCAATATGTGGTGCAGCGGTCATGCGTCACCTAGACAAGATGCTAAGAGTGATGCATCTCGCAGCCAGGCTAGTGAGCGGTGTCCGCCGTAGCGATCACGTTCCATCCGTTCTGGAAGCACTCGGCCGGCGCAGCGTTACAGATCATGTGCGCCACTGGGTTTGCCTGATTGTATATAGGGCACTGCACGTCCCCGAATCCCCAGTGCACTGCCTGCTCTACTCGTGACGCGCGCCAAGTCTTCCCAACGCCGAACTTGGGCTGCTTCGAGCGGTGTCTGCTCACCACATCTGTCGCGCGTCCGACTGAGCGCCACCCGGCGGCATTTTGCGTACCGCACCTCCGCCGCGTGAAACCGGCTGGCTGCGGCAGCCGTTCGCGCCCCTCGCACTGGGCATCCTTGATTGTTTCAAATCGCCAACTCATTGATTGGAGCTGCTTTCACCTGTGCGTGTGTGTGTATCTCGGTGTACTGCGGGTTTGGTTTTGTTTTCTTGCACGATTAAGAGCAGAACAACCAACACGTGGGTGCGCCTTTATTGAATACATGTTAAGTGTTTAATGTTACCTATCAAGGATCTGAGAGGGGCATTGGTTGGCACTGATATCTGTCCAAGGAGTAGAGGAGGGTTTCGCGACTTCTTTGAGTCCATTTCCCTCCGTTAGTGGATCGAGTGAATGGCCCGCTGCGTGGCCACGCGATACTTCGAGCCTAATGGCTTAGGGGGACCTCGCTCGGCGGACAGCGTGGGGGGGGGGGGAGGGGTAGGCCGTCGGGACGTGCTGTGGACATCCGAGGTTCGCGCTAGTCAGTGCCAGCACCCGGTGCGAGGTGGTACTCGGCTGCGTTCAGCGGCGGTGTTGGGCCAACTGATGCGGCGAATGCTGACATTGGGATTCGCAAGGCCGGAGGTCACGTGATGGGATGTTTGTGGAGTTACGGTGATGCGGATCGAACAAGCGGGGAGCTGAATAAACCCCGCAGACGGCTTTTTCCTGGCGAGGACATGTGTGACCATATAAAGATCAAGGACATGCCTGCGGCGTGCCCTTGGATCAAAGTAGATCATGCCCTGATGCATCAGGTGATAGTAGTTCCGCCTATAGGAAGACAAGGATGAATCAGACGATTACGTACTTTTTATGGCGAGTCCACAGGATTAGCCTAATAACCGTGAATCACCTTGCCACACGTGAATCTACCATGCATTCTGTTAACTCACCATTCTGCGGTGGGACGAACAAGTCGTATCATTGACTGCCATGTTTCGCACGCGGGAAAATGGCCGTCGTCTTCAACAATGCGTCGACACCGTCGTCGCATTCGCACCGGAGCTTACCATGCTGTGAGAGGATCGCATTGGCTGACAGCCACGGCGCATTCGCACCGGAGCTTACCATGCTGTGAGAGGATCGCATTGGCTGACAGCCACGGCGCATTCGCACCGGAGCTTACCATGCTGTGAGAGGATCGCATTGGCTGACAGCCACGGCGCCGCACGGTCGCAGCCTTCCCAAGCTGGGTCTGATGCCCTCCCCGTTCCCCCACCCCCGGAGCGCGTAGGCGCCCGTGGCGGCGGAGGTCATACCCTCGTCGACCGTCTCGACTGCATGCTGTTGCGTCCGCCTGAGAGCCGCCCCGGCCGAAGATCCACTTGGAGTCCTTCAAGGGATGGGACACGTCCGTATCTTTGACTTACGATTGGTGTCTTGCATTTGGACATTTCGGCTGCTGAGATGCGCAGCCTGTTCTTCGGTGGATATATAATAACGCAGACTGCGAAAACCGATCGAAACTGCTCCGTTTTCGTCGGCTGGTTAGCGCTCAATGGCATCGCGACTTGTGAGGCTATTTTCTGGCACTTTTTCTTCAGGATTGGGCTTTTTATTTTGAAGCGGCGTCTTTGCCAAAACCCATCGCCATGTCTCCAGTTATTTTAATCGCAGAATTTTGTTGTTAAGTCGCTCTGATACTAATGTTGGCTTGCGTGGTTTCGCTTTGGTATAACAACGTGATGCGAGCAAGGTGTTGTTAATCCAATGTCTCCTGGTCTTAGGTTGAGTAGGTATCAATCGGGCAATATCAAAACTAAGGCGTAGCACAGAGTTTTGACCTAGTAACATAGCACACATGTAAGCTTGCTTTCATTGGGAGAAGAATCAAACAAGTGACTGATACAGTGGGACAAGTGCTTAACCTCGCAATCATGTTTGGACAACGCAATTCAAATCACACCATTGAGCTCCCAGTATACCGCTCGAGTCTGAAAAATTCATGCGTGTGGAACCACTGCCTCTGTGAAACAATCAGTGAAATAACTGTTGTTGGCTACCACAGCAGATAATGTGGGCTCAGATCATGCGATACATTGCAGCGCGTGTGGCAGCATCACCCCCTTCGGATGACACCTGCCCCGTTGGTGTTGCCTGGACGGTTATCTCTTCCAATTTCGACATGATTGGGCCACATCGAAATCCCCCTAAGGCCATCGCAATTTCTTTGGCAAAGCCCCCCTTCCTTTTTCTCTTCAGCTCGCAGTTGGGAGCACCTAGACTAGAGACTGAAACTTAACCAGATCCCAGCTACAATCCACACAACTTCCGTACATCAACGCGATCTGCCTTGCTTCACTCCATCCAACCATTTACCACAGCAGATGATCTGGGCTCCGACCGCTTCCCCATCGCCGCGTCCGGGCGTCCTGCGCCTGTCTGCTGCCCGCGGTCGTCGCCACCAACCGTGACAGTCCGCTTCCGCCGGCAGCACGCCTGCGAGCCTCTCTCGCCGCAGTACATCATTATGGTGGTGGTGTTTGGACTGCCGGCGCCGTTCGTGCTGACCATGACGGCGGCGCGCACGCGCCTGACGCGCCGCCGTCCGCCGCCTCATCTCACCGAGCCCGTCCAGGTGGTCTCCTCGCTCGGCTTCGTGCTCGTCCAGTTCGTGACGCTGCTGGCGGTCTTCTACTACACGGCCGCGCAGCCCTGGTCAGTGCGGGCGGGAAGGGGGACGGTTAGCTGTGGTCGGTGTGAACCCAACATAGACTCCAGCCCCTAAATTCGAGAAGGACGTGGACAAAATACCGGGACAAACCCGTTTCTTGGCGTGTTCTAGAAGCAAATTTCGTAATTTTAAACTGTTCAGCCTTTCGCCTCGCCCCCTCCCCTAACTTATTTTGCGAATCTACGATCCCGTGTGGTACACCAGGCCTCGTTATAGAATATTTGCATTGAGACCCTGAACCATCGGGCAATATCAAATGCATGTCTCACAGTGCTTCAGGCGCCCGCTTTTTCAACACAGCCGGTGGAACTTGGGACAGGCCACCCCTCCCCGGCCGCCCGCGTCTGTGCAGCTGACCGTGCGACCTGTCGTCCAGGTTCGTGCCGGCATCGGTGATGACCAAGTCCATCAACACCTTCTTCGCGATGGACAACATGCTGCCGACTTACGAGGCGTCGGCGCTGTTTGCCGCCATGACCCTCGTGTACATCTCGTCCTGGCTGACGTTCTCGCCGGGGGCGCCGTACCGGAAGCCAGTCTACACCAACCGTGAGCTGCCGGCCCCGCTGCGGACCGGCTCGGCCGGAGTGTCGGCTCTCGTGCCGCCTCCCACCCGGGGCAGGCGCTTTTGCTCTGTCTCTCCCGCAAAGAAGCGAGGATCACGCAGCTGATGAAGTTCATGAACACGCTGAACAATTTAGTGCTCTGTTTTTTTTTTTGTATGGGTACGTTAAATAAAATAGGTGGAGATCATGAACATATAGCATTACCCTTTTTACCCTATGTGAAACTTTCAAGTTGCCTATTCGGCATATAAGTACATTTCGCTCTAACATTTCAAGATTATGCCTCTTAATTATGATTTCGTCATTGACCCCTAAAAAATCAGTTTGAGGGGATAAAATGAACAACCAAGACACAGAGAGATATTACAAGAAGCACATGCTGCGTTAACACTTATAGCCCAACAATTCTGCAAGCGATTGTTATGGGAAAAACGCTGCGTCCAGTGGAATCTTAGATCATCAGCCGGCGGTTACCACGCGTGGGTGGGTGCTGACTGCCAGGACAGCAATGCCACAGTTCCAGTGCCGTCATAACACGACGCCTGATTGGCTGCTGGCAGCGCAGCATCGGCATGCGTTCTGTTGTTGGCAACGGCCTCTGACATCACACCTGAAGCAAGGATCAGATGCGATGAAACAAGCTCAGTGATCGCTATTGGTATGCTTTTAGGTGGAAAAGACTACTATAAGACACCATATTTTATCCACTTAGTACATATGCTCTTCAATGCATCATTGTTTGACTGCGTCATCGTACCTTGCACAACACTGATGCCAACTGACGGCCGTTATATCTAATACTGGTGCTCAACGCCAGATGTAGACGACACGACAATTATATTTTTCTCGGACTTGATCGCCGCATGACTAATGGCATGGCAAGACTTGAATGACATTATTATGGCGTCATGCATGCTTGGCTGACTCTACCCGAAGTGGTCTGCACATCTTCGCAGGCGTGTGTCGGAGAAACTAGAGGAATTTGTTGTCTAATTTCAGTTCAAACCCCCGTACAAATGTGGAACACTCCCCTTTAAGACCCGTTTCGCTCTTAGTTCTTACATTTTCCAGTCATTAGTTTCGTCAAGCATCGATTCTCATTGTTCTATGTTGTTTTGCGTTGCCTTGATCGAAGTCATTGACTGATTTGGCTGTGTGAATTAGGGTCAGTAACATAACACAAGGTCGCACCAGCTTCCGAAAAGGTAATGTGTTTCCAGGCTTTAATTGCCGAACCAAAAAGACAATGCCGCTCATTTTGTGACAACTGAGTTGATGGAGCTGGCACATATGGAAACAAATGAGCATGCGTCGTGCAGACCGAAAAACGGAAAAACGATGTCAGACGCGTGGACCTGACCCTGGCTCACATACGCTGAACCTGGTGTTGCCCTTATCCTTAGTCTACGCTAATATTATGACATAATTGTGTTCCATCAAAACGCGCTGCTTCGTTTAGTGCCAAGCTGTATATGACCGTAATTATGGACGGTATTAGGCTCTAAGGTTATATGAGAACTGGGTGATAGTCAAAGTGTTTTGAACGACCTTTGGTGTCATCGATAACGTGACGTTTGTCAACTTTTCAATACTTAGGTGAGAATGCCTGTGGATGTCGCTTGCTTTCTCGATTCCATTATTTTCGGAGGGTGCTATGGTCACTTTTAGCTCCTTGCAGTCGCACGTGGCCAAATTTTTCAGGCAGCGTTAGGTTACAGTACTTAAAGTGTTGGAAGATTCATCCATTTTATCATATTCTATCAGATGCAAACGGCCATCATCGAACGAGCCTTCAGCAAAAGCATGCTTTAACCCGGGAGGCACATACCGTGTCCTCCGTGCCCGGGGAATAAACTGCAGTGGCGTACGCTGGAAAATATCCACGAGCGGCGGCTGTCAGTCGCGTCTGACGGCATGCCTCACCTGCGCCCAGGCCCGCTGATGGTGCTGATCCTGCTGTCGCTGGTCGTCAGCGGGTTCGTCATGTTCTACCGGGGCTCGGTGTGGACCAAGTGGCTTCGAATGCTGTACGCCCCTGACAAGAAGTACTACCTGGTGGTGGCGACGTTCACCATCGCCATGGGTCTGGTCTCCTACATTTGGGAGGTCTGTGTTCCTCACTCAGGGATGAGCTGGAGACAACTTCCAGAGCAGAGACTGAAACATTACGGGTCTCTGCTTTCGCAAGGCGGACACCGACCACAGCTTGTCCTCGGATCCGCCCCAGATATATTTTGTTAAGCCTGGATCCGCTGCCAATGCGTGCGTCTGAGCCCGGATCTGACCACACTTTCACCCCAACACCCCAAGCGCAGGTCCCCAACATCCCAAGCGGTGCGAGTGTTTCCTGTGGGGTGAGGTCGTTCGGCGAGAGTGCAGGAAAATTGCCAGAATCGTGCAATTTGCGGAAGAGCTTTGTACATTTGGCTGTCTTCGGACGGTCGTATACCTGACTTACTACGCCGGTCAACACTGTACAGACTCACTGAGGTAGGCCGCACCACGGCAACGGTGGGCTTATTATCAAGCCAACCCTTCGTCGTTGACCACATGCCTAACCCGCACTGCAACACCCTTGCTTGGAACGCTCTATTCCTGCATTCGTTTATCCCCGTTTCAGGTCTACGTGATACAGGGATATCCAGGAATAAAAATGGCCGGTATCTTTCGCAAGATTCGCCGTAAAAAGCTATCGTTTCAAGTTATTGAGGAGGAGCTGAAGCAGAAAAAAAGCTGGCCACCGCTCAAGCAGAGTGAAGACATCACAGTGAACTCAGAGTCGTGCAAAGTTGGTCAGTTTGGGGTTCGGTTGGATCAACGTTGGAACGTTACAGTATTGCTACAGCGTTTACTACTCCACGGCGTGCAATGCCTTCTCATTTAGCCGATGCTAAATCATGCAGCGGTGCAGGAAGACTAGAATTAGTGGACGTAACCAATGCATCCCCACTTATATGCAGCTCTGGCCTTCGCATAACACGGAATGACTCTTTCCACACGCGCCGCCGAGGCTTCCACTAACGTATACCTCTTCCCCACCTGCAGACGTGGAAACCACGGAGCCGACCCCACAGACGCCCGACGAGGAGATCTACTCGCGCGGCATCGTCAAAAAGCCCTCATTCCGGTACGACAGCACCTGGCAGCGGCAGTCGGTAGGGCCAGACGCCGCCGCTCCAGCCACGCCCGAGGTCGGCCCGCGCAGCCGGGCTGGAAAGACCAGCTCGTTCCGCACGTTCCGCGCCGGCGGCCGACCCGCCACCAAAACAGCGAACCTGGCGCACCGGCCCAGCATCATCCTGGAGGAGACGCCGATGCGGCCGTTCAGCGTGGCGCCCGCGGACGGGCAGGGGGACGTGGCGGCGCCGGCGGCGGACGCCGATGTGTAGCGCTCGCCTGGCCTCGGTCGCGGCCTGGCGCCCGAGGTCAGCTGCAGTGCGCAGCTCGGGACCCGGAGACACGGGCGTGACTTGCACCGGCTCGGCTGCGTGATAACGCCTGAGCCGGTGGGTGCGTCATTGCGAGCCTCTGACAGTGCGAGCGAGGGCAAGGACAGAGTCAGAGAGACAGGCACCGCACGCAGACGCTTGGGAGTCAAAGTTCCCGTCAACAGAGCAACAAAGCGAGCGTGACGTCATGACACGGTATGCCCTTTGACTTCAAAGGCTTTGATATTGGTCTGTTGTTGACACTTATAACCTATGACAGTGTAGACGGCACTAATCGCAGCACAAATAACCAAGAATTGCCCAGGCGTTTCAACCTTTTCGTTTATCCTACGCACGCGGTGCATGCATAACTGTGGTGTCGTATTCCTTACCAGTTTACTTTTGTCGGCTTATGTAGCGTAATAATCAATGCATGCTGAAAACATTTCGGGGTATACTCATGTCGAAACTTCAGTATTCCACACTTTCAGTCGGAACTAGCTGATGGCGACCCCATTATTTTCGCGCGTGCATTGAATGTAAAGCCCACCGCAAGCATCGAATGAAACTGCACATTCTTCATTGATCTATGCAGCGAGCGGCGTCATTCGCTAAATGCATTGAAGTAGCTGTGGGCAACAGATTCTAACCGTTTGAGTAATGCGGTGTTTCCTGGCGTCGTTGCTCGTAATAGGTACAAGCCTCACGTTCTTTTTTCCTTGCTCCTCGTTACGTTGTATTCATGAACGAATGCAAAATAAACGATTTCGAAGTGTTTATTTCATCGTAACACATAGATCATATACTTACTGGATCAAGCGATCACATCATCGTGAATTCCCATCGACGTTGTTTCAATGCACTGTCTTCATCATAGGTACCTTAATAGTATGGATCCGTTGGCCTTTGGCCAACAACTTCGCCTTCCCTGTTTGTCTTAATGAATCGTGACTATGCATGACGATGAGTTCCACAAATCGTTATTTCATGTGAGCCTTCCGTGAATATTGAACCCCTGTCAGGGATATCTGACCGGAGCCGGGCAGGCGCCGTGATGGTTACAGTGCGGTGATGGGCACACGAGCATCGAAGGAGGATTAATCTGCAAGTCAGTTGTTCCCGCGGGCAGCATGAGGTTGAAGCCCTAACAGCTTCGACGGAAATACGGCAGTGACCACTGGCCACCCTCCCCGTCCGCTGATACACAGGCAAAGAAGGCCATGCTATAGGTCAAAAAAATGACGTCATAAATTGTCAGGTTATTTCTAACGGATCGAATTAGTTCTAATTAAGATATGAACTAAACACTCCACAGTGAGCGAAATTTCCCTATCATACGAGACTGCAGCCAAGCCGGTAACACATCAAACTTGACCCGGCACCCATCAGATAGATCACGACTATTTTGACTGAAATATGACTGAGATCGCTAGGTACGCGTTCGATCCGTCTGTGACAGTTTGCTGGAGGCAGGTACCGCCAGGCAGCATGCTGCAGGCACGATTACTGGCGCAGCCGTGCGCTGCACAAAATCGTGTTAGGCACAAGAATTGACGACGGTACGCCCGTCAACACCACAAAATTCGATTCGCGGCTCCACGCGCTCTGGCTGCCGACATACGGCATAAAATGTGAAAAACGGTCGAAACCGGCTGGATGTATCTTGGCCGCTTCTGTGCACGTGACATATGGCACGTGCTACTGCACATCTGGTACCACGCGATTCCCCGCTCGAATATTTGCCGGAACGTGTCAATTTCATGTCGCTCCGACCCTGTTTGCCGAGATGATGGCACAGTTTCAAACGTCTGTTCGTTGTGTTTGTCGTCCGTCACATTTTCGGTCCGCCTGCGCAAAACCAGTGGGCCAAAAACGGCCATTCCAGTACATGCCACGACCAAACTTCGGGCCGCAGCGACTCGCGGTCATGAAAAACCGCCTCGCGCGCCCATGCGTCGTGTCCAGATTTCACCCTCCAGCAACCCGCCTTTCGGCGCGTGCACGACGTCAATTAGACATAGCGCATGCATTTCGTGTACCTCTCACGGCATACATAGAAAGGAGCCGAACCTCCTCCGGCCGATCTTTGCAGTACGTGCGGTCAGAGCAGCTCAATGATCTGTGGGAGATCAGTTCTAGTCATTCGAGTGCTGCATTGTTTCGTGGTGTTGTGATTCGTTAGGCATGTGCAGGGGTGAAAAGAGTGCCTAACCTGTCACCGACAAAATTTCGAACTGTCTAAATTGTCAAATGTAGCCAAAACTATCAGGAACTGCTGCGATACAGCTCTAAACGCGTTTAACAACAAAAAAACACATATAAATCAAAAGTTATGGGGCGTAACCATTCACATTTTTTTCAGTCCATTTGTGCCCAAGTGTCATTTGTTGGGCATCAAGCATTGGATAATGATCCTCGTAATCAGGGATGCAGTTTGCTATTTTGGATATCACTTTGCATTATGTTTCATAAGTCACCATTGTTTACGGTCTATCCTCTCTTCTAAACTAATTTTGAGAAGCGAGGTCTCCGTTCGTAACCCCGAAAAGGATGTGCGTCAAATCTGGGGGAAAACTGGATTGAGCGCATATTCGAGGCAGGTCCAGGTTTTTCTTCCTGCCCCCCCCCCCGCTCACCTATAAGTATCTTGAAAAATTGCACCCCGTAATCATGCATTTACCGATAACATCATTCTACAAGCACCTGAAAACAATATCACTTTTGGTTTCGTGACGTCATCGTGCCATCAGCTGGAAGAGGTGGCGACTTTCATCATCTTCACATTCACTGGTGTTGCTGGTGCGGGCCTCAGACCTCCTAACATGAGCCCAATGTATTAGAGAAGAACCCATGCAGAATTGGTATTAGCAGATGCAAGCAAACTAACACACCTAGCACCTATATTTGGGTCTATATACAACGCAATGGCAATGAAAAGTGTTTTGTCTCACGCCTGGCCACCGGTCAGTACGCTAAGGGCGCGTTTGGCCAAGGGAAAATTAGTCAACGAATAATTATCTCTCCGATAACCATCCGCGGATATTCTCCATTTACATTCAGCCGGTCCGAAAATTATCCCCCGGATTATTCCATGCGCCATCCACAGCTAACGGTCACAGTTATGCATAGCGAAAACAGATTCTCCGTCTTGATCCTGCTCCGAATATTCTCTGGGATTCTCCCTCACTACGGAAAATTATCTGGGATACGCGCCCTAAGTCTGAGATGCAACGGGCAACGTGATGGGCCTAAACCAGCGATGCTCTGTCCCTTGGCTCACACCCGCTGTTCTGCTCAGCAGCAGGAAGCCCTGAATGAATCCTTGACATGCGTCGCTCCAACTTCTTTCTTTTACCTTTGAGGCTACGATTTAGGTATCCACAAACAGCAAACCTCCTACATCGGCAGGGCATTGTAGCGTTATTACCATGGACACCCTCCATGACAGATTCTTGGAAAAGCCGCACAGTACCTTTAAAAAATTGCCGATTGGCTGCGTTCTTCAACCCAACCAGCTTCTCACGACATGAGCATAGCCAACGACAACCCACATCCTCACAATGAACCCAATTCATTACCGCGCGACGGGCATTCAAGCCCGTCTGTCTCAATGGCACGACGCTAAAGCGACGAGTAGCAAATTGATCACGTTCGTCGCAAGATGCCGTGGCCAGCTGCGATTCTTACGGCTAGTAATAAGCCTAGTTATTTGGTATTTGACGCACTGATCTGATGGACATTGGAAAAACACAGGGTCATGACTGATCTGTGACGTCAGTACTGATATAGTAAATTTTGCAGTATATTTATGTCACCTGTTAAAAGCTATCCTGATTAAAGCTACTATGTCTGGCAACATCTTGTGGCTCAACTTGCTTATGGAGCGAAACGTCAATGTTCGACATGAGCTGTACAGAAGCTCACGCTACAAGCGTTAGAGAGTACAGACCAATACTAACCTTGAGTTTTGTCTAACTGTTGTAATATAATCTAGTCTGTTATAATCTGTGTTCATTTTAGACATGTTGTCAGCAATTAGCTCGCCTGTTCGTTTTTGTCACCGATGATATCCGGTAAATCAAAAACTTTTTCACCCATGCGTATGTGTCTCACTTACCTTGGTTATTTTTTTGGGTCCCCATCACATTGTTTGCATAACTATAGGCAAAATATACGAATCAGACGTGTCCAGTTCATTGTAGTAGGTTCACCATCGTAGGTTACACCCCTGTAGATGTATATCGATGCTGCTTCAGTACATTACCTTATCATTGGTATCTTATAAGAAGGGTAGCGTAGGTATCGTATATCAAACGCATCTTATGGCACCTTTTGAATGACGAAATGACTAAATGCATGAGCACTAGGGCAAAGAAAATCCACCAAAGGTTTGCGCATGGCAAATATGCAAAAAACAGACATTAAGGATTTCACGCTGAATGTCATCCTGGTTTCTACAACCATTTTTATATGTCAAGAAACGGTGAGTCATTGCAACCGCTGTATTTCAGGTGCTTTAACGGTCTTCAAACCATCATATTCTGTTGAAAACGCCTTCCACTAAGGACTTTCGAGCATGTGATGATGAAAGGACATTACCGGTCGCATTTATTGGTCACACAAACTTATGACGGTACATGACGTCATTAGCACCATTATTGGGCAACAATCACCAGCTCCCTCCTCCTGATAAAACAGAAATCGGGGTGCATTACTTTTTCACCGGCAATCCAAAGAACCACTGAAGCCAACTTACTTGCATGGATTACATTCCAATACTGACCCACCACCAATTCCCGGGCAGCCGGAGACGGCCTGACGGCCAAACGGGCAGCCGGAGAGTGCCTGATGCACGGTCGGCCGGAATTCCGGAGTTCTCTCGTCCGCTACGGCTGACGTCCCTCCGTGTCCGGCATCAGGCGACAGGGCTGGCCTCCGCCCCGTCAGCAGGAGCCGACGGTGGACACTCGCTCCGCACGGCGTGCCGCCAGGGCTCGTTGATCGGGACGCCCTGCCAGAAGCGCACGCGCTCCTCGAACAAACGCTCGCCGACCGACGGCTCCGAGTTGAGCCGCATGTGGCGCTGGCTCTGCGAGGTGAAGATGGGCCAGTCCGGCATCGGCAGCACGTCAGAGCTTGGCCGACCGGTGCGAGCGAAGCTGGTCCACACGCTGACCATGAAGCGGATCATGCGGTCGTCCGGCGAACCGGGCACTATCGGCGACCTCTCATCGGTGCTGAAGAGGTAGAGCAGGTCGTCGCCATGGGTGGGGCCGAAGTCTGGCGCTCCTGGAGCAAAGATGAAAGCTAGTGACTGGCGGCCCGGTCCCGTGTGGTCCAGCAGATATTTGTAGACGGGCGCGTGCTCTGAGGCTAGCCGGACCTCCTCAGAAAATGGAGCGATGAAAAGGCGGTCAGTGAGGACGCGGGCCAGCGGCAGGAGGTTGTCAGAGTTGACTGTTGCGTTGCCGACGTAGAAGTTGTAGACTTTGGTGGCCTGCTCCAGTGCATCGGCGCCGCAGTCCAGGATGGGCGACTCGGCTTTGGTGGTGAGGTCGGACACGAGACCCCAGAGTGTAATGTTTCCAGCGAACAGGCCGTCTGGCGACATCGTGCGTAAGATATTAGGAAGAAATAGGGTGCTCTCCTCTTCCATCACGCCGTTCATCCACGGAACCAAATTGAAGTTTCCGGTCTCCAAGATCGTCCTCGGGTCGTCGGGTAGAAACGGTGACTCAGATTCGCGATCAACGCGAGGTTGGAAGTACCTCTCCTGTTCGGCGTCCAGGATAAGAATCGCACCAAGCAGGTCGTGAGCAGGTACATCTCTGACACAATCCACCATGGATGACACGTCATCAGTGGAGCAGTTCACGAGACTTGCCAGCTTCTCCGCCAGTCCATATCGTCTACCAGAGGCGGCGAAGCTCGCAATCGAGGTGGCAGATTGGCTAATGGCATGCTGGAACAAACCCTTGGCGAGGGGGCTCAGCACCAATAGAGAGACACTAGATCCGCCTGCCGACTCTCCGAAAATGGTCACCTGTCTTTGGGTCGCCCCCGAAGCTGGCAATGTTGTCCTGAACCCATCGCAGCAACATGACCTGGTCTAGAAGGCCGTAGTTTCCGGGCGCGTTTGCGTCATGCGTCGTGAAAAACCCGAACGGTCCCAAGCGGTAGTTGAACGTGACCAGCACCACGCCACTGTCCATCAAGAATTGAGGCCCCAGAAAGTCGCTGTTTCCGTCACCGAAGGTGAAGCCACCTCCGTGGATGAACACCATGACGGGCAGCCCGCCTGCCGCACCCTCCGCTGATGGCAACTGCGGCGTGTACACGTTGGCGAACAAGCAGTCCTCGGAGCCATCGCGCGTCTTGTTCTTCAGCGGGTTCAGCTGGTAGCAGATACTGCCGTGCTCCATGGCATCCACCACACCCGACCAGACTCCGTGACGCTGCGGCGGCTGGAAACGGAGCGCTCCGAGCGGCGGGCGAGCATATGGGATCCCCTTGAAGCTGTAGAAGGTCCTGCCGGCCGAGCTCCTCCCCACCACTCCTCTCAGCAGGCCCTCGCGGATCGCGACGAGTGGGCGGGACCCCTGGTGGTCACATCCCACCGCCACCACCACCAGCAGCGTCACGCTCAACAGCGTCTGCATCACGATGCACGCGTAGGCTTCTGGTCTCCGCTGACGGGTAGCCACGGCAGCCGACTTTGCGAGGCACCCAGCCGCTGGCCGGACTGTGGGCAACTCGGGGTGCTCCCGGATACTTGAAGGCGACCGCTGGCCTCAGGCAGCCAATCAGCGTTGCCTAGCAAATGACGTCACAGTGTCGCCCCAGGCGTAGAGTTGGCTACTGCTGAGAACGGAATGTCAGTGTGACAAACTTGTCCGGACCTGTAGCTTCTGAGCGACTGTTAGCGTAGTCAAGTTTCAACTCTCATGCATCTGGTACCTGTTTGCTCAATGACAGCTATGTCCACAACTTGCTCCACACCCGGGCTCAGGGGCTATCCATGACTTAAGTTCCGCATTTCTTGCCATTTTCTAACCTTTTCAACCTCGGTACGCACTGGTTTTGCCAGGAGAATATTAGTATTTCCTTGATAACACTTCGTTAAACGCAACTTCTTCAAAATAAAACTTTCATTTATCCCTTTTTTGGTATGGTAGTGCTTAGCAAAAAACAGACACGTTGCTTGTCAAGAGTTGGCATCCGGCAAAACCATTGGCATCCGGCAAAACCATCGGCATCTGGGTTCAGATTATCATTTAAATAAAAGAACCTAGCATGCTTCGCAACCACGTGTGATCGGAACATCACACCGTCAAAAATGAAAACAATGAAAAGATCCAGGATTTTCAAAAGGTCCTTGGACGAAGACTGAAAGAAAGGCCACACCAGAAAATTTTTCAAAGCTGTATAAATGCAAGCTGCCTGTTCAGGCCGTTTGATTATGCAACGCCGCAGTACGATCATAATTTCACTTGCGCATGATTAACATAAAGAACATAAAATTGTCAAATCGCAAAAGAGCTGAAGAGTCCGGGCTCTGAAGAGGTTTGTTTTGAAGCGTTTTGGGGTTAATTGATATCTGAAATCGCGGAGTTGAAGACCAACAATCGTACAAGCACACATGTGGGTCCTTGTGCGCATATTAGCACGCGCAGTCATTCTCGGAACCATGGACCCACTTGCTCTTGGCCCTTTTTAAACCACATCAAAAGAGCGTTTTTTGCGGTCGACCTTGATAGGTGATCTCGGAGACCCGCCAAAACCTCAAGAACTAAGCAAGCTAGAGCGACGGAGATAATAAATTGGGAACGTCTCGTTAAACCGCATTAAGTAGGTGGGCCTGAATAATGGTGAATATGACCTGGGGGATTGAGCATGTCAAATCAGACTATATAGATCAACTTAGTTTTATAGGCAAACTCGGTTACCTCAAGAGTGAATGCAGAATACAAAAAGCGGGTTTCAATAGCGACGTTAGAGACCCTTCATATATGTAGTATAGGTGTCACCAAGTCTTTGAAGCATGTCTTTGAGGAGGACTGCTTAATAAGAAATAAAAAAATGTGCCACAAGTATGTTCACAAATGCGTTTTCCATGTTCGTGTTCTTCTAAATTTTTGAGGGCACAGTTAGAAAACAAGTTGGGAGAGCCTCCACCACTGCATAGGAAACTGCAGGACTCGTCCCATCCGTATTCATGGGTGTCCATGGTGCACCATGGTCTTTGGGGCTGGGGCCGGACCTGATTGTGCACAAGCGGCCTGGAAGCATCCTCTAAGTAAATCATTCACCTAAATAATATGCATTCCTCAACACCAGGCTCTAGATAAAGTTAATCAAGGGCACCAGCAATGGGCAGATTTTGGTGGTTGTTCCACCAATGTGCAAGTTGCATAAATCAAACACTTCACCCCTCACCCATCCAGCACTCCACACAAATATGTTCGTCCGCTGAACGCGCGCCCCACGTTTTTCCAGACCGCATCCAGTGTTGCTAAATCAAAACTTTGCTACGGAATCGGCGTCCTAAATTTACATCTTTTGATATCACAACACTAGTCTATGTAGCGTCTCAGAACTGGCATAGAACAACTTGATATTTCAACGACTTGTAGAAAGTAATATTGTGCTTTCTTTGATCACTCGTATTTTACAAATGACGGTCAGATAGCCGAAAAACCTAGGTTGGAAGTTTGGGTGACACTTAAACGCAGCAGTGACGAATGCAAAATAGACACATCCCTCAATTGCATAGAAAAGTTAGGACAAAAGCACTGCTTGAACGTTTTTACGCAACGTGATTTATCATTCTGATAAAATTTTGGTATCGGCCTCAGTTCAGTATGAAGTTCGCCTCAGTTCAGTCATCTAAGCCGCAAAGAGCGCCTTTAAATAGGCCCCTACTCATCTTAAGACATGATGTCGGAAACCATCAAAAATGCATGGTGTACGAGAAAGACAAATGTACATATAAGAACAAGACCATTTTGACTCAAAGTCTCTGAGCTACATGACCCAACTTCCAGGCATCATTTCATATGCCTAAGAACTTCATCCGTTTTTGCTGGCAGGAGTAAGGCAATGCCACGTCTAGGGTGGCAGTCGACATCCCTAGGGTCGCAATCGACACCTCGCTGCCGGTGAGAATGGAACTATCAGGGGCTAATCTGGTGCCCGTGTTACGACCCCGATTTGTTTATCTCTGTATATCACCTTGGTTTGAGCGTGGCTGGGGATCGGTGGGTTGTGGACTAATTAAGGCCCGTTAGAACTAGACCGGTGCGTCTGATCAAAGCGGCATTCGAGGTTATATTGCATTTGGACTGTTCCAATTGTCTCCGAGTAATTAACCCTCCTGTCATTACCTTGCGGTGTGATTGCGCCTCCATGACTCATGACCGTGTGGTGTGATGGAACATTTCAATGACATTGGATGCTATTAGCATGTAGATTGCAGCTTCCAGCCTCATTCTATGTTGATGCAATCTGTCAATGCTTGCCGCCTTATTGTCATCAAATATTGTTCAGTTATAGCTGTTTTTCTGTATGTGAGCTTTAATACATGATCTGTAGACATGTAGTTCATTTCAGCTTGCCACAAACTAAAAGAGAATGCATTTGGGCCTAAGGACTGTATTATGATGCACAAACTAAGTCATGTCAAATAGAGACAGGATGAGACATGCAGGATGTACGGTATGATAGTTTCAGAGAGAAGACATCATCTTCTCCATTCCTGTAGCTGACATTCTGTAGGATGCAGGGTATGATAAAGGATGGGCCCTGGTTCTTCTGTTGGGACACCTGGAAAATAAAGTCAGATTGCAGCCATTAAATGTCTCACATAATGCAAGCACTGCCCGTATCAAAGGTGGGAAATGTAACCCACAGGCCAAATCCTTGTTTTTTCTGGCTAACAGTCAATGGTGCACTCAGAAAAAAGTTGATTGTTGTGACTGGTTTTGTGGTGGAGCAGATGAAAAAGAGACAGTGTGTGGACTCATAAAAAATAATGACAAGGTGTCATTTTCCACCCAGATGGCATCAAAATTTAACGCTGGATTTAGCAGCATGTCACTGACATGATGTCAAGGAGGGAGTTAAAGGTCGTGGATTGCCCAAGCCAGAAACTTCAAGTTTTTATGGCGTATGTTCATTGGTGTGAGGTCAGCAAACTAAAAGTTTCAATACGGTGCCTAAAATCGTTCGGAAGCTATTCCAGAAATTTTTGATTGAGGTCTCAGGTCCCCTCTTAGGGTGGGACTTCCGGACTTATGCGAGATATTGGTGACTTGGGCGGATGCAGAGTAAAATAGACTGTACTCTGCAGTTTTATGTGACATTTGCAAATCACCGAGCCGTCTTAATGCTATATGACTCATAAAAGCACCAATGATACTGGGAAGCGGGTGTCCATGCAGGGGCGAAAGAAGTGTCTTTTCTGTCACCGACGAAATTTGGAACCGTCTGAATCCTCACCCGGGTCAAATATTTTACAAACCGTTGGATTATACCTCTAAATGCAATAAACCACAAAAAGCAAAGACAAATTACATGCGATGAGGCATAATCATCAAACATCTTTGTTTCGGGACTTGATTTGCACTTAAGTTTCCGTTGCTGGCCATCAGACACTGAATGAGATGGAGACTAACCTAGCAGAATTATCGGATAAAGGCATGCTTACATAACCAGCCTAAAGGCATATAACTTCCTATTCAGTTGGAGAGGCGGGGGGGGGGGGGGGGGGGAGTCGGGATTATGCGTCCGAACCAGGGATGCAATTTCCTATTTCAGTTATCATTTTTATCCATTATTTGTAATTTATCGTAATTTGGGATTCAGCACCCAAAAACTGATTTTGAGAAACTACACCCCTGCTGCCAGCTGCCAAAAATTGCGCCAAATCTGGGAAGAAAACTTTTAAGTGTATTTCTGAAGCAGGCTCAGGTATTTTTCTTTCAGCACCTGCACCTTCCCCCTCCCCCTCCATCCTTCACCCCTACGCGTTTTGCAAAGCTGCATCCCTGTAGCCCTACATTTACCGATAACATGGTTTTACAAGCACCTAAAACAAATACTTTTGTTTTCGTGACGTCATCGCACAATCAGCTGAAAGCGTTGACGACCTTCATTATCGTCGCATAATCATTGTCGGCGCAGAACTCGCACTCCCTAACATGATCCGAACTATGTAGAGCAAAACTCATACAATATTGATATCAACAGATGCAAACGACATTTTTGAACACCTCTGGCACCATCATCGGTCATGGTATACATTGGTATCTCATCTTATAAGAGAGCATTATACGTCAATCGACGTTTTTAAGGTAGGACATATCATAAATAGTCGTAAAACAGGTCATCTAAACTCTTACCTTGCAACTTAAATAACTATGATAGCCAACATCCGAGCGCTGCAAACACACAGCAACCGTGATCACGGCGCCATTGCTACGCGTGGTGACAACATTACTGCGCATCAAGAATCATGAAAATGTAAGGGGCCACGGTAACAAAAATGCAGTGAAATATACTTCTTGCGGATTTAAGCAGTATTCCGTACTGTTTGTAGATTGTTCGACATGGGGGGCAAATATGATGTCTTTGGGCGGGGAATGAAAACCAAAATGGGGACGTGGCGGCTAAGCAAAAACTTCTTAATACGGTGCATACAAGGCCATGTAATAGGTGTATATATATGGCATGGAGCATGGAGGCCAACGCGAGGAGTCTTCCTGTTTTATTATTATTTACGATATGTTCCGCCTCAAAACGACGAATGATGTACAATGTTTTTTAAACGCTAGGTGCTATTGTATACGTACACCTCTTCATTTACGTGCATATGCAATGCAATGGAAACCAAAAGTGTGTTATTGCATGCCTGTCCACCGACCAGTGAGCCAAGTCTGATGTGCAACGGGCAATGTTGGATATTCTTCAAATAGTTCACCTTTTTTGGAAAAAGAAATCCTTCTGCTAAAAAATGTGGACTACTTGAATTATCCTGGCTTCCACGAACCATTTGCATAGGTCTAAAAACGGTGAGCAATTACATCTGCTGTATTTCAGTGCTTTAACAAACTTCAGACCATCATATTCTGTTGAAACCACCTTCCACCAGGGAGCATAAGACAATGAAAGGACCGATCGCGTAGATTGGTCGCACAAGTTTATGACGGAATATGACGTAATTAACATCATTAATGGGCAGCAATCACCAGATTCCTCCTCCTGATTAAACAGAAATCGGGGTGCATTGCTTGTGTCACCGGCGATCCAAAGAAACACTGAAGCCAACTTACTTGCATGGATTACATTCCAATACTGACCCACCACCGATTCCCAAACGGGCAGCCGGAGAGTGCCTGACGCACGGTCGGCCGGATTTCCGGAGTTCTCTCGTCCGCTACGGCTGACGTCCCTCCGTGTCCGGCATCAGGCGGCAGGGCTGGCCTCCGCCCCGTCAGCAGGAGCCGACGGCGGACACTCGCTCCGCACGGCGTGCCGCCAGGGCTCGTTGATCGGGACGCCCTGCCAGAAGCGCACGCGCTCCTCGAACAAACGCTCGCCGACCGACGGCTCCGAGTTGAGCCGCATATGGCGCTGGCTCTGCGAGGTGAAGATGGGCCAGTCCGGCATCGGCAGCACGTCAGAGCTTGGCCGACCGGTGCGAGCGAAGCTGGTCCACACGCTGACCATGAAGCGGATCATGCGGTCATCCGGCGAACCGGGCACTGTCGGCGACCGCTCGTCGCCGCTGAAGAGGTAGAGCAGGTCGTCGCCGTGGGTGGGACCGAAGTCTGGCGCTCCTGGGGCAAAAATGGAAGCTAGTGACTGGCGGCCCGGTCCCGTGTGGTCCAGCAGATATTTGTAGACGGGCGCGTGCTCTGAGGCTAGCCGGATCTCCTCAGAAAATGGAGCGGTGTAAAAGCGGTCAGTGACGACGCGAACCAGCGGCAGAAGGTTGTCAGAGTTGACTGTTGCGTTGCCGACGTAGAAGTTGTAGACTTTGGTGGCCTGCTCCAGTGCATCGGCGCCGCAGTCCAGGATAGGCGACTCGGCTTTGGTGTTGAGGTCTGACAGGAGACCCCAGAGCGTGATGTTTCCAGCGAACAGGCCGTCCGGAGATATCGTGCGTAAAACATCAGGAAGAAATATGGTGCCCTCCTCTTCCATCACGCCGTTCATCCACGGAACCAAATTGAAGTTTCCGGTCTCCAAGATCGTCCTCGGGTCGTCGGGTAGAAACGGTGACTCAGATTCGCGATCAACGCGAGGTTGGAAGTACCTCTCCTGTTCGGCGTCCAAGATAAGAATCGCACCAAGCAGGTCGTATGCAGGTACGCCTCTGACACAATCCACCATGGATGACACGTCATCAGTGGTGCAGTTCACGAGATTTGCCAGCTTCTCCGCCAGTCCATATCGTCTACCAGAGGCGACGTAGCTTGCCATCGAGGGACCGGACTGGGTGATGGCATGCTGGAACAAACCCTTGGCGAGGGGGCTCAGCACCAGCAGAGAGACACTGGATCCGCCTGCTGACTCTCCGAAAATGGTCACCGCCTTTGGGTCGCCCCCGAAGCTGGCGATATTGTCCTGAACCCATTGCAGCAGCATGACCTGGTCCAGAAGGCCGTAGTTTCCGGGCGCGTTTATGTCATGCGTCGTGAAGAACCCGAACGGTCCCAAGCGGTAGTTGAACGTCACCAGCACCACACCACCGTCCATCAGAAATTGAGGTCCGAAGAAATCGCTGTTTCCGTCGCCGAAGAAGAAGCCCCCCGAGTGGATGAACACCATGACGGGCAGCCCGCCTGCCGCACCCTCCGCTGATGGCAACTGCGGCGTGTACACGTTGGCGAACAAGCAGTCCTCGGAGCCATCGCGCGTCTTGTTCTTCAGCAGGTTCAACTGGTAGCAGATGCTGCCGTGCTCCATGGCATCCACCACACCCGACCAGACTCCGTGACGCTGCGGCGGCTGGAAACGGAGCGCTCCGAGCGGCGGGCGAGCATACGGGATCCCCTTGAAGCTGTAGAAGGTCCTGCCGGCCGAGCTTCTCCCCACCACGCCTCTCAGCAGGCCCTCGCGGATCGCGACGAGTGGGCGAGACCCTTGGTGGTCACATCCCACCGCCACCACCACCAGCAGCGTCACGCTCAACAGCGTCTGCATCACGATGCACGCGTAGGCTTCTGGTCTCCGCTGACGGGTAGCCACGGCAGCCGACTTTGCGAGGCACCCAGCCGCTGGCCGGACCGTGAACAACTCGGGGTGCTCCCGGATACTTGAAGGCCACCACTGGCCGCAGGCAGCCAATCAGCGTCGCTTGGCAAATGACGTCATAGGGTCACCCCAGACGTAGGTCTGGCAGGTGCTGAGAATGGAATGCCAGTGGGACAAACTTGCACGGACCTGTTGCTTCTGAGCGACGATTAAGGTAGTTGAGTTCCAACTGCCATGCATCTGGTAGGTGTTTGCTCAATGGCAGCTTTGCGCAACATTCGCTACACACCCAGGCTTAGGGGCCATCCATAACTTAGGTCCGTATTTCTCGTCATTTTGTAACATTTTCGACCCCGTTACGCTCTGATGTTGCCAGAACATTGTCTTTCCCTAACTACACTCTGCTGCAGTTAACGCCCTCAAAATGTAGCGCTCATTTGTTCCCTATTTTGGGTGGTGGTGCTGAGCAAAAAACAGACGTGTTGCTTGTCACGTAGGAAACCAATGGCATCCGGGTTTCGGTTCTAATTTAAAGAAAAGAATCTAGCATGATCTGCAACCACGTCTGGCCATAAGATCATGCGGTCAAAAGAGATAAATCTGAAAAGATCCAGGATTCTCAAATGTCTTTGGATGAGAACTTAAACAAAAGTCACGATACCAGAATATATTTCAAATCTGTCTAAATGCAAGCTGTCTGGTCAGACCGTACGATTATGCATCGCCGCAACATGATCACGATTTGACTTCTGCATGATTAGCACATGAAAGGCAGAATTGTCAACCCACAAAAGAGCTGAAGAGCCCGTGCCCGAAAGAGGCCTGGTTCTTGGTGACGAGTATTTGTACGGTTGTGAGACTAATTCATGTATGATACTAGCGGAGGAGAAAGCCAACAATCGTGCGAGCACACCTGCAGGCCCTTGTACGCATACTAGCACGCGCAGTGATGTTTGGAACCATGGACCTGCCCGTTTTTTTTTTTGTTTTTTTTTATCCACGTCAAAAGGACGTTTTTCGCGGTCGCGCTATAATGGGAGGCCTCGGAGGCCCCCTAAAGCTTCCAAAACCTAGGAAGCTACAAAAAGAGAGGGATATAATGAATTGGAAATACTTCGTCAAACTATATTAACTAGGTGTGCCTCACTATTTGTAAATATGATCTTAAGCATATCAGATCAGGTTATAAAGGTCAAATTAGTTTTATAGTCACTCCCTATATAGTCACTTATAGTCCCTCATACTACACTTATAGTCACTCCCGAAGCGTGCTACGACATTGCCGGAAACGACTTTCAACAGCGTTGCGTAAAACGGTATGAGGAAGAGTAGCGACCATCAAGATATGTGCTTTGTGATATTCCATACCAGGTCAAATGGCAGAGGACTGTGTTTACTGCGGCCTGTTCCGCGACATCAAGAACTAAACAAGCAACACCAACGGGGAAAGCAATGGTAGGGAGTACATGTGACATATGTGACAGTATATGTGACATTCCATGGCTGCAGTATATGTGACATTAAGTATTGAATCATGCCACCTTTAAGAAAGCACACCTGGTGACAAAGGACGACGTTTCGCGTAGTTTGACATTGAACAGCTTGACCTTGCAAAAGCAGCAAGAGCGATGGTAATGCACTTCACAGTGATGATGTTGACGGTAATCAAAGATATTTTGGAGTGCGTTTTCTGTGAGAAATAAGTGTTATATTTTACGATTGAGCAGCGTATCACTGATACAATCTCAAGAAAGTCGTTAAAGGTCATGAATTGTCGAAGCCAGCAGCTTTAAGTTTTCATGACGTACATATGCTAGTGTAGAATTCACGAAATATAAATTGTCATACGGTGCTCAAAATCGTTGGGGTGCTCCAGAAATGTTTTGGTCGGGATCTGAGGCCCTCCTCTTAAGGTGGGGCTCAGGACTTACGCGAAATATCGGTGACTTAAGCAGATGCATAGTAAACATGCTGTACTATACAGTGGAACGTGCCATTTTGAATCACCTAGCCACTATGATCTTATATGACCCATAAGAGCACTAATAACACTGGGAAACGCGTGTCCATGTTTGTGTGTCCATGTTTGTGTGTCCATGTTTGAAGACTAGTACGCGCAGCCGTGCTTGGAACCGTGGTCCCACCGGTTAGGGGCGAAGAAGTGCCTTTTCTATCATTGACAAAAACAGGAAAAGCCTGAATTGCAACTGGATGCAAACTTTTCTGGGAGCCGTTGTGATGGAACTTTAAAGGCGGTAACTCACACAAAACAAGAGCTCTGTTTACATAGGTGAGTGTGCAGTCGCGAGATAGGAGCAAAAACGTTTGATCAATGGAACTTTCCAAGATGCCGAAAGCGAGCTGCTCTGGTACTACCACATCAGAAAGCTCGGATGATATGAGGTGATCTGGGCTAAAAATCGCGAATTTCGACTTGCCGAAATATCTGTGAGAGCTTGAAATGTATTTTTTTGCCATTGAAGTTTCCTTAAAAAGAAACTTTTCCAGTCCAAATAGCGGGCAGCTTAGGACGGGACACCCAACCTGCCGTATCAGCTGATAGCGCGTACACTCTTTGGCAATGTGGTCCGGCCGATCTTGGTGCGGCCTTGCACTGGCTAAATCCTAGAAATTTTCACGCCTTGTTCTTCACGTCCACTGCGTCAGCCCGCGAAACGTCGGTGAGGGTGTCTAGTTCTACGTTTTCAGTTGGCCTAATCTCCATCGAAGAATTTGGGAAAGGGGAAAAAGTTGGTTTCCATAGTTCAAGTGGGTGCTTTTGTGCTATTAATTACGAATCCAAAGCCAAGAGGCGTCTGGAGTTCAATGTACGCGTTAGCCACCCACTGGCGCAGTGGGCGATGATGAATGTCAAACGTGGTAATTCTAAGCCTGGCGTATGTTGCGTGAAGCGAGTTTCAAGCTAAATTGCGCTAATTTGTTAAATGATATTTGCTTGCGAAACGTATGTTTTTTTCCTGAAATCACTGTTACAAGTATATTCTTTCAGTGTCTGTGCTGTGTCCCAGCATTGGTTGTGACTATACATCCAACTCTGGGTATTCTAATTCACCACGTGCATGCAGTGAAATGGAAGTGTTGGTGTGTGTTATCGCATAGAAAGTATCAGACATGATGGTGATGATAATCTGAGTAACTATTCTGTCCGTGATAGCAATATCTTTTCTCAATCCTTTCAATAACCTTGAACGGTATATTGCAGCATACAAAAGTGTGGAAATCACAAAAAGTTATCGTGCATACACATGTAAGGATATGTTCGGGGATATTCACAGTGCTCAGCACCAGAACAACCATATCATGTCGCACCATTCATGGCATCACAACCCAGATTCTGCGCCATTCTTGTCAACCTGGGTGTGAACAACAAAGATTCCATGTCGTGATGCTAACGTCACATCTAATAAAGTGTTCTGGGTGCATTTTGCACACACTTTAGAGCTCTGCCTGTAGACCTAAGTCTCCAGGTTCATACTACAACTTAAACACTATTGCTGACATTGCAATTTATCATGTACATGAGTGAAATAGACAATAAAACAGAAAATGTATATGTATGAATAGAAAGACATAATGGGCAGCCAATGGCGCGCTCCGTACCCAGTTTTCGTGCGTTGCGCATGCTTTGTTGGTGCATGGATTGTCTTTCCAAGCGGATAACCACCTTTTTGTATAAGGACATTGAAGAACAAACTAACCTCTTTCACGCGCAAATCAGAAAAAGATCAGTGCCACATATGAAAATTGTTCTTCATGCCTTGCAAAAGTACGTTATGGCCTGATTATTAGGCGCTGTGCAATGATTTCAAGAGTGACATACAAACGTTCAGGACAGCTTTCCGACTAATCAGCCGGCTAGATTTTCCAAATTATCGTTCAATCAAGTGGAAAATTTGCCCCCGATGGTAGCTTTGCAATCACGCAAACGGGCACTGCCGGAGGATATAACTCCGAAACGGTGCAGCTGAGAAACTTAAAAATGTTACGGGCAACTTCAGCGCTAATGACAACCCTTGTGACGCATTGTAATCGAAATCTCATGGATGAAGGTGTCAGCCACTTGTCGACTTATCGTGAAATGCCCCAGCTGCGGGCCAACAGTGCATAATGTGCCATACTGCGAGGCTTTTTTCACTGAGCACACAATCGTTTGAGCACTGAAACATTGCCTGGCCAACTGGTTTAGTTGACAACATGCGCTACACGACTGTTTTGAACAAGTTACGAAACCGCGATAAGCCATGGGGGAAATGGCTTCCTTCCACATTCAGAGGGCGAGGAGATCAAAGTCATTAGGATGTCTGCAGTCAACGCCGACATGACCAACGTTGCACTTTCACAACGTTGTGGGCCTCAGCCCTCAGCCCGGTTCATAACGGCATCGCGAGCGCTCAAAACCAGTGTTAGTTTTTTCTGACATCTGAGCGGAAAGTCACACCTTCTCACAGTCTTTAAGACGTCTTAACACTGTTTTTCTTTCATCGTCTCCACCACAAAACAACCAGTCAAATCAATCAACATTTTTTTCTGTGAGTACCATTTACTGTCATTCAGAGCTTATGACCATATGGCTGTATTTCCCACATTGGATATGGGCAATGTTTGTGTCATGTGATGCATATGTGGGCGTACATTTTCATGCCTCTTCGTTGGCGCGCCACCCGTCCGGGACCAGAGGGATTCCGCGCACAGAGCGTGGGAAAGCGAACCAGCCGGCCATGGTCAAGGGCTTCCCTCTCCCCTCCATCCCACTCCCCCCCCCCCGAACAAACAGGTCCATCAGGCCGAGGGATGAATGCGGCTCGGCTCGACGACCCGGCCGGTCAACTCACGTCGCCACCGACCCACACAACAAACACCAAAACTGCAATATCTTACTGCGCTTCGAAGTGAATTTCACGACATTGTGTACCTCAACATATGAATTCATGTTAATGATTGACTGCATTTAAGTGGAACAAAACTTGTTTGGTGTACTGAAATTTTTTAGGCAACCCTTGAGGATGATTAAAGTTGCCATTGGTGCTGGTATTTCAGCTCCCGATTGGTGCTTTGATGCATGTATTATATCAAGTGAAATGACTGATTTGTGGTGATGTGGAGTGTTAAGGTTTCAGTGAAGCCATGCAGATTAAAGCGTTGCCATTTTTTGAAGTATCATTTATTCTGCATTGTGGTTGATAATTTTAGAATGATTCCAATTACCTGAGTACAGAAATACCTCCATATTATTGCTCACATTTACTTCTCCACAGTATGTTATGCCTTAATGTTCCTGGGCTTACCCCATACTCTGTTATAGCTCGGTCTAAAAGATGTATGAAGCAATCTTCTCTGAAATTAATGGCAGGCCATGCAGGTCACCAAGCATGTCTCTGCAGGCCTCCCATGTCTCCTGAATTCCGCTGGCGCTCTTCATCCTGCTAAGTTTGTCCTGGAACTACCAGTGCACGTTTCTCATCCCTATTCCCGGACTCTTCATCATCAGCTTGATCATCCGACGTTAATGTACCACCCCTTTCTTCCCTTCGTCTTCAGATAAGCTTGACCTCTTTTCCCTGACGTGCGCCTCTTCATTTGTCATTGTCCGCCACCTACCGCTGCCGAAATGGGGCGAACAAAGGTTTCCCTTGAAAGTTCGGCGAAATAGACGCGTTGCCTGTGTCACACCTCGAAGCGAAAAAGCCATGCTTCCCGCCATGGCACTGGAGCCCATGGCATAGCGCTGAAAGACTTGGGGAAATTTAGGATTAAGTGCGAGCAGCTAACAATGAAAGAGCGAAGGCATCAACGTAATATCAACTTTGCTCTGATTGGACAGCCTGGAAGCTGGGGCCCGGATGATGAGCATGACCATAACTGTGCTGATGTTGGTGATCCTAGCGCTAGCCGTGATAATGACCACAACGATCGAGTCGCCGATGTCGGAGCCGATGATCCAGGATCAGGACGTGACGCCCAGCGGACAGGGCAGACATGTGATGATAGTGGACAGAGGGCTGGGGACAGTGGACAGAGTGGACAGAATTGCTGGCAAAAAGCTCACCGCCCCTCTCTGAAGCGAACAGTCTCGGCACGTCAATTACTCACAGTGCAGAGGCTCAGCAAAAGACCCCGAAAGCGCCAGTTCATGTTTGCCGAGACTTAAGTCAACGCTGACCGAGGTGCGTTTTGAAGCATGAACATTTTCACATGCTAGACAGCTTTTTCTGGCAGTCAGCCAAAGTGTCAGGGCCGTCGCCTTTGTTGGTTGGAGCTGTGAACAGTGTGCAGCGCCCGTGGCTGGCTGTCTGCCAGCAACAGCGCCTATCTTCTGTTCGGCATGCGCTGCCGTCAGATAGCCGCGAATAGCGTGCAAAAAAGTGTGTTGTGTGCCGAACGTGTGTGTTTATTGTCAGCTTTCATCCACTCGTGCGCGTTTGTTTGCTGAGTTCGTCCATCCGATCTCAGATGTTCCAGCTTGGATCTCTTGGCTTGCGGGCCGGCTCCTGGCGGCGGTAGACTGACTTATGAACTGTGGCTAGCAGTGGCATACACATTGCACTTGTACATAACCGTTATGTGGCACTGCCTGGGCCATTGAAACCTTTCGGCTTGTTCGTCTGTGTCTCGTGTAGCCTTCAGGAGCGGTGCCGTTGCATTCAGTGAAAAGGTACCTGACGTTTTGTCCGATATGATGGTCAGATTGGAATAGTATATAGGTCAGTATAGTGTATAGGTCATAAATTGGTCAGATTCGGAATCTTTCTCTTTCCTGTGCTGACGTGGCTTTGTGCTGAAACAGAGGCTCTTTCTATGTAAAGCAGACACAATCCGTCGTGGTGACCTCCAGGTGGCGGATGCGGGCAACTCTAACGGCCAAAAAAAACTGTCGATAATTGTTCTTTACAGAATGGAACTGAAATCTTAAGATATTCATGGTTGGGACCTATATACCTAACCAGACAGTAATGTGTTTATTATCTAGTTCTGGAGTTAGGTATGACATTAACGTGCATCTAAAGCTCCGTTTGAAGAAGAGGTGTATGGAGAGAATACCGGTTATTTAGAATCTGTCGAATTTAAGTAAGGCTTCATTCTTCGAAGAAAGGACCTCATATTGGTAACGTGCCAATTATTCAATGTTCTCCAATTGAAATGTGCTGTCTTGTTGGACACCTGGTGCTTGATAAATGAATGGTGATATTAGTCAGCCACTTGCCCATTTTTGGCCTGAACTCAAGTTATCAGGGACATTGACGAATGTAAAGGGGGATGTCATCATTTAGCAGAAACAAAGGGCAACGGTTTCAGGACATCATTTATGTAAATGGAGTATCATAAACACTTCTTCAAAAATAGTCAGCAGGACTCCACTAGTCTCTTTCAGCGGAACAACCTGATGCGACGTTTAACATCGTGCCGGTGTTTTGGTTGCGGTCTGGAAAGGGAAAGGATCCAGGATTAGTGACAATGCGTTTTGGGAGGGACGCCTTTGGTGATATTGAATACCGGATATATATATATATATATATATATATATATATATATGCATATAGCCGGTTTATATGCATATATATAGATAATATGTCCATGTATATAGACATATATGTATATATATATATATATATATATATATATATATATATATATATATATATGTATATATATGTGCACATGTACGTCACTGTGTGTCCTTTGCACATGCGTTTCAACTGCGATGTTGCCGGTTTTAGGAAACGCCCATTTTGACACCGGATTTCAACATCCCGTTGAAGTTTCTTTTTTGTTACATCCACACACTCTACCAAAAAATAATTTTGGAACACTGATCGAAGCCACCTGTCTCGAATGGCACGATTTACAACGCTGCTTAGTCGACTGATCACGTCTGCCACAAAACACTGATCATGTCACATTCATCACGCTGTTTGCATATATGCACGTAAAAACCGACTCCGAAAAGCCCAATTCATCGCGAAACATATATGTTGTGTTTCAAGGCACAACCGATTACACTTCTATGGATTTATATCGGTGTTGCCTCAATCTTATCATTGGTATCTCAGGAGTAGGTTAGCACAAATATCCTGCATCAAAGGCCTGTTATGGCGACTTTTAAACTTATAGAATTATGAAATGGATCACACCTAAGCAAGCAAATTCACCACAGATTTATGCCATGAATTACAAAAACAGGCATTCAGAATTTCACGTTGAATTTTCCCGTGACTTATCTTAAAACATTCTAAAAGGCCGAGGAACGACGAGTCATCACAACTCTGTTGGATTTCAGTTGCTGCAACGGGCTTTTGCAACGGGCAACAACCAACCTTCCAGGAAAGGCTTTTGTGCTTTCAGCAATACAACGACGCAACTGACCACACGTGTTGGTCTCACAGGTGTATCGCGGTACATGCCGTGATTGACCACATTATTGAACGACGACCACGAGCCCCTTCCTCCTGATTAAAGTAAGGAACAGGCATTGCCTATTTGTTGCCGGTGATTGTTAAGAACCACTGAAGCCAACTTATTGCATGGATTACATTCCAATACTGACCCACCACCGATTCCCGAACGGGCAGCCGGAGAGTGCCTGACCCACGGTCGGCCGGAATTCCGGAGTTCTGTCGTCCGCTACGGCTGACGTCCCTCCGTGTCCGGCATCAGGCGGCAGGGCTGGCCTCCGCCCCGTCAGCAGGAGCCGACGGTGGACACTCGCTCCGCACGGCGTGCCGCCAGGGCTCGTTGATCGGGACGCCCTGCCAGAAACGCACGCGCTCCTCGAACAAACGCTCGCCGACCGACGGCTCCGAGTTGAGCCGCATGTGGCGCTGGCTCTGCGAGGTGAAGATGGGCCAGTCCGGCATCGGCAGCACGTCAGAACTCGGCCGGCCGGTGCGAGCAAAGCTGGTCCACACGCTGACCATGAAGCGGATCATGCGGTCGTCCGGCGAGCCGGGCACCACTGGCGACCGCTCATCGGTGCTGAAGAGGTAGAGCAGGTCGTCGCCGTGGGTGGGGCCGAAGTCTGGCGCTCCTGGAGCAAAGAACGGAGCTAGTGACTGGCGGCCCGGTCCCGTGTGGTCCAGCAGATATTTGTAGACGGGCGCGTGCTCTGAGGCTAGCCGGATCTCCTCAGAAAATGGAGCGATGAAAGTGCGGTCGGAGAGGACGCGAACCAGCGGCAGGAGGTTGTGGAAGCCGACTGTGGCGTTGCCGACGTAGAAGTTGTATACTTTCATGGCCTGCTCCAGGGCATCGGCGCCGCAGGCCAGGATAGGCGACTCGGCTTTGGTGGCGAGGTCGGACATGAGGCCCCATAGCGTGATGTTTCCAGCGAACAGGCCGTCTGGCGACAGCTTGCGTATTAGAAGATCTGGAAGCAATAGGGTGCCCTCCTCTTCCATCACGCCGTTCATCCACGGAACCAAATTGAAGTTTCCGGTCTCTAGGATCGTTCTCGGGTCGTCGGGTAGAAACGATGACTCAGATTCGCGGTCAACGCGAGGGAGGAAGTACCTCTCCTGTTCGGCGTCCAAGATAAGAATCGCACCGAGTAGATCGTATGCAGATACAGCTCTGACGCAATCCACCATGGATGACACGTCATCAGTGGAGCAGTTCACGAGATTTGCCAGCTTCTCCGCCAGTCCATATCGTCTACCAGAGGCGGCGTTGTTCGCCATCGAGGTGCCGGACTGGCTGATAGCGTGATGGAACAAACCCTTGGCGAGGGGGCTCAGCACCAGTAGAGAGACACTGGATCCGCCTGCCGACTCTCCGAAAATGGTCACCGCCTTTGGGTCGCCCCCGAAGCTGGCAATGTTGTCCTGAACCCATCGCAGCAACATGACCTGGTCCAGAAGGCCGTAGTTTCCGGGCGCGTTTGCGTCATGCGTCGTGAAAAACCCGAGCGGTCCCAAGCGGTAGTTGAACGTCACCAGCACTACACCACCGTCCATCAGAAATTGAGGTCCGAAGAAATCGCTGTTTCCGTCGCCGAAGAAGAAGCCGCCCGAGTGGATAAACACCATGACGGGCAGCCCGCCTGCCGCACCCTCCGCTGACGGCAACTGTGGCGTGTACACGTTGGCGAACAAACAGTCCTCGGAGCCATCGCGCGTCTTGTTCTTCAGCGGGTTCAGCTGGTAGCAGATGCTGCCGTGCTCCATGGCGTCCAACACACCCGACCAGACTCCGTGACGCTGCGGCGGCTGGAAACGGAGCGCTCCGAGCGGCGGGCGAGCATATGGGATCCCCTTGAAGCTGTAGAAGGTCCTGCCGGCCGAGCTTCTCCCCACCACGCCTCTCAACAGGCCCTCGCGGGTCGCGACGAGTGGGCGGGACCTTTGGTGGTCACATCCCGCCGCCGCCGTCGCCGCCGCCAGCAATGTCACACCCAGCAGGGTCTGCATGATTATGTACCGGTAGGCTTCTGGTCTCCGCCGGGGGCTTCCGCAGCCACGCAGGCGGTCAGGCGCCCGGCGACCGGCAGGGAATGGGAGCAACGCAGGATGCTCCGGGATATTTGAAGGCCACCGCTGGCCGCGCAGCCAATCAGCGTCGCCTGGCAAATTGCATCACAAGGTCGCCCCAGGCGTCTGGCTCGCCAACGCTGAGCCAGGAGTGCATGCTGGTATCACGTGTTGCGTGGCGGCACCGAGGGCATGGGAGAGGACGCGTCTCTTGTTATTGTGGGATGGGAGGGAACAATGCCCCCGTCCTAGCAACCGTCTGGGGGAAGAAAATATTTCATTTGCTTAAATTTTCCTAAATGTGCTTTGGGATTAATGGGCCGAATCTTGGTTACAGTAGGCTCTCTCACGTCAGTAATGTTACGTTGCATACAAATACTAGCACGGCACTACAAGGACATGCAGAAGAGCGTTCGGTGGTATTCCCTATGCTGTCCAAGCGTATTCAATATCTTCTGTGCCCTAGAGTTTAAGTCTGGATTAGGATGCAACTTGATTCTTACGTGCCTGGAAATATATGTATTTAGGACATGTTAGGAAAGAAATGAAAGCCCATTTTGCTTGGGGTGAACGCACATAGAAGCCCCAGGCGCATGTGCTGCGCCCCTCCACCTCCTTGCTAAATTAAGGCAGGTAGTACCGAACAGATCTGTGAACAGATGTTTTACGAAAGCTAAGAGTTTTCGTACGCCTGTACCGAGCTTCATTTGGTGTTGACGACGTTTTTAGTTGTGTCCCTTCCAATGTGAAATCCTACGGACGCCCTTGGATATTGCATCGCAGTGGGCTCCGACTGTAATTTCTCAGTCGCCCAGCTGCTAGCGTTATCTTGGTGTGCTCCTTCTAAAGACCCGTTGCCTCTTCAACATCACTTTCACCGCCGTATTTTTTAGAAGCCTTGGAAAGCAAAAAGACATGACCCCGCAATTTTACGCATGTTTTCTGTTCATTGCACATCTTGCAGCCTTTTGTAAATTCATATACCTTGTATGGTAACGTCATTATACAGTATTCACATTCAGTGTCTGGGCCGAGCTAGGCCGGAGGGGGGAATTAAATGTCATTTAATGTGTCCGGGTTTAGCAAAAACAAAAACAAAAACAAGAACAAACAAAAAAACGTAAACGACGTGGCGGAGCAACGCGCAATCCGTTTTGTACACCGTGTGCAAATTTTAAGTTCTTTGCAAATAAGTCCACTGCCCAAGGTCAGCCCTAGGTCAAAGTTCATAAATTGTAACCGCTTAGCTTTGCTTCTCGCAATCGTGACGCAAATAAGGATCAAGGCGGCAGCAATTTTCTTCGCGCATCGCTTTTGCTTGGATCGAATGGTTCACGTTCATGCTGCAGTGGCTTTTGACTGTCTAAACCGTCTGAGAACACCGGGTTGTGCTTGGACCGCACCATAAACGGTGCTTCTATGGATTTCGAAGGCGCATGCGACGTTCATGATTCTCAATCCGCATATACTTGCTCCCTTTGTTGACACTTTTAATAAGTTCATAAATAAAATTGCAACCGGACGTCTAGGCTATAGAGAAGCTTCGGGAAAATGCACAAAAATATCGCACTGCGAAGTTATGGACATTGAGCAATGAACACGCCTGCATAGGAAAGTGGGTACACACTTTTACCAAATATGTCCAATTGGTCTAAATGATTGTTTGCACTTTGCCGACAAGAAGCTGCCACACCGCGACTAAGTATTTCCGCCGGCATGGGAAAACAAACGCCCTCTCAGGTTGGGACGGGTAATGGCTCGTTTGTTTATTTTTTACCGTCGATGCCCGAAGGGCTGATATCGATTTATCAGAAAATTGTGTGTCCCAGCCCTTGCCCTCCTCCTCGATTCCTCGCCCCCTTGCCTTACGGTCGTGCAGTGCTAGGTACAGGGAAATTTTTTGAAGCAACGTTCATTTACGAGAACGCTGGTTTTAAGGGAATTTTTTCTCATTCATGTTGCTACTTAAGTGTCATTTTGAAGGATGCAAAAACTCGACGACCTGATCAAAAGCCGGATGCGTTGCCTCCGTGTGCTGCGAAAACTTGTCTTAGCCTCCAGCTGTTAAACGGCCAATAACGCAATCGAGTTCCATCTGCCGTTCAACTGATATTTGCTTGCCCAATGACAGCAACCAAATATTTGCTGCAGACTTGGGACACATGAGCCAGCCATAGCCAGATATTTAGGGACCAGTTATAAATTGCGTTTCGATTTTTCGAGCATTTTCGGTTCTTTTCTTCTTGTTACGCACTGGTCGAGCCAGGCGCACATTGTTCTCGCCCTGGTAACACCATGTTTAACGTGAAGTCCCAAAAATGCAGCATACATTTGGCCCCTTATTGGGCTAGTTGTGCGAAACAAAAAGGGCTCGCACTTGTCATGAAAATGAGTCCACGGTACGCGGCTTCAATTTTTTATTTTTAAAGATCTTAGGATAATTTGCAGGTATGGCTTGGCGTAACGCTATGTTGTCAAACAAAGCGAAGACTCAGGATTTTTGGAGATCGACTTCGAAAAAATCTAAAACAAGATGTGGGGCTCCAGTTTTGACAGCTGTTTGACCTATCTGGCCTATCTATCAGAGAGCTGTCAGAACCAAATTTGAGTTTTTCTGGCGATTTTGGTGGCTGTCTAAGTGCAGGCAGTCTGATCAGGCGGCGTGTTTTTGTAACATTGTAATATAATTACGATTTTACCTCATTATTTGATTTATGTTGGAAACGTAGAATTGCCAAATCACGAAAGGTCTGAACAACACGGGGCCGAAACAGCCTTAGGCATTGGGGACGAGCCTCCACAGCGTCGTGATGCTAAATGATGCATAATACTAGCGGGGGAGGAAACCAACAATCGCACAAGTACACCTGTGGGTCTATGTACGCATATCATCCTCGGAACCATGGACCTAGCCGTTTTTGGTGTTTTTTTAGTCCACGTCAAAAGAGCGCTTTTCGCGTTTGCCCTATGATGGGGGGCCTCGGAAGCCCCCCCCCCAAACCTTAAAAACTAAGCAAATTAGAGAGACGGAGATAATAAGTTGGAAATGTCTCGTCAAACTGCATTCAGTAGGCGTGCCTAAATAACGTTGAATGTGGCCTTGAGCATGTCAAGCCAAGTTATACAGGTCAAATTAGTTTTATAGCCATCCCCTACTATGCCAAGAACAGAGCATGCTACGACATTGAAGAAAACAGTTTTCAATAACTTTTGTAAAACGACATGAGATAAAGTGTAGTGAACATCAATAGGTTTGCTCTGTGATGTGTCATGCCAAGTCAAATAGGTCAAGGATATTTTTAATGAGGTGTGTTTCGCGACATTAGGAACTACACAAGCCACACCAATGAGGAAAACGACGCTAGAAAGACCTTCCACAGCTGTAAGATGTGTGTCATCAAGACGCGAATGATATCAACTTCAAGAGATCAAACCTGGTGGCAAAAGACAGAGTTTGACCTAGTTTGGCCTTGAATGACTTGACCTTGCAAAAGCAGAAAGAGTGATGGCAAGGTACTTCGCAATGATAATGTTAAGGCCAGTAAAAACATATTTTTTACTGCGTTTTCTGTGAAAAATTAGTGCTACATATCAAGACTGGTCAGCATGTCATCGAGATGACCTCAAGAAAGGGGTGAAGGGTCATAATTGTCGAGCCCAAAAGCCTCCAGTTTTCATGGCGTATGTACAATGGTGTAAAATCAGCGAACCAAATTGCAATGAAGTGTTCAAAATCGTTCGGAAGTCACTGCAGAAACATCTTGGTGGGGGCTCTCAGGCTCCCTTCTTAGGGTGGAGGTTAACTCATGCAATATATTGGTGACCGGGGCAGATGCATAGGAAAACGTATTGTACTCTGCAGTCCAACGTATCATTTTTAAATCACCAAGTCGTCTTGATATCATTGGCCCATGAGAGCGCAGTTGACACCGGGAGGCAGTCAATGTTATCACAATATAATTGAAACAATGTCATCAATAACCAAGGGAGCTGCAGATTGACCAAAAGAGAACAGTGCAGACGTTAACATGAAAAACTTAACTCCGGTGGCACAAACAAGCTCGTTTTCGCAATCGCACGTTATGCTGTTGGAACGTTTGGGGCGCTGTCGTGGCCTGTTCCGTTAGATCTTGTCTTCCGTGCCTTCGCACCTGGGCAGGGGTCGGTTTTTGCACTCGTTCACGGGTTTGTCTTACATACAAGCGGCGCAAACCCGTGGACATTGCGCTGTAAAATGATACACGTGCTTTTTTAATGCCGGAAACATGTGTTCCATGTATTTTGGGAGAGAACAAACTATACGTGTTTCACATATGGCATGTGGGGCAATATTGAAATGTGCACAGCTCTAGCACGGCATCGCATCAACCTTCATGACAGGACGTTGTCTGGCTTCATGGCAGGACGTCTTCTGGTACCATGACAGGACGTCGCCTGGTACCATGATTGGTGATAAAAGCTATACCTTAAACAGCATGTCACTTAATTTGATATTGCGCCGATCAACCTTGCACCCTCCAAAGTTAATACCCTGTCTCTAAAGATTCTTGGGTCGATTCCTGTGCGTTTTAGCATGCAATTGCCATACGACAACACATCTTCATCGTCGTTATGCTTGCAAGCATAGCAGCAAGAATGTTGCATCGCCCGATTCCTGGTTCAGTGGGTATGTTAGAGCGCACCTCGTCTCGTTGTGAAGCTGAGTTTGTAACAAACTGCAGTCGAGCTAGAGGGCGCACCCGTCAGCATCCGGTTAAAGCACAAGCTTATTTTAAAGAGAGCAACTCTACTCCATTTTAAGATCGTGGCTAGATATCCTGTGTCATACGCTAAGTGTGCATTCTGAATGACGACTGTAACAATACATTGTCAACATGAAACTGACATTTATGCCGAAGTTCAGGTTTGGACATGCGTGGAGCAAGCAAAACAACAGGAAAAACAGTCCGTCAGCTTTATAACCACCGTGATATTCGGGTCATTTCAGACGTCTGGTTCCTGATTTTCGAGACTAAAGAAAGCTTAATTAAAATCGCACTGCACAACATCAGCGACAGAATGACCACCGAAAGCCAATGAAGCGTGGAAGACAAGAGGTTGCTGGAGACCGTCAGGCCGCTGGAGACCGACGTGCCGTGAAGAAGAGCCTGAAGTTCCCAGGCTGACTCTCTGCATCGAATCCATCAACCGTGTGATCGTGGTCATAGCACGCACGTCTCGAATGACGAGGGACAATAAGCCCCCTCCTTTCCACATGTCAGCGCAGCACCGCACTCTTGTCACCCAGACTGCCCAGTCTGCGACCTCAGCACTCAGAACCCTCCAAATCTGGGCTCAATAAGAACCCCACTGTTACCACTACTGGTGCCTTTGAAATTCAAATTGCACACATCTTCCCGGTCCAAATCCCGGTGGATGGTTCTACTCGACTCCTTGGTGGGCCTCGACGTTGTGTCTCTGCCGTTCAAGGACCGCAGTGTCCTCTCAGCACCCTCACATCCACGACACAGCAGCCAGGCTCTTTCCATCCCCTTCCTCCCTCTGACAAGACCGACCGCCTGTCGCTCGCGTCCGCCCAGGGCACCGCCCCACCACCCCCTCAGGCCACGTTCGTCGGGTGCAGAGCGTCCGGGAAGAGCATGCGGGAGATGTTGGCCTTCTTATGCTGTTGTGAGATGGGCGCGCCGCCGCCGGGGCGACCCCAGAAATTGGCGAAGCTCTCCAGATGCTGCACCGTCTCCAGAGTGTACTGCTCTTCGGCACGCTGTAACAAAGAGATGCAGGGGATCAGGGACTCCTGTATCGTCTCCAGACCTTTCGCTTCGACCCCCGACCTCCGAAAATGCTGTAACAGAGGGGCGTGCTGCGCGCGCTGATTTGATCACTGCAGTGGGCAGAGCTTCATCAGGATTCGGGCGACGACGCACGTCACGCACGATGTAAAGACACATTTCGCTTCCTTGACCAGCCTGTCTCACTGACGATATGTCGGACGTTTTCCCCACAGCTTCATTGCCAGTGGACATTCCTGGCGAGCCGCTGCAAACTAGTCAGTCTAAAGACCGGGGTTGCACGATTCACATTGGTCATCGGTTCTACGCGTCGATTTCATCGTAAGCACCATTTCCTGAAAATCCTTCTGAATAGCTCAAACTTTATGACTGAAATAGTCGTTCCGGCTGGAGAAATCTCAGTGGACGCGCTGCTATTCTCTATGGAGGTAATACTTCTCCCGTGCTTTACTTTTTCCAACGCGTGTGTGTTCTGTAATGTTTGTAATACACCAATTGCCTGAAATGTGTGAGCCATAATGCTTTTCTACGAAACGCTACGAATGCTCGTAACACTATGTTTAGGGGAAAACATGTACAAATATGAGGCCATTATCAAGCAAAGTTAACAGACGTCATACCTCTGTTTTGATGTTAAGCCATAAGACGTTCAGCATCGAGGTGCATTTGAATTGCACTTTGGTTTACGGAAACCGACGGATCACATGGTCTTTGGTGACGGACTGGCTTAAACTTCAACCAATGCGCTTCTTGTTAAGTGGTATTTCCGCCCCCTATGCCAATCACAATCGTTCCTTTCAATAGTCATCCATACCAGTTGAGGTGCTATTTTAAGCACGCTGGCCCGCAACGTGTCGGTTAGTGGTAAAAGTGGTGAAAAAGTGATTAGCTAAAAAGTGGTGTCACTTGTCCGAAACAGCTGACGACGGCCCTCAGCAGATTGTGCGGTCTTCAGTTGTTGCGGCCCTGGGCTACATTCTGGGGCTATGAAGAACGAAAAAAGTGTAGTGCTGTGGCGTAACGTTGAAAGCGTTGGTTGGATTCGAAAATAATCAAACGTAACACTGTTAGTGACATCGACTCTTCCTCCTCCCCATATCAGGACGAGTGTTTAGTGACATTAAAAGATTGCTTGCTGCTTACTGGGCTACACGCTGGTTTTCGCTTCCGTAAAAAGTGTGTACGTGCATAGTGGTGGAACGAAAAAAGTGTAGTGCTGTGGCGCAACGTTGAAAACTTTAGTTGGATTCGAAAATAACCACATATAGCACTGTTGGTGACATAGACTCTACCTCCTCCTCATATCAGGACGATTGTTTAGTAGCATTAAAATATTGCTTGCCGCTCACTGGGCTACACGCTGGTTTTCGTTTCAGTATCAAATAGTGTGTAAGTGCACTGTGGTGGCATTTCCGCGCATACAAAGATAGTCCAGCCTAACGGGCTTATCTCCCGCTGAAATGCTGCTTGAAAGCTGACACTGCCACTTGGCTCAGCATTCCTTTCAAGACTCCCACTTGCTGCAGAGCATCTCGGCAGTGCTGCATTCAAACTGCATGTTTGACATAGTTACACAGAGGCAAGACATCGCGGCCGGATTAGAAATGGCTACATCCCTATCTGCTGCAATGTTGTGTATATAAGTTGCATGCAATTCTGTTTTTGACAAATCTATATATTCTGGGCATTACAGTTTGGCGTACAAATGCTTCAAAACATTACTAAAATCGTTTTTGTAAAAGCCATCGTCCGACACTTCTAGGAGTGGGACAGACCTCTCAAACCCCCTCAAGTTCTGGCGTTCTGGTCGGCGACTGGCCAGCTCGAAGATCAGCATGTTACAAATGGGCTACGTTCTAGAGCCGTTATACTCACACCAGACTCCCAAGAAGGGTGTTTACAGCGGGTCGTTTAGTGGCCCGAGTGCGCCGTGCCAGAATGGTAGGTCACGCCACACAGGTTGTACTTGTAGCCTCCCAGTACGGCAGAATATGGCGACGGATTGTCTCTGTACTGATCCTGTTGTAACGAGAACCGTTTCGGGTGCGCTGATAGCATGCATGCGAGTCTATTCTTGTCAAGGACCGTTTTCTCGGTGAGAAGGTTGAAGCAGTCCTGCATCGCATCTGGCCGGTTATGGACGGGATCGGCAGGCTCAGGTCCCAGAGCAGGTCGAACGTCACGGACGTCAAGCCACAACGTCTTTTATTAATGTCGGTGGTAAAAGACTCGGCTTGGCTGTTGACGTAGTTCGCGTCTTCGTACAAGCCCTCCAGCACGTATCTGAGGAAGTCCTGCGCCTCCTGCTGCTGCTAGCTTCCGAATCGGGCCGCCGAGCTCCGGCTCTATGTCTTCAATGGGGAGAGGGTCAGCGCCCGGTCAACCTCCTCTGAGCTCTGCTGTAGGCCTCGCATGAGCCTGGCAAGTGCTCTGAGAGCACCCTTCATGGCTGAGGTGGTGGTGTTTATGTTTATCGAGTACTCGTCTCGTGGGATGAAATCCTGCTGGACGCGAGTGTTGCTCAAACATTGCCGGGCCGCATTCATGACGCATGCATTACGGATGCTCCGGAGTCCCGTAAAGCCGAGCAGCCGTGTCGCGGGCCGCGCCCTACCGCCATCTTCGCTCGCGCTTATGATGCTAGGACAGCTCGACGGGGAGGCGGCCGGTCAGAGCTGCTCCCCATTCGACTGTCCAGTACGCGCCCGCTCGGATTGTTCCTCCCCATTCCACTCGTTCCGGATGCTGCCCCAGCTGCTCAGTGGGCTTCCTCAGCTCGGCCTGCAGCTCCGGAAGGCAACGCCCTGAGCCTGGCTTCACCGGGCTGTCATGCAGACCTGGGAGGAGGTGACAGGTGATGGGCCTCGTCAAAGAGTGTGAAGAAAGCTTACACCCAGGTGGTGAAGAGTTAGACGTTCCATTAAGCGGCCTAATGGCCTAATTGGCTGTATTCGGAGGCGATGTTCGGTTCACCACAGTCTGTCGTTGGGCGCAGGCCAGTGATGTGCGCTGACTGGCACGGTGTGGAGACTGGTTGTAACGAGCACGGAGGCAGCATTACCACGGATGGCGGCGTTTGATAGACGCTGCCAGAGTCAGCCGGCCTCAAGTTGGGATAGAGATGTGTTGAAACGCCGCACCCCACCTCCCTAATGGAAGCCTTGGTGGATCGCAGACAACCCCCGTCTCAACAGCGGCAGGTTCGGACTGAAATCGATCTGCGAGATCGGCGCACCTTAGCCTTTGTGTGAGGAAGCGTTTTTTCTGTCATTCAAGAAAATTATGACAGCTCCTTGAAGAAAATAAACAGGGAAGAAAGTCTGGGTAGAGTTGCAAATGTGTCTACATTGCATGCACAGGTCACTGTCGAAGTGAAGTACTTAAGAATATATCACTATCCCTGTCCTTTTTAAAACTCCATGTTAAATAACACTGCATGACCACCAAGTTGAGAACAAGCGCCGCAAAAAAGTTTCCACGCGAGCATATCGTCTACGACGGAAAATGCGCTTCACACAACCAAACATGAGTGTACATCTACCACGAGATCAGAAATAATTCAATGGTTTCATACGAATGCATTGAAACAAAGCTCCCGGTTGCCAAACACTAGCCTCGCCCGAATCTATCACGCACGCATAAGCCAACACAAAAGTGGCCATGTCAGCGGTACAAAACAGCAGCACCAAACCGCGCACACGAAGAGGAAATCTGAACTACACGAGAGGCATGCAACCAGCAGTCAGGAGAAGCGGAACGTAGGTGTGCTCCGATAAGGAACGATATAACCAATAAATGATGTTGACCAATTCACACCACTTACTTTCACATCACGCGAGAAGGATCACCCCAACGCAACATAGTTTCCAACTCCCCGCATGGATCACAATCGTTTCGGTTTCTCTAACCGGCCTGTGCTGCATGCAGGCGTCTGTCGCGTCCGCCGGGACCGCGGTTCATCAGCGGGCGGGCTGATTGGCGGCCTGCGGCGCTGACTGCGCGGCTGGCGCGCCGGACGGTGCCGGGCGCCGCGAGCCCCGCGGAGGTGCTCAAGGTCAACTGAGTCAGCGCCCCGGGCCACAGGGCGGTGTCGGGGATCCGGGGTGTTGTGCTCTGTTGTGCGGAATGTAACCCATTCACTGTTCGTAGCCAACAGAGCACCTCCGTCGCCGCCATTCCACGGAGACCGTCCTGCTCTCCGTGGTCAAACGCATCTTTTCCAACACAGACGGTGGCCGTCTTTCATTCTCATGGCGTTTGTATCTCAGTACATGTTTTGACGTAATTGCTACTTCTCAACTTATGTCCAGCCACCAGCTCTGCACAATTAGCCCGGCTTGGTTTTCCTATAATCTTTATAATTCCCAGCCAAACAGCCTTTCTTCTCCTGGTTATACGGGGGTCCCCAAGCCCCTTCCCAGTACCATGGGAGTCTTCTAGACAAAACCTTTCGTTCCTTTTTTATTCAGTCTTCATCAGCGACCTCAGCCTGCACGCGCCAGACGCTCATGTGAACCAATGCGCTGACGACTTCAATTCATTGCATCCGATGTCAAACGCAGCCTTGCTTCCCTCATCCAACACCTGCAAACCACCCTGGCCTCCCTACCATCATGATTCCATACCCACGGCCTCAAGCTCAACGCATCCAAAACCGGATTGTTCCTTGGCAGAGCACCCGCGGACTTTCCCTGCCCGCGTGAGGGTCGGTGAGGAGATGGTGCAGCGCAGCCAGACTGCACGAAACTTACGCGTGCTACTCGGCCGTCTTCTCAGCTAGGACGCGTGCGTCAGTGATACAGGTCAAAGCGTGTCGGCGTCCTGACCGGGCCCCGCCACCTGAGACATTTCCTCCCACAAGGAGTGCTGCTCGCCATCGTGCAGGGTCTAGTCACCTCGCGCATTAAGATACTGCATTTCAATGTGCGGCCAGGGGTCGGCTGTTAACGACAACAGCCTGTTGAACGTGGTGAACTGCGCATCCAGGGTAGTTACCGGCCCCCGAAAGTATGACCATGTGTCGCGCGCGCGGGACGACCTGCACCTCGTCACGCCTCGCCCAATATGTGACGTGCAAACCGTTACGGCTGCGCACAAAGCCCGTGAGCGAGGTGAACCTGCGGATGCCGCCCGTATTTTTTTTAAACGTACGCCGACGCGCGTACCTATGACCCTGGGATCAGACTTTGCGTCCAGGCAGCGTGCACGGCGGCAGGACAGCCGTCCTTCGCGTACCTTGCGGCCTGGCTCTTGAACCAGTTGCCGGTGGGTTGGAGACGGTTGGATCTGACGAGCTTTAGACGCGCTGCCGAGTCGTCCCCTTTATTTCACGTCGTTCGTGCATGCGTGTGTTTCTGTTTTATTCCCTGTAACTTTCTGATGACACGTAATAGCGACGCGCGCATATGGAGTGTCAGCTGATATCTTAAATATGATTCTTAAAGACGCCTTTAAAACACTCACATCCCAAATTGGCATTCAACTCAGCTCGGTCCAAGCTAGAGGCATACGCGTGAATGTTGGTCACGGTCCATGTTGGAAAAGCTGACCAACAACAAGGTTACCCAGATGTTAGGTTGTGCGATATTGTCCATCTCAGATCGCGGCGCCGGGGACTAGGTTAACCTGACGCCGGGCTAGCACGAGGCCGGCGTAGAATGAGCCATTGTGCGATCCAAGACGCTGCGGCACAAGAAGGTGACTCCACTGTCATGCTGTGTCTAGCAGTTGCGTCCGAAGTTTCCGACAACACAAAGCCCGAGGTCGCTGATCCGTCCGTGTCTACGATGTGGTTTTCGAACTAGTCGTGGTACTGCGACATAGGTAAACTTCACAACCGCTGATCGCCCAGGTTCATCTTCATACGGTTTGTTTCAATACCGTCTCGAATTTTGATGCGATGGACAGAGATTTTTACAATGAGTAACGAGCGAACTAAAACCTCGCAGACTTGTATAATGCGATGCGTACCATGCGATGAACACCACTTGGGATAGTATATAATGTTGTGAGATGATTTACGATGTCAGGTTATTTAATATCAGCGCCTCGCGTGTAGCCCGTTCAGGAAGTTGCAGAACACGCCACTGAAGCGAATAACCCAAGCACCGTACACACTCGTACGACAGCAACGCCTCACGTTTTTAGTCGATGAAAGTCATTGGCGACTAGTTAGTAAGGTAGTGATTAAAGCAGCAAACAATATCGAATGCAGCTGGACCACAAGTCAGATCCTGGCCTCAAGGCTTGATTGACTCTAGTTACGTGGGAACGGACGGTCCATCATCCTATAAAAGCCATCGCCGGCGAGTCACGAGGTCATGGTTAATCAACTGCTGGTGATGGATGCCCTTCTGCTTTTAGCTGTGACGTGATAACTGCTCCAGAAAGATGGACGGGACAGAGGTCATTTACACCGGAATGAGGCCGGAATGTGGCACAGTTCAACAAATAAACCTGGCTTGCGATTCTCACCACGCCCTGCATACGACGACCGATGTTTTTAGGGCCACGGAGCGTCTGGTGACATCACTGCGACGTGATTGTTTGTGAAAGCGCAGAGACACGCTTTCGATGACAGCCCGTGACACGTGTTCCGCGAAGCCGTAATGACAGGCAACCGCAGATTCATCCGGTGAGGGACACGCCACACCACTATCCGGGTTTCTGCCGGTGACGCACCGGCGGTCGTGGTGCCCTTCCGTGACGGACCGCGTGCCGCCGCACCACCCTCCGCCGTGTCAGTACCACGCGTGTCGCGCGTGCCAGCGCCACTACCGGGGTGACACCGGGGACGACCGACGTCGGCTCCGGCCGCCCGCCCCGCCGGCGGGGCCGGAGGCGCGCGTGGCGTCGCCCGGGGGAGGGGCGCGCTGCTGGGTCACGCTGATCGGGGTCAGGTGACGGCACCGGTGGGCCCGCGAGCAGCCGATGCCGTGCGCCCGTTACCCAGTGCCGGGTCTGCCGGGCGCGGCGGCGGCCATCGATCAAACGGCCGGCGGGGTCGTGGGCCCTCTCGGAAGCGCCGATGGTGGCCACGCGGACGGTGACACTGCTGACCCGGACACGCTGGGATTGCTGGCATCACTGGCACGGTCATGCTGGGATGACGACATCGCTGACACGGCCATGCTGGGATGATGACGTCAATGGCACGGTCATTCTGGGATGATGACATCCCTGACACGATCATGCTGGGATGATGACATCACTGGCACGGTCATGCTGGGATGATGACATCGCTGACACGGTCATGCTGGGATGATGACATCACTGGCACGGTCATGCTGAGATGATGACATCGCTGACACGGTCATGCTGGGATGATGACATCGCTGACACGGTCATGCTGGGATGATGACGTGATTGGACAGCCCACGCTGTGGACTGCTGGAACCGCTTACGCTGCATATTGGGAACAGCATGCTGACTCAGCCTGCCTGAGATCGTGCAAAACGTTGGCGACGCCCTGACGCTGACGCTCGACGCTCAAGGCCAGGTTCCCTGGTGGTTTCCAACGGCCTGCGAGGCTGCTGTTGATGATTAACTGAAGCTGATAAGGGTGTGCGGTCGTGAACGCGGTTGGACCGGGGATGTGCGAGCAAGTAAACAATTACGGATAAGTGCTACGTCTGCAAGGACAAAATGACAGATCAGAAAGCCAAAGGTATGAAATGCAGACATCGGATATGCAGAGCACTACGGGGATAATTCATCATCTTCCGCCCCGTATCCAGGTTGGCCCAAATCCCACGGTTTTGTGAGGCGTACGTTAAACACTTCACCAAATTATGGAAACACGTAGTCAAGGGTCTACGGTGATATAACAAGCTAACGCTAATTTGTAAAAATGAGTCTAACCCGCGTCGCTATCTTCCAGTCAGCAACAGGCAGTGCCGCAGCCAGCAGTGTTCACGGGCTCACTGCTGGGAGGCGGGCGTGCGTTGCCACACACAATCCTCAGGGCCAGGCAGAAGCGGCCCCAGATACCGGCGCCGCTGCCGCGGGGTGCACAGTCGTCACGGTCCCTGGCGTTTAATCTTTGTAACATGTTGAGCACGGGAAGAGCAGCACGCATATTTTCAGAGCATTTCCCAGCGCGCCCCACTGCGAGGGGGTCGTGAGGCAGGTGCAATTTTAATCCACACTGTGGCACTGCCATGTGCTGAAACTAGGTCATCAGTTATCGTCTAGTTCAGCTGTCGTGAAACATTTTAATACGATGGTGTCGTTTTTAGGATGTCCAAAATGCCATTTCTGCTGACATGAAAAGAGCTTTAAATTTAAGAAACGAGGATTCAGATGCCTCGGGTTTAAAAAGAGCACACACTCCCTCATCTTTTCAGTATATTTATTGAGTCTGAGAACTAAGAGCATTGTGAGAATACGCCAGATGACCAGCACAGCCAGAGGTGTCTGAGGGTTCAACTGGCCCCCTAATGAGAGCTTTTCGAGAAAAACCACACCTAGATAAAAACAGTAGTATAAGCCTTATTTCTCGAGAAAAAAACAGGAGAATAGAGATATAGTTGGGCTGATATTTCGGCTTCCAACTTCCACAACAACGATATTTTCAACTTCCACTAACCACAACATAATTCGTAGCATGTTCCATAGGGCTCTAAACAGCTCACCAAGTAGTGAAAAGGAAAGAAAGAGCATAAACAAAATATGGGCTTTGCTGTTGAGTAACGGATATTCTCCACAACTTTTAAATATAATGCTGGAAGAAGTAAAAAAAAAAACTCTACAGCGCGTCGAGCGATGGGTGGTAGGAGGCGCGAACACGTCCAATCGCAAGACGGATTCTGAACGCTACCGAACGCTACCGAAGTGCCCGGGTGGAAATAGATGCCATTTATGCAGTTCTGGATTTCAAGGGGTTTGCGCACAAGAAAAACCTGGTTTACGAAATAAACTGTAAACTGTGTGAAAAACATGGGAGGGACGTAGTCTATGTTGGAGAGTCCATGCGCCCCATTTGTTTCAGATGTAATGAACAGCTGCGAGACGCTAAAAGCAAAGCAGAGAATACCCCTCCCGGTGACCATTTTCTGACAAAACACGCTCAGGCTGAAATCGAGGGAAGTTTGGACCCTATGCCCCTTTTGGAGCTCAAAGTCACCATCAGAGCACGGGACCACCCAGACAGGAAAATAAGCAAATTTATTCTTATAAAAGTCGGCGACCAAATCTTAACTTACAGCGTTCATCATGACCAATTATGCCAACGTGATATGTGCCTCTATGTGTGATGTGTGCTAGCTTAAAATCGTTTACATGTATAAGTGATGCCTGTCGCGTGATGTTCGATGCCTGTTCAACTAAAATCGTTTGCGTGCATAATTGGTGCGCGATGTGTGATGCCTGTTTACTTCAGTTCGCTTGCATGTTCGAATGAAGCGCGATGCGTAATGCCTACTTGCCTGAATTCGTTTGCATGTACACGTATGTCCGGACATTTAAATTCTTAGATAGGCACTGAATCTTGGTAACGGCTGGCAATCGCTCTTTGTTTAACCCCCTGGATGTTGGTGTCCAGTAAAAACTGTGGCTTGGTCTTTCAAAAGAAAACCTGAAAAATCGAGTAGGAACATCGGCAGGCAATTTTGAATTCACTTCTGCTATTGCTTCGACAAAGGCATGTTGCCGAAATAGCAGTCCGACTATATTTCCATTCACCTGGTTTTTCCAAGGAATAAGGCTAATACTACTGTCTAATTTATGCGACTAATGCTCCTCGCTAATGCACTGAACAACTTACGAAAAAAAACACACCTCCTTGCGAACTGGTTTCATGTTGTGACACGACTTATGCTGGCCTGACGCTCCATGTGGATTCCAAGTTATTGCGCGAGAGGTTCTGTAGTCTGGTGGTTTTGTTCGTGACCATCAGTAATTTACTCTCCAAAAGAGCCACGACCTTCCTCTCAGCCGCGACGTTGCATGAGATGTTACGTCATTGACCAGGTACATCTCCGTAACACCTTACTGGTCCCTCCCATTTGCATGCCCTCAGACCCTCACAGCACTGTTGCAGTCTCCACGCTTCGTCTATTCAGATACAAGGGCATACACGGGGGGGGGGGAGGAGGGAGGGGGGGGGGGGCTTCCAGACCGGTGGCGGCGAGACTTCGCATTAGTAATGCATGGTCGCCGGCTCGACGACACCGCGGGGCACCAGCGTGACGTGTCGCGGCGAGCGGCGGCGCCGTGTGCCCTCCGGCTTAGGAGAGCTGGAAGCCCCCCGTTTGTATGGCTACTTAGAGCCATCCTGAAGCGGAGCCCCAGGGTCTGAACTCTGCAAAGTAGGCCAATCGTCTTATCGCCGCCTTGATTGGGCGTTTGGTGGCGGCCGGCGCGCACGGCTCGGTCGGCCAGCCGGTGGCGTGACTGGCTTTGACAGCCGGCGGGCAACGTTGCGATTGTTTCTGTTTGATGAGCTGTCTAGGCCGCTTGGGGAAGCGCATTCAGATATATTTGGATATTAACTACAAGCCATGTTCAAGAATTTTGCGATGCACCTGAAGCTACACAGCAAGACAGTCTTCGCTAGTTTCCTCCCTCGCACAAGTGGAAGGGAAATGCACCTATTTGGAGCTGTTGTCGCACGCTTAGGACGTAGTCGCAGGAACTGGGGACCAGGTAACTATGACCTTTAAACTATTCGTGCAAGTTTGACATTCACCTTATGGTGATGCATGGAAATGATCGACTTCAAAATGGTCAGGCTCCTGCTCTTCCACTTACGAAACTGCTCACACGTCCTGAATTGGGAGGTTAAATGGCTCCGTTTACCGCTTTCTCTATATTCATGTACATCTCCGAGTCTGGTCATCGTTGAGCGCTTGCCACATGCATCGCCGCGCCAGCAGCCCCCGTCCTCGCCCCGGGCTGTTTCTCCCTGACTCGGCGCTCCGTCAACACGCCAGTAGTTCTCTCCCCCGCCCGCACGCGTGCTCGACCTGCCGCTCCAGCACGGCGACGACAGCACCCACCTTCTTCTCGAGCTGCTTCTCCTGGACCTGCCGCTCGAGGTCGCGTCGATAGTCGAGCTGCTGCAGCGGTGGGTAGACGACGCGCCCCTCCTGGTGACGCGTCACGTCCGTGTGAGGCAGCGGGTTGTTGAGCAGCTCGGTATCCTGCTGCCGCCGCGGCCGACCCGTCTCCAGCTTCTTCATCATCGGGTATACCGAGATCCCGTTCTGCGAGAAACGGGAGCGGGGAGGGGACTGTGGCGGCGGGCTTCTGAAACGCTGTGGAACCCGCTCACAGTGGCCGCGTTTGTAAATTTAACGTTGCGAACAATACCTTTCTTTATCCAGAATTTTTATGTAGTCAATAGCCAGAGGGCGTTAAGACAAAATGAATGTGATGGCAATATAACGTACCAAATTGGTACAATAACCATTTAGACTTTATAATAATTCCTATAATTCATCAGGGCGATCACTTACGTCCCTCCTGAATGTCCGCTGCGCCCCAATCTCCGAGCAGTCTCGGTGTTCCCCTCGGACGCCTCACAGCGCTACACCTCTCACCTCGTCCATGAGGAATTCGCGCTCCTCGCGGGCGGCCCGCTTCCTCTCGGCCAGGATCTGGCGCAGTGCCTCGCGGTAGTGCTCGATCTCCTTCTTGCGCCGCCGCTGGTCTGCCGAGGTGGCCCATCCCTGGGTGCGATGGAAAAGGGTTGCAATGAGGCTCCTACGTGCAGCTCTGACGTCATCAAACGCCTTGTCTCCAAAAAATAAAAATAAAAACTTTAAGGAAGTTAAACATGCTAGATTATCTCTTGGCATAAATTAAATTTCGATAGTTACCTAGATATCGGTATGAGTTGGGTAACATGTTAAACGGAAATTTGTAGCTCTGATGATGTCGCAAGAGCGTCCTACAATTCTATGTAGTTCTTTTCCTCGATGAATGGTGCCATGCCTATTGGATTATGACCAAGCATGAACTAAATCCAAGCTACCAACTAGATGACTGTGTGAATCTGGTAATGTGTCAATTGCGTGAGCATACTGACTGTTTCGTGTCCATGCCAGCAGGGGTGTTGCCAGTGATGTGACATGATGCAGTTGCCGGGGTGTTGCCAGGAATGTGACATGACGCAACCACCGGAGTGTCGCCAGGGATGTGACATGACGCAGCCACCGGAGTGTTGCCAGGGATGTGACATGACACAGCCACCGAGGTGTTGTCAGGGATGTGACATGACGCAGCCACCGGAGTGTTGCCAGGGATGTGACATGACGCAGCCACCGGAGTGTTGCCAGGGATGTGACACGACGCAACCACCGGAGTGTTGCCAGGGATGTGACATGACGCAGCCACCGGGGTGTTGTCAGGGATGTGACATGACGCAGCCACCGGAGTGTTGCCAGGGATGTGACATGACGCAGCCACCGGGGTGTTGTCAGGGATGTGACATGACGCAGCCACCGGAGTGTTGTCAGGGATGTGACATGGCGCAGTTGCCGGGGTGTTGTCAGGGATGTGACATGACGCAGTTGCCGACATTGCGCACGGACAGGCTTCTGGTGCTGGAGCGACGGTCCGGGTCTATGGCCGCGCTTTGACACACGCCGACCCAGAGGGAGACTTGGAACCGACGGCTTGTCCGCCTGTCTCTTGCAAGTCTGGAGAGGTGTTGTATGTATCCTGGACTGTGCCATGGATGCAGGCCTTCGCGTAAACGAGAATGACTTGCATTCCTCTAACCAGTGTTGTCACTGGGCCAGGTCCCCCCCCCCCGCCCTTCGATTTTGAACGCAAAGCAGTCCAAATCCACCTCAAAGTGCTCACTGATGGCAGGTTTGGCCATTCAGATCCGGCGTGCTGAACTCTTTAACTGGTTAAGCGAAACTTAAACCGTTGGATACGGTGAAGTCAAAAAGGATGGAGGCGGGCGGGAAAGGTAGAGCATATCAGAATGCAGAGAAAAGAAACGCGTCTCCCTCACACGCATGAAGGGCCAACGTCAGGTCTCCCCGCGCCCCGTGTAGATTCGGCGGATGACAAGCCTCCGGTATGCATGCATCTGATGACGATAAAACACATTTGCTAGACCAGCACGGCGTGCTCTAACACAAAGAAATTGAATAAAGCCGAATTATTCACCAGCTTCTCTTGCAGGCAATTGCAAGATGAATCTAGATATCCAGGTCAGATATCCACGGCTGACCTTTTTTCAGTCATACTTTGAATTATTCATAAATACTGTGTGCGGTAGAACATGTTTAATTAGCGTCGCTGTCAACAAACGCGTATCGCCCCCCTATCCGTGCGTGTCGGCCAGCACGACCGGCCTCGACGGCACCATCAATCCAGCTGATGTGAGCGGCACCAAGTGGGTCAGATTGCGTGCGCCTTTTTCGAAAAAATCATGGGGTGCTGCATGGTTTAATAGCAGCGCAGTTGCAACAAAGTTGACTTGTGTCTTTACCAACATAAGCTTTAGATAAAGGTATACGGTGGGTCTTGATCATGCGTCTTGACCATGCAGGAATAGCCTAGTGGAGATTTTCAGTATAAAACATGTAGATCAAAATGCTGGTAGACTGACGCCGCATGAATAAACCATGATAGCTGGTGACTCTGATCCTCTTGATCTCGCATCCTCTCTTTTAAGAAACCCAGCCACCATGCCACAGAAGCAATCCTGGCAGCCTATTTTTGCCCTGCTCCTCGAAAAGACCTCGTTCGAGTCGGTCCCCAGCCAATAAACTCGTTCCGTTCCGTCCCCAGCCAATAGGCTCGTTCCGATACGCACGCGACTGTCCACCCCTCTCCCCTGTGTTTGCGGATGTTTTCAGCAGGAGCCATTGCGTGTCGTGGCCTATTGGTTCCGCCCGCCCCGGGTTGCTCCCTGCAGACGTGCCCCTCCCCTGCCGGCGGCCAGCAGGCACGCTCCGGCGTCTGGACACCGGACTGCGTCATCACGTCATCGTGCCATCACGCCATGCCCGGGCGAAGCGCTGACGTGTCCGGCACGAATCCCAGACTGGTGGCTGGGAATCCCAGGCTGGTAGCCGGGAATCCCAGGCCGGGAGCAGGTACTGCCCGCAGGCCGGCGTGGGAACACAGCTCGCGGAAGCGATCCATGCCAACATGTCACGGGCCGGTGATGGATGGGAGGGTCGACTGTATGCCATGTTCTAACGTGCTCTACACCCGAAAGAGTCGTGAGTGACGGGACATTGTCTTTACAGCCCCGTCATCTGATGTTCGAAGGCGTCGACATTTGGCTTGACTGACGGGGACTGTTTCGCTTGGGTGGATGTTTGGGCCAAAGGCAGCATGTAACCAGTGTACGCCGTGGCATTCCGAGGCTTGTCGTATAGTGCATTATACGCTACACTATCTAGGTGTACAATCAAGAGGAGACCATGCAGTTGTCCTCCCCTCCCATCAGGATCGAGGGCAGTGTTTCACTGCAGCACGATTGAATATAATTCAGCAATCTCGAATATATATATATATATATATATATATATATATATATATATATATATATCGTGATCAATATAATCATTCTGCATCAATATAATCGTTCTACTTTATCTCTCGTCGTCTCTGAGGGGGTGCCGATAGTTTAGTGGTTAACGCGTCCACATTAACCACTGCGCGTCAGGGAAACCAGAGGTACGGGGTTCGCTTCCTTGCGGTGTCCGCCTTTCCTGCCAGGGTGAGATACCATATATATTTCCTGATATTAGATATCCATAGATATTTCCTGCCAGCTGAGCGCGTCGTGAAATCCCGATGACGACGACGCCGACTCATTGTTTGTGGTTTACAATGTCATGTCGTGGCCAACAGCGGCAGTGTGGCGACAAATTTGGCGGATAGCTGAACGGACGCCTAAGGTGCGCAGCTGAGACGTTTGTGGTCGACATCCGGCGGAGTGATATTGATAGCCTATTGATACGCTATGTACAGTAACTTTTAGTGTTTGTGTTGCCTGTAGTCCGTTAGCAGTACGTAAGTACTAAGGATGGGGTAGGGATTTGCAACAAAGAAAATCCACCACCACCCCTCCCCCTCCCCGCTCCCACCATCAGAGCGAGGTTAATGGTCGTTGCACCACCACCGAGCCCTTTGATCTCTTGGATCACAAAGAAGCTGTCGTGGGGGTCGTCAGAACCCGTTAGCTGCTCAGCTCGTCGTTCAAATCTCGAAGACGGCATGGCGATTATAATGGTTGACACACGGCAACAAAGCGAGGATCAGAAGCACGAAGCCTGGTGTGACCTTCTCTGTCGACAGATTTGAGTGCATTTTTGACGACTTAAGTAAGGAATTGACACGCTAGTGATGGCACCGTTACAGACGGTTGGTTCCGAAAACGTTCCTCGGATGAAAGGTCACAGCGCTTATCACGCTATCTTTGTTACGCAGGAATCCGATGCAGTGCTAAATGTGAAATGCAGTAATTAATTGAATTAGTTTACTAGGGTACATGGAAGGGAAACCCATGGAATGCCGTCAGACTTGTCAATATACAGGCGCGGCGAGTCAGGGAGAGGGGGCAGAGGAGGTAGTTGCCCCCCCCCCCCCCAACCGGAAAGCAGGGGCAAGAGTGTGTTTCCCCCCCCCGCAAAAACAATTGTTGGGCCTGTTTTGCCAAAGCTATGATTCACGTGGATTAACGAAATTCTGACTGGGGGCCCTTACTGGCTCGAGAGACAATCGATATGAACTGGGAGGTCCATGGTAAACTAGGACGCCCGTTATAGACTGGGGGTACCCATTTAGAGTTAGTAGGCCTCATTTTCAACTAGGAGCCCAATCCTGAACCGGGAGGCCCCCGTCATAAATTAAAAGGCCCCTGTATGGAGCAATGGAGCAGGAGGCCCCGTATTATGAAATAGGAGACCGCTGTTGTGAGCTAGGATGCCCTGTTATGGAAAATGAAACCCCTTTTATGAACTAGGAGGCCCCTTTATAAGCTAGGAAGCCCCCATTGTGAGCCTCCGTCATGAACTAGGGGGCGCCCGTCATGAACTAGGAGACCACCGTTATGAAGAAGTGGACCCTGTTGTGAATAAGGAGGCCGCGTCAAGAATATAAAAAACCCTGTTATGAACTGAGAGGCTCTTGTTCTAGATTAGAAGGCGTCCAACATAAGCATAAAAAAGATCCTTTTCTGGAACAAGAGCCCTTTTTCATGTATCAGTAGGCCTGTGGCCAGACCAAACAATCAGGGGATGCATTAGTGAACGACAAAAATGTGGATGACTTGTGTTAGCACAATCCATTTTCCATGACTGGTACAGCGGTATTCCGGCTTAACCAATGCTGCTTTGCTGATTTGCACCTGAAGCACGCTGGGCCGGCTGGGGTGAGGGAAGGGCACAAGGTCGGGAGTAAAAGACACAAGAAAAACGTAGCAAATGCCTTGTCTTGAGGATGTTGCATAAGGTACGCTAGATGTGAACATAGCATGGAAACGGCGGGTCAGAGCAACAACCGGGCCAAATTATATTATTTTTGTGTGGAAAAATATGATGTATGGAACCTGCTTTGCACGGACAATATTCTGTGTCAGAATGCATGCTGCCTGATTCATAACCAGTATGGACGCATCCACTCCACACAAATTATGGAGAGTCATAGATGGAATTGATTTTCCCGGCATCTTTTACTTCTGAAAGTATTGGTACCAAAATCGGCAAAGTTTAAAAGGTTTAAGGTGTCTTGCATAAAGCTCAAAACTTGCAGTCATGTTCGAAAGATGTACTTAAAATCGAACAAATTTGCCTCTAACTACGTGAACACTTGCTGTATGGATATGTAAATGCCACCATCATGCGTATAGTGGCGCCTACACCTAACTATCCAGCTTTTCCAGCTTATCCACATCAGTATTACTGATATAACTGGCTACTTGGTCTTCACCAAACTGACACTCTCATGCGTGTGTAGATGAAAAGCGATTATGCAGACACTGGGTTTTGTTATCACTACTCCAATTGCCAGTCTGCAGTTGTTGGTATCCATCCCTAGCCAGACCTACATTTTTACAAGGTCAGGTTAGGTCAGATCACGATAGGTCAAGAGACGTTTGACTTAAGCCCTTCACTTTCGAAATGGCCATTGGTAAGCATTGATCGCAGCAGGGTGCTGTCAGCTTCGCAGTTCCGCGTCCTTTCCCGAATTGAACCGCGTGTCGCTTGCATGGTTATCTCTGGGACCTTTTTGCAAATTCAGTTCCAGATGGCTGCAATCGTTGTCGTGTTATGGCGCCCTCAGACAAAATTGCGTAGTGTGCTTGACCAGCTAAACGAATCGGTTTCTGTTGATGCACACAACGAGTGCAGGCATTTCGTACATTCGTTTGAAATTTAATATTCCAACAACTGATGAATGCAATCTTATTGCATTGAATTGGTGACTGAAATTCCGAGAAAATGTCGAGGAAAACAGAAGGTATCAATGCCTAGACAATTGTAGAGAGAACAACTTCACTGGTAAAGTTTTCTTTACACACTCCATCTGCCGCTCCTGGGGCTGTGCTCATATTAGATGGCTTCACAAGTATTATTTTCCAACCCGATCCACTCTTCTGCCATGGGGCTGTGCACACACTCGGCCCTCAACCAGCCCTGACCAGCTATGCTCATCCGTTACCAGTCGTTTGCACTTTTCCAAGCGTTTGATGATACTTTATGGAAGATTTTCAGGAACGTTTGCATCCAAACGCATTCTGCCGTGTGGGTAATTGCGTTTTAATTGCGTAGTTAAAACATTGGACATTCTGTTACTGTAGATAATAAGGGTTGTTTATGGAGATCCTTATCTCTATATGAAACGCAAACAATAGCATTTTGCAGTCTTTCATTGATAATCTACCCAACATTTCGTACAGTTTTATCTACATCAGTACACATATTTTCCCAAAATTCACGCCAGCCCACCCTGGTACTCTTATCACGCGGACACCTATGAGCTTACCCAACCCGTGATGTCTAGTCTACACCAACCCGTTGCACAGCCCTAATCAGTTCTGCCTACACCTTACCTAACCCTTGTATTTTGTTTTGTCGGATGTAACCTCCACATAACGGGCAAGGTTGAGAGTTGAGAGTACGAGAAAGGAGAGAGTTTCCGTCCGTCCCGATAACTAAGTTGCATTGAGCATTTATTCCCTGCACGCCCTGATTTATTCATCAGTGGCGAGTCGGGTTTGAGTCGCTTCATGCACTTGCTGTCCGCCTCTGAGGGATTGTCCTGTGACATGTGGCAGCAGCCGCGCTTGCGTGCAAGTGACGTTGGACAGGACTGGACTGCACTGGGCGTGCCGGGTATTGTGGCACGTAAGGTCTTCTCCGCAGAATTCTGCCCATGACTCGGATTTCTACGATTGGACGGTGGGGCAGCGCCCACGCGACGAGAACTTCTTAGTGGCGACATTGATCTCATAAATGTATCTTATCAGAGAGATCGGCTTAAGTTTTGAAAATAAAGTACATATATGTCTAAGTGTGCATACAGGCTTGCTGTTTTCCGTTCATAATGGCAAAAATAACGGGCATGGAGCAAAGAGTGATGAAAACAAGCGCAAGCAGTAGGATTGTATAATATTTATTTGATGCATCTAAATATTAACTGCAATTCTTACCCATACTCGTGCCTATACCAGAAATATCTCAGAAATTTGAGCAAACCCACAGGTTGCCCATCGATATGGGTACCCACGGGTTGATCAAACTCTTAAAGTTTCCCTGTTGTCGCACACTCCCATTCCGAACTATCTGCCACAAAAGGTCTTGTTTTTATGAGCCTCGTTTTTAAATGACCTTTTAACTTTAGCTAACTAGACCAAACTAAAACTAAATAAAAGCTGACTTTTGTTTAATTTTTCCAATAAATTACACCAAACAATGCATTGAAATACATTTTACTTGATCAACGCCTTCCCTTCTGCAGGATCTCCAAGCTTCCACCTAGACATACTAAGCCCGCAAACTCCTAGCTTCGATCTGTTCATCAACAGAGACAACACTATTTGGCCTGTTACGCCGACATTTCTTTTCTGGGTCAGATTTGTGTACAATGCAATGTACCAATACATTTTATTTGTGTACAATACAATAAAACAAAGTCCAAGCCGACAAATCAGGCTAAAACCATGAGACCGGAGCCCAAGCCGAATCTGGTGTACGGCGTTGTTTTGAGAAACAAAACCATTTTCGCGTCTCCTGAACTTTTTGGGAATACAACAAACATCACTGTATCAGGAAATGTTTGTGAAATTGTGTCAACATTGCGGAATGTGGAATTGTTAGGACTGCCGCCATCTTCTTATGTGCTAACATACATACAACGTTCCGGACAGTTCAATTGCCACCTGACGACAACCCCGGTCGTCGTCAGGTGGCAATTGATCCTGAGAAAGACGGGCTAGTGTTTGTCTTTCAGGCACGTAGGTGTTACAGGCTTGGAAAATTGTGTGGTAGGAGGATTGTAATCAGAGGACGAGCACGCTTTTTGGGCAGCAATCCGCAACTGCAGTAAAAAATTAACATGACGAAGCCGCAGACGGCGTTTCAAGATCGCATTGGCGAAAGATGGCGGGGACACAAGAAGGGTAGGCCGGATTTTAAACCAGGCCCATAACTAAAACATTACACGAAGGTGAAGTCGAAACCAGGTGTTAAAAATGACACAGGGCCAAAGGCAGTCGTGAAAAATGGCACCAATCGGAGCCGAACTCGAAGAATTTAAGGAAAACTGCGGCTTGGCAAAGCCGAGCCGCTTCATGCCCATGCCTTTTTTTAAACAACCCAATCGAGTATCTCTTGACGTTGCAAGTCGCACGTGAATGTCGACCGTAATCTGACGCACACGCGCAGCGCGACACATTCGATTGCAGCCAGTTTGGATACAACCATTTCAAGATCGCCTGGTTCTCAAGGAGACCTGGAAGCATTTTTTGGTGGAAAGGAGACCTCTGTCAGCAAACAAAACTTAGCCAATTCCTCAAAACGGAAGTGCGATAGTTGATACCAGGTTTGTAATTGGCAATAAACCTTGGCATAAGCAAGGTGCGGTCTCCAACTTTTCCGTTACGATTGTTGCAGATCTCGACACAAGATTACATCCAATCGCCGAGAAGCCCCTACACCTGAGGTACAGAGGCTGCACGGAACGAGGTCGGGAGAACCCACGCGCCAGCGGGTGCACGGGCACCAAGTGCACCCGCCTGGCCACGGGCTTACGTATCAGATCGCCGCACTTTCGGATCAGAATTCCATGCTTTAAGGATAATGAAGCGCTTTCCTGGATTTGGCGTCTTCTTTGTGATCGGAAGAATCCTGTTCAGAATCAGGAGGCCCCTCTATGTATCAAAATGCCCTTTTCTGGCACAGCAAGCCTTGTTTCAGGATTGTATGGCTCTTCGCTACATCAAGAAACAACTATTGTAACCAGACAACTCTTATTATGATCTTTGGCTGTCGATAATACTCTACTTCAATATTGATGCATCTGACAATTCGATAAGAAAGTATGTGCTTCCTTGGCCCCTCCCCTTGAATAAATATTGCCCAGGAGGCACCCCTGTGAGGAGGCTCCATTCTGTCCAGGAGGTCCTGGAAAATATTGCCCCCAAACACAAAATCTGCGACGCCACCCCTATTAATATAGCCGGTAGCTGTTAGCCCAGAAGCCTTCTTAATTATCACTTACTTATTCATCATTTCACGTTTGTGTTACTTTGTTATCTGATTTCATGGGACCAAACTCGCCACCGTTTGCGGCTCTTTATGATCTGATCGCACGGGACCAAGTTCGTGAAATGACGAATAGGTATATACATGACGAAAGGAAAGCGCTTCCATAACGAAACGGCTGTTCTTGAAAGACATTACGACAGAAAATGGGTTTGCTCCAGTTTATCCTAGTTTCCGTGCATTTAAATTCAGTGATAAATTACGTTCCTGTCTGATCGTGCTGGCGTGGAAAGGGCTAATAAGTGGCAACCTGAATTGAAAGTTTGAAGTACTCATGCACCATAGCATAAGGCCATGCTAAACGCAAGGAAATGTACCCAGAAGAGTGCCGTTGCCATTACTATGCCACATTCGGGCACAATGTCTGCCATAGGCCCAGCCCAGCTATTTTGACTTAACTCGACTTTGACGTGGTCAGCCGCAAAGAATGCTGTAACGTGTTTGCGACTGAACTTAGCGTGTCGCTTCGGCCGGAGGTCTGGGCTAGCCGCTGGGGTCGGACTAAAGCAGTAGCGTCCGCTTTATACCTGTGTTTCGGTGGAGGGACACAGCAATGTGACTGCAAGCGCCAGCCGGGTTCAGCGGGGACCCGCTTTGATTGCAGACACCCAGATCGGCTTCGAAAATGTCCCGTATTCGTCACGTCGCACGAGGGCAAGACTGGCTCAAAGCGTAATCGGAGAGAAACGCAGCCTTGAAAGGAGTGGGAGAGAAAATCACAAATCTGCTCTGTGATTAGTGGGACTGCGCGCAATCACTGTTTTTACGAGTCCGACGCGAACCGGACTAGAACCGATCATGCACGCTCCCTACGCTATACTCGCTCTAAAGCATCAATCAGAGTTCGTGGCGAGTGCAAGTGACATGGTTTCCCAAATCCAGGTATTCGGCAAACGTTTGACAAAAGCAGCAGTATTACCTGCGCCACGTTCAGCTCGTCGAGCCTGCACCAGGAGAGCGGGTGATGTGACGCGGCGGGCCCCGCGCGGCGGCGCCGACATGCTGACCCAGCAGGGCACTTAATGGTGTGCCAGCCCTGCTCGGTCTCGGCTCGGACCGCGGGCGAGCCGCTTGCTTCAAAACAGGTCACAGACGGGTGCTCAGACTGATTCCGGAGTGTCTCCCCTCAGCCTGCCATTGTGCTACTCCATGATGCACACTGTGGACAGGCGGCATGCGGCGTGCGCTGCGGCTGATCCCTCTGCTGCCTCAGTCCGCCCCGCTCCCAACGGCTACAGTCAGGCGCGGGCCGATGGGCGTGGATGCCGTTAGGGTAGTGGTGCGACGTGCTGCGTGTCACACTCCCTTCCATGGCTCAGGCACCACTCAATGGTCAAGCAAGCGCTCAGTCAATACGCACCATCTTTTCGAAGAAGCCCTGGCCTTGCAGTCGGTTTTCCCTCCAGGGTTTTCCGCCGGGGCCGGCCTTCCCGAAGTCGTCAAGAACGCTCGCCGCCTGGCCTGCACAACAAACGGGCGCGGGACCGTAGCCATGGGGTGACTAACCTAGCGAGCAGTCTACTGCTTGCTACGCGTCTGTATTTTGTGACCAGAGCGCTGGCACTAAATTTAAGCGCAAACTGCATATTAGTACCAGGTATCTAAGACAACATATTTCAAAATTTACCTTGTAAATTGCATGTGAGTTAAGACGTAACATTCCACGTCATTTTTGGACACACCGGAATGTCCAAGGATGTACGTCCCACCGTAGGTAAAACGATGGAGATAAGGCAAGGAGGACATTATTGTAGAGTACTCTGCAGAGACATTACGCCAATGAGCAATCCATGGAATAAAGTACCAGCATTTCTGAAATACCTCACCCCCTCCCGCGTCTTTCCTTCCACTTTTCGCCTGTAATGGAGCCTCCTGTGCCAATGCATTATCACTAACAACGAATTGACCCGTGAAATCAAAAAGGTCCTCGAAATATTACCCAAATGAAGCATACCTGAATGTCAGTGGCGGCACTTCCATCAAGACTCTTTAAAAGAAACGTTCCAACTTTGAGGAAATTGAGCCCAGAACCAGACATGATGAAATATGCTTACTCGTGTCGTGCTCACAAACGCTGGATATGAACGACGCGAACATTATTTTTATCGGCCTTAATCGCCGCATGGCTTATGGAATGGCATATTTCAATGGCATTGTTAAAACATCATGAATGTCGAGGTGACTGAAAAAATCTCCCAAAAACCTTCCCTATTTTCGCAAGCCTGTAGCTCAGAAACTAAAGGCGCTTCGATCTTAGGAAGGGCAGAGCTGTGAACCGCAGCGAAAGGCCTTCAAGATGGCTTTATCAGTTCAAGACCCCACACAAATGTGGCAAACTACCTTTAAGCACGACTTGCCCAAATTTCAGAGTGCATTAGGGCAAGTTTTCGAAAAGCTTTCACAACTTTGGATAATGATAAGACTTGCCTTGTTGCGACATTTTTCAACGCATTTAGCGCCTTAACTTATCAAAATCCCAAATCACCTATGCAGCCGTCGAAATTTGCTCCAAGCTTGTACGTGATAACATATACAATACGGAACGTTCTTTTAGTTACCTTTTACTCTGATATTAGAAACATGGCCTAGCTACTCACCAAGAAATTGAGCATTAGAGTATCCTGAGCCAGACTAAGCTAAGATTGTTTAACGCTTAAGTCTAAGTTAGGACCATCAATATCTTGACCAGAGATCGCCAATGTAAACCTCTAGTTAGTTGGCATCACCACCCACACTTGACACTGATGCATGCCAACGTTTATGGTGTCGATATTAGTGACGAGGGTGCGTGCTATTAGTCAGCTGAAAGTGATTCGAGATCTTTATCAGCTAAGAACGCATGAAAAGAAAAGGTCGAAGGTCATAGCAATGCATCTGCCCGGCTGACCAGGCCCCGTTTCAGTGCCTCGGCTGCCCCAGGAGGGTTCGTACCGGTACCGCTAAAAGCCGTTAGAACTAATACGTTCGCAATTCGTAACGATTTCTACAAAGCTTTACAACGTTGAAGCACTTATCTCAGAGCCATAAATGCTTAAAGTTTAACTTATCGCTAACTTCAATCTGTATTATGTCGTCATCTAACAGTTGACTGAAACGTTCACGCCGCGAACGTTGATTCCGCGTTAACACGTGACTAGAGTTTTGACTGGTGCAGCTGTAAACAAAAAGTGACGTCCAAAGTTTGCGTGAAACGGCGGCTTTCTGAGGCAAGCGAATTGTTATCGTGCGTCCTACGCAGGCCAGAGCATGTACTTCCATGCTCCATCACGTGAGCGTGGCAGTATGTCCAGAGCCTGTCTAAAGGGACGGCTAGCTCGTCAGTGATCAGAAGTGATCTAACACACCATGACCAATACAATCTCCGAGTCATCATCTATTTGGGAACACTGCGAGGTTTAATGCCCCGCGCGCGGTAAATGCGCACGTGAAGTGAATCCGACTGGTGCTATACGGCTTCCTTCCGATGAAGTCCCGGCACAAACATCACGGGAATCAGAGCCTCAGGTCTCCATCTCCACGCCCTGCCCCGTACTGCCCTGAGCGCGTACGCGGTGGGAGCGTACTGACCGTCGGCCAGCGCCGTCCGCGGCTGCTCCATGGCGCCAGGTGCCGCGTGTCGCTCCCGTCGGCACCGACGTCGGACTGCGAAGGCGACAGCCAACGATGGCGACGACCGACGCGCGCGCCGACTGACAAGGCGTCGGTCAGCGTTCTCGGAGCCGGTCGGAGCCGCCGCAGCCGGTCAGAGCCCCCGGAGCCGGTAAGAGGCCTCGGAACCGGCCAGATGCCCTGGAGCTGGCCGGAATCTGCCAGTGCCCCTAGAGCCGGTCAGAGGCCCTGGAGCCGGTCAGGGGCTCCGGAGCCGCTCAGAGCCCCCGGAGCCGGTGAGATGCCGGAGCCGGTCAGTGCCCCTGGAGCTGGTCAGAGGCCCTGGAGCCGGTCAGAGGCTCCTGAGCCGGTCAGAGGCCCTGGAGCCCATCGGAGGCCCTGGAGCCGGGAAGAGGCCCGAGAGCCGGCCCGATGCCTGGAAGCCAGTCAGAGGCCACGGAGCCGGTCAGTGGCTTCTTGGGCTAGTCCGTAGTCCTGCGGCCAATCGGCACGGATTTTCTGGCGCAGCGACGAGGTAGGCCTCGGGCTCGGCAGAGTCCAGAGACGGTCAAGGGATGTCCGGTTTAATTTCAGGGAGTTGAGAGAGAGAACTGAGTTGCATGGAAGCGTTGTTCAGCTGTCCGAGGGCCGATCATGCATCTAGAACATCTTCAAATTTTACCTTCATACGAGGGTAGCTTCCTGAGTTGATGGCTGTTCAGCCCTGTCAACGATCTAGGAAATCATGGACCTGGGTTTAAATCTAGACCGAACGCGAGACGGCGCGCAGAAAAAAGTGAGACGTACGCCTTACTGGGATGAACACCAACCAAGCAACCAGGGTGACAGGGTGACAACCAACCAACCAACCAGGGTGACAGGGTGACAACCAACCAACAAAACAGAGTGACAAGGCCATCGTCGTCGTCATAAGGGCTTCATGACTTTCTCGGCTGCTGGGGCTATATGACGTTGCCTGCCTCTCATCCTGACAGAAAGAGCGGACACCGCGCTCTATTGGCACCCCGTGGTAGCAAGGTCGCTCTGTATAGGAGAGAATCGTAATGGTACCCCGGCCACAAGGATTTCGATAGTCGCCCCATGGTTCGAATGCCCGGAAAGGAAACTTAGTGATCTCCGAGTTCAAAATGGTTCACTAAGGGCTGAAGAATCATACCAAAGTCAGAAAAGATCGCCTGTGGCTTCATCGTCGCCTTTAGGTCAGAGGAGGGCCTCGATGTAAAAATGCTCTTTTACACCACTACAACTGGCAGACAGGCTTCCAGCTGGTAAAAAGCTGACATGTTTTACTCGCTTTAATACCAGGCAAGGTTAGTTTTAGTCTCGAAGATAGCAGCATCTTGTTGGTGGTTTTAAAATTCGCGTCTTTCAACATCATGTGATTTATAACGCTGGCCGTCGGCGAGTAAACAAAAGGTTGGAATAAGATATGAGCGCTGCAGTCCAGATGTGGCCTGAGACCATGCTCCGGGCACTGAGGCGCCACATGAGCTTCCTGAAATGTGCTTAAGAATGAATACATTTGGTTACTCAGAAAAGCTACTTCTGCTAACTTTTAACCCTCGCCCTGAAATGACGGGGAGTGGATGCGGCCCCCTTCCCTTAAGATTTTCTGGGGACATGTTTCCGGCATGTCGTCCAACCGCAACCAAATTTCTGTGACTTCCAAATGATTCATTTGACATCTTTTGATATCAAAGACGTGTTTTTAGCATTCCTGGATTCTGAGATCGACAGTTTTCCGATGAACACTGCACGGTGATCTATGACCGTCGCGAGCGGCGCAAGGCAACCGTCGAATCCGCCGATCGTGGCCGGTGGGTATGTCAGTTACAGGGGTGTTTCACATTTGTATGGGGTTTAGAACTGAGATAGCCATCTTGAAGACCTTTAGGTGCGGTTCAGGCCCCCCCCCCCCCGTTCTTAAGGCCTAAATTCCCTCTAGTTTCGGAGCTACATGCCCCGAGCATCGGGAGACTATTTCGGGAAGAGTATTTCCAGGTCACCTTGGCACTCATGACTTCATAATAACGTCATTCAAATTCTGCCATTCCATAAGCCATACGGCGATGAATTCCGAGAAAAATATAATGGTCGAGTCGTTTATACCTGGTGTTTGTGACGACGGTTCCCAGATATAATGGCTGTCGAATGGCTTCCAATCAATGTTGTACAAGGTACGATAACGTAATCAAATAATGACATGTCGAGGAGTATCTTTACTAGACAGATAAACTGTGTAGTCTAGCAGTTTTTTTACTTAAAAGCATACCAACATAATAAGAGAGCTTGTTTCATCCTATCTGATGCTTGCTTCGGTATGTTCAAATGTAAAACATTTCTTTTAAAGGGATTGCTCCACATTTTCATCGTGTGTACACCTGAGACAGCCATTTTTTATGATGTTACCATACAGTTCACAGCCTTTATAAACTCAAAAGCCCGTTGTTCCTAAGCTTCATCCACGTGAGCTTGTGCAGCCTATTACGTTCTGCCTATTGGGAAGTCACTCAAACATGCATGACGTTATAGAAACGTCACGCCAACAATCCATTTCACTGGCTTTATTCTGCTCCTGATCACTATAAATATGGCGGCCACAATCACCGCAGATCATCGCATATCACCGCGAATATATCACTGTGCTCCTGATCACTCTAAACATGGCCGCCAAATTACCGCAAATCACCGCATATCACCGCAAACATATCACCGTGCTCCTGATCGCTATCAATACGGCCACCACAATCACCACAAATCATCGCATATCACCTCAAACATATCACCGTGCTCCTGATCACTATCAATATGGCCACCACAATCACCACAAATCACCGCATATCACCGCAAACAGTCGTGTTTGTGGTGGTGCAGCGCCAACTGCTCCAAAATGCTCTTACTATTACTATTACTTACTACTAAGCTCAAAACTTAAGTAACGTGTTTCGTAGGTGGATTCTGCATTACGATAGACGTTATCAGGCAAATAAGGTATCCTTTCTTCATTTGTAACCTCATCTCGATCCACTGTAATGAACACTTCTGAGACCGCTTACCTTTCCCGTGCGAGGCGTTCCGTGGGTAGAGCATCAGGGGTACACAACTGTTTCCGGCCGAGGGCTGAAGGGCCATTCCGTTCCAGCGCGGGGTGTCTTCCGGCTGTGATTCTGTTGCCCCGGGGCGGAGTCCCCTGGTCGGTCTTCAGACCTTTAGAGGGATGCACCGTGCACTGGTTCCTACCCTGGTGTGGGAGACCTTCTAATTCGGCCAGTCGGCCCGGGTCCAGATCGATGCAGGAGCCCTCATTGACGCAGCAGGATGTCTCATTGCCGCAGGTGGAGACTTGAAAATTATTTAGCCTTCAAACTAATGCACCCTTGGCTGAAATGACGTGAACGCCCCTCCCCCTCTCCCCCTCCCCCCCCACGTTTAGTACTTGAGTTGCTGACTGGCAGAGGGTCCTTTTACTATTCCATTTTAGACTTATTGTCTCATTTCGTTGCACCATTGTCTCCTATTGGTGTAAAAGGCCGTTTGACTGACATCTGAGCTGACGGCCTTGCGGATGGGAAACCTTAAGGTGGCGCATCTTTCAGGCCGTTCAGCCTTCCGATCAAGCCCTCGATCATTTGTCACGAGGTGATGTTCGGAGCCCTCTTTCCTCTCCTCCCCCCCCCCCCCCCTCCTCCTCCGTGCCCTATCGAACATGTCAACCGGCCTTTCATTTGGCGTCTGACTGTCACTTGATATCACGGCCCTACAGGCAGAGATCCTTAATGTGACTTTTCCATTCCGCCCTTTTTGGTCCTTCGGCCTTCCAACTGGCCTCTTGCTCGTCGGTCGCAAAGGGCCCATCGGGCCCCGTTTCGGTTCCCCTTGAACACTGCCCCTGGTTGACTGGTGGCCCCTTGCCGACACATAACCCCCTGCAAGGCTGCAAGGGTTTCTGGCCTTTACAGAGGGCTTCTCATTGACTCAGGGGCCCCGAACAATGTAAGTCGCGGGTCCCAGCGCCGTCCTTGCTCGGGAAATGGACTCTCAGATTCAGACTGACAGGTAGCCTGACTGACTCTCAGATCCAGACTGTTCAGTGCTGGTGGCGCTTGACCAGCATGGAGACCCTCATCACAATTGGCGCCCAATTGGCGCAAAGGGCCCAGGGCCGGGACCCCAAGATGACTTCGGACACTCAAATCGGGCCTTTAATCGTCGGAACGGTCCCTCGGGCCCTAAGATTCGGCACGTGCCCACCGTGCCCTCCTGCCTGCGCACCTGACTCCAGCTCACCTCTCTGTAGCTGGGCCGTGGGTGTCACTACTCCGAACTGAGGTGCGCCCGCCTCCAGCGGCGGCGGCGCTACCTGTCCGGCGGGTACGGCCAGTGCCATTCTCCCGCCGTCGACCCACGAGCATCGGCGGGTGGTCACGGTTGCGCCATCTGTCGGCGTTGTTTTCAATAAAGTTTGTACCGAAGGAAGCGGTGTGTTTTTCGTTGAAGCCTAAATCCGTGCTTCAATGGCAACGGCCCTTCTGTCATGTGCCTTGTGCCTCGCCCCATGTGCCTTGTGCCTCGTGCCACGTGCCTCTTGCCATGTGTCTCGGGCCCAGCGTGGACACTGGTTCACCGCCACTGCCCGTGATCCTGCTCTGTGCGTTAGGCCCTGCGTGGACACTGGTTCACCGCCGCTGCCAGCGACCCTGCTCTGTACGTTAGACCCTGCGTGGACGCTGGTTCACCGCCACTGCCAGTGACCATGCTCTGTGCGTTAGGCCCTGCGTGGACGCTGGTTCACCGCCACTGCCAGTGACCATGCTCTGTGCGTTAGGCCCCGCGCGGACACTGGTTCACCGCCACTGCCAGTGACCCTGCTCTGTGCGTTAGGCCCCGCGCGGACACTGGTTCACCGCCAGTGCCAGCGATTTTTCCAGCGAGCCTATCGGTGAACGGTGATGATGCGACTCCATGTCCGAGGCGTTCAGAGTTAAACTTTGTCCCCTTTGTTGGGAACAGAGCTGACGTTTCTGGTTGGTGTTGAGCGTGGAGCGCACTGATGTGCAGAGGCGGTCTGATGTCGCCCGCCACCCGACAACAGTACACAGCTGGCACAACGGAAGCAGAAATGGATGCTTCAACTTCGTATACCGACTGTGTGTATTTTATAAATGGTTTACAAAGAACGTATGTCATGAACATGCAGCCAATAAATATGCTGAAGTCAAGGTAATCAAACCATTTCGTTGGTAAGTGGAATAAGCCCCACCAATTTCCTAACACCTTTCTTCAGAGACGGAAGAACTTTGGCCAGCAGCATGCAGTCACAGTCCGGCCCGACCCTGCGCTCTTGCTTTTCATTCTTCGATGGCGCTGCTTCTGAGTGATCGAGTGCAGATGACTGAAGGCTTTGCACCTAGAACATCGCACAAGCAGTCAGTGTTTGTATGGGAAAGCACCCAGAACGCACGTGGCAGCGCTTCTGAACATAGCGTCTTATGGAGAAGCGCCAACGTATGGAATTTGACAAGGCCTCGATCCGCCATGTGCTTGAAATATTTCCGCCCAAGTACTTCTTACGCTGTAGTGCTGATTGTTTTTATCTCCTTTTTTGTTTTAATGTCATTGCCATGAACTGAAAAGCAGTATCGGATGTGCGAGGGGACCGCGGCGTTCACCAGAGCGGCGACTAGTGCCTCAGATATGATTAACCAGCGAAGATACCGAGACAAACTCCTGTGACGAGAGACAAATGAGAATTCCAGCTAAGAGACGAATCAAAGACTAGTCCTACATTTGGACATCCGAGCGACGGGACAATTCTTGCGCATTAGAGTGCAAGATAATGGTCGGAGGGCTGTGCAGATTTTGTGGGCTACCGAATAAGATCATTTGCGTCTTCTCAGCAATCACTTCAAATTCTGGAGTGCGAAACCAAACATCGCGATGGGTGATGATGTTGAGATTGAGTTCTATCTGCAAAACGGCGTTTTTCAACTTGATCTTTTTGCTGCTCACTGGAATTCGGGTGTCGTCCGCATGCTGCACAACGACTGCACTATCTGCGAAGAGGCTAAGACCGTTCGCGAAGATACAATATAGTAGGGAACTTAATGCCGACCCCTGGAAAACTCCCATATTGTTAGGCAGCTTTGTAGAGAAGTTGCTGTTTCCCAACCCGTTAAATATTCTCAGCTCTGAGCATGGTCTATGAGTTTAGCCGAAAATCAAGAGACATCGATAATGTGCAGGCCAAGTTTAGACAGTCATTTTAGTGGTCTGTCACACTGAAGTGTTTACTAAATCAAGTAAGCAGATAGTGGCATGTCTCCGTAATTGTCGGCAGTTAGGATTTGATCTGATAACAAACCAGCCCGGGTGCAGTAGGAGGGCGTGGTCTGAAACTGTGGTTTGGAGTAAGGAGGTGGTTATTAGGGATGTAGCTAAGAGCTGCTGGTGGATTATACGCTCCATTATTTTTGTCAGTATCTTCTTTTGCATTTTTTTCTGAACACGATCACGTTTAAAGCTATGGGTTCCATGAGTTACGACAGTCACTCGCACACGAAAAAGGAAACATCCACAATAGACAGAGTTAGACCATTGAACAACATTTTAAGCGTACCAGGTTATTCCGTCACAAGTGTGTGTTTGTGCCACTGGGGCTTTTACGACGCACCCAGCTGCTGAGTCTATATGGCGTCGCCTGCTTCTCACCCTGGCAGGAAGGGCGGGCACTGCGGGGAATCGAACCCCGCACCTCTGGCTTCCCAGACGCGCAGCAGTTAACTACGCCACCGGCACCCGGTCCCCCACAAGTGTTCTCACGTTGTGATGCAGTAGCTGTTTTTGTTGAAAACACAATAAGCTGTCAGGATCAAGGAAGAACAGGGGCACTAAACTTGTTTTCGGCACGTGCCGACATTTTGTTTGACATTTTCATTAATTTTGGCCGTGTTCCTTTACTGGGGTCTTGAAATTAGTGCAACTCAACGATCGGAGCAGCAAATGGCGTAAACGTCGTTAGGTGTATTCACAAAGACGGATTTGCATTTCAGAGCTGTTTGATTGGAAATCATGACATCTGTAAGTAATCTGGAGCAGGAAAGTATCAAAGACCGCAAGGTGGATAGAAACTTTCTTGTTCCTAAGAACTTTCACGACAAAGCCTTAGAATTAGGTGGTAAGCTATCGCAAGAGGAAGCATTCCTGGATACATACTATGACACGAGTGATTTTAAGCTAACCTTGGCAAACTATTGGTTGAGATCTAGGGCAAACGTCTTTGAACTCAAATATCCTACTGGTGGTGCTGATAGCGACTATGCCAGCCAATATCAAGAAACCAAAGATAATGAAACCATCGTAAAACAGCTTTGCCTGCTACTGGACTTGAAAAAGGACAGCATAACTAGTGTCAAGGAATTATCAACGCAGCACCTAGAGACGTTCGCAACCATCGAGACTATGCGGAAGGTTTACGAGCTTGACGGCTGCACGATATCGGTCGATGTTGCAGACTTTGGTCTGGACCTTGGTATCATATCGGTGCGTCAAGAAAAAGATGAAACCATACTGCAGGCTACAAACAGGATAAATGATGTTGCAAAGAAACTAGGATGCACCTCATTTGCAGACCTAGATATGAATAGTCTGGTGAAGGACAGCCTTCCTCAACTTTCACTCGATGAGAAGTGTTTGGGAGATGAGGCATGTGGTGGGGATAATCAGACGAAGAAATCAGAAGAAGACGATCGTAAGGCCGAATAAGGCCATATCTAACAATGGGGTGCAAAACTTCCGTGATCTTCACGACTTGGAAAAAGGTTTTCGCCCCTTTGTCAGAGAATTCGCAAGTACACAGGCAACTTTGTCAAGCCTGTCCAGTGGTGCAAGGGGACACCGAGGGATGTGCGATAACTTCCAAGATGCCTTTGTGGAGGATGCTAGGTGATGTCCGGGCTCAAACATAGCTTCAAAAGCATGTTATTTGGAGCCAGCTGTCTAAACTGTACAGCGTATATAGCGTTTTGAACGAATTGGCCAGTCATCTTTACCAATCCATCAATAAAATACGTGCTTGGCGACGCTGGGTCATATCGTTTAATACGAGGCTGTCCGTCTGTTGGATGCATTTTGAAGTCACAATGTAAAAACTGCATCTTCAATATTATCTCATTTTAGTCTAAATTTAAATTAATATTGTTCTAAAAATATCCTGACAATAGTGAAATACATATCAACCTTAAAAACGTTTGTTTAAAGGAATGTTAAAGTTTATACACTGCAGGTATCTGACAAACATATAAGAAAGACGGTAACAATTATATTCATGGCGCTGAATAAATTCTGGATACGATGCACATGTCAATATAATTGCTACTTACCACTACAACATCGTGTAACCAGCACCTCCTGGTATATTGAAGATCGCTAACTTTACACAAAAACTTTCAGCTCACCTGACAAAGACGATGATTTCAAGAGAATGTACCACCGCACGCTTTCACCATTGCCCCGCAATGAGCGCACGGGGCTAAGTTAGTAACAAGTGTATCTGGATGACCCAAAGTCTAAGTCAGTCTAAGTGGATCAGTCAAAGTCAAAGTCAAAATCAAAGTCAAAGTCATAAGCATGATATTTTATTAAAAGACTTGCTTAAAATGTTTTTCCTAAGATTTTAGGTATATCAAAAATTGGTGAAATATGCAAGCATTCACCTTCATTCACCTCCAGCACAGCCACCACCAACCATGCCATTCCTGTTGGTCGTGGGATATGGGGATTCGGCTCAATTGCGACGTTTGAAATGACGCATTTATTGCAACATAATAATTTCAGATGCAAACATTTTAAGTCACTAATCACAGTCAACATTTATTCTTTTTTTACACAGTTTCCAGCAGCAAGACTCGCAATCGCTGAAAAGCTGTGCTCTATAGTTTGTTGATATTTGCTAATTGACCTTGACGGTGCGCGGATTCTCCTGAAAGATGGTTATTTTAACACAATTTTGGTGCCGGCAATAAACAATGTAAGTGGCTTAGTTGATGAATGAAACTAAATTAATGCAAGACGGCTAAACTGACAGCTGAAAATTAATGACCTACGTTAATGAAACTTCTGCAATTCATTTCACATTAGAACAGGATTGAGGTCGGATTTTGCCGATCTGGGTGCACAAAGGCTTGAAACCAGTTACATGGTGTAGGTGAATAAACAGTCTGCAACTCACTACACGATATCAACATGACTCAACCCAAAGACGCGCCAGCAATTGACCAAGAAGTGGCAATTTCGTATTCCCGAAATCGTTATCATTGCAACGCGCCGCGTAGACCGAAAAGCGTCGGGCTGTAACGGATGAAGGGGTGTGTGGGACTGTTTATTGTTGACCAATACCCACCCAAAACTTTGTGCGATCACACTTTTTTTACCTTGGCCACCAAAACTGTGGATTGCTGCAAACGGACTAATTGCGTCGTCCGCGGCTGTTGAACTGATCTTGTAGCGCACGGACCCATAGCTAGGAAACTTCACTCAATCGCACTTTTTTAAAATTAACTCGCGAACACTACGTCAGCAAAAATTCATTGTCTCCTATTTTGGTATTACCTGCGAGATGGTAATTGGTATGCATCGTGCCTGTTCTTATCTCATCTATACCACATCGCTCCAAGCATCTTGCTGAAGGATGCCAGGCTAAGCAAGATCAGTTTCAGCCAAATTTGCCAAACAAATAACATTTAAGTGAATAAATTGTATTTTCGCGATCCGAATGACACTGAACGAGCCGAGTCACATTAGCAGATATGCGATGCCCTTTTACAACTGTTTCATAACTAAAGCCAAATGAAAATAACAAATGTTCCGCCAGCTAGTGTTGAGCCCAGCTCTGCGTGAGACTCCAGTCGTAGCTAGTACTCACCAATGCGTATGACCTCAGTTCCTTGGATTATTGATGGTGATGGCGAAATTTCCTTCAACCTGCGAAATCCTGGCGTTGTCTGTGCTATTCCGCTTCCTGCGTAGAACGCTGCTGCGTCGTTGGTAATCTGTGGAGAGGGGAGCGTGGTTGTTCTGTGGCAGATCGTCGTAATGGGCACGTTATCGCACCTTGCGCCTCGAATTTCAGCGGTCTTATTTCTGAAGAAATCATCAATAGACGACACCATCTTAATTATTTTAAGGCGCTGAACTACACAGTTGAGCACGAAAACCTCAAAACGTCGTTCCACCGACCTTCCGCCTAGACGCCTGATGCGTAGAGGCAACAAAAACCTGTTAATTTATGAAACGCTTTCATTGGTTTAGTACGTCCATTTTTCCGATCATTTATAAATGCTGCATTATGTTGGTAAAGAAAACGAGTGGCACGGTGTTTCATTACGTTGCAGCTCATTGTTGCTGACGCTGCATGGCCTAATCCCAGACCTCTAGCAATCAAGGCACGAGGTCACATTTTTGACTGTGTCCATGAAGACGTGGCGGCTAGATGGGCAAATAATCAAGGGTAGAATTGCTGCATCCACCTCACCCGTCTCCGAGACGGTGTCGGTGGAGTTGCGTATGTTCCTGTCCAGGTCACTCCTGCGCGTGATGTCGGTGGTCGCCTGGTGGCTGTCCGCCCTCAGATGCAGCATCGAGTTGGTCCCGTCTGCAGAAGAGATGCCAGATTTGGACACAGAAGCAGCAGCGAAACCCTGCTGGCTCTGGACCGGTCTCATCCGCATGCGTTTGCGTCGTTCCGATGCCGGTGCCCAGTCAAAACATTCCATTATTTTCGGTTAAAAGAGGAATATATTTTTGCATGTTCTTACGCCGCCGTCCAGCGACACCCTACAAACGGACCTCGTATGCCGTCTGGGAGGTGCACAAGTGGCCTGAGGAGGGACGGAGGGCTCCTCCCGAGATGCGCACGACATAACCGGTCTGTCAGTCAAAGGTTACACTGTTAGCCGCGGAATCACTTGGGGGGCTCGTGCCAGGACTCGCGTAAAAGCACACGTTTTTTTGTGAATGTACGGTGTGATAATATCTATTGAATAATAGCGATACAAGCAACCTGCTACTTAACATGTTGCTGCGCCATTTGCTACGCAGATACACTGTTGATAGCTCGGAAATGTCCATTGCTTCCTGCAAAAGTCTGCACTCAGTTCTTATCTCGGCGCGAGTGGATGATTCCGATTTACCCGCAGGGTGCGGGCACCTACCGCGGCCAACCAACGGGGTCTCCGGTGCGCATGCTCTAGTGCCCCCAGGGTCCCAGCTTCAAACGGTGCCTGCTAGGTCTCCAGCTCGTTAGGTGTTAACCAGCTACACAGCCCTCAGGCTTGTCAACAAACCTGAGGGAAACCTTTTAGGCCAACTAGATGCCTCTGGGGGCCTGAGCCCCCCCCCCCCCCCAACCAACGCTGACTTTGACCACACCCCACCACTAGTGTTCCTCTAAGCGCTCTCAATGCATATGAGCAAAGAAGGAATGCTGGGCTAAATATATGCAAATTATGTCTCCAACTATTGGTACCTGCACCTATATCAATGCACCCATATATATATATATATATATATATATATATATATATATATATATATATATATATATATATATATACAGGCACCTGGAAACATCGTTTTTAGTATCATGCCCATTTCTCACCAAACAGTATCTGTAGGGGCCTGCTGTCTTTGGCATGCCAACTCTTTCATGCTTTAGGCAAGCAGTAGCGTAGGCAGGGGAAGGGACATCTGCCCCCCTAAGGTTCCGATGGGCCCGAAGGGTCCCTCGGGACCTGCAAGTAAGTTCTCGAAAGCCCGCCGGCAGTCGTAATTAGGGGCCTGGCACGCAGGGCCGGGCACTCCAGAGGGTCGCTAGCCAGAGGGCCATACGCGCTGATTAGGGGCCCCTGAGTCGATAAGGGCCCATATGTCGGCCAGGCACCACTAATAACGCGCAGTCGGCTCCGTGTCGGCATGGGCTTGATGGCCCATTTCCCAAAAAGGGACAAAGCAGGTGCAAGCGACTTGCATTCTCCAGGGCCCCAGCGTCTGTCAGGGTCCCACAGCACCTACCAGGCGGCCCTGTGTTGGCAAGGGACCCGAGTCGGCCAGGGACAGTGTTTGAGGCAGGCCAGAAGAGCCTAGAGGGCCCACCGGGACCGACGACCAAGGGCCAAGTTTGAGGGCTTAAGGACACGAAGGGCTGGTCGAAGTCTTATTCAGCTTCCCGGCCTGCAGGGACGGGCCCCCAAATGACAGTTAGAACGTTTTTTGCGCCGATCGGGGACCGCCTGAGTCGATATGGGCCTATATGTCGGTCAGGAGCCACCAATGCCACACAGTCGGCTCCGTGTCGGCATTGGCCTGAGGGTCCACTTCCTAATGGCCTGCAAAGCCGTGGCAGGCGATTTACTGGTAGGGGCCCCTGTGTCTGTCAGGGGTCCAAAGTGCCTAACAGAGGGTCCTGTGTTCCCATGGGGTCCCGAGCCGACTGATGGCAGTGTTCAGTATGGCCCGAAGAGGGGCCCGGGCGGTCCACCGGAACTGACAATCAAGGGCCCGGCTGGAGGGCATAAGGGCCGGACAGACCGGGTGTAGGTCGCATAAAGAATCGCAGCCCGTGGGGCTGTGACCTGCAATATCAGTCAGAGGTCCTCATGTACCGTTTGAGAAGCTCCTGAGACAAGACAAGGTGTCTCAGTCGGTCAGAGACCATGAACACCAAACAGCCGGCTCCCCGGCCGTCTGAATCCTTGAGACCCATTTCCTAAGCAGAAACGAGGCCGGAGTTCGCGATTTGTAATGTTCGGGTCTCTGACACAATGAGGAGCTCCTGTATCGGTTAAGGGTCAGAGTGCCGGACAGGTGTCCTGTGGCGACGTGTAACTTCGAGTCGGGGCGGTGTTTGAGGGGGCCCGAAGAGGGGCCGAAGGGTCTCTCGAGACCAAAGATCAAGAGCCCGATGGGATGGCTGAGGGATCCGAAGGGCTGGCTGTAGGTCACATTAGGGACCCCGCCCATTAGGGCCTTGGTCTAATACATTGATCGGAGAGAGCCTTGCGTCGATTGGGAACCCTTGGGACAGTGTAGGCCTCTATTTCGGCCAGAGACCACCGACACCGAACAGCCGGCTGCGTGTCTGCCTGAGTCCTGGGTGCCGAGTTTCCGAGGACGAGGAAGGCCGAGCTCGCGATTTGCATAAGTCGGGGTCACTGAAACCATGAGGGTTGGGCGCTGTCGGCTAGGGGCCCACAGTGCCTATCAGGGGATCTTGTGTCGGAAAGCGGCCCGAGTCACCATGAGCCTTGTTTGAGGAGGTCCGAAGAGGGGTCCGAAGGGCCCCTCGGAACCAAAGATCAAGGGGTCCCGATTAAACTTCGAACTCAAGTCAGAGGGCTTCTATAATGTCCCTCTTATTACGGTTCTCTCTCATAATGAAGGCTCTCGACAGAAGGTCAGATAGTCGGCTCTATGTCCGTCTGAGCTTTTGGGGTCCATTTCCCAAGCAGGAACAAGGCCGGGGCCGTGATTCGCAGCGTTCGACGTCCTTGACACAGTGAGGGGCTCCTGTGTCGGGCATAGGCCACGGCGTCTAACTGGGGCCTGTGGCAGCAAGTGGCCCTGAGTCGGTCAGGGGAAAATTTCCTCAGCAAGGACGGGACGAGTCCCCAAATGACAAAGGGTCTCTTACGTTGGTCGGGGCTCTCTGACAATGAAAGGAAACATGCGAACTTATGATGAGTGTTCACATTGAGACAATGGAAGAATCCTGTGCCAATCAGGACCTCAGTACCGAAAGGCGGGCCCTCCAACTCAATTTCAGCATGGGTCCGTTAAACCGAACTGGCGTCTATGTACCGATTACTGGACCACCTGCGGCGATCGCGGATGTTGTTGCGTCAATGAGGGCTTCTGCATCGATCCGGGGCCAACGGCGCGGGTCAGAAGGCCTCCCGGGTCAGGGAGGGGACAGGGAGGGAAGAAAAAGAAAGAGAGAGGGAGACAGATTTAGAGATAGAGACAGAGAATGAGAGAGAAAGGGTAGTGCAGACCATAAAAACGATCTTGTGGGGATTAAAACGTGCTTGCTAATGCCTGATCACTTCTCTCTAAAGGCCATGTGGTCACGCAGCCTAAAGACCATATGGTCAACGCGGCAGACCTAGCTGGCAGTGGACTGGCACGCGTTATCACCGTGACCTTTATTTGCGTCTCATTCACGCGACTTTCAGTTGCTGCCGTCCCTTGGTCCCAGCTCCCGCCGGCGGCGACCTACCGAAGCTGACAGAGACGGCGACGCCGCGCCTGTCGGACGTGGAGTTGGTGTCGACCAGCACGGCACTGTTGGTGGCGTCTCGCAGCTGGCTGTTTTCGAGTCGGGGCCGGGTGCCGCCGGTCACGTGCCGGGTCCTGTTCTGCTCGAGCACGGTCGAGTTGTCGACTCGGTCGCGCCGCTGCACCTTGGTCAAGTTGCTTCTCAGCGATACGCCGATGACGGGACCTGTGAGAGAACGGCGCGCGCTGGCAAAGGTGGGCACGCGCCTCGGGGGGGGGGGGGGGGAGCCAGAGAGACTGGCTTTGGCAGCGTGAAACGACCGCGCAGCAGGACGACCAAGCTTCTCTTGCATTAGTCATGTACGCCAAGAGACTAAACTCCAGAAACGGCCGCGCAGCAGGTCGACCAAGCTTCTCCTGCATCAAGTCATGTACACCTAGAGATTAAACTCCAGAAACACCCGACTGCACTGTCCGAAGTGTCTCCAACACTGGAACGTTAAAACCTGCATCTTGTTTTAAGAATCTCCTGAGCCGCTCGCGCAGAGCTTAGTGGACAGCTAGCCCCCCCCCCCCCCCTTTAACGGTTGGCAATGCGCGAGACGGCACGGTTGGCATATGCATAAGAAAAATGTAATTGTCGAGGCGTTCATATCTGGCGTTCGTGAGCGCGATTTCCAGATATAACGGTCGTCAATTGGCTCTCAATCAATGTTGTGTAAGGTACGATGACGCATTGATGACCCAAATTAATCAAACCATGACGCATTGAGGAGCATGTTTACTGAACAGATAATTGTGCTGTCTAGAGCAGTCTTTTCCACTTCAAAAGTATGCCAATAGTTAAAAGTTAGCTTGTTCCATCGTATCTCATGGTTATTTCAATATCTTCACCTGTGAGACGTACCCTTTAAGAAGAAAAGTCGGTAGAAGTAAAGCCGTAAAGGATAAGAGTTAAAAGTCGACGGAGATCGCAGTGAAAATGGAAAACATCAAGATTTAAAGTCCAAGGGGACAAAATCCGACAGTAATAGAAGCCAAACTAAAGACTTTCGCGGGATTCCGAGGTGGGAGATAGTCTGCTGACGGGCAAAGATGGCTGCAGACATAGCAGCGAAATTGTTCGCTTAAGAACCGCCGTGTGTTACCAGTAGTGCATTTTCGAACTTTTTTTCTCAAACTTACCAGTAGATATGCCCTTAGCTTACAACTGCGATACATTGTATGCTTGAAAAAAACGGAAGAGAGAACAGAATGAGCGGAGATGCATCGCATTTTATCCAAAACAGGTAATCCATAGCGTGGCTAAGCTGTCACTTTCTGCTCAGTCAGCAGACATGTGCCTGGCCACTCTAATATCTTCTGGGAACCAATTCCTGGTTCTGAAACCACGAAAAGTCAGAAATATATTTGAAATCAAACCACAGATTCATTAAGATCCATAATTCAGCGCTGAACTTTGCCGAGAGAGCCAGCAAGGACCAGAATACACCTTGACAATAGGAGAGAGGTTATGACAATGTGAGGAGGTAAGTACGAAGTTAGTTCCGGCTTAGAACATGCACATGGATTCAGCAAGGACCTAACCCAACCTGAACTACTGTCACGAACCAGTTGGTATCCACATAGCACATTTATATTATGCGCGTTGCGATTATAAATATTGCTGACAAATATGCGACTTTATCCTTAATTTCAGACAACATGCCTTAAATGGTAAATAACTGTCAAGTGATAGCCCAACCTGGTGCTTGCGAATGAGGTAATGAGAGGTAGAAAATGGGACTTGGTGTTTTCTGAGTGAACCCTCCGGAACAAAAAAATCAGAGTCTGGTGTTTGGGAGAAGCTAGTGCTTAACATGAGCGAGGACCCGGTCTTTGTGCACGAACCAGTGGAAGTTATAAACCGGGGAATGGTGTTTGTGGAAAGCTCATGAGAACAAGGAACTAGATTTTGGTGGATGGAAAAGAATTAAACGCAACCTGGGACCCATAATTCATTTTCGAAAGGACCTTGGGGGCCAAGAACCAGGGTGCGGCGTTCCCAAATCAACCAATGCGCAAGGACGCGGGAACCAAGGAAAGGCGGTGAAGATAGCTGGCCCCGCCCCGCCCCCCTCTGCCTGAAAGCTGGGAAATTCGCTTCTGCTATTGTTTCGACAAACGTATGTTGCCGAAATATCAACCCAACTATATTTCCATTCTCCTAGTTTTTTTTTCTCCGAGGAATAAGGCTATTACTACTGCGTTATCTGTGTGAATAATGTTCCTCACCAATGCGCTGAACAACTTACGTGATTATGTAAACCTGTGAAAGTCTATGCTAGCGTGCCGAGGGTCCATTCTGACTTCTTAAGGGTCCATTCTGACCATATGAGGGAAATTATGAGTCTGTAGATGGACAATTCTGGCCTGTAGAACGTCCAGCATTGACTGTGGAGGGCCCATTCCGGCCGGAACAGGCCCAATCACAATTGTAGAAGGCCCATTATTGACTATGGAGAGTCCATTCTGGTCTCTAGCGGGCCCACCCTGGTCTTATGAGGATCCATTCCGGCCTGTACGGGGCCCATTATGACCTATAGAAGATTTGGTATTGACTGCAAAGGACCCATAATTACCCGTAGACGCCCATTTTGGCCGACAGAGGGCCCACTCTGGGCTGTAAGAAGTCTATTATAACCTGTAGAGATCCCATTCCGGCCCATAGAAGGTGCATTCTGGACTGTAAAGGGCACGTTCTGACATTTAAAGAAAATATTATCGACTATAAAGGACCCATTCTGACCTGCAAAAACCCCATTCCGGGCTAACAAGGGCCCATTCAGACCCGTACAGGTCTCATTCTGACCTGTAGTTCCTAGTGGGCCCATCTTTCCTGAAGAGGGTCCATTATTGACTCTGCGAGGCCTATTTTTTCCTGTAGAGGGCCCATTTTGACCTGTATTAGGCTCATTCTGACCTAAAGAGGGCGCATTAATGACTCTGGAGGCCCATTCTGGCTTATAGAGAGCTCGATTGTAACGTTCCATTCTGGACTAAAACCGGCCCATTCTCACCTTTAGAGGGTCCATTATTGACTTAAAGGGCCCATTCTGGGCTCCAGAGGGCCCATCCTGACGTGTAGGGGCCCACCATCCAATCTTAGAGGAATCATTTTGGTGGTTCGGAGTTTAGAAATAAAGATTATATTAAGACAAATCGGAGGACGTTTATCCCAAAATTGGAAGAGCGGTTGTTGAGATCAGAGCTCTTGGTAGAATCTGTCCCCACACGTCAAGTAAATCTTGCAGCCCGCAAGGGAACAGGGTTAAGTTTCAATGTTCATGTTCTGTGAAGGATGGGAAAACGATCCAGCCTGCAATGAGGCACGGTCAAGGCCGTGTTGGCTCATAGCTAAATATGGCCGATTAGTAATCGGCGCTCGTGCGATCGAGAGCTTTCTCACCTCCAGCTCTGACCGACAGATGTCTTCGAAACACGCTGCTGGCACTTCCTGTCGGTCTCAAATCAGCATCATCCAATGACGAACCTAACAGCGAGGAGGTCAACACCATGGTTAGCTCAGTGGACGGCACGAATGCTCGCGCAGAATACCTGACGTGTTTCGCATCAGCCGCGCCATTCAACGAACGAAAAAGCGGTGAAGTCCAACAGGCTCACACTGCAAACACACTGGCCCGCTCCTACACCGCCAGCGGACATCAATCGTAACGGCGGAAACTTGACTCCTCCCTGACATTAGCCGCCGCTGAGACCCCACCGCTGGACATTCAGCTGACAACCACAGCGCCAGAGCACGATCACCGCCCACGCTCTCGACGAGCGGCGGCGGACAGCGGGCGCCGTTGGCGGCGCCGCGGGCTCACTTGAGGCCTCGAACAGCAGCGACACGTGACTAAGCGGCCGGTGGGAGCTGTTGCGAAGCCGGTCGCTCAGTCTCGGGCTGTCAATGGCCAGCGGAGGGATCGGCGGCAGGTTCAGCACACCCCTTTTGCCTGCCGGCGGCGGCAGACCGACAGGAGGGTTGGGGTCGGCAGGCGGCAGCATGGGGCCGGCCGGTAGCGGCGGCCCCTCGCCGGGCAGCGGCGGCCCGGAGCCGGCCGGCAACGGCGGCCCCTCGTCAGGCAGCGGCGGTGGAGCGACAGGAGACTCGGAGTCGGCAGGCGGCAGTCCGGAGCCCGCCGGTGGCAGCGGCTTCGGTCCCGGCGGCGGCGGTGGCTTCGGACCCGGCGGCGGCAACCGTCCCCGACTCCGCAGGGGCGGCGGCTCCGGACCCTGCGGCGGCGGCGGCGGCGGCGGCGGCTCCCGACCCGGCGGCGGCTGGCTGATGGGTCGGCGCTTTGGCGAACCGGCCGCCACGCCGCCGCGCCGCGCAAGCGCGCACAGCGTCAGCAGCAGCAGCGCACCCGGCCGCCGCATGGTGGTTCGCCGCGGCCGCGACTGTCAGCGCTGACGGGCGGCGGCCGTGCCAGGCCCGGCGGCGCTCGCCGCCCCGCCGGCCGGCAGGCACCGCCCCGGCCCGGCCGCCGGCTCCTGGAGTCGAGCGCCCGCGGCGGCCGCGCGTTGCACCCCTGGGCAGGGTCAGGTGTCAGGGCAATCGCCCGGCTGACGGTTTTTGCTACTGCCGTCGCCTAGGCCGGGGCCGGCTGCGGCGGCGACGGACGGTGGCGTGGAGGGGTGTGGCACCCTCAGCCGAGGTGCCAGCCGCAGGCAGCGCCGCTGGTCGCTCCAGCATGCCACCGGGTGCCTGTCAGTGGCCGACAGGGTCGCGCCAGACCGTGGACGCTCCAAGCCGGACCGGACCCTGCACCCCCTCCCTGCACCCCACTCCCGCGCCGCCTTGCACACGCTGGTGGCGCCCGCCCCGAAAGGTGATGTAGCTGGCCGGTCGCAAATGTCACACCAGTCAGGCTGCTGGCTGACGTGTGTCGCCAGCGGGTCCGGGAACTGCCAACGCATTTGCACCTTATCCGCCATTGAAATGCAGTGCTTGAGGACCGAGAGCTGACCTTGGATGACCTTGGATGGGGTCACTGCACATGTCACCCACGATTCATCTTACACTCCATCAGTTGAAGTGGATGACAGCACGCATTTACCCGCTGGAGCAGGTAGAGTAACGTGCGCGACAGGAACTTCTCTGGTAGGGTCCGCTTCAGACTCACGGTAAGACTCATGTGTCTTCAGCATCATTATTATACATCCGTGGGGATGTTGCCGTCAGGAAATGTAGCTCAACCTGGGACGCAACGATACAGCAAAGATTCCACTCCGCCCTGACCTCCCTAGGGTCATGGTGAAGTCCTGGTGTCGTCTTTGGAGACCCACAGGAGTAGGAATTCATGTACAACTCAGAGAGTCGAAAGATACACGAATCGCCTCTCGACAGCCAAGCGATCACGTGATCACGTGATCATTTACTTCCATGCTGAGGTTGATGCGCTTTGGCAGCTCTCAAGTGTAGCTTTTACAAAAGCCCCGCATCTGCGCCTGAAGAGAAACTCAAGCGACATTGTCAACGCCTGATGAGGGCCTATGCGACATTATCGAGCTTCAATCTGGTGAACTATGTCAGGTCGTGTCCGCCCCCTGGCGTCCGCAATGTGCAACACTGGGTGCTTGACGTGAGTATGACACAGTGATATGCAGTTGGGCTGTAGCTAAGGAAAGTGCAGGGTTTACCGGCACTTTCTAGCATGGCCATGTGAAATAGTGTCCACGAACCTTATAGCCTGTAAGCAACATGCCTTCACACCGTAGGCAACTCCTCAATACCGCAGGTAACTTCTCAATACCGTAGACAACTCCCCAATACCGCAGGCAGCTCCTTAATATAGTAAGCAACTCCCCAATTCCGTAGGCAACTTCCCAATTACGTAGGCAGCTTATCAATACCGCAGGCAGCTCCTTAATATCGTATGCAACTCCTCAATCACGTAGGCAACGCCTCAATACCTGCAGTCAGCTCCTCAAGATTTTTACGGGGAAGCTCCTTCCCTCAATCATATTCCGGTTCAGGTTCAGGTTTAGGTTCAGACTCAGGTTCAGGTTCAGGTTCTAGAAGCGTTCTGGCTGGGTCTGACCGAGCCTGATTGCTGAAGTTCAAACTTTTCCCTCGGCAGGCTGCCTCGCTCGTAGCAATGTAGCACATTGATGAGGTAGAGCCAGTCCATACGGAGAGCTACCTCAGAATGTTTATTTTAGGACAGGCGTACTCAAGCGGATACCTAAATGCAAACCTGGCTGACATACACGACCAGAGAGTTCGTCATTCACGAGGCATCAAAGCTGCGGTTTTAGAATCGGCATGTGGTTACAGCAATGCCGTAAACAAAGCCATCGTAATTCAGCACCATCGATGTTGTACTTCAAGGCGCCAGCTAGTGCCGACAGAGCACGCAGGGTGCTTACGTTCAAGTTCAGGGGCCTGAGTCCATTCAAATATTAAGATAGTTCCACCAATGACGGTATTAGGTGGCCGCTCCCCTCAAGATTAAGTGGCCGCTCCCCTTGCTCTTTTCAACTTTTGAGCTCGCGTGAGATGTTCCTTGTAATTATCGCATGCATCCCCGCCTAACGTGATGTGCGTTGTCCAGTGTCAGGTTATAAAGTCACATCCAGCCCTTTATATTGCGCCAACGTGCTTCCATCACCCAACACGGCCCTTCAGTGTAATATTATCCCTTCCCTTTTGGAAATTGGCAGTTATTTGGACGCTGAAGCACGCAGTAACCAGCTTCGAGAACGTTTGGAATAGGAAAAACCATGAGATCACGGGGCGGGCCCCTGATCTGTTCTCAAGCTACCCGCAGTACGGGAGTCCGAGAGTCCAGTGACGTTACCCGCAAGCTGATTTGGTGGCGATACAAACAGGGGTCTTACGCTGCCCAATTTCACAAATGTGTATTCAAACGACGAGCTATTCAGCGGCATCACTGCCGCCTCGGCCGCGTGGCGGCATTATCGGCCAGTGGCGTGTACCGAGGCATGGGGCGGTACTTCACGTAGGGAGCCGTCAGCCAACACACGGAGGGGGAACCGAACGTGGATGTTGTGACCATCTCACTGTGACGCTCGCTATGGCTGTGGTGTGGTACAGCTGCTCATATCTCAAAACAGCTTGTGTTCCTACACTGGCATAATCGACGATGATGAGGAATCAATAAATGTTGTGGAATTTTTGCAATGTTTTTCTGGGATGGCGGCGGGAAACATTGCGACATTCCGCGAGCGAAGGGCTGCTGGCAACAGCAACAACCCTACTTATAACAAGCCACTGAAATTATTCTCGTCGCCTTTCCGGAGCGTGCTTTACTCGTCTTCAACTGAACGAGCGCTGCTTATCCATTTATCACCTTCTCTGCCTCACGCCTGAATCGCGGACGTTTGAGGCTCACGGCGTGAACCGTAACTCCGCCACAAATAACACCGAGGAACACACACCTTGTTCATTGCACATTTGCACATATTCTGCTAGTTCTCGTTTTCGGAGACGCGCTGGAGATATCGCCGATGCGAACACGTCAAGCGCGTACATTCCCAGACTGCCACCGCGCTTGCCGTGTTCAGCTCGGGACGAGACCGCGCGACCGCGTGACGTCACCGCGAGCGAACGTGCTCGGCTCTGCGTCACCTCCCGTCCTCCTGGCAGCCGTGCATCTGCAGGTGGTACGACCGCAGCAGAGTGAACGGAGCGAACGGGTCTGCGAAGAGACGGCCCCGGTCAGGCTCCACTTCTTGTTGGGTGGGTCTGCATGCTGAACACACACGCTCTGCTCGATACATAACGGTCAACGGGTATGACATATGAATGAGGGGTGGCATTGTTATAATTGTAGCGGTATAGCTTCGCAAGCTTATTAGTTGTCGGGGTTCCGAGCTGGGTTTGTTGATGTTTGTGTAAGGGTGCCCTCTCAGCTGCACCAACTTTGGTGGGCCAGAATTGTTTGGCCGCTTTGCAACCTGGCGATATCGTTCGCCATACCTGCAGTTTTACATTAGTTTCTAGTCGTATTAGTTTCTAAGTTGCTTGTTGGGTTGTTTTTATTCCTTGGATTTCGCGCAAGCATATGGCTAGTGCCGAGGGGGCTCCGCTAAGCTGAGGACGTTGTGCCGCAATCTGGGGGCTCAAGCTAGCCACCGAATACGATCCTACATCCCTGATTACTGGAGACCGTGACTGTGAGTCGACGCAGGCACCTTTACGGAGTGTGGAAATTCTCTGTCCATGCTGTCACGTTTCAAAGCCTTTAATTTGCGCAGTTTGCGTACTTCGGGTGCGGAGATAAAGCAGAAACAGCATCGGGCATATCAGATAAACATACCAAAGCATAAATAACAACTGCAGCCGCACCGTTAGGCATCAGCAGAGTCATAGCAGCTCACAACGAACACCATTTCAAATAGCAGTCGTATTGCATGCCCGGAGTTATCCAAAGCAAACCTCAGTTGCGCATAAGACCGCGAGGTTAGGCATTTCTTCACAGGTCGGACAGCTGCTGTCTTCCTCTTCCCTCCCCCCCCCCCCCCCCACACACACACTATCATTTGACCTCCCACACTCACCGATACAGAGCAGGGGCTGCGGGACGGCAGGCAGGGTGTACCGATAGTTCCACAGATCACCGCTTGGAGGCGCTACCGGACGCGTCTTTTTCGAACCACGCTGGCTCACCCTGCTGTCGATTGAACTCTCCGAACTGGGTGAGTGAGCCCTGCGAAGTGAGGCACATGAAGTTAAGACAAGTAACGTGATATTTCCTCGCTGTATACCTGATTATGGCTTAGCCATAACCCACCTACCCATTACCCGTTACCCACCGCATCAGCACCATGAAGACCAACACACGGCTGTATCGGGCTATGCTGTCGTGATTTACGTGCGCGCTGTTTTACTTAAATTGCAGTCCGGCCTGAATACCTCTTGATGGAAAGTGGCAGTGTTTCCGGCATGCGTGCGTTTCGGTCTCTTGATGGAAAGTGGCAGTGTTGCCGGCATGCGTGCCTCTTCGGTGCACGTTCAGTATACGTCCTCGGTGATCAACTGGCATACGACATTTCCTCAAGTCGGGTCAAGACTGTGATCGTTGAAATAGCCGAAGAGGAAGACGGGGTTTGCATTGGTGTAACGAGGTGGGCGAGTCGACGTGCAAGTTCTACATCATCACGGAGGTAAGAATATGGGACGTGCAACAAGAGTGCGGCTATGTAGGCACACCAAACCGATCACGGCCTGCACAGGTGTGTTTAAAGAGAGGTACATGCGTACGAAACCGTTTTTAAAGTGACCTACCCCACCTCGGCGCTCCCATTTAGCTTCAGTCCGGCATTATTGTGGGCAATTTGACAGGCTGAAAGTATATGGATCAGTCGGAAGAAAGCAGGTCTCTAGCACCGCTATAGACATTTTCTCATGAAAGGTCAGTTCGCACTGCGAAGAAACTCAGTCCATTAGGTCATTCGCCAGTCACAGCACCACAGCAATACAAGGCTATTGAAAGACGCTTGAGGGGCGGTCTTCACCAGCAGCACGCGGTGGTGACTGCTAACCATGCGAGGACGACCGCTGAGCGTCTGCCCGTTAGGGGCGTCCTGTATCGGGAGTCCCGGGAGGCAGTATGGAGGCCACCCTGGGGCTGAGAACACGGGCAATCCCGGCCGTGTTGACAGGAGCCATACCGGTGCGGGCCGGGTCGGAACGGGCCCCGCCGCCGGACTGCAGGGCCGGGTGGGCCGTCCTGGGACTGAGAACACGGCCGGGTGCAACCCCGGCCGTGACAGAAGCCATACCGGTGCGGACCGGGCCGGGCCCCACTGCCGGACTGCAGGGCCGGGACGGGCCGCACTGTCGGACTGCGGGGCCGGGCTGGGGGCCGTCCTGGGGACGGGATGCAGTCACAGGACTGTGTGACCGATCGGTCCGAGACCGATGGGAGGCGACCGTCTCTGGACGGCGGGGGGGGGGGGGCAGCCGGAGGACCGCGTAGTTGGTCCACACACGGGCTGCCGACAGGCTGGCGCGGGAGCCGGGGCACGCTGCTGCAGTGTTTCTCTGCGAGGAGGCAGATGAGCGAGGTCGAAACGGCGGCAGCATCCAGAGGAGCGAGCTTTGGTGTGAGGTCTATTTGAGTGCTGGAAGATGCTGTTTTGACTTTGGCGGTCTGAGAGCAAACCTTCGGGTCGTCAGCCTCAGCTGTGGACGCCGGCACCATGTGTCCGGTGTCAGGGAAGGCGACTCCGGTCTTGATACTGACCGTACATATCTCACGTTCACTTTGCCACACTGGGCACTGGGAAGAGGACGATGATATCTGTACGTTTGTTGCTGATCCAGGCGGTGGGTGCAATGGACGCGAAGGCCTCGCGGGATGCCCGCCACGGTTGACACTCTCGAGAGCAGGTTTCGACAATCATGCCCGACTCGCTGACAACGGGAGGAGCGCAGAAGGTTCGGAGGGAGCACCTGGATCTAGTCATGCTGTATACAATGGTGATAGAGATAGGAGGACAGATGTGAGCAGACCTAGCCACATAGAGCTGAGTGCCGTGCCGCCGGCCGTCCTTAAAGGTGGTCCGTCAGCCAACGAGACAACCCACTGGAGGGCATGCAGCACCTTTGTTTGGACGTGGATTCGACTTTTCTGGCGTACACGAGGAGTTGGCACGTGTTTCTGGTGCGGCGGCTCTGCTGGGGGCTTTCTGACCACACAACGTAGTGGTGTGTAGAAATGCAGTGGGTCGGGCATGCTTTTTGTTTTTTTATTGTTAGAAAGCCATTTGTTTGGTGGTTCAATCCTCGCAGCTGGCATCTGGTTGAAGGGGATGACGGTCAGAGGAGGGGTCAAAGGTACGAGACAAACGGGTCCAGTGCCGCTACGGCTGGGCAGTGGCCTGCCACCAGGAGCGCCACTCGTAAGTGATCCGCTGCTGGGGTCGGAAGGCCCGGACACGGAGGCCTGGGGCGAGCAGACATGCGTGGCGTCGGACACAAGCGTGTCAGCCGTCAGCTGGCAGGAGGCGTCAGGCAAACAATGACCAGAGGTATGGAGAGAGCCCGGACCCTCTGTTGGGTTCATGGCGCTCAGACCCTGCGGTCGTGGCGCAGATGTAAACGCCGCGCCAGATGAAGCAGCCAGAGGCATGGAGAGAACCGGACCCTCTGTCAGGTTCATGGCGCTCAGGCCCTGCGGTCGTGGCGCAGATGTAGACACCGCGCCAGATGAAGCAGTCAGAGGCATGGAGAGAACCGGACCCTCTGTTGGGTTCATGGCGCTCAGGCCCTGCGGTCGTGGCGCAGATGTAGACACCGCGCCAGGGAAAAGCAGCCAGAGGCATGGAGAGAACCGGACCCTCTGTCAGGTTCATGGCGCTCAGACTCTGCGGTCGTGGCGCAAATGTAGACGCCGCGCCAGGAGGAGCAGCCGGAGGCGGCGAGCGACATCGAACCAGCAAGGGTCAGCTCAGTGGAAAGAAACGAGATCAGAGCGGCTCGAAGTCGAGGAGCCAGCAAGCTCCGACGGGGTGCGGGGCAGAGGGCGGCACATTTCCTCGATGTCACCGGCCAGACCCAGACCAACGTCATATGTGGCTGATGACGGGCGGAGGAAATCGAGAGTCGGTTCAAATGAAAATTTGATAAGGTCATGCACGTAACCAGGATATTTTCATTTGTGTAAAAACTTCGCAATGGAACGCGAGAGTCCAAATTCGGCAAATATAGGTCATGACACTTCAAAACGTCGAATTCCCCTATGGCAACCAGCCACAGCGGGACGGTATCGCCGGTCAGGTCATGGTCTTCCCGGCGCCCGATCGCCGAAGTGGTCGGCAAGATTGCGTCGCGATGACGGTTCACGGGGTAAGCCAAGACCTCGACACCTGCAAGCAATCCGACGCGGCGACACTCGGCGGGCGCTGGGTGTGGCCAAACAGCCCCAGACCACGTGCACCGGGCGACCTTCTCACCAGGGCACCCCGGGTCGCGCCGTTTTTACCAACTCAGCTGGCGCGGCGCGCGCCGCCGTCGAGTGTTGGCGCGAGCTGCGGGGGAGTGCGGGGAGGGGCGGGAAGTGCCGGCGGCTACTATCGCGCGGCGGCGGATCTGCACCTATTCATGCCCGGCTGACGCGGAGCCGCGCTGTTTTTGTCGCGCCGTTTATCAGATAGAATTGTCGGACTGCGGCCGACCCCCAACAGTGCCGCCTTTGTTCTCGCTGTGTCAACAGTGCAGCCCATATTGAAACACTGATTGTCAAGAGAGCTTAATTCATTTGTTGAGTTCGACTGGAGTGGGCCGGCCGCTATCAGGCGGCTCTGGTGAACGTGCGAACATTACTGTCACGTCGCCGCACGATAGGCGGCGCGTCGGTAAACAGCGCGGCCATCGCGGCGCACGCGGCCGCTAAGTGCCGGCTGCCGCCCAAGATACGCTGCCGGTGCCGCGCCTTGACGCACTCGAGCCTGTTTGTCGGTCGTTAGCGGGCGACGATTTCGGAGGGCGGAAGCCAGGTGAAGTTTTTGCTGATTCTTTCCTCCGATCGCTCGGGAGCTCTAGATCTGGCCGGTTGGTACGGCAATGATCAGGAGACTCGTTGGCGTCCGTAAGCAACGGAGGACAGCAGCGAACAGGCGCAGAAATACACGTCAGTGTGAGCAATCTCACCCTTCTCCAATCTAATCCCCACGTTTGCACTGTGGCAGCGCGCGATACATGAATCACATGGTTCCAAGATGGCGGCGTGGGCTGATTACTCCGCTCCTGTTTGCCATTGGTGGCGGCGGTCACCAGTCCCATCCCCCCGCGCCAACCCCACCCAGCTTGTCAGGCGTGAAGTGACGCGCCGATTTGATGTCAGGCGTGAAGTGACTCTCTGATGTGATGTGTGAGGAAACGTGATGACGGCACCGCGAGAGGACGCTAATTGGGTGGATGCGGAACACTCAAGTACGCTTTAAAACCGTCTGCTTCCCTAAACTTAACCTTAACTTAACTTTCCACTTAACCGTCCCGAAAGTACCTGCGAGATTTCAAACCGAAAAGATATTTGAATAAATTATGGTACAATCACGTAATTAATTCAGCTGAACTCAAATATTATCTCTCAACCCAAGCATTGTTGCCCGCAAAATAGCAACGCCAATTTCAATCCACAACACAAACTCATAGCACTGACATTTATACTTACCTTTTTGTGGCAGGGATGTCGCGAAAACCCTTCGCGAATGGATTGCTGGCTATTTTCAGACGAGTGATCTGGAACAAGGCCAACACGACCGTGAGTCGCCCGAGCCCCTCACGACATCGAGTCGGTTCTCACACGCACCACGACGGACCCAGGTGAGGGGCCGAGCACACCCTGTCCTCGTCCCGTCCCAGCGCGTCACTGGCATACGCAGAGCAGCTCTGGGCCACCTCCCGCCGACAGTCACGCGCGGTGAGAAGCGCGGTGCAGCAAATTCCCGGGCGAAGATGGCTGCCGACAACGCGGAGGCCTGGTCCGAAGGGCCACGCATCGCAATGAGCGATCAAAAAACATGAGCTGTCGTGACAGCTTGGTAAACACAACTCCAGATGACCTGGGCAAGCTCGAACCGATGCCACGGCTCGAATCTCAGCATTCAGAGCAGGAGGTTTGCACACATTGCGAACTCGAACACATGTGGGTCACAGTTCTGTAATATTTTTTGATACGCTGTGTATTGAATGCATGCAAGGGCGGATGCAAAACGCTGCTTTGAGGGTGTAATGCCGGCTTAGGGGCCAAATTCCAAACAGTTGTCTGGATCTTCAAAAAGTCATTAAATTTCGTTTTGTTTTACCTCGAAAAGCATTTTAAGACAAATTTTCCGTACCGAAACTGCTTAAATATTCTTCGAAGTCCAAAAATGTGTCCCCCAAAAGTGATCAAAAGTTTTCCCCCAAAAGTGATCATCTTGGGGATGGCCGAGTTTTGCACCTTCCCCTTTCCCCTTATATCCCCTTTGAATTGTGTATACACGAACAAGTTTTCCAAATCAAAGTTCCGTTGAAGAGTGGAATGTAAGCTATGATTATCGGGTTCTGGTGACGTTTTGTCTCACATATAATTTCAGTGCGCTGACTACAGTCGATTGTCAGTAAGCATACCTCCTGGTTCTGATACGCAGTGACGGTGATGAACTCCGTCTCCGGGAATGAGAAGGTCAGTGACCTTTTCGGGTCGATCTGCTGATCAGCTGGAGTTAACAGGTCACTGGTCCGCTGAATGTGCACACGTGGAAGGTACTTGTGCATCGAGTGCAATGATATCTGGAAAGATTCCGCAGTGAAATCTTCCAAGCTCTACACCGTGTTGGTCATGTTTACCTGCCCAAGCAGGATCCAACGCCACACCCATAGTTTCCCAGACAAAATAACAAGATGCGCGGTCAACGTGTGCAAGTAAGTGCAAGTGACGAGAAAATTTTTCGGATAATCATTCAAACTGTCGTAATGCATAGTAACCCACACTTAGTAAACACCCTAACACCTAATGTTTCTATATCCTTGGCAACACCTAGTCTCCAACAATTGGTGACACTAAAATCGACGAGACTCGAGACTTGTAAGCACAACGCGCCACCATGCTCGCTCGCCCAGCGCGATTCGTAAGCTTCAGGTGTGCTAGCAATCAGCAAGTAGCAGAACGTGCGAAAAAATTGGCGATTTAACCGTAAATGCAAATTTGCGCTTAAATCGCTCTTAAAATGCATTGGCTTATTCTATGTCGTCCAAGTCATGCTAAAAATGAAAGCAAAATGTTGCTTCATCCTGAACATCTACGTTCCCATGTTCCCGCTATCTGCTAATTGTTTCTGAGCTGCTCCACAGACCGCAAGCGCTATCTTTGGTCTTTAGAAATAGCCGAACCTTTGATTACCATGCAAAATCTGCACTCCCTTTGAGAACAAGCGGCAGTCGGGTAAACACAGCAATGCCGTCTTTTAACCAAATTGGCGGCCGGTCGGGCAAGACGTCGCACATGTTACGTCACCTGCGACGGTCCACATGAGTGCCTCCGGTTGGTCAGCTTCAGCTTGTCGAAGGCGACAATGCCCTGCGAGGTCCAGAGACGGCCCGAGGCCGGCGAGTCCGGATGGATGTAGCGGTTGCGACAGCTAAAGGTGTCGCCGGGGCCAGCCACGGCCCACTCGGAGCTGCGGAGACAGAGACGGTCTGCAGAGAGACGTTTCCAGCATGAGACAATACTTGTTCGTAGATTGACGTCCAGATTTGTCTGCCAATTCCCAGGTGACAGCCACTGTCCAACCGCTCCCTAGCGCTCGACACACGCCGCTCCGCCGCCCCTGTGGTAGCCGCTCCGCCGCCCACTTGTGGTACACGCTCCGCCACCCACCTGTGGTACACGCTCCACCGCTTACCTTACCTGCGGTGCACACTCCACCGCCCCCTGTGGCACACGCTCCGCCGCCCACCCGTGGCACACACTCCACCGCCCACCTGTGGCACACGCTCCACCGTGACCTGTGGTACACGTTCCACCGCCCACCTGTGGTACACGCTCCACCGCGACCTGTGGTACACGTTCCGCCACCCACCTGTGGTACACTCTCCACCGCCCACCTGTGGTACACACTCCACCGCCCACCTGTGGTACACGCTCCGCCGCTTACCTGTGGTACACATAGCGGTAGCGCATGTCGTCGACGGGCACGATGTCCATGTACACGATGTACGAGTCGGACGGCTGCAGTCCGTGCAGGCGCACCTTCACCGTCGGGAACATGCGCCTGAAGCGTCACGCCAGCGTCACGGGGGGCGTCACGCGCCGGCTCAGAGCCCTCGGCCTCCGGTGCGGGGACCGCTACGTCGACGGCCGTTCGGCCCGCGCCACCCCGGCCCCGACACTAAAAACGTAATTGAGCCTCCCACCACCGCGCGCCCCCGATCAATGAGTTATGCTCATTGAGGCAGACGTATTGGCGGGGCGGGCGCGAAGCAGGCGGGGGGGGGGGGAGGCCCCAGACGATGGGCGCCGGCGGGGGGCACCGCGAGAGCTGGGCCGGGCCGCTCTCCCGTGGCCGGTGCCCGAGCCGGCGACCACCACTCGCAGGCCATGTCGAGGCGCGAGATGGGTTCGGGCTTGTCCTCTGACGAGGAGGGCACGCTCCATTTCTCTTCTTAGTTGCGCTAAGCACCGGGTCTCAGGGTACAGTCAGGTAATGGTATGCTCTTAATGGACACCACGCACAGAGGATGCATAATAATTTACGACGCATATTGCTGCAACCTACGTTAAGGATCTGGTTTATTGATGTTACTGATCCTGGACAGTTACTGATCTCCATTTTGCCTGAAGGTAGTGCGTAAACGACGTTATCAAGCAAAACTTGGTTATGTTCTCAACACTCGACACTGCATTCTGCTAGGAGATTTGTTTTATATCGCTATGATTTTGCAAAGCATTGTCCTTCAATCGAGTCTTGTGAGAGGCTTGTACCATATGGTGTACTTGCATTACAGGTGACCTTTTAGTCTATTACGTTTCAGTCCGAGACTAAGCGCAAAAATGAGAGTATTTCAGGTGCTCGGGATTCATTGGGTTTACCATGATGTTTGTAGGGACCGTACTGTTGTCCGTTTCAATAAAAATAAATTCAGAAACCCCCTTTTAAATAGGCCTAACCTCTAAAAAACAAACCGATTTTACCGATTGATATGCAATCGATAACCGAATTTGAGGCCGTACCTGGACTTTTAAAGCTGGTGGGTAAACGCACAGAGGGTATGATAAGTAAAGCGGGTGGGTAACCGAATGAGTAAAGCCTTATGCAGCCGGTAGTGGGTTGTGTTTGGTTGTATGGGTGTAGAAAGCGGATACGGGCGCGAAAGTGACACCTGCAAAGGCCGCTCTTTTAAAGAAGCCAGTGATGGGCGCAACATGACCAGTGCAGTCGACGCGCCCGAAAACACCAATAAACAACAACGACAAAAAAGTAGCCAGTGAAAGCCGCTGGTAGTAGATATTGTCCTAAGGATAGGGATGTTTCTTTACCAACGACCCTGTGCGGTACCCGTGTGGAAATTCCGCATTGTTCACAGCACGTGCGAGTACAGCATTTCATGATAAAAAGGCGACGGCTGAGTGGTTGGCCAACCTGCCGGCATACGTCCTCGACAGAGCGTGCCGCCGAACTGGCGAGCGAGTCAACCTAACGGCATACGTCCTCGACAGAGCGTGCTGCCGAGCTGGCGAGCGAGCCAGCCCGACGGCACACGCCCTCGACAGAGCGTGCCGTCGAGCTGGCGAGCGAGTCAGTCCGACGGCACACGCCCTCGACAGAGCGTGCTGCCGGGCTGGCGAGCGAGTCAGCCCGACGGCACACGCCCTCGACAGAGCGAGCCGCCGAGCTGGCGAGCGAGTCACCCGTCACCAGCTTTGGCTGCGAGAGACTGGACGGCTAGACCCTTAGCAATACGTCGTCTCGACATGTGTGCCACTACGATACATGAGAGCACATTACTCCGCTTTTGAAGCAGCTTAGGCTTTCATATTGACAAGCAATTGGTCAGCTTTTGACTTTAACAGGCGACTCAGCAAATAATGGCAGTGCGTTGTTTGTTTTTTTCCAGATATTTCTCTGCTCGTTCCCATGTATCAAATCGCCATTTTTGCTTTTTTATCACCCTGCTTTTTTGTTGATATGTGCACGAAGGACCAAAATTGCAATATGTGCGCACACAATCCACGTGAAACTGATGACAGAATGCGAACTGTTACACTGTACACTCTCAGCCCACAAGCTCCCAAGCAGTTTTGTTTGGATTATCTGTATGTGCAAAGCGATCACCAAAAAAGTTTACTGGGAAATCCATCTACAGTTCAACGCTGTCAACAACCGTGCATCGCTGGTAAAACTCAACTGACCGGGAGTGAGCGTGAAAGGCGTTATCTAAGGAGATGATGTGGAGTTACATCAGAGTGGCAATCATCCAAGCGATTTCGTCACACCCTGAAGAAAGATAGGGAGTTATTTCTGGTTTCAGATCACTAGAAATTGTTCGTTAGTCGCGCGTTCGGCCAATTTTAGGTGTTTTTGTTCATTTTTCGAGTAGGATTGCAAAAGAAGCAAAGTGTCGGAATTAGACGGATTTCAAACGGAATTTGCCGTCAATTTCTTCTCTTTTTTGCCCAACTTGGGGTACACTCTAGACCCGATTCACATTTATAATTAACGTGCACAACTCAATAGGAAACGATGAAGGAAGCAAAACGCTCCAAAACTAGTTCAAAAAGGCCACTTCAGACGCACTAGCATGGATATCTCCACAACATTTCTGACTACCGGTTTTCTGTCCCTATCATCGCTATCATCCCTATCCCTATCCCTATCTATCCCTATCAATCTAAGTCATGAACATAAACACGTAGGCAAAATGACAAAGAGAGGAGAAAAGCGAAGAAGTTAAGGTTAGAGTGGGAAACATATAGAAAACGCCAGGATAACAAGAAACGGATTTTGGCTTGGCTAAAAAAGACGCATTTGGGGTGTGTCAGACATCGTCGCCACCGCGTCCAACAACTGCAGCTAGGCGAGGATAACAGGCAATCATTAAAGAAGCGGAACAGAGGATGAGTGATGGATGCTCCTGCTTGAACGGTCACAGCGAACAGCAGTCGAACTGGCGCTGTTAACTGGCGGCGGTCATAGATACGAACGGACCCAAGGGCAACAGGTGTTCATCATAAAGATCTCGGAGAGGAACACAGCACACTTCACTGCGCGCCATCTGTGTGACACGGGCGTACTTGTCTCGGGGCCCTGATTGGAGCGCGGGTTTTCCACGCGACGGTCGCGGAGGTGGCGTGGATCCTATGGCTCCAAGGACCAAGGGCCCAGCATTGCTTGCATAGTATGAGACTTGCTTATAATACTGCCTGCACTGTACACTCACACGTTAATGTGAGCCGCGTAAGGTGGTCTACGTCGCCCTTAACGGTCAGACGGTAAGAATATAACGACCCTTCTAAAATACTGAATTAGTCAGTTTCAAGTGTCTGTGTTTACAAATGAACCTCTGATAACGAATGAGCGTTCATGCTTGAAGAAAACGCTTGCAGACTCCACGAGGGTAGTCGTCAGCATGACAGTGTGTTTCTGAACCATTCTTGGACGGTCTCCTGGTGGTCAAAGAGGTTCCTCCGCATAGCCCGTTGGGCCGTAGAGACATCACCCCAACCTGCAGGTGCTCATAGAGTAGTCAGAACCACTCGCTCCAGGCACTCTCTTCTCAGAAAGTGATCCAAAACCAACGGCGTTTCCAGGAGTTGGAATCTTGTTCAATGTAGGTTTGACATTCATCCGGAAAAGGGCCTCTGAATTAGCAGTGGGGGGGGGGGTGGGGGTGGGGGGCGGGAAGCGCTCCCTCTCTCCCAACTTTGAGGTAATTAACAGAAAGTATAGGGGTTGAAATGATAAATTAAAGGTAAAATTCATATTTCCCGAATATTTTGAAAGTTGGTCCGCGGATGCCTAGAATTACACCGGCCAACACAAGCTCCAAAATGGCCGTAAAGCGATGGGTCGGCTTTCTTTTCACCCGGTTTGGAAAGGAAGCCCTCAGTCTAGAAAATTGACATAAAACTCGATAAAATTATTTCACGCCGGCGATAAGACTCAGTCATCTATCACAAAGTCATTTAAGAATGCCGAGAAGCCTCCAGAACACCGCAAATGGGCTGTGCCCTGGAAAGGGCTATTTCTGAGTAGTACTGCACCCAAAGATGCCCCAAACGAAATGCTACGTACAAATTGATGAGATAGTCCCCTTGAACACCATTATATTTCTAATGCGGCACTGGGCATTTGTGAGCGGTTGGAACACTTAAGTACACTACTACTGTTCTTTGGATTTTCCAAATATGCCAACGAAAATTGCAGAAAATTATCCGAAAACGCAGGCCTTGAATGTGTGCTTGAGGAGATCGGCATCGCTTTATGTGCGTAGGCGATCGCATTGCCACCGAGGACACTGATCTCCCTGCGAGAACCAAGATCGCTGGTTGGGTTCCCTCCCCCCCCCCCCCTCCCCCTCCTCCTTGCAATAGCCTTTGTACGCCACTTGACCGGGACTGGACTGGAATAGCCTTTGACGCCACTGGACCTGGTAAGCGAGAACCAACACCGCTGGTTGGGTTCCCCCCCCCCCCCCTCCCACCACCACTTCCTTACAATAGCCTTTCTACGCCACTTGGCCGGGACTGGACTGGAATAGCCTTTGACGCCACTGGACCCGTAAGCGAGAACCAAGACCGCTGGTTGGGTTCTCCCCACCCCCTTGCGATAGCCTTTGACGTCACTGGACCAGGACTTACACCTACCAGAGGAGCCGAGTTCTTCGAAGAAGCTAAGTTAAGCAGTGAACCGCAATGGAATAGATTATTGTGTTTAACATCGCCTGCAGAGCTACCAAGTCGCATCCTTTCGCAGGGATTTCATAAGTTCTACGCTGTTGCAAAAGGCAGAGCACTCAGTCAAACTAAAGCAAGACAGCCGATCGCCAGCCACTCACCTGCCCATCTTGGTAATGATCATCTCCGTGTCGTGCTCGTGGAACTCGAGCCACAGGTCCCGGGAGCAGAGCTCGGCCGTGATGGGGAGCTCTGACAGGCGCAGGTCCTTCCGCCCCTCGCCTGCGCCTGACCCCGGGCCAGGACAGGCGGAGGGGCTGCTCGCCTGCCGCGCCTGTCCGCGGCCTGTGCAGGCGGGGGCAGTCAGCGTCGGCCTCCTGGCCCGGCGCGGCGCGGTCCGGGGCCTCCCCAACGTCGGTTCCGACTCTGTCCGACGATGTCCGGCTCCCCCGACGGTCCCGCTCCTCTCGCGTTTGCTGCTCGGGGGACGGCGGCAGTTCCGCCTGACGAGCCATAGCATCGGTCGCCCCGCGGCGCCGTTCGTTGCGCACATTACGCCCGTGTTCCGCGTGGTGGCCGAGGGCGGCCTCCGCTGAGCGTCCGCCCCGTCCCGGCTCGGTCTTCGGCACGGTCAGGCACGCGGCCCTGTCGCTCCCAGACTGAGACGCGTAGGCCCCAGGCTCGTCCGTCGGCAGAGCGGCGGCCTCGCGTCTCTCGGTCACACTCCACGGGCTGGGTGTCGGCTCGGGGGTAACGGTGGGTGACCTCCCCCGGCGGCCATCACAGGTAACGCCCCGGCTGGACCCAGTCGGGCTGCCAGCCGCGTCGGCGGGCCCGGACGACCCACTGTCTCCAGGGCTGCGGTCAGATGACCTGCTGTACACGGGGCTGAGGTCAGCTGAACTGGTGACCTGGTGACCTTGGGAGAGCGCCGTATGAGCCGTCGCTGCCGGCGGTGTTGTGACCTGCATCCTTTGTGGCGGAGCGCCGCTGCCCTGTACTGGGCTCCACAGCGGACCAGCGACCTGGTCCTTGACCTGAACCACATCTCCGGCGGCGAGGCGCCCCTCGCCGGCAGGGCTGCAGGTCACCGGCCCGCCGCAGGGTCCACCGCAGGTCGGCGAGGCAGCTGGACGCCGTGTGGCGGGGTCCTGGACCCGGCTGCTCTGACCGGCGTTCCCAACGGGACTGCCTGCTTTCCGGGCGTCAGCCGCTCCGAAGTCATCTGAAACTTAACGAAGAGGGTAACGAATGGAACGCTAAGCACTTGCACGACTTGAAACGTGGAGCTGGCTGGCACTTTACGTCAAGAATAGCATCCGGGATACACTTGAGCAAATTTGAGCCGGAATATTTTGCGTGCATATCTTCCACATGCAGGGCGCAAAATACTAACGAACGTGATGAAATAATATGTGTGTTTGATGAAAATAAGTATTCATCCGTTGTGGGGAAAAATTGGTGATAGCCATCTAGTTTCACCAGGCACATGGGGCCAATAGTCATATCTCCATAACAACACGCGGTGGTGGCAATCGTGACGTAAAGCTGGGTGAACACGGTTGGAGTCAATGTCCTCGCCCCCTCCCCTTCCCCCACTCGACCAGCTGGTTATGGGATGACAAATATAGGGACTCCTGTGGCATGCTTCGTACCCCATGATGTATTTTGACCGCTTGCTCTCCTGGCCTAAGCTAGGGTTTCCCCCGTCCACTCTTTCCATGTGCCCTTCACTTGTTGGTCGCTACCTCGCGTTCTCTGGCTCGCCCTGCTTCTCCTCATTCAGTGTCGCTTCGCCCGGTGCGCGTCCCGCTCCTCTGCCCCGCCCTGCGCCCCACCCGCCCCTCTCCCTGTCACTCCGTGCGTCGTGTGGCTCTGCCTACCGCGCCCGCTTCTGGAAGACGTACATGTTTGAAGCTTTTTAAGAAATTGGTGATCATGGGCTTTTTCTGAACAATTTACATCACTAACTCACCCATGTACTCTAGGCATTCTCAGCTGGAGGCTTCCCCGCTCTATAAAACGCTAGAAAATGCACCATTGCTGGACAATGCATCACGTATTAAACGTTAGGCCTGCTTACGTTGGACATAATGTATTTAGTTGGCGTTCATTTCAACAATGGCATCAAGTGTGTTCGAGTTCGTTCACCGACCCAGTGCCCGCCTCGGCACCCTAGTTCGCACCATTCAAAGGATTATGACATCCTTAAAGCTTGCTTCAGGAAGCTTCTCTGCCCGTGGTTTTTGTTCGGAATTCAGCACGACACCTGGAACGTCAGAACGCATTTGCCAGCTTTCCGAATTTCTTTCTAGCATTTCCACTAAAATAACTGAGGGGCTACAGCAGCAATTTTTGACTATTCCATATCAGTCTTCCATAAATCAAACTAAGCAATATGTTACCAATCCGAAAGTATGTAGAGGGTGGGGGGGGGGGACAAGAGCAGCCTCAAAGAACACAAGGTGACACCTCTCCGTCTGAAGTTCTCGGAGTGCTTCAACTACCTCTTGTTCAGATAACTTTTGCTGGTCTGGCCATGTTCAGACCTATGGCCGATTCAGCGAACGATAAAGATCACCTCGCGGGGCTTTGCGGGTCTTCTAGATCATGAACTGCAGCCGTGACCATGTAACGGTCTCCGGGTTTTCGGCAGTATCAGAGCTCTTAAACCGTAGTATAGTATCGTAGTACCATAGCATGAACTATAGTACATAAAGCACAGTATCCTGACCGCTCCTGAGCACCTTTCGGCCGCTTCGGGACAGGCAGGTAACTATACCTACCCCTGATCAGATTGGGTGTGAGACCACTTTACGTTTAGAGGCGCGTTGTCCATGCCCCTGAACTTCCAGAAGATACCGCTACTCGTCAGAAACTTTCCTGGTTCTTACGAGCCGTAGGTTGTTTGAGACACCGTGCCATCTTGTGGTCCTGACCGACTGTGCGGTATGTATCGGGTTTATTTTCGCAGACGTCTATCGAATTTTCCGGATGATTTGACCGTCTCCGGACCAGTTAGCTGTCTCCGGAACAGTTAACCGTCTCCGCAACAGTTAGGCGTCTCCGGACCAGTTAGCCGTCTCCGGGCCAGTTAGCCGTCTCCGGAGCAGTTAGCCGTCTTCGGAGCAGTTAGCCGTCTCCGGAACAGTTAGCCCTTTCCGGAGCAGTAAGCCGTCTCCGGACCAGTTAGCTGTCTCTAGACCAGTTAGCCATCTCCGGAACAGTTAGCCGCCTCGGGATTATTTAGCCGCCCTCGGAACAGTCGGAACAGAACGTCCCGACATCCGTGGGATGCCTGCACTGACTTCCGAACGCATCAGGGAGTCTGTTTTGTGGCTGTCACACTGGTTCCGCCACTTTCGTTTATATATGTTCGAGTTCTAATCCACTTTGATTAATTCTGGTTTGAGGGAACATGTCTAGAGGGAGGCTTGATTGAAGGAACGATGGATGCTGAATCGCTGCACTTGGCAGATTTCGAGAAAATATCTAAGACGTCTCGCGGCCTTCTCCAGTAACCCTTGAAATTATCGGTGAGCACTTGAACTGATCAGGTGTCCCTAAAACTGATATGGGTGCGTGCTGTTTTCTTGCATGTGACCGCCTCTTGTGCACGGCGACAACTTTAATTTACACGTTGAGCCCGTAACTGAGTTGGGTGTATTCCTGACCTCAACGACAGCGTCGAAGTCTGCTACCTGCCAATGCCATCTTTAGGGCATACGGAGAGTCATGGAGCCCTGAGTGCACCGCCGTTCCTTGTCTTTTTAGAGCTATCATGACTGCTTCTATCGGATTGCGTAAATTTATCGGGGACCATATCACGTTTTCGAGGACTATGGCTGTTTTTGTTAACCTTGGGTCGCCGACATACGCTCAGCTACTTAAGTACAGTTTAACTATTTTAGGGTTTTCTGTGAATGGCACGAGGTCACATCGTTTTGGCGATGTCAAGGCCAGTGCGATATTAGAGCTCCTTAGCTCTCTTGAAAACCAGTGGCTTTGCCGTGGAGGACACGAGCTAGAAAAACATACCGGCTGCGACACAGGCAGAACGACATTCAGTCCACGAGAAGACAAGTTTTGAGTCCCACCTCCGGACGACAGGATATTTGGCTAGGGTAAAGCCATGTGCGTTCTCCCTGGAGCTCCAAAATAGTGAAACTACCCTGATTGCTCTCCACCCGTCTCTCGCGCATCTCCTCGACGAGCCTCAGCCCCCGTATAGCGTCGTGTAGTATAAAGGAGACCCAAGCAAAATCAACAGTTCGACGGCATAGCGGGGGATGCAGATCGTCTACATACCATGCGGAGGCAAGCTAGGCATGAGGCTGGACACCTCATCTGAGCGCGTGGTCATGTCCTGTCCTGGAGTCCAAATGAAGCCTCCCAGTGATTTGCTCGTCCATTCCGAGGCATCAGTCGCTGAGACAAGCGTAGCTGCAGCGGTTGATGTTAAGTAGGTGCAATCATCAATAATCATCAACCATCATCAATCATCAGTCATCAGTCAATCACTCAAGTTTGTTGAGATGCTGAACACAAAAAATTTGGGGTTAAAATTCCAGCGTTACAAAACGCTGCTAACCACTTAAAGCTGGACCTCAAGATATCGGATGTCCCACTTGCCACTCCTTGGTGCAATTCAACCAGCTCGGCAAGCTGCACGAAGTCGGGATCAGTCCGTTTTGATCAGTATGGCTGTGCCTTCTACGTTAACTGATTAGAGGGCCTTGGCTTGAATCCGCCAAGACATGAATGTGACCAAGGGAACTGCTACTGATGCACGTATTTCATCTCTGATCATCAGCTTCGCACGAGCATGTCGCAAGGGTGAAAAGAGACACATAAGCCATAGCAATTATGCATAACAGGCTGGTATTGCTAACACATGCTTCCGACCTATGTACTGAACCAGTGATGTACCCCCTTTAGACGTACGGGTCTGTGTGCACTTCGTTGTCGGCATGTTTCTCGTATGTTCCATGCTTTAAGTCCCATACATATTCAGATGTATCGAGCGCCGATTAAGGTAACTTGCGTGTTGTGTTCTTTGTCGCTGGCTATGTGACGTATTGCACTCGTTGCAAGACACGGGGAACGAAGAAGACACGTCTTGATGCTGTGCTCGTGCACTGTTATGTACCGCGACAGCTCAAACGGGGTTCATAAAAAATCCTATTGTTAGTCATCTTGTGCGTATTGTTTTCCTAATTCATTTATAGTTTCAAAGCATGCGTATGTCTGACAACCTCCCTTCCCAGAGACGTAATTTTTCTGAATAAGATTTTTGGTGTGCAGTGGAAAATGGATGCACCAAAAACTCGGCGTAAACGGGATTTTCCATAAATTTGAGCCCCTTTTCTCTTAAAGTCGAGTGGCCGGGACCCAGCCTCTTTTGACTTTAGTCTCGACACTATTTGCAACTTAAATACTTGACCTGAACACCTTTTATAGAAGGAAAGATTAAAAGTGATGAAGTAGTTAAAAGTGGAATACCGGACCAGGTGCGGCGCAGCAAAGGGGGGGGCAGGGGGGCAACGGTATGTTTTTGCCCCCTTAAAATTCTTGAGGCCCTTTCAGCTATAACTAAAGACTTTGTAGCTCTCGCAGATTATCAAAATCCAGATGAAGGAGGTCCCGATTACTAAACTGAAGGCTATTTAATCCGCCACAGAAAACCGTTTTTGCGTCCACAGGGACGTTTTCTGCGTCATGAGGGGCGTTTTTTGCGTCAAGAGGGATGTTTTCTGCGTCAAGAGGGATGTTTTCTGCGTCATGAAAGCACCTCCCCGAAATAGGTACCCCTCGCTTTAGGCGAGGAGGCCCCGTTGTGTGCTAAGGATGCCTTTTGCTGGCTTAAGAGTCCCCGTTGTGAGCTAGGCTGCCTCTGTTCCGGATTAAGAGGCGCCTTCTTTGTATCAGGAGTCTCTTTCCTGTTATAGGAGGCTCCTTTTACGCCTGAAATGGTCGCAGTTCCGCAACAGGATGCCCTGTTTTGAAAAAACGAGGCCATTTTATGGATTTTAGGCCACTTTGTGAATCAGAATGGTTGTGTTCTGCATCAGAAGGCTCTTTGGTGCGTCAGGAAACCTTTTTCTGGAAAAGAATCCGTTGCTTTGGGATGGGGAGGTCCTGGGCGGGCCGAGAATACCCCTGTATTAATCAGAAGTTCCTATTCTTGATTTTGGCATATTGTCTTTTTTTTGTTTATGCTTTTATCATGCTATCCATCTTTGTCTATTTGACGTCTATTTACTTACATGAATATTGATACATGTTGCAATTCAATAAGGAGACACGTATCCGCGCCGACTTCTTCCGTTAATGTGACCTGCCTAGGAGACCTCCTGTGAGGAGATACCATCCTCTCCAACAGGCCTCGTTTAAAAAAATCCTGCAACCAAACTCAAAATCCGAGACGTCGCCCCGGCACTGAAATGATATTTTGAACAGTAAAAAAATATGAAGAACGCTTCAAGTACCTTCATTATGGTTGACTGACTATCCGCGGTTGGTTTATTTAGCGCTGATGTGTCAGCACGCGTTTGGTGAGGGTCAAATTCACCCCACCCCCCGAAAGGTTTTTACGGAGTGCTTTCCGAATGACGCGGTGTAGCCGCGCACAATCTTGCACAGCTGTAGACAACTGAATAGCAGATCTTGTGGTATCAACAATTAATTCGTACCTTGTAAGGTCGCTAACCTACGACAGGCCAGTCAGGCCATGGATTCAGCGAAGTAAGTCAGTTGCTAGGGAAACGCTCAATCTGATGCAACAACGGAGATTTATACGAAGCCATACATCTCTGAGATACTTTCTGAGACATCGCAACAATTGAATAGACAAATTTCATTGACCTAGGGTCAGGGTTGAAGGTCAGACGAAGGCCAAATCAACCTGTTTCATTACCCTAGGGTGCGCTGTATGGGGTAGTTTCTGGTGCTCATTTCGAATTAATTGATGACAGAAACCGCATAAGACATATTTCATGGACTTCTCGAATGTTACAAAGGGTCACTTACCCAAAATGACCCAGGCTAACACTTTATTTTTGGGAACACAATGTCTAGCGTAACCTTTGTCGTTTATTCAAATGCAAAACTCAAAGCAGTCTTGTGTGACTTTAGTCACAATGACTTTTGAAAGGTCAAACAAGGTCACTGATCTTAAATAAGCTTGCGACCTTTTGCTTAGAACAGATATCGAGGTTCTAAAGACACTACAGGGAACAACTTGGAGTTTAACATTGCTTGACCTTATTTGACCCGAAGATCATAACTTAGCAACCTCAAACTTTGACCAAAGTGAGCGCACATACAGGCCCGCACACTCTGTAAACTTGGTGTCTCTAGCCCTCTTACTTTCCGAGGTCTCAGGGGGGTCAAATTAACCTCTACCTGTGTGAAGTGTCCAACCGGCCATCCGATCCCGTGTTAATAATGCTGGTGATGTAGCAATTTAATATGATAGGACAATCCTACGGTAGTTACTGTAAGGCTGAGATAACACTAAAACAGATGATAACACCGACTTTGAATCAGTGGCGCAACCAAGCGGAGGGTCCGGGGGCCCGGGCCCCTCGCGTAGATCCAGATTTTGTTCGGGGTTAACCAAAGATAGCTCTGTACGGAAAGTTCAAAATCGGCGCAATGCGTAATCACCGAGCTACGGGCTCCTCCCATAAGAAACTCCTGGCTGCGCTCCTGCTCTGAGCGATCAATGTTGTCACTCCTCCGTTTCTTATTGTTATTATTATTTGTCTCTGCATTGTGTGAAGCATTTTGGGCAGTGCTTGGTGATCCCTGGCCATGCTGGCAAAAATATGTTGCATCAAGTCCCACGGCGTGGAAACTGGAAGACAGGGAAGCTCAGCCCCAAGCCTTTTAAAGTTGCGTGCAATGCTTCGGTTGCCCATCTAAAATTCACCGACTGGCGCACTCGGCTACACATTCTCCAATAGCAATTCATAGCAGCGCAGTCCGTAGGCCGGCAGGCCCCGCCACCCGCTCACCTGTCGCAATGGAGGGGCTGCCTCCGGCGCCGCGGGAGCACAGCAGGTGCGGCCCCCTCGGCTGGGTGGAGCACCCCAGGTCGAGCAGCGCGGCCACGGAGAACGCGCGGGCCCTCTGGCTGAGTGGCGCGAGGTCAGCCATCCCTCCACTGTGCCGCCGCCGCCGCCGCTGCCGCTGCCGCCGTCTCCTCCGCGACACCGGCGTCAGATCGCGCCGCCGCCGCCTTCTCGCGCCTGCTGATTGGCTGCTGACTGTAAGGGGGCGGAGCCAGACGGCTTCTGGGCCGGGCGCCACCGGCTGCTGCCGTGACACCCCTCCCCGCGCGGAGGGGGGGGGGACAAACTGCGAGCGGTGGTGTCGGGAGATGGACAGGCGACAGAACGTGGCAGCGGAGGATCACTTTTACGAGTGGGATCCGTGATGCTGAACATGGCCGTTTCGTCTCGTCGAATGACTGTTCAGCACCGTCAAGTTATTGCAATGTCCAATGTCGCTACCACTGCGGCGTCCCCTGCGATGTCCATTCTGTGGAGTCAGGTCTCTCTGTGACCAAACGTATGGCTCGGCTGCGAGCGAGTTGAAGACATTGATAGCGACGACGGGTACAAAGGATGGTCAGGCATAACTGCGGTAGGTGTCGGGGCGGAAACGTCATATCGCCCGTAACTATGCCCGTGATGAAATTGCAACATGGAAGTGTCTCACAACTGGATAGACACGCTGTTGTTTTTGTCAACCAGCCACGCGCCTGCGCATTGCTATCATTTAGCCGCTTAGTTATAGAAAAAGTACATTCATTTACACACAGGGATGGATTTAACATAAGATTGTTAGGGCCAAGCTGCGGGGACCATGCCCAAGCAGTGAAGCGTTTCCCTCTATTGCCGGTGGGCGCGTTACGACCATATCGCTGCTTCTCCCCCCCCCCCCCCCTCTACCCTCCTCCTTCCAACCGAGAAACACCACTGCTAGGGTAGAGCAATACGTTAATGCTTGGCCGTCACCCACCATCTTTCTAATTTTGTACGCAAACGCTCCGCCATGGCTCGCATGGCGCGCCACACGCCAGACCGGGTCCACTGGGCTGTCACGTGACGTTCGTCGCGTTATCTCGTCGTGCCTGATACCGCCGGCTGCGGTCGGGTCTGGAATACCTGCTCGGTGGCTATCTGCCGAGAAGTGCGGCGTCAGAAATTATTCCGAGCTTTTTAGGACAACATGCCAGATGTTTAGCTCACTTCCCACCGGTTGCGACAAAGCTCATGTTCAAACCAGTCCTGGACATATTTCAATTAAGTCACGCTGAGGGGGCCGCTCACATTAAGGCTGGAGCTGAACTCGAAGCGGGACCCGTCGAGAGCATGGGAGGCTGCTCTGCTCCCTGTCACTCGGGTTAGGGTTAGGGTTAGGGTCAGGGTCGCGCCGGTCCGCGAGCTGTCCCCCGCCCCTACGCAAGTGTTACATAAGTCACGTGACCAGATCTGACGCCGCACATCTGACAGCTCGCGCTGTCGGTCGGGGTTCGAGCTGTTCAGCTTGACACAGGTTACCGCCTAAATATCACAACGCCAGGCTGAAATGGACATAGATTTGCGTGGTGCCGTATGTAGCCATTTTGTTGACGATTGTTCCAGTTTCCATGGGATTGCGGATACCACGTGCCTACTATTTATGTTTACTCTCTGTGGGTGTGTGCTGGGTTTTGCACATTCTGGCGTCAATTTTATAGGGAGGTGACGTCGCCCCATGCTCACCTGCCCAGCCTATCAACGCTCTGGACAGCGGAGACGTGCGTTTATGCTGGTGGGACCTAAACGCGTGAACTTGTAATCTCCGGCAGATGTTATTTTCTGGGCGCGTCCTCGGGCAGCAGGGTCCCCAGATTACAGGGGTCTCAGACCGCAGGGGTCCTCAGACTGAAGAGTCTTAAGATTACAAAAGATCTTAGATTGCAGGGTATGTGGATTTCATGCGGAGAGATGTGGAAGAAAGCTATCTCCCCAAAGTTCTAACCACTCGCACATTCCACTCCATAAGAGCACATGAACTACGTGCAGTTCGAGCCTCCAAGCTTCGCACTCGTCGCTCCGTTACAGTCTCCGCACCCCATCTGTGAGCTTTGGTACGCCTTGCCCCCTCCCTTCCCAAACTGTTGCCTCAGCAAGCCGGTAGAAGGTAAAAAAAGCCTGAAAAGTTGGCCATTGTTTTGGGCTTTGATCACCAATGATTTTTTTAGAGCTCCGCTCCTGTCAATGCACGGAGACCCCAGGCTTGGTAGATATTTGTAGCGTCACAGTGTAATTGCGCAATTTTGACAAGTTTATTTATTCCCTGACCTCTTGTGAGTTGTCCAGACAGAAAAGCTTTGTGATATGCCGCATGTGCACGGCGTGAGCCCCATCTCCGTCCGCTGGCGCTCCGCCGCAACACTGACCATAACGGGTTTAAACTTGTTTTCTTATTGGCTTCAATGTGACGCAGGTTTTTTTCTATAATTATTGTTCGATAGGCTGCTTTTGTAATGCGTTGCAGAATTAACATTAAGCGCATTAAGCAAATAAATGACACTGAAAATGTTTGAAAATTTAGCGGTGCCTAAGCCCTGTCCCTAAGCCCTGTCCCTAAGCCCCTTAAACCCTGAAGAGTCCTCCAGTCAATTGACACCGAAAGAGCCAACACTATGGGGTAAAGTGAACCGGCTTGTGTATCATGAGTACATTTTGGTGTCAATTTGTTCCTATCAAGGCCAATTGTCATGCTATGTTGCAAAATGATCACTGCTTGACTATACGCTTCGGTA
>NW_023596746.1:5374437-5414398 GCF_011947565.3 Pollicipes pollicipes
CCCCTGCGTGTCCATCTGTGGAGTCAGGTCTCTCTGTGACCAAACGTATGGCTCGGCTGCGAGCGAGTTGAAGACATTGATAGCGACGGCGGGTACAAAGGATGGTCAGGCATAACTGCGGTAGGTGTCGGGGCGGAAACGTCATATCGCCCGTAACTATGCCCGTGATGAAATTGCAACATGGAAGTGTCTCACAACTGGATAGACACGCTGTTGTTTTTGTCAACCAGCCACGCGCCTGCGCATTGCTATCATTTAGCCGCTTAGTTATAGAAAAAGTACATTCATTTACACACAGGGATGGATTTAACATAAGATTGTTAGGGCCAAGCTGCGGGGACCATGCCCAAGCAGTGAAGCGTTTCCCTCTATTGCCGGTGGGCGCGTTACGACCATATCGCTGCTTCTCCCCCCCCCCCCCCTCTACCCTCCTCCTTCCAACCGAGAAACACCACTGCTAGGGTAGAGCAATACGTTAATGCTTGGCCGTCACCCACCATCTTTCTAATTTTGTACGCAAACGCTCCGCCATGGCTCGCATGGCGCGCCACACGCCAGACCGGGTCCACTGGGCTGTCACGTGACGTTCGTCGCGTTATCTCGTCGTGCCTGATACCGCCGGCTGCGGTCGGGTCTGGAATACCTGCTCGGTGGCTATCTGCCGAGAAGTGCGGCGTCAGAAATTATTCCGAGCTTTTTAGGACAACATGCCAGATGTTTAGCTCACTTCCCACCGGTTGCGACAAAGCTCATGTTCAAACCAGTCCTGGACATATTTCAATTAAGTCACGCTGAGGGGGCCGCTCACATTAAGGCTGGAGCTGAACTCGAAGCGGGACCCGTCGAGAGCATGGGAGGCTGCTCTGCTCCCTGTCACTCGGGTTAGGGTTAGGGTTAGGGTCAGGGTCGCGCCGGTCCGCGAGCTGTCCCCCGCCCCTACGCAAGTTTTACATAAGTCACGTGACCAGATCTGACGCCGCACATCTGACAGCTCGCGCTGTCGGTCGGGGTTCGAGCTGTTCAGCTTGACACAGGTTACCGCCCAAATATCACAACGCCAGGCTGAAATGGACATAGATTTGCGTGGTGCCGTATGTAGCCATTTTGTTGAAGATTGTTCCAGTTTCCATGGGATTGCGGATACCACGTGCCTACTATTTATGTTTACTCTCTGTGGGTGTGTGCTGGGTTTTGCACATTCTGGCGTCAATTTTATAGGGAGGTGACGTCGCCCCATGCTCACCTTCCCAGCCTATCAACGCTCTGGACAGCGGAGACGTGCGTTTATGCTGGTGGGACCTAAACGCGTGAACTTGTAATTTCCAGCAGATGTTATTTTCTGGGCGCGTCCTCGGGCTGCAGGGTCCCCAGATTACAGAGGTCTCAGACCGCAGGGGTCCTCAGACTGAAGAGTCTTAAGATTACAAAAGATCTTAGATTGCAGGGTATGTGGATTTCATGCGGAGAGATGTGGAAGAAAGCTATCTCCCCAAAGTTCTAACCACTCGCACATTCCACTCCATAAGAGCACATGAACTACGTGCAGTTCGAGCCTCCAAGCCTCGCACTCGTCGCTCCGTTACAATCTCCGCGCCCCATCTGTGAGCTTTGGTATGCCTTGCCCCCTCCCTTCCCAAACTGTTGCCTCAGCAAGCCGGTAGAAGGTAAAAAAGCCTGAAAAGCTGGCCATTGTTTTGGGCTTTGATCACCAATGATTTTTTTAGAGCTCCGCTCCTGTCAATACACGGAGACCCCAGGCTTGGTAGATATTTGTAGCGTCACAGTGTAATTGCGCAATTTTGACAAGTTTATTTATTCCCTGACCTCTTGTGAGTTGTCCAGACAGAAAAGCTTTGTGATATGCCGCATGTGCACGGCGTGAGCTCCATCTCCGTCCGCTGGCGCTCCGCCGCAACACTGACCATAACGGGTTTAAACTTGTTTTCTTATTGGCTTCAATGTGACGCAGGTTTTTTTCTGTAATTATTGTTCGATAGGCTGCTTTTGTAATGCGTTGCAGAATTAACATTAAGCGCATTAAGCAAATAAATGACACTGAAAATGTTTGAAAATTTAGCGGTGCCTAAGCCCTGTCCCTAAGCCCTGTCCCTAAGCCCCTTAAACCCTGAAGAGTCCTCCAGTCAATTGACACCGAAAGAGCCAACACTATGGGGTAAAGTGAACCGGCTTGGGTATCATGAGTACATTTTGGTGTCAATTTGTTCCTATCAAGGCCAATTGTCATGCTATGTTGCAAAATGATCACTGCTTGACTATACGCTTCGGTACCGAACGCATAGTCAAATGACGGAGCTCGATATGACTATGATAGAAATCGACATGCAATGAAAAACGGGTTAAGAGAAAAAGTAAATGCAAAAATAATGAGCATTGATAATACAGCCAATGCTTCTTTGGTGACGTCTTTTAACCAACACCTACTGGCAAACTGAAGGTCGATGGTTGTCAGCATGAGAACTCTGACTTCGTAACGCCGAAAAATCAGGAGTTCAAAGCATTCCTTACTCATATCCCAAAAAGATCCTCTCAATCAGAGCCAGAGCGTTCTTACCTAATCTTTTTTCGCTAGAAACGGGCATCACCGATACCGGTCACTGTAGTCATTATCAGTGTCTCTGGCATATCTTCCGTTGTCCTTTTGTGGAACAGTGAGGCCCTTATGCGTCTGGGCTGGGCATCATTAGCCTGCTTAAGTAATCTATGGCATATCAAGTTGGTAGGAGTTATTTCCCTTCCAAGCTTTGTGATCCTGTAAAGATATTGTACCAAGCTTTTAATTATGAAACGCATGGATTGGATCTGTTGAAAACTGGATTTTCGAACGTGTCCTTTCATACTTCAAGGATTACACAGTATACTTATATATATATATATATATATATATATATATATATATATATATATATATATATATATATATATATATATATATATATATATGTATATATGTGTGTGTGTGTGTGTGTGTGAAGCTTGCTCATGGAGGGCTGCGAAAGATCACAATATCTAAGCATCAAAAGATGAGTGACAGCAGGCGGGAAATAATCTAGTGGCGGGATGCGAGCTGCAAAATGTGCGACTTGTGATATTTCGCTTTTTGCGATATAGAAATGAGAGATCAAATGTAATCATCCAGTTTGCTCTGAACGCCAGGTAAGTGTGCATACACATGTTAATCACGATCTCAAGAATAAGGAATATTGAGGAATGAGAGATAGTTGCCTGACAATAATTATTTATCAGGTAAACCACTAACAGTGAAAGTAGTTTGCTGAACCACTGGTCGATTAGTGGTGGGATGTTCTAATGATCAGTCACAATAAGGGTTGAAAGTCGAGATTGCTGCATTGAACGCATCCCGTTTTCTTCGAAAGTCAGCTGTGACAGGACTTAATTCAAGCTCGAAATGTGCCCTTTAACTGTGATGTTGTCAAGCTTGGTCATGCACGGCCGCTTAAAAGTTACAGAACAAAAGCTTAAAAATGGAAGACTTCAGATATCCTATAACATCTAGGTAGTTTGGATCGCGTTAAATACAAGTTCTTGAGTATTTCGATTGTTCCAGTACAGATATGCGGGCAAGCTACAAAATACAGCTAGTCAGCACATGGCTTCTCCCTATAAACATATCTACACCTACATCTGGTGGGCCATCACCGTTCTGAAAAATAAGGATGCATTTTATCCCATTTTCCATCGGCTGATCTATGATCAAAACCTCCAAGAACCCCTTAGAACCTCCTCCTACCTCCTAGAACCTCGCACCATTTCGACGGCGACTAAAAGGGGTGTCGGATGGTGTTGACCCCGACCACGGGGGGTGACCTTGGCCATGCCGTCGGCGGCGGCCGTGCCGTGCCGGGGGTCGCGCCTGACAACCGCCCGGCGGACCTGGCCCGCAGGCTAATCGGCTCCGCCTACACTCTGTTAGCACCGCCGGCAAATGCCAGACGCCGACGCGAGCTGTCAAGCCCGCTGGGGCGATGGGCCGCGCTGTCAGCGCTCGGGGGTCGCCGGGCAGGCTGGGAGGGGCGTGAGTGACCCTCGCGGAGGACGGCGCAGCGCGCTGTCGGACCTGGGAGGGGGCGTGAGTGACCCTCGCGGAGGACGACGCAACACGTTGTCGGCGCCGAGAGGGGGCGTGCCTGACCCTCGCGGAGAACGACGCAACGCGTTGTCGGCGCCGGGAGGGGGCGTGCCTGACCCTTGCGGAGGACGACAGACCGCACTGTCAGCGCTGAGGGGTCACTGGGGTCACTGCCAGCACTGAGAGGCCTGAGGGGGCGCTGCCGACCCGAATGTCGGCGCTATGGCCCAAGGACTTCACCGTCTGCCTGCGGAGGTCGTTGTCATTGCTGTGGACAGCAGCACGATACGGTGAGGATCTCGGCATGTAATACCATACGTCTGGTGAGGATATCTGACTCGCGTCTAAGGGCGCCAGTGTTAGCGGTGTGCCGTCCCCGGCCGCTACCAGCATCCGGCCTGTGCTTTAAAACCAGACGCCTTCACAATGGGAGGTTGGTATGGACTTTAAGCACGATAAGGATTATCTGCTAATGCATATGTGTTTTTCTCCGACCCCAAAATCCTCAAATAGATACACTAAAGGGAAAACATCGGTCTAAATGAACACGTGTCTGGGTGACCGGTGGAAAGCAACGCACTTGGGTGCAAGGGTCAAGTTAAAGAGAATGTTCCATATTTGAAGATGTTGAACCAATCATCTGATATAAAGAGATAAGCTCACTTAAAGGTGAGCTTATTTCACACTGACATACTGTTAAGTATAAAAACTGCTCTAGACGCACAAGTTATCCGTTTAGTAAATATGTCCCTCAATACGTTATTGGCCTGCGTTATCGTACCTCGTACAACATTGAGAGCCCATTGATGACCGTTATGTCTGGAAATCGCGATCACGAGCGCCAGATATGAACGACTCAAGAACTATATCTTTCTTGACCGTATCCGCCGCATGCGTAATGGATTGGCAGAATTTGAATGACGTCATGATGGCATTACGGATGCCTGGGTGACCTTGAAACAGTCTGCACAAAATCACTTTTGCGGGCGTGTAGTCCGGAAACTCGAGGGTCTTAAGCTTTAAGAAGGACAGGGGTTGCGAACTGCATCGAATGATCTTCAAGATGGCTGATTTCAGTTTAAAAACCCCGGGCAAATGCGGAACACTTCCTTAAACTCACCCTGAGATCTCGAAAACTAACAGAGCTAAAAGCATAAAACTCACAGCCTACGTATGACTATATGCGGCATTCTGCGGAACAAACTTCAGGTCCATAGGTCGTGACCTTCTGGGAAAATAAGATCGCACGATACCAAATTTCAAGACCGGTGTCCGAAGTGCCTACAGACTTCCTCACATAACCAGCTTAACCTAGAGAGCTTTTCCTAAGCAAAAGATGACTAGCGTTGTTGTGAGATCAACAACCTCATCTGACCCTTAGAAAGTCAAAATGACAAAATTTCTTCGAGACTGAGTATTACTTTGGAGTATTCTACGGGGGAGATGCCCGCTGTCCGCTGCATGCTGTGAAGGTTGAAGCAGCCTTCAGCCAAATGCGATCTTACGTTGCGACCTTACGACCTTAAATACGTGTATGCCTATGCTCCTGGCAGGCCGCATACGTGTGCACACCTGCGCGTTGCCCACGTACACGCACTGCAAGCGTTGTGAACCTTTCAGTGAATTACAACGCAGTGTTATCACACCATGAAATGCACTTCGTAATATCTTAAAGGCACTTGCGCTAGCAAAACATCAGTGACTTTAGATCTGGGTAAGTTGTTGTGGAATTGGTTACATCGAAGATGCTCCGAATTTCTACACGACGGGGTTCTAATTTTGTAGAAGCAGTCTGGGGTTATGTCGGTAGCGATGAGCTTGGAAAATCTTCAGATGACTACTTTCACCCGCATTTATGCCAATTTATTTTGCAACGTGAGGGAAATCGAACGTGAACACACGGTCGGGTGGGATGGAAAATCGGTCAAGTTGAGCCCTTGAATTTTTTTCAAGAATAATTTCCACACGTTGCGGCGCGGCTACCTTAAACTTTGCATAGTTATAGGCATCTAATAGCACATCTTGACCTGCAGCAGGCCAAAGTTGGGCTATGGCTGTCAACGAAGGCAATGCGTAGGGAACCTTTCAAGCTAAGAAGACAGTAAAGTGTTAGACGAAGCCACAACAGTTTGAAACGGCTTCTTATACAATAAGACTATTCAGACTGGGATCCCAACAAATTTCGCTGGTCTTTGGACATGCACAGTTCAAATCAAGTTCAAAGAAAAACCGTGTTTTACAGGGATACCTGGCCTTTCGCTGCTTTTTTGCTCATTTTGAAGTCCTTGATCATAGGGATGTCAATAGATTACTCTGTTTGACCTTAATAAGGTCAGTGGAGATTACTGACCAACGTGGCCTTACTTAAAATTTTGCCCTGAGGAACATGCCGCCCACGGTAGTTCCTGGTGATGAATTGCGCCCCGCAGCTCCGTCCTGCCCGTCCCTGCGCTCCCGCAGCACTACCCCGCGTATTCCTGAGCCCCACAACCCCGCCCCGCCAGCCCCTATGGCCCCGCAGTCCCACCTCACCTGTCCCTGAGCTCCCGTAGCCCCGCCCTGTCTGTCCCATTGTCCCCACAGTCCCACCTCGCCTGTCCCTGAGCTTTCGCAGCCTCGCCCCGCCTGTCCCTGTGTCCCCACAGCCCCACCCCACCTGTCCCTGTCTTTGTCCCGCCTGACTTTGGGGTGACGACAAAAGCTGAATAAATCGATCATCCCTCACCATTCGAGCATGGAAATTCCTGCATGACAAAAAACCAGAAACTGAAAAAGCGCGATAAGGGTTGTTTGTTACACATGTACCTTCGCATCCAATAAATAACGTTTATAGCATTCGGTCGGGCAATGCTAGCCTGAGGACGGCGAATGAAGGCAGGGTTTCGCTGATCGCATGCGCCGTAATCCAGAACACCACTGAAACCCCGCGTCTGCCGAAACACGTCGCTGCTAGCAAAGGCAATGCCTAACGAAAGGACACGCAGATGGCTGGATCTCGAAATAAGCCCGCTCAACTTGGGTAACCCACGAGGGAAACACTGTAGCATGTGCCCATCATCACCAGGTGCGTCAACGTTGACGTGTGTGTGGTGTGCATTGATGCACCTTCTTACTCCCGACCCTTTCCGATGATTTAGCACTTGTACCTGTGAAGGATAGAGGAATACCCTCACTAAGTGCATATTGGAGATAACTAGATAGCGCGCCTACCTGTACTGAAAGTGGCACACGCTTGTGCTTGCAGCACGCTGTGAAATATCTCACCCCATAAACCGCTGCAATACATTAGCAATGCATGCCGCCTCAAACGGTTCCATCGCCTCCTTATCGCGTTATCTCATAGATTGGAGCTGAGACATGGGCTTTACCGCCTCAAAGTCATTCATCTACTGGTGCATTAGCGCTTGTGGGCTGTGGAGTGCTGTACTATTCATATGCAATTATCATAAACATTTGGAGCCAGAGGTTGCATCACGGGCCTGGCCCTGTCACAACTCACCGTCATCCGTTGGCTGTTGCAGCTACCGGTCGAAATGTACATCACCCCGGTGTGGCCACGGCAAAACTGGCCTTGTATGCAAAATGCGTCGAGGCATGTGTTGGCACTCACCGGAGTAAGAGGATTGTAAAAAGTGCGTGGATCAAGTCCGTTTTCAGAATGAGCGTAATCAGCAAACATGTGTTAAGCTGTCATGATAAGTGGATGTGCATCACGCCTCCCGCCCCTCCACCCCCATGTGCACTTTTCCTCGCCCCTAGTCTGTCATTGCATCAAAGAGCACCGTACTGTTGCAGGCCAATATGTTACCTGCAAAGAACTAATTCACATATACTAGAGGCAAGACAACACGACGATGAAGCGCAAAGACGATGAGCATAGGTGTTGTAGGACGGAATCAGGAGAAAGTGCGTGGTGACTGGCATGAAAATCCTGAATATCAACTGAAGACTGTATGGTCCAGAAAATTCACCCAAGCACCTTGGCGGGGGCGTTATTAACAAGTGCTAAACAGCCAGATCGAGCTCACTGTCAGTAATGCTTTATAAATCGCGCGCATGTTACGAGATTAACTAAACACGGGATATGATGCAGTTTCCAGATAGCTACAAAGGAATCGTACATTGGCATTGAAAATTTACCCACGCTTGTTTTTGCCCACCTTGACACACCTTTTTCAGAGATATGAGCGAGAAAGACATCACATCAAAATTGCCTCCAGGTATCCTAATCACCATATGCAGCGCAAAAACTGCTGGCCCTCTATCCGTGTCACCATGGACGAAAACTCTGACAGGCATTTATCGATGCAGTTTCGAGTGGCTATCGTAATTTGCGCCAAGGTGATGCTCTTAATTGCTCGACAAATGTTACCTTACTCCATTTGCGATGGTTTAATCATTCTATCGTCGTTCAAATGGGATCATTCAATTCCTATCAGTATTCATCGCGTAACTACATTCCGTAAAGAGAGTATTCCGAACGCTCCCACCTCGAGCCAGGTTGATCTCACATAAATACGGCACGCAGTCTTTTAGCAGCTCTTCGATGAAAATAGGCCATCGCACAGCGCAAGTTTACGACAGAAAAGACCAGGTCTTGATCCCATGTAAGGATAAAAAAGACAATAATACGCTGATGGGTGCAAATGGAGCGTGTACACGTCAACGGCCATGGCGCTTAAGCCATAGAAATACCAGTGCACTGACGATGAAACGATGGAACAGCCATAACACTCACGATCAGAGGGGTCCACCCGGCTCGGCGCCTCTGCGCTGTGCTCCTTCTAGTCAGATCAGGTGCAGACCCAGCCGACTTTTATCCCTTGTCGCGTCATAAACCAAATGTATGGCGCGAGCTAATATGCCCGGCCGTAATAGTGCTTGAGGAGGCGGAGGGAAGGGTGGAGGGTGCGGGCTGACCGCTGGCTCCTGCGGCATGAAGACAAGTTGTGGTGGTGACGCCATGCGATGAGCCTCTTTGGCAGGCGCTCATGTCGTAACTTAGTACAAATTGTGTGGTATTTGATTTGTCAGCAAATACGGTCCGTACTGAATGAAGTACCAAAGTCCTGTGATATGGACTACCTGAGTACCTCCGATCTTCCGCCTTTGGCACCGGATTCTCTGCCCTCGTCCTGGACTCCTGGTCGGTCCCCCATCTCTTTGCTCTGAACTTCCAGCTCTTCGATCTGCCGCCGTTTTCTAGATGTCCCGCCTCGATTCGCACCGCTCCGTCCTCGAATCTCTGTCCCAACGCCCTGTCGCCCTGTTTTGGACCCCCCCCCCGTCCCGACGCTCTATCGTCCTGTCCTGGACCCCCCCCCCCCCGTACCGACGCTCTATCGTCCTGTCCTGGACCCACCCCCGTCCCGACGCTCTATCGTCCTGTCCTGGACCCACCCCCCGTCCCGACGCTCTGTCGCCCTGTCCTGGACCCCCCCCCCCCCGTCCCGACGCTCTATCGTCCTGTCCTGGACCCCCTCCGTCCCGACGCTCTGTCGTCCTGTCCTGGACCCCCTCAGTCCCGACACTCTATGGTCCTGTCCTGGACCCCCCCCCCCCCCGTCCCGACGCTCTATTGTCCTGTCCTGGACCCACCCCCCGTCCCGACGCTCTGTCGCCCTGTCCTGGACCCACCCCCCGTCCCGACGCTCTGTCGCCCTGTCCTGGACCCACCCCCCGTCCCGACGCTCTATCGTCCTGTCCTGGACCCCCTCCGTCCCGACGCTCTATGGTCCTGTCCTGGACCCCCCCCCCCCCCCGTCTCGACGTTCTGTTGCTCCCTCCCGGACTCACCCCCGTCCCGACGCTCCGTCGCCCTGTCCTGGACCCACCCCACGTCCCCACGCTCTGTCGTTCTGTCCTGGATTCTCAGCTACGACTTCCACCGCCCCGTCCTGTACTCCCTACCCCGGCCGTTCTCCTTCCGTCCTTGACTCTCCGTCCCTGTTCTTCGTCACTCCGTCTGGACTTCCCAACCGGGCTCTCCACCGTCCCGTCCCAGCACCCGCAGCTCGCATCTCTCGACTCGATCTCGGCCCGCCCCGGGAGAGGGCGGCCGCCCGCTCCTCCATCAGCCGCCCAGCGGGGCACCGGCAAGGTGTCAAAATGTTGATTGCGCCCAGCGGGATATCCACGAGTAAAACGCATAAAATTAGACAAAACGTCGTAAATAGCCAGTGCAGTGCAACAATTCGTCAACACCTTTATTAAAGTCGTGGAGCCGACCGCGCGGGGATGGGGTCGCCGGGTCGGCGCGCCGCAGGAGCTCCGTCGCACGACCAGTGGAGGAGACAATGGCGGTTGTTATTGCCCGTGGAAGAGACAATCGAGCAGAGATTATCACAGAGTAGGTGGAAGGAGAGCAGGGCCGCGTAGTGGAGGTATGTCAGCTGGCGATGTGGAAAGTTCCGGAACACTCGATGAGCTGAGGACAGTGGGATATCCCGCATGCGAGGATCTAACCTGTCGCCAACAGAAGACCGTGTCCAGTTGTCTACGATTCACCCCGCCCAACGGCATTGGATATAAGTTGCGGGGCTGCTAGTGGTAGTTCCGTCTTTCTCCGCTGGTGGCGCGACAGGCGCGGCCGCTGGCTGGACACCGTCCCAGGGGGCAGTCGATCACGAGTCCTCGACCATCCATCACTGGCTCAAGATGACGAGGCACGTGCTGACCCTCCTGCTGTGTCTCACTGGTAAGATGACGAGGCACGTGCTGACCATCCTGCTGTGTCTCACTTGTAAGATGACGAGGCACGTGCGATTGTAAGATGACGAGGCTCCTGCTGTGTCTCACCGGTAAGATGACGAGGCACGTGCCGACCCTCCTGCTGTGTCTCACCGGTAAGATGGCGAGGCGCGTGCTGACCCTCCTGCTGTGTCTCACCGGTAAGATGGCGAGGCGCGTGCTGACCCTCTTGATGTGTCTCACCGGTAAGATGGCGAGGCACGTGGCGCTATCGTTTGCTGTGTGCGACGTTTCCAGTCTGGATACATTAAGTCTACCTTGTTACGCACGCCCGCCCCCACTCATGTTGATGATATGATGCCAAGCATGCCTAGCATCTCATTGGTCTCGTTTAAATGCTATAATACTTTTCGAAGACACCAGTGAAACACATATTCACTATTTGATAGGCCATTTTGAATATAAGCTACACATCATGCCTTGTGAAAAGGTGAATCTAAACAAGACATGTAGTTACGTTTGGGGCAGCTACGATAGCAGCATCACTTGCTCATTTGCTCATCCATTGATCTTGATGATAAACGCATGGCAGGAAACTGGATCACGGAGATAAAAAAGGATTACAGGGTATGCCAGTTCGTTGTGCTTCACCCCACGAGAAGAGCACAGCCCAGCCCCAAGACCATCATTGGACAGGATAGTGATTACCAATATTGATTTTGATTGACGCGCGTTTAATAAACTGGCTCGGGCAGGCCCGCATGCGTTTTGAGTCGGGGAGGGGGAGACGCACGCAGTGAGGGCGTACAACGTGCGGTCCAGGGATGAGGGGTGACACCTGGGCTGTTGTACGGGCAGACTGCGGGCAAGCGAATTTCCTCGCTTTCACAACTCATTTGCAGCGGACCGTCCAGTACTTCATTCCGTCTCCATCACGGTTTGTCAGGCTGCAGTTCAGGTGAGCACCTGTTTTGTGTTGGTGATTTTAACGCATATGGAGCGGCGATTCGTTTGGCGTCGTCTTTGCCAACAGTCTTGCACTCACAGTGTGATCATTTGGCGTGCGTTTGCTGAGCATGTGCCTGATGGGAGGCGAGCATGCAGCAGTAATGCCTGATGGGAGGCGAGCATACAGCAGTGGTGCCTGATGGGAGGCGAGCATACAGCAGTGGTGCCTGATGGGAGGCGAGCATACAGCAGTAGTGCTGTCATCATGACGGTGCATTAGTCGACAGCGTTGCGGCCGAAGATAGAGAGCAAAGTGGTAACATTTCAAGTGTTCAAGATTTTATGGATGTTGAAAACCTGCTTTTTGGATCGTGACTTTGGAAAATTTTTGGAAAGCTCCCAGGACGCCCTTTTTCCGTAGTTGCCCAATGTCTTTGCTACAAGTGATTACGGAATTAAAATTAACAAACTCCGCGTGGATGGTTACACCATCCATACTATTCGGCAATGGATGACAGTTGTTGCGGATAAACTCATGGCAAGAGAAATGTTCAAGTCGCTGGTACCATCTTGTCGCAACGCGTAAATTTCGGTAAGATTCAGCAACTTGAGACAACAGGATGCGCGCCCAAAGCCCTCAAAGTGCACGTCCACAAAATATCCACTTTGAAGGTTTCACTGCGTGGTGCTTCTTGCTTTGTTCGTTCTCACGAAACCAATTCTTTTAAGATAACGCAATGTAAATTTAGCAAAGATAGCTTCTTTTTTGAGGCTCTCTTAATTTGCGGGCTAGCCTGACCGTCGCGATCAGAGCTTCACTTTAATGTTAAATGCTAGATCAGGCCCAATATCGTACAAAATGATGCAAATTTCGTCCGTTCAAAGGTTCCTCCTTTCAATTTCAGCACAGGCTATTGAAAGCTATTTCTGTCGTTCTGCTCCGCTGCCTATCGATTTAATCGTCTCCATCGCATCGTTTATTGGCAATAACTCTCATTAAGCGATAGATTATGAAGTGCGGGACAGCTCAATCGATAAGTGTTTCAAAGTTGTTTTCAAGACAATGTCCTCTAATCGCTGGTGTGGACAAACACCAACAGACCACGATACATTTTGACAATTTCAGGGTCCGAATAGAGCCATATATATAATGCTTAATAAGAGTAATATATATATATATATATATATATATATATATATATATATATATATATATACGTGTGTGTGTGTGTGCGTTTTTTTAATCGGATGGTTTAATAAACACTGGTTGTTAGAAATAAGCGTGACTTTGTTATTTATCATCTTCCGAAATATATTTCTTATCTGGCGCACTAAGCGCTTGCTTTCTAGACTGTCCTGGTCTTGGGATAGACGCAACACCCGTTGCGAGAGGAGTACAGGAGGTTTGAATTCCTGTTACACTTCACATATTCCTTCAGCGTTTCGTCAACCGTCTGCATTTTCTAGACATATAACCCGAATCACATTTATCGCACAGAGTAAGGTGAGGCAACACCCACCAAACTTTGTGATTAACTGATAGAATAGTCTAAGCTATTCTTCTTCGGAAAAGTCAAGGCTACGCGCCGTAGTTTGGATGACAAATATAAAGCGCCAGCGTATTTGTTTTTCATTTTTCATTATTCACAAACACGCAATACGTACTAGGCACCCACAGGTAATACAAAAATGATTTCGTAAGTTGTTGAGTAGGCCGTTCGAAACGAATTCGTCTTGATAAAGGCATGTAGCCCAAATATCCCGTCAATCTCTCCATTCTCCTGCTGATTCTGCGGGGAATAAGGCTGTTTATACTGTGCCGGCAAAAACAATGGAAACTAATTTCAAATAGTAAATTTACCTCCCAGTAAAGTTACATATTTTTCCAAGTGCACAATACGTGCATGCTAGGCTTCGTCCGGGGATCAAATCCAGCGTGGTTACGGTTCCCCCGTAGCCGGCTGGGGTTCCCCGCGCGTTGACTTGCCTGTTGGTAGATGGGTCCATGTCGCCTATGTATGCATACAGCGTCGAGCACAAGTAGCTGCCTGACATTGCGGCACCTGTTAGCGATTGTAATGGCATCTACCAGCTGTTGCCTGGTAACTCGCTGGGCATGGTGGGATTTCATATTCGTTTTTGGATTGCCGTGCCGAACATATGTTGTGATGCATCTACTGAGTAATGTGTTCGTCAATCCGGCGCAATGGCAGTTCGGGTGGAGGGCAGGCTCCGAAAGGGCGCTTGTCACTGTGTAGTACGTTGGATTGTTTGAGAAGGCGTGTGTCACGAGCCGGGTTGTTTTCCATAAGCGGGGACCGTGTGACGGACTCTGGTAGGTAATTAACTCTATTAACTTAATTAAGATAATTAACCTCAGCTGATGCCCTGGCGACGCCTCAGCTGGTGCCCTGGCGACGCCTCAGCTGGTGCCCTGGCGACGCCTCAGCTGGTGCCCTGGCGACGCCTCAGCTGGTGCCCTAGCGACGCCTCAGCTGGTGCCCTGGCGACGCTGGCTTGCCGCTGACCTAACCTGGGCTCCTGAAGATTGATCAGATGACCTTTTCACCGGCCGTGTAGTCCTGAGACATGGTATTCTTGAAGTACAGCTTGTGGGCTGAAATGTCTGCAGTAGCAGCAGTACGGGCTCGGGCAAGTTTGGTGATATCTCCGCGCATGTCTTGATCGACTGACTGAACAAGGTAACTGTTAATGGCCAACATTTTTGTTACACTCTGCAACTCTCAAAGCGCAAGTTTCCATGATGACCAATGTCTTAACAACCTGTTCGCACAAGTTTATAATAAGCCACTTTTGTATCCGTGTTTTTGATAAATGCATATTTTTGTTATACTTAATCCATCCATTTTTATCTTTGTTTTCTTGTCGTAGATCTGTATCTTTGTATGGTAAAGCTGATGGAACATAAAAACGTCAATGGCGTGCAGTTTACTTGGACTCTTCTCGCAATGGGTTTTGGTTCTTCTATAAACAAACACAGCCCAGAGAGTAGGCACTTTATCCGTAGATCAAACTACATCTCGAAAGTTAATAAGCAACGAAGCCGCTGCGATCTTTAGCGACAGGTGTTTTAGAGAGAGAGATAGAGAGAGAGAGAGAGAGAGAGAGAGAGAGAGAGAGAGAGAGAGATAGAGAGAGAGAGAGAGAGAGAGAGAGAGAGAGAGAGAGAGAGAGAGAGAAAGAGAGAGAGAGAGAGAGAGGGAGGGGGAGGGAGAGACAAACAGACGAACAGACAGACAGAGAGACAGAGGAGTTGGGGTGAGGGAGAGAGAAATATGTGCATATATATTCAAGTGTGCACTCATAAATATACGCGAGAGCATGGTTAAGGACGCCGCTGGTCTGTGTGCCTCCCCTCTCACGTGATGACGCTGCTCGAGCAGGGGCGGACGTGAGCGGTCCGTCAGGGCTGGTCTGTGTGCCTCCCCTCTCACGTGATGGCGATGCTCGGGCAGGGGCGTGGGCGGGTGTGTGCGGTCCGCCAGAGTTGGTCTGTGTGTCTCCTCTCTCACGTGATGACGCTGCTCGAGCAGGGGCGGGCGTGTGCGGTCCGCCAGAGTTGGTCTGTGTGTCTCCTCTCTCACGTGATGGCGCTGCTCGGGCAGGGGCATGGGCGGACACGTGCGGTCCGTCAGGGCTGGTATGCGGCCAAATCTGCGAGTCGGCCGGAGCCAACAGCAGCTGCTCGTGCGTGCCCGGCTGGGCGCTCGCCGCCGACAAGCAGACGTGCGCAGGTGGGCTGCGTGGAGAACACGGAGGGTGTGGGGGGGTGTGGAGCCTCAGCGGTGTGTATGGTGAGAATGTGGAGCTGCTGGGGGTCAGGAGGTCCTGTGGGAAATTTCCGCAGCTATAAGTTCTCTTGAAAGTTCGTAAAAATGTATTTCAGGCTTGTGCTCGTGCCGATGCATGAAAACTGGCGTGCCAGTTTCCTATTCCAACAACGATTTTATGTCATACTGTATGTTATGATTTTTTTCTGCAAGCATGTTTTCGATTAAGTGACTTTAAAAGTACGTTGATGTCCGACGCATGTTGCGATCCATTCGCTATCCCGAGGCATCGCAAACGAGCTATCACGGTTTGGAACGTCCAGCATAATCTGTTACATGGCAGACTGTGAACCCACCGTTATGACAAAATACGTCTTCATGTAGCACTGAAATCCAGTTGCTTAATGTGCTTTGTTCTCTTTGAAGCCGCAATCTGGCAGCAGGTTTCACCATGCAACTATGCAACTTAGTGTGATGGCAACGCGCTTCCATATGCTACAGTTTCTAAGAAGGCGCTTTGCTACAAAGTGGAAACGAATTTCTTTGACGAACATCCTGCCAAGGCAGACTTCAACGAGACGGTGCGGGGCTGCGAAAAGTCTTGCAAAGAGAAGAAGGCGCATTATAGCGCCCAGGGCCGGTAAGTGTTCGCTCCTATCGGTATCAATATTGAAGCTTGGAGCTGCTGTCGAACTGGCAAACCAGTGTAAATACGTAGGATGTGGGGCACAAGTGAGGGCGTGACTGCCGGATGTTTCACGTTTACATTGCAAAGGCCCCGCTCGGCTGATATTTATGTTGACGTTCCATACGTGATCCGCCGATATCCAATTCACATTTTTCTACCAACAGGCTGGGCTGTCGCTGTCTGGACTTCTTCGAGGTGGTCGCTTCTCTGGACGTGCTTACCTTACAGCCGAAGAGAGCATGCGACCGCCTGCGGGAATCCAGCTGGCGCGTGCGCTTCTTGGCCGACCCGGCCGTGGCAGACCGCGTCCGTGGCGCCGCCCAGCGGCCGGCCGCCGCACCAGCCAGCCCGGCCGTACCGCAGCGACCGGGCGGCGTCCGTTCCAACACCTTCCGCTGGGGGGTGAGCCTGTCGCGCGACATGGACAGGCTGCGTGGCGATACCACCATGGGCCGACGCAGGGAGATGAGCCAGCACGGCCTAAGCCACCACAACCACCAGCAGCGCGGCGGCACGCCGCACCCGGCCGCCCGGTCGACCGGCGCGCTCCTGGCGGCGGCCGCCGCAGGCTTGGCTGCCAGTTGGCTGGCGGCGGTGTAGGTGGCGCTGGCGTCGGGGCGCGCTGGTTGTGCAGTCCACAGGACTCTGGAATGTGATGTCTGGAATTGGAAAAGGTGCAGTATGGCGTGTGGAGATTTCCACCGCATAGGGGCAGTAAGGTTGGGGCTTCGTGTTCGTCACGGGGAACAGAGCCGAGATGCTCCAACTTTACCGGATATAACATTGCGCCTTATTGGCGTTGCTCGCAAAAACGCTCCAAAATATGCGGTGTCCTAAAGCGATGACTCCTGGTGAAGACAGCGCCAAGAAGGACTGAGTGAAGGCGTCATGTGGATGTAGATAAGGGCGGACGAATGAGACGCAAACGGGGATAGAGCACCTTTCAAACCTAGAATGGCAAAGGAAATGTAGATAAATGCGATCGCACCAGTCCCACTGCGCTGAATTTCAGAGAACAGTAGCAATATCTGCAGCATTTTGAGGAGAGACGGCTGCGGCCGGCGACGAGTCTTGGAAGGCCTCATCATGCGCTTCATTCACAGGTCAGGAGAAGCTAGGATTCTACAATTTGCAAACAGTACTTTTTTACTACGATGAGTAGATTCGAGATTGGACTCATCCACGCGCTCTGAGCAGTGTGGAATCGGTAGGCCATTTCTCATGAGAAAGCAATTTTAGCATCATCAGCATCAGAAGACGTTCGCTCAGACAGCCTGGCAACATCGATTTTTCACGACATTCTCCACTCGTGATGGATCCTACGTCCCAGAGGTGGATGTGGAGCGTGGAACACGCTCTCAGTCCTTTCGGTCTTTGCGGAGAATGTCTTCTGTCCTGTCAAATGCGTGTCTTATCAGCTAGCGGGATAAAGAGATTAAATCAGAGCATCTTTCGCCTTTAGATCCTCGTATTTGACAAAGCACATCACATTTCAAAACGCAACACACGGCGCCCCTTCCCCCCCCCCCCCCCTCTAGGGAGAAGATCAGGACGATGTTGTTCGGATCTACAAATGTTGCTTTGTAGATGGGCTGCCAAACGGGCTTCTGCTCTGGTAATCCTAAACGTCCCCCTCCCCCTCTCCTCCCCCACTCTGAAGAAAAATATGTGTGCAACGCCGCCAGACCCCGCAGACAATAAACTCAGCGCTTGAATAAACGGGCTGGGAAGATATCAACCTGGCATGTAGCATTTTTGCACGCGTGTATGATTGTGTTTCTGGATACGACGCGTATAATCACGGACCTAAATACAAAAAATCGCAGTCAGCACAACAGTGAGGTGTTGTACACGTAGCACCTACGCTTCCTAAATCATTTTGCCCATTTGCATATCCCTATTGTTTTATTTTCTTTTGTTGCTGTGTTGTCTATAAATGCACACCAACAGTTCATTAACATATGCCGGCAAATGGTCGTCCATGTATCAGGAAGCAGCCCACGAAGGTAGCGTGCTGCACTGCGTCGGCGTCAGGGGCTGCTGCGACGGTCTGGTGTGATGCACTGATGTCACGCACACAATACAAACGTCGTGTCTCGAGCTGCGGTCTTGCCGACATAACGCATCACCTGACCCCTCAAGGAGGCTCTCCACCCATCCCGAATGCCGGCTGAATTGTCTCGAGGTCATGAGCCCTGGCTCAGCCATCGTGTGGAGCGTACGTGAAGAATCCCCGGCAACCACGCACTTTATGGGTCTCTACGCAGCCTTCAAGAGCAAGAGCGCTGATGCAGTTGAAGAGCAGTGTCGCTGTGGGACGCAATATAGCGGTGAAATAATGTGACATTCGAGTCCAATTCGCAGACCTAGCACAATCCAAACCAAAGCCAGGCAACCTTGCGAGGTTTTGAAAGCCGGCTCTAATAGCATGATCAACTGAAGCACGACGCACGCGAGTACGTGTATTATTGTTGCGTTATATATGAGGCAGCCACAACAGCTAACATTCGTTCACTCCCATGTCATCCTACAACAGACTTGACTCGTAGTTCGCGTTCGCGCACAGTGACCCTGGGGTCCGGGAGACGTGTGTCGTGGGCTGCTTGGGGCTGGAAGACGGTACGCTGCGGGCTGCCCGGAGAGAAGCCCACAGCACGACAGCAGCAGGCACAGCAAGACATTAACTGCCACAGCAGGACACTAACAGCTACAGCGTGACAGCAGCATTGATGGACACGGTCCTGCAGTGACGAGAAACCGTTTATTCGTAATATAAAGCGGCTGCACTACTGCCCAAAACCGTGGACGTGCTTGACGCATCCCATGCTTTCCGCGCGCTCACACGAAGGTCAACACCGGCCATCAATCACCGCAGCCGTGGACTGAAACGCAGCAAATCGGAGAGACTATCCGGCCACACCAAACTCGGAAGCAATGCTCAGTGAGCCGACGCCTCCCATCACCGTCGGTGGCCTCGCTTGGTGACCATGGCAACGCTCATCACGGAAGCCTTACCAACGCGGGTACGATCTGGGCAGGCGCTACGACACATCTAGACTTCTGAGCGCCGTTCGAACGACTCTAAGCCGGCGCACGGCGGGCACCGAGACTGCACTACGTTGGCGTCCGGCCGCATGGAGCCTGCACCTCCCCTGCGCCTCACACGAACACGACCCACGGGGAACTAAGCTCACCGACGCGCTGCTCCAAGAGCCCTCGCGCAGCCGCGCCGCGCCCGCTACACTAGCGCCGCTGAGCGCCCTGACGGCGGCGGCGCGACTCAGACGGGAATCTCGTAGTCTTCGAGCGGGTCCCACTTCTTCTTCTCGCCCAGTGCTGGGATGCGGATGATGCCACCCTGGCCGGGCAGCATGGTGAGCCCCTGCGAGAGGAACTCGTCCACCTCGCGCGCCACCTGGCGGCCCTCCGAGATGGCCCACACGATGAGCGACTGGCCGCGCCGACAGTCTGCGGGGGGGGGGGGGGTCAGGGGCCATCCCGCCGGCGGAGAACCTGCGCGAGACGTCCGCACAACCGCACGTGCTGGTGGCCAGTGACGCGCCCGTAGTGATCCGTGTGAAGGCAAGTGGGGACGGGGAATGTTGAAAGGGACGTGAGGAGGGTCTCAACGAGCGATGTGGAGGCCGGAGGTCGCAATCCGGGGTACGCGAAGCGATCCCCGCAGTTTGGTGCCAATAACGTTAAACCAGCTGTTTAAAGTGCACCTTTTGCCCAATCACTGACTAACCACGGAGCGCGAGGCACATCATCAGGAGTGGCGACCGCCGATACAGTTTCCATAACCATATCCATGACTGGAGACCGCATGACTGCTAAAGGCGGTCACACAGACACCACATCCGAGCCTCAGAGCCCAGTCCATGCTGGCTTCCTGCGGGAGTCAAGCGCACAGCACCCATCTGTGCCGGCATCTTGGACTAACTCAGCCACGCGGAGGATCGCGACGCGTTCACTTCGACTCTGAGGGCGCCATGACCAAAGCACTCGCCTTCAAACTGGGCGCACAAGCACGGCGCTGGCCGCGCGGCTCGGCACGCCCAGTCGTCTCACCTCCGGCGGCGAACACGCCCGGCACGCTGGTGCAGTACTTTCCGTCGGGCGTGCGGATGTTGGAGCGGCCGTCCTGCTCCAGCTCCATCTGCTTGATGATGTCGGCCTCCGGGCCCAGGAAGCCCATGGCCAGGATCACCAGGTCCGCTTTGAACACCTGCCAACGAGGGGAAGGGGGAGGGGGAGGTCATGACAGGCATTTGCTACGGATAAGCGCTTCTTGCCAGCCATACCACCTGATGAACTTTTCGCAAGCGAACCTCTCCTGATCGTGAGTCATTTCGTTGGCAGAGTGAACTTACGCCAATGTCTGCGTTCATCGCCAATGGCAGCTGAACCCAATGTGCCCTATGGGACCAAGCGCTACCTCACCTTAACTGACACGCAATGCATAGCAATGGTCGGAAATCCACCGACCGCATCGATACCCGATTTGCACCACAGCCACGCCCTCCAGTTTCCCCCGGCATTGTCCTCGCTCGCGGCCGCTCGGCGGCCGCACCTGTTCGGTGTCAGGCAGCTCCTTGAGCTGCCAGCGGCCGTTGTCGTCCTTGACCCAGTCGACCCGGACCGTGCGGATCCCAGAGACCCGGCCGTTGTCGTCCGACAGGAACTCCTTCGACATGATGGAGTAGTGGCGCGGATCGTGGCCGAACTTGGTCTGCCGGCGACGGGTGATTTCGTGGTTTGTATACGTAGGTTAGCTGGGGGCAACATGGTCTATACGCATGATCTTATAGGTCGATTGGTGGTACTACTATGATGGCGTGTGCATACAGGTCAGTTGGTGCCCACTTCGTCTGCGCGCGTCTTTAACTGTTGAGAGCTCCGACATGACGCCCAGTGACGACAAAAGTTTAGAATATGTGCAAAAGTACTGAGGGTGCAAGACAGAAGTAGCATGAGTCACACCATGCTAAGGCTTTAAGATCGCCTGTGAAGAAACTCAAAAGTTCGTGGTACCGTCACGGCTACAGAATGGCAAAAATCAGACGTCAGTGGTGACCACCCTCGCACACACAGGAGCGTCATCGGTGAACAAGAGCAGTAGCGAATCAAAAGTCCTCCACAGATAGCATGACGCGGGGCCTCAGTGTCGATAGGGGGAGTATGACGTCATACCTTGACCTCCTCGTGTCCGTAGTCGACCCGGAACACCTTGGGCCACTCTGGCCAGGGGTTGTCGGGAGCGCGCGTGTCCGGCGGCTGCGGCAGGATCTCGAACGCCGTGATGGAGCGGGCTCCCTGGAACATAGCGGAGCACAGGGAATCGTCAGCTGATGATGATGATGATGATGATGATGATTGGGGTTTAGCTGGGGCGAAGCAGAAGGGCGGAGCACGCCCCGCTTCTCGTCTCTCCTGCATCTTCCGAGTTGTTGTCATCCTTTGAAGTCCGCACTCTTCGCAGCCACACTGCGCAGCCAGTCCGCTCAAGAGCTCAGATTAGGTCAGCAGTCTAGGAGGGATTTCGCACTTTTGGCGACACCGACCATCCAATACGGAGTATTCGGCAAAACACCACACATGCCACAAATGAACAGACGGGCAGTCCACAGCAACATTGAAGATGTGTGAGTGCTGAAGTGAGTGAGCGTCGGAGTGAATTTTGGAGTGAGCGAGTGAGTGAGTGAGTAAGTGAGTGAGTGAGGTGGGGTGAGTGGAGTGAGGTGAGTGAGGTGGGTGAGTGAGTGAGTGAGTGAGTGAGTGAGTGAATGAAATGAGTGAGCGAGAACTCGAGTGAGTGAGTGAGTGAGTGAGTGAGTGAGTGAGTGAGTGAGTGAGTGAGCGAGTGAGTGAGTGAGTGAGTGAGTGAGTGAGTGAGTGAGTGAGTGAGTGAGTGAGTGAGTGAGTGAGTGAGTGAGCGAGCGGCAGTCGAGGCCCGCCCCGCTCCATACATGTCGCAGCGAGGTGCCGATGCAGTCGTTGCCCGTGTCGCCGCCACCGATCACAATCACGTCCCGGTCCTTGGCCAGCAGGCGCGACTCGTCGATCTCGTTGCCCATCTGCTTCTTCTGCCACGTCTCCAGGAACTCCATGGCGAAGTGGATGCCGTCCAGCTTGCGGCCGGGGATCGGCAGGTCGCGCGGCCACGTGGCGCCCGTGCACAGAATTGTGGCGTCGTACTCGTCCATCAGCTCCTGCCAGGCCCCGATGCTGGCGTTAGTCTCCGTGGAGCTTGTCACGCGGGTTGGAAAACCCGCGAGCAGCAGCTGTTTTAAGGGTTCACAGCCAGTAATGGGAGTCGGAATGCTGAAGGCCGCAAAGGGTGGTAGCGCCCTAGCCCGGGACAGAAGCGAAACCAGTGTCAGGAATCCTCGTCCCCACCACAAACCCACTTCCTCCTAGCCTCCGCCCATAGTCCCCTGCCACGGCCGGCCAGGGCTGACCCCCGCCGCGACCTCAGCCGTCCCTACCCACCTTCGGCTTGACATCAACACCAACAGTGCAGTTGGTGACGAAGGCGACGCCCTCGTCCTCGAGCAGGCGCACGCGCCGCTGCACCACCTCCTTGTCCAGCTTCATGGAGGGTATGCCGTACTGCAGGAGGCCGCCGATGCGGTCGTTCCGCTCCATGACGACGGCCGTATGGCCGGCCTTGTTGAGCTGGTGGGCGGCGGCCATGCCGGCCGGCCCGCCGCCCACGATCGCCACGCGTCGGCCGGTCCGGGTCAGCGGGGGCTCCGGACGGATCCAGCCCTGGTGGCGGGAGGGGGGGAGGGGGTCAGCGGCACAGGGCCGCGGGGAGCCAGCGGGCCGGCAGGAGTACAGGGGTCGGCACTCAAGGCAAAATAAATGCGTCCGTCAGGCATAGCCAAACCACTCCTGCGATGAAGCTGTTTTACGCTGCGGAGTTAGTAAAAATAACGTCCCGATTCATCGACGTCCCAGCAAACGTGCTCCAGCATCAAAACAGACAGACGAAATATGCAGTGTAGAAGAAAACTGTAAAACGTTTTGCAGCAGCAGTACAGCCACAGTTTCCCAGTTCTAATTTCCATGGCTTCTGTCCGCGCAGTCGCCTCACCATTTCAAAGCCATGGTCGATGATGGCACACTCGATGTTCTTGATGGTGACCGGCGGCGAGATGATGCCCAGCACGCAGGCGCCCTCGCATGGAGCGGGGCACACGCGACCCGTGAACTCTGCCGAAGACCGGGCGACCGGTACCGCAGACGGAGGGGACGGGGGGTCCGGACAGCGCGTCTGGGCAGCGCGTTAGGGACGGGGGTCGGGACGGGGGTCGGGACGGGGGGTCTGGGCGGCGCGTTAGGGACGGGGGTTGGGACGGGGGTCTGGGCAGCGCGTTAGGGACGGGGGTCCGGACGGGGGGTCTGGGCAGCGCGCTTAGGGACGGGGGTCGGGACGGGCGCCGGAGATTTCAACGCGTGAGATCGGATACTTGTGGAAAGGTTGGAAAAAAGGGGAGCGAAGAGGCAGGCGTCAGCCTCCAAAACTACCTAATTACGCGAACGACCAAAGTTATCGAGTTTTCTCCCCTCCGTATTTCAATAACATCCACATCCACTTATTTACAGCATGTTTATGCATTTGCACAGATCATCAGGTCGACACCATTTTCTTTACAGCAATCGATCCTTCTCCAGACTACTGTCATACGCCCGAGCCTGGGACGGTCGCCGAGTAACGTCCAACTCACCCGGGAAGTTGTTGGTCTGCAGCAGATGGTCCAGCGCCTCCTGCCAGAGGCCCTTGTAGACGAGATCGTTCCACTTGGGGATGATGTTGCCCAGCGGACAGCCGGTGGTGCTCTGACACATCGGGGTGCCGCACTCCATGCATCTGCAGGCGGAGAGACAGCGGGTCTGGTGAGAGCGAGTCGCATTAGACAGCGGGAGGCACATTCACTTGGATCCGAGCCCATGTTTTCCGTAGGTGTTGACGTGTACCAATACCGACGTGATAGTCGTATGTATGACCTCTGAGGCTACTCTAGAGCTGTTTTAAGGGTGTAACGCCGCAGGAGCGAACTCACGGCCCATGCTTCACGTCTGACCAAATGTCGCGCCTGACATGCGGACGTGAACCTCGTTTTGTGTGAACTCACGACGCTGGCGCGGTGCCTTTCCCAGGCCTTTGGAGGGAACGAGTGACCGCGGCCGGCCAGCTGACGACGGTGTGACTGACCTAGCCGCCTGCCTGCGCAGCCCCTTCTTGACCGACTTGTGGCTGTAGATCTCGCCCCAGTCCTGCATCCGCTCGCTCGCCGGCCGGTACAATCACCTTCTCGCGGTCGTACTTCATAAAGCCCCTGTCGACACCGTGCATGGTCACGTGACAAAGTATACGCAACAGTCTGAGGCTGATGCGTGTGAGGGCTGCAGCAGGTGAAATGGGAAAGCACCCTTTTCATGACATCGCAAAGAAATAAAAAACATTCGCAGGGAGCCATACAATCCATGCGCTTCAAAACCTTGGCAAGACTATGCATGTAAATGTTGTAATTATTATGCTTTATCCGCCCTTCGCCGTTTCAATCTCCAATGGCATACTTTCTCCACGCATCTACTCTTGGTCCACACCACCATCATTCCACTCGCCTCATCTTGTCCAGCTTGACCAGGATCTTGGCCTCCTTCTCGGCGTCGGTGATGGCGTCCTCGATGTCCAGCACGTCCGGCTCCTCGTCCGACTCGGTCTTGGCCTCCTTGCGCTTCTCCAGCTGCTTCTTCTTGAACTCCGCCTCGGCCAGCTGGCGCAGGGCCCGCTGGTACTCGTACGGGAAGACCTGGAAGAGACACGGAAGCTGAGGTGACACTCGGCTCGGCATTCACGGCGGCCTGCCAGACACACTAGCTCGAACGGACGGGGTGCCAAGCAGTTCCCGATCGCGTTCCAGGCGGTGCACAGTCGCCGTTCCGAACCGGTCTGTGTCGCGAATCTCACCTTGGTGAACTTCTTGGCGTTCTCCGGCCAGTTCTCCAGGATTTTGAGCGCTACCTTGGAGCCCGTCTTTTCGGAAAACTCCCGCAGCAGGGCCTCCACGAACATGATGTCCTCGTCCTTGTCCATGGGAAGCAGGTCCACCATCTCCATGTTGCACTTCCTGAGACACGGGTCACACGTCAGTCTAGATGACCGGGAAGGTGGCCTGCGCTGAGCATGCGGGAAAAAAACAAGACCACAAGTACAGTGACGGTAGACTAAGCGAAGAAGAGGAACAGTTTACTGCTTAGGCAGTAAGTTATTTTACCCTACTCATACATATCCGCGTTTTTTCTAAGTACCTCTTTTGGTCAGAACGCTTGAGCACGTGAAGAATACCAATTTTTAATCTCACAAAACTCCATGTCAATTGCCTGCAGATCTGATCCGACCAGTCGCTTACTGGTGGAAGTCGTCGGCCACCTCGCTGAAGACGTAGGCAATGCCTCCGGACATGCCGGCGGCGAAGTTCCTGCCCGTGGCGCCGAGGATGAGCACCCGGCCGCCGGTCATGTACTCGCAGCAGTGGTCGCCGACACCCTGCCGGCACAGGTGGCGCCGTCTCAGGACACTCGGGCAACGCCCCGGACGGGGACGCAGCAGTGGTGTTCAGCTGACGCAGACCAGTCACAAGATCGGGGCCTTTTGCCTTTGTTGGTGGCAAATGATGGCTACTTAACTTTAAGAGATTGGAATTAAACTGGTTAAGATACGGGATGTAGGAAATAATACACGTAAAGGGAGATAAACCTCCCGGATTTTTAGCAACGACTGTGCATCGGTTTCTTGTGCAATTACAACATAAAATGTCGGAGTGTCGGCGGACACCAGCCTCGTCTCCCGCGGCGGAACTCACCTCAATGACGGCGGTGGCGCCCGAGTTCCGGACGCAGAAGCGCTCGGCGGCCTGGCCTCGGATCATGGCACGGCCGGACGTGGCTCCGTACAGGCACACGTTGCCTACGATGATGTTGTCGTCGGAGCGGAATGACTCCGACATGCCCGTCGGCGGGTAGATGGTCAGTTCGCCGCCGGACAGGCCCTGCCGGCGGGCAGGCGGCGTTCAGGGGACCAGCGGCTACGCGGGGAGCGCCAGCACACCGCGTGACCCCGCTCGAGTGGGGAACTGTGCAGCAGCCGTCGGTGGCTCAAAAGGCGGCCGATTTGGAGCACGTTTGGTTGGCTAAGTGGTTCAAGTGGAAACATTCACTATGTATAAAGGGCGGTGTCAAGTACTGGTTATCTGCATGACTTTTTAAAGGCGCAACACTGGGCAGCTTCTCCTCAGTGTTGGCTCTTGCCAGCAAGCTTAACTCAGCAAATCCAGGAGCACTCAGCTAACGAGCTGCAAGCTTCTGAGCTCAGCCCCTTTTGAGCCCAGGAGGCAGCATTTGAGCTCTGCGATTTCCTCCACGGCACGATCACCAGCCAGTACCCAGAGTCGCTGCAGCTCACCTTGCCCACGTAATCGTTGGCGTCGCCCTCCAGGGTCAGGTGGACTCCCTTCGACAAGAAAGCGCCGAAGCTCTGGCCGGCAGAGCCCTTCAGGCTGATTTGGATGCTGTTGTCCGGCAAGCCCGCGTCCATGTGCTTCCTGGTGAGGAGAGGCCAGCCGGTCAGGGTCACGACCAGTGGGTGGACATATCTGTTTTTCAGGCCTCCCCTTCCCCAGAGGACACCCAGTTAGCCGCGCGCACACAGACACACAACGGACGGAGCCCACGATAAGGTACCAAGAGCTCAGGGTGTGGCCTTCCTTACTTGGCGATGCGACAGCTGAGGGTGGCTCCAAAAGTGCGGCAGTTGTTGGAGATGGTACTGTCGATGTGCACCTGGTCCGTCTTGCCTTCAATCACGTCCATGCACTGGCTGATGATGCCCTCCTCCATGCGCTCACTCAGTCTGAAGTCCTGCGAGCGGCGGAGAGTGACGAGAGTGAGAGGGGCCCCCAACAGTGGAATGGAAGACAATCGATAGATCGCTCACGTTGGCAGTTGCTCACGAAGGAAGTGTGGGGCTTCTGGGAAACGCAGTTCAGGTGACATCAGTCAAATGAACTGTCTTTTGACGGCCCTTATTCGCTATCATCTGTTCAGGAAAGTGAAAAGCCTGACGCCACACGCACAACAACCTTAACAATGCCGCCACCCACTGCTAACCGTCCAAAGGCAAAAAGGCTGACGAGTTATGTTTGCTGATGGCTTTTAGACCTTTCTGCCTTTGGACGGCAGATTAACAATAACCACATACAGCCGGGATGAGATGCACAGGCTGACACAGGCTGACACAGGCTGGCTGAGCAGGGCGTAAGACCAAAAGCTCCAGGGCAACAGAAGATAGACTCCTCGCGTCTCAGTCAACAGCAAGACGCATGCGCAAACGCCCATCAGATTCGTATCTAGCTGAACCGCCAAGTCACGGCCTGCCAGGTGACGCCGCTGTGCAGGGCTTGGAAGCCCACCTGAGCCACACTCCCGCCCAGTATGCTGGTGTTGGGACGCAGCTCCTGAGCGTTCAGCAGGATCCGGGCAAAGTTCAGCAGCTTCGTCTTCGGCGGCAGGTCGTCGCGCATGCGCAAGAACTTCGTCTGGCCGATGAGGTCGTTGAACTTGGTGACGCCCAGTTTGGCCATGTAGCCGCGCACCTAAAAAAGCCACGTTGCATGGTGTCCATTTGCAAACGCCAGGAGTCATTCAAAAGGGTGGGCATGATTAAGACTGGGCGATTTCGGAACCCTTACGGCAGCTTCCTAACACTGTCCACTACCCATTAAATGAGCTAAGTTCACCATGTTAACCATCGCATTTTTTATCGTGCTGGAAAAATCACCGGCGTGCGAGTAAAAGCTTGGGTCGCATCTGGCATACACCCAAAATAAAACGCCTGCGACTCGGACAAGAGCCATGGGCGGTATGCGACCTCAGGTCACGGGAATAGCCCGAAGATCATAATCGTGGACGTCATTTCTTATCTCTCGGAGCAATGCAGCGTCGCTGGGTCACATGCTCACTTGGGTCGCACGCACTTTCAAGTCATTCCCACGCTGGGTCACTCATACACTGGGTCCCGGGCACTGGATAAACTACTAGATACTAGATAAACGTGGCGTCACCAAGTCGTCTTCAGAGGACGACCTGCGCTTGCGGACGCTGCGGCTACCCGTTCAGGCCGAGCTCCCCTGACGCTGCCTATCCCATCCCATCCCATCCCATCAGATCTTACCATATCCTACCATATCCTACCAAACCCTACCCAATAATATCACATTCCATCCCACCCTATCCTGTTTTATCCTATCCTATCCTATCCTATCCTATCCTATCCTATCCTATCCTATCCTATCCTATCCTATCCTATCCTATCCTAACCTATCCTATCCTGTTCCATCCTTTCACATCCTATCCTATCCTATCTCATCCTATCCTATCCTCTCCTACCCTCTCCTATCCTGCCACATCATCACGTCAATCCCACCCGGGACCCCCCAGCCCTACCTCCTCGGCCAGCAGGAACAGGTAGTTGATGACGTGCTCCGGCTGGCCCTCGAACTTCTTGCGCAGCTCCGGGTCCTGGGTGGCGATGCCGACCGGGCACGTGTTCAGGTGGCACTTGCGCATCATGATGCAGCCGAGCGCGATCAGCGGCGCCGTGCTGAAGCCGAACTCGTCGGCGCCCAGGATCGCGCCCACCAGCACGTCAAAACCTGGTGGGGAGAGTCGGTGACGTGGCCGTGCAGTGGAGCAGGGCGAGAAATAGCCGGGGTGATGGAACAGATGAAAACGCAGTGATGAGCCACGCATGCGCGACTCATGTCAAACATAACACATCATATCACACAAGGCATGTTTGACATCACGACAGAGAAAACACGCGAGGTGAACGATGTAATCTTTACAGTTGTCAGCAGGGCTTACGGTAATCTACCGCGGAGTGAACCTGCTGCACACACTCCAGCGTCTGCACTCGGCGCCCCGCTCGCCGGCCCGGTGCGTGACCGGGCCACGCCCGCCGCTCACCGGTGCGGATCTGTCCGTCCACCTGCAGCACCACCCGCTCCCTGCGCGTGACCCGGCCACCCGCCGTCTTGTGTGTGACCCGGCCAGGCCTGTCGCTCACCGGTGCGGATCTGTCCGTCCACCTGCAGCACCACCCGCGAGCGCAGGTTGTTGAGCGTCAGCGTCTGGTGCGTCTCCGAGAGGCCCAGCTCCCAGGGTAGGCCGGCGAACTTGATGCCCGTCCAGCTGCTGGCGCCCGTGCCTCCGTCGTGGCCCGAGATGGTGATGTGCTCCGCCTTGCCCTGCCGGGGGAGGGGGGGGGGCAGTGGCGGGTCAGAGGCTGGCTTCTGCCATGTTTTGTGGTACTTGCCTGTGACGTGGTCGGAAGTTGTGAGGAGAAAGTGTATTGGTGTCGTGAGAAAACAAAAACATCATATCTAGGATGTCCACAAACTGCAACCAAGGTACTTTTACATAAGCGCCCTACGACGGAATCAACAGACTGACAGTACTTGTATAAGTTTGAAACAACGATGACCCAGGCTGCACACTCCGGCATTCAGCCGTGGTCCATATCCTGGTTCGGTAGTCTGACCTCGTTCCTGCGGCTTCGACAGCCCACATATGCTTGCTCAGCCCAACAGCATCAGCCCCGCTTCATGCTTTCCACATATCAGTGGACTGCGAGACCCACCCAGAGTTGACTTTGGAAGCCAGAGCCCTGCCATGGTGCCGGCCCTTTGTCCCGCGATCCGTTCGCAAAACGTCATCAAGCAGGAAAGTCGGCAGGAAGTGACACCGGGAGTGATCAGCAGAGCCCCAGCACCTCCAGCGAGTTCAGCCAGCGCGTACCTTGGCGACGCCGCTGGCCACAACGCCGACGCCGACTTCAGAGACGAGCTTGACGCTGATGCGAGCCTCCGGGTTGGCCGACTTGAGGTCGAAGATGAGCTCGGCCAGGTCCTCGATCGAGTAGATGTCGTGGTGGGGCGGCGGCGAGATCAGACCCACGCCGGGCACCGAGTGGCGCGTGGCCGCGATGTCCTCCGACACCTGGCGCCGGTGGTCACGGGTCACGGGTCACGGGTCACCAGACGCTCGCGTCCCAACAGCTCCACTGGTGTAGAGTGCATCGGCATGGGGGGACGTCGGCTGACAGACGGCCGGGTTGTGCTCCCAAAACAAAGCCGGCGGCCCTGTCTTCCGATGCGAGAACAGCCGACGACGTCGCGGCTTAGTGTAAGGGCGTAAGACAGCACGCTATGTGCAAGGCCTAAGGTCATTATCCTTACCGTCGACCAATTTCCACACGCATCGTCCGCTTCTCAGTATCACGGCATCACGTAGCAAACTTTTCATGCCGCATATGTATTCAATTTTTCAGCAACTTCGTTAATATTCCTTAGTAATCTCCATTCCACGGTTAGTCTCACCGATGCTCGCACCAGGATACGATCATGGCATGAATACATTTAACCAGAGCATGTCCGTGTCCAAAGAAAGCCAGGGCACGCCAAACTACCGATCCCGACCCCCAGCCTGTCGCACTTTTAAACATGCCAATTCGCCGTGCTTAACAAACATCATGTGTCGTGACTTCACCGTTCCACCATTGTGACACCATCGTGGCCCCATCGCCCTCTGACCTTGTGTCCGGGCAGCTCGCCTCCCTCGCCGGGCTTGGCGCCCTGTGCCATCTTGATTTGCAGCTCGTTGGCGTTGGCCAGGTACGTGGCCGTCACTCCGAACCGTCCCGACGCCACCTGAGGCAGAACGGCCTCTGTCGGACGGCAGCGAGCAAAACGACAGCGCTACGGGCCTCTGTCGGACGGCAGCGAGCGAAACGACGGCGTTACGGGCCTCTGTCGGACGACAGCGAGCGAAACGACAGCGTTCCGCCTCTGGAACCTCGATGTACACTTCTTAATAGCCATGTTCCTGCGTTACACTACCGGCGAAAAAGTGTCAAAGATAAATATTGGCGACTTCTTGGATACAGCGTTTTGCAGTGACATCTTGTTAACATATGCATGCTTGGTTTTTGAAGACCATTTCGTTTGAGTGCATGTTCAGCGACAGCGACGATCAGCACCTCACTCAGCAGCATATTCAGAATGTCTGTGGATTGCTCCAGTCCAGTCCAGATTGATCCAGTACGAGAGGCAGCAGCCGGCACCCGCAGCCAGACCACCGTCACGAGCTCAGCAGCGGTGCCGCTGTTCGCCGACGCCGCTCACCTGCTTGATGGCCGAGCGCTTGTTGAAGTTGGGGTCGTCGACGATGAAGCGGTCCGAGTTCTCTCCGCCCTCGCCCGTGTTGGACTTGCCGCCGACGCGGTTCATGGCGATGGCCAGCGAGGTGTGCGTCTCGATCGAGATGCTGCCGAAGCTCATGGCGCCTGGAGGCGGAGAGCGTTGTTGGTGGAGTGTAACAACGTGAACGTGCTGTCACTGCGGGGGAGTATTGCACAATCGTGAGGCTATCGTATCATCAGTGATTCTAGGCGACGAACAGACCGAACTGTCAGCAGACGCAGACCACCGGAAGTGCGGCAGAAAGGGCTTTGACGAGCAACGTCATTTTGCAGCCCACTTACGCTGCATTCTGCAATATACAACCTAACACTTGTAAGGAAAATATAAAACAGCCATAGGTCACGAAGTACAAGTCTCCATCCACTAGATCATCTCCGTTTATCGGCTGAACTTGACCTTCAGCCATGCGGCCAATGGTCACGCACCGATTAACACACCTCCTTTCCACTTCACAGCCGGCCCTGCCCCCCCCCCCCCCCCCCCGTGTCCTTGGGCCACTTCACAACGCAAGTATCCCCGCCTCATCAGCACCCTCCCCTCATCACGCCTCTAACACACGCACCGGTGGCGAAGCGCTTGACGATCTCGCTGGCCGGCTCCACCTGGCTGATGTCGACGGGCGTGACGCCGTCCACCAGCTGCAACTGGCCGCGAAGCGTGCACTCGCGGATGGTGGTCATGCTGGACGCCACGAACCGCTCGTACGCGCTGCGGCTGTTGGTGCGCGCCGCCGCCTGCCGGAGACGGGAGGAAACGCACCTGAAGCGGAGGACGCGGGGGGCAGGCGAGCCGGGTTTGTCGCGGAGGCGGGTGCGATACAATGACTTGGGATCCGTGTTTCTGGTGGATGCAGCAGCGCAAGTGTTCGAGAGATCTTCGGCTAGCGCCTGCCTGGCCTGCCCAACAGCCTGCTCCTACTCAACTGCGACGAGTATGCTACTGCAGGCCGACTGGACAGCTTGGCTGGCTTCCCTAATCATGTCTTCAAGACCGCACATCACAACGCACACTGAAAATCAGTGAACAAAAACGTGGCCCGGTGCATTTACGAGCTCCAGGGGCAGCCATCTATTCGCGAGGTAGACATATTGCCGGTCTACTCCGCCGGACTCGGTCTGACACCATTCCCTCGACTCAGACACGACTCGACTCAGATCCAGTCGGGCAGAACTGAACCCGTACGCAGAACCGACTTGAACCCAAACCGAACACGTCCGCCCAACCACGGCTGCGCCGTTCCATTGCATGGCATTGTATTCGTCGGAGCCCTTCGTTCTCAAGAAGCTGCGACGGTCTCCCACCTGCAGACTGGCGATGTTGTCTGGGTCGTTGATGTGCTTTTCGCCGCCCTTGCGCCAGTGGTAGTAGCCGGGGTTGGGCAGCACGTACGTGTCGCACTCGCGCAGGTTGTAGGAGAGCGCGTGCCGGCAGATGGCTTCGTCCGCCAGCAGCTTGAACGTGACGCCGTCCAGCCGCGAGGACGTGCCCTGAAACGGCCAGGTCAGGTCAGGTCAGGGCAGGTCGTATCAAGTCAGGGGCCACAGGGAGACGGGCGAGGTACGGAAAGACAGCCAGGGAATCTCTGATATGAACACTTGGTTTACATTTTTTTGCATGAGCAGAAGAAAATCTTCAGAGGGGTTTGTGCGTGCGTGAGTGCGTGCGTGCGCGTGTGCGTGCGCATGCGTGCGCGCGCGCAAATAGCGAAGAAAATGAAGTGAAGCGAGTTAAAAATCGATGACAAGCTGTTCACGTCATATACAGCAGTAAGCATTTGCGTGCTGGAAAGTACAACAAAAGCCTATTCAAGAAGCCGTATCGGGACATATCTTCAACAGCTGCTGTTACACCAAGCGACACTGTAGGACGACTTGTGGCGCTGCAGGGCAACTGTGCGGCAACCGACAGCCCGCCTCCTACCTTGAAGCACTTGTCGATAACTTCATGGTTGAGACCGACAGCCTCGAAGATCTGGGCGCCCTTGTAGGACTGCAGAGTGGAGATGCCCATCTTGGCCATCACCTTGGCTATGCCGCGGGACATGGCCGCCACATAGTTCTGTCAAGCAAGGGTCAACATATGGTGAATCATTCACGGTTACATAAATTTCGTATGCTTCAATACCAGACAAACGGAAGAAGCGGCCGAGTTCAGCCACTGATGTCTCCGTCACATACAGGCAGAACCAAAGTTTGTTGTGCAGAACCAAAGTTTTCAAAACATCGCAAACTATTGTTAACGTGTTTGGTACCGAGCTGATACAAGCAGCCTCGGCCCCATTTATCACCGGAGAGGCCATGAGACTCGCAAGCAGCCCTCATGCTTAAAAAACAGACAGAGAAAAACAGCGTCTTGCTCCACTCCATCACAGAGCCATCACGTACGTTGAAGATGACCTCATCGGTGAAGGTTTCGTCCAGAACCTTCTCATCACGGAGCCCCGCCATGATCTCGAACACCATGTAGGGGCAGATGGCATCGGCACCGAAGCCCAGCAGCACGCACATCTGGTGCACCTCCCTGTGGAGGTGGACAGGTCGGCACATCTCTCATCTCAGCTCAGGTCACATCTGCACCGCGAAGATCAGTGGGCACGCCAGTAAACTGAGCACAGTTGGCCAACGATTTGGGACGATCGGGCCTTAGCCGGTCGCTTGTAAGCCAGGCGCATGAGGTCCAGCTATGCATAGCTCTGGGAACATAACTAAGGCTGTGACATTTTGCGTGAGTCTATTGTGGGCCATAGAGCCCGGTTGCAAAATGTCTAAATTAAGGCTAATATCACTCAATTTTCTACTTTGCAAGTTTGTTGCCACGAACAGAAACTGGTTTATTTTCAGTAAGTTCGCTCTGGCATTTGATTAGCCACCGTCTGGCCACTAGCCACTAGCCACCAGCCACTAGCCACTAGCCGTCGTCTCACCTGGCCTCGCCCGTCTCCACGATGAGGCCGATCTTCATGCGCTGCCTCTCCTCGATCAGATGGTGGTGGGTAGCGCCCAGCACCAGCAGCGGGCTCACCGGTACGCTGCGGAGCGGCACACACCGTCACGACCACACTGTCCGGGGGACAGACCACTCCCGGTCGGCCCGTACTGCCTGGCAGCCCTCGCCAGACGCGTGACGCTGTGGGGGGGGGGGGGGGGGCGGCACACACCGTCACGACCACACTGTCCGGGGAAACAGACCATCCCCGGTCGGCCCGTACTGCCTGGCAGCCCTTGCCAGACGTGTGACGCTGTGGGGAGCGGCGTGGGCCGCTGCGCCGCAACGTAATGGAGAATGCGATGGCTGAGGAGAACGCCTGAATGTGAATGTGATGTTTCAAGTGCGTGCGGAGAGAATATGCGTACAGAGGAAAGATACATACAAGTTAAGGGTGAGGGGATGAGTAGCAGTCAGGGCCTGGAATCACTGAAAATGGTGACCCTAGTTTGCATGCCCAGCCTTCGAGATGCTCCCTACCCAAGGCTTGTGACACCCAGTTATCCCCGAACAGACAACCCGTCTGCGTCCCCAGTGCAACCCTCGCCATCGTCCCTGCGCCATCCCCGATGGCGTGCCGGGTGTAAGGGTGCCGTCCAGTCTTCTCCCGCCGGGAGCCACAGCCCCTGAGCCTCCCTGCTGTCCGACCACCGCCGCAGTCTGCCCCCGCCGGGAACCACAGCCCCTGAGCCTCCCTGCTGTCCGACCACCGCCGCAGTCTGCCCCCGCCGGGAGCCACAGCCCCTGAGTCTCCCCGCTGTCCGACCACCGCCGCAGTCTGCCCCCGCCGGGAACCACAGCCCCTGAGCCTCCCTGCTGTCCGACCACCGCCGCAGCAGTCTGCCCCCGCCGGGAACCACAGCCTCTGAGTCTCCCCGCTGTCCGACCACCGCCGCAGTCTGCTCCCGCCGGGAACCACGGCCCCTGAGCCCCCCCTCCCCCCCCCCCCGCTGTCCGACCACCGCCGCAGTTTGCTCCCGCCTGGAACCAAAGCCCTGAGCCTCCCCGCTCCAGTGCACCTTCCCAGCAGCAGCTGGGCGTCATCCCGACCCCCGGGGTTACCGCCCCCACCTTCTCAGCACCAGCCGGCCGTCATCCAGCCCACCGTCCGGGGTTACCACCCCATCTTCCCAGCACCAGTCGGCCGTCATCCAGCCACCGCCCGTGGTTACTGCCCCCATCTTTCCCAGTGGGCAGCCGCTGTCATCCAGCCACCGCCCGGGTTACCACCCCATCTTCCCAGCACCAGCCGGCCGTCATCCAGTCCACTCGCCCGTGGTTACTGCCCCATCTTCCCAGTGGCAGCCGGCCGTCATCCGCCCCACCGCCCGGGGTTACCGCCCCATCTTCCCAGCAGCAGCCAGCCGCGGCTCGCCTACCGTTCGGGGGCCGGCCGCGCGGTCAGAGAGCACGATCAGCTGGTAGCCGTCCTTGGCGGCCTGGCAGGCGGCGGCCGGCCACACGGTCGATGGTGGACAGCATGCCGCGCGCACCCTTGTCCACAGGGTATGTGACGTCGATCACGCACTTCTGCGGCAGGTGGAGAGGCGTGTGGACATGGTGACACGTGACAACGATGTTCGATGCGACGGAACAAGCGGCTGCCGAGAGCTGGATGAAATCTTCGAGTGCACCACTCAGGGCCGCATTTCAGAGAACAAAACAATTATGTTACTCGGAGGTTAAAATAATGCCAATCCATCCTATGAGTGATGGTAATGCACTGCTAATTGTTGATGACAGAACAGCATAGAAACGATTCATCATGACCGCTTCATCAAACAAAACCGTCGGGCCGTTCCCCCACTGCAGGTCAGCCCGGCGGCCGCCTGCCAAGCTGACCTTCCAGTGGTTGTACTTGCAGTCCTTGATGACCTGCATGTCGCTGACCGAGAGGATGGGCTGCTCCAGGTACAGCCGGTTACACTGGCGCTCGCTCGGCTGCAGGATGTTGTGCTCCGGCCCTGCACACACAGTCACACAGGGCGGGGCTGTGGGTGGGCTGACCCAGACATGGCGGCGGTGGTGCGGTCAGCACGCCCGGCGGCTAGGCATACCATCTCCTCCCCCCCTTCTCCTCTCTCCCTCGGTGGCAGCGGCGGTCACACAGCCAAGTCCAGCTGTATGAATGAATTGCGTTGAACGGAAGCACCGTGAGACCGTGCCATTTTTGCAGTGTGAATTAACGTGGTAAATGCCACGAATATGCGCGAACGAAACTGTCTTCCAACATACTCGTGGATCTTAAACGACTAACATTCCTGTAAAGCAGTAGAGTTAGCCCAACCGTCATTCCATCATCCCCCTCGAGGAAAACATCCCAAAACCACGCATGATTAAACCAGCTGGACGTTCTTGGGACATCAGTCTTTGGTATGACATTTAGGAAGAGCACGATAGCAATTCATTTCCCCGGTTGCCCGTTTATGTCAGCCACATGTGATGCATGCTTCAACCTCTGATAGGTCCGCACTTACATCAGCACCATCAGTTACAGCTGGCAATACGATAGTCCAAAAGTTCAACTGAGGTTATTTGTTTGTGCCGCGGCCGGTGTCTCGCTTACATCCAACATTCCGACTGGAGATACGGCTGCATAAACCGTCTAGGGCCGACACTAACCGCTCCCATCCCATTGCAATGACGAGATCCATCTTCAAGAGCCACGCCTCCCGCAGCCCCCTCCTCCTGGTCCGCTGATCCTCCTGCTCCGGTCCTGACACCACCACTTCCCGCCCCCGCCCCCCCCCTCCTCCTGTGTCCGCTGATCCTCCTGCTCCGGTTCCTGACAATATCCACTCACTTCCCGCCCCCGGCCCACCCCCCTCAACCTCCTAGTCAACTTCACCGATGGGGCAGGCCATCCGACAATGACGAATCTTCTCCGCGGAACGGATCGATGGGGCGGGTTGGTGACCTCTGCGCGAACAGCTGCTTGAAGTAGCTGTAGAGAGCGGCATGTACTGCGACAGGCAGGCCAGCGGAGCGTCGTTGCCCATCGAGCCAGCGCCTCCTTCCTGCGGACGACGCGAGCGCACGTCAGCCGAGCTTCTGCCGCCATCTCAACGGGCTGGCCGCACGCGGAATGACGGTGTTTGGCACGGCGGAAGGGCCGAACAGACACGATGGCGGCAGTTCCGGCCCGGTACCAGCCCACGCCGTGCACGTGATGATCATTAAACCCGGTATATTTGTACAAGCTGTCTGTACCGTGACAGGATGTGATGCACCAGGAGGATGAGTTTCACTCCAGGTCGTTATGACGCGGGAAACCGGTCCCCTGGCGCCCATCACAAACGTGAAACACCTGGCGTTTCTGCATGTCCGGGAATTCACTCAGACGTATTAGACCACCGTGGACAGTTACCGTGACAGTGTTCAGCTGCAATTCCGATTACTTCTGACTATAGGGTGATACCGTGGGGCGCACACCTTTCAGCACCACGGGATATCTCCCTGGCGCGTGGCACTGCTGACAACTCCCACGCCACGGAGTCAAAGGCCGGCCCGGCTCGGATGCCTGGCGCGACCGCGAGAGACGCATGGCGCTGACCCTCCGCCGCTGGCGCGCGCCGTGCTCACTTGGTGGTGACCATGGGCAGCAGCAGCAGCGTGATGGTCTCCACGGTGAAGCCAAACATGGCGAGCCGGCGGTCGCCACCGAACATGCGCCGCATGTCGGCGTGCGACATGGAGGCCAGGCTGGTGGCGCCGCTCGGGACGCGCTTCAGGTCCAGCCGCGGCGGCTTCAGCGACACCGACGGCTTCTCCCGGTGCGCCCCGTGCAGGTCATCCAGGGTCACCTGACGGCCGGTAGGGCGAGTGAGGCGGACGGGGTCTCCGGGTCAGAGCAGGTCATCAAGGGTCACCTGACGGCCGGCGGGGCGAGTGAGGCGGACGGGGTCTCCGGGTCAGAGCAGGTCATCCGGGGTCACCTGACGGCCGGCGGGGCGAGTGAGGCGGACGGGGTCTCCGGTCTGAGCAGGTCATCCAGGGTCAACCGGTAACCGGCGGGGCTGAGGAGCGGACGGGGTCTCCGGGTCGAGCAGGTCATCGGGGTCACCTGACGGCCGGCGGGGCGAGTGAGGCGGACGGGGTCTCCGGTCAGAGCAGGTCGTCCGGGGTCACCTGGTAACCGGCGGGCGAGTGAGGCGGACGGGGTCTCCGGGTTGAGCAGGTCATCCAGGGGTCACCTGACGGCCGGCGGGGCGAGTGAGGGAGGAAGGGGTCTCGGGTCAGAGCAGGTCGTCCGGGTTCACCTGGTAAGGCGGGGCGAAGTGAGGCGGCGGGGGGGTTTTTGAGGCGCGGCGGGGGGGATGCTCCGGGTCTGAGCAGGTCATCCAGGGTCACCTGACGGCCGGCGCGGGCGAGTGAGGCGGACGGGGTCTCCGGGTCTGAGCAGGTCATCCAGGGTCACCTGACGGCCGGCGGGGCGAGTGAGGGGCGGGGGTCTCCGGGTCAGAGCAGGTCGTCCGGGGTCACCTGGTAACCGGCGGGCGAGTGAGGCGGACGGGGTCTCCGGGTCTGAGCAGGTCATCCAGGGTCACCTGCCGCGGGCGAGTGAGGCGGACGGGGTCTCCGGGTCTGAGCAGGTCATCCAGGGTCACCTGACGGCCGGCAGGGCGAGTGAGGCGGGCGGAGTCTCCGGGTCAGAGCAGGTCGTCCGGGGTCACCTGGCGGCCGGCGGGGCGAGTGAGGCGGACGGGGTCCCCGGGTCAGAGCAGGTTGTCGGGGGTCACCTGGTAGCCGGGCGGGGCAAGTAAGCTGGGCGGGGTCTCCAGGTCAGAGCAAGTCGTCCAGGGTCACCTGACGATGAGTGGGGTGCGAATGGTTTCTTGGTCGTTTGAAGTCATGCGCCGTGTCACCTGGCGATGGGTCGGGGTGAGACGGAGGCCTCCCGGCACACAGAGGTCATCCCGGTGACGGGGGGGAGGGGTGGTAGCCGGATGCTCTTTGCTAGTCAGCACGGGTCATCAAGGGTGTGCTGGAGAGGGCCGGGGGTTTAACAAACGGCTTCTGATAAAGAATGGGTGAGAAGTTCTGGGCGATACGTCGGCCCGGATAATCGCCCACGGGTACCGCCGGATTATAACGCTGAGTTAACTACCGAATTGCTACACTTTGTAGGTGAGAGGGCATGTGCGGAAACGCAGTGAGATGGTTCCGACGCGAAACATATATACATGTGGGATTACGATGGAGAACGCTGTCCACAGCAAGCAACAGCAATCTCACGCTCATGACGCTGGTAGTTTCAGCCGCTCCATCACAGGGCAGTGAAATTGGCTCGCAATGTTTGCTCCCATAAATCCTCGGCCATATTTAAGGAGCGGACGACTCGGTGCTAAATCAACCACGCGGGAACAGCCAGCGTGTCAAGCCGTGCAGACCGTGGACAAGGCTGTCTCGCCATCACCCTCCG
>NW_023596746.1:5415398-5444572 GCF_011947565.3 Pollicipes pollicipes
CTGGGAGGGGCGTGAGTGACCCTCGCGGAGGACGGCGCAGCGCGCTGTCGGACCTGGGAGGGGGCGTGAGTGACCCTCGCGGAGGACGACGCAACACGTTGTCGGCGCCGAGAGGGGGCGTGCCTGACCCTCGCGGAGGACGACGCAACGCGTTGTCGGCGCCGGGAGGGGGCGTGCCTGACCCTCGCGGAGAACGACGCAACGCGTTGTCGGCGCCGGGAGGGGGCGTGCCTGACCCTTGCGGAGGACGACAGACCGCACTGTCAGCGCTGAGGGGTCACTGGGGTCACTGCCAGCACTGAGAGGCCTGAGGGGGCGCTGCCGACCCGAATGTCGGCGCTATGGCCCAAGGACTTCACCGTCTGCCTGCGGAGGTTGTTGTCATTGCTGTGGACAGCAGCACGATACGGTGAGGATCTCGGCATGTAATACCATACGTCTGGTGAGGATATCCAACTCGCGTCTAAGGGCGCCAGTGTTAGCAGTGTGCCGTCCCCGGCCGCTACCAGCATCCAGCCTGGGCTTTAAAACCAGACGCCTTCACAATGGGAGGTTGGTATGGACTTTAAGCACGATAAGGATTATCTGCTAATGCATATGTGTTTTTCTCCGGTCCCAAAATCCTCAAATAGATACACTAAAGGGAAAACATCGGTCTAAATGAACACGTGTCTGGGTGACCGGTGGAAAACAACGCGCTTGGGTGCAAGGGTCAAGTTAAAGAGAATGTTCCATATTTGAAGATGTTGAACCAATCATCAGATATAAAGAGATAAGCTCACTTAAAGGTGAGCTTATTTCACACTGACATACTGTTAAGTATAAAAACTGCTCTAGACGCACAAGTTATCCGTTTAGTAAATATGTCCCTCAATACGTTATTGGCTGCGTTATCGTACCTCGTACAACATTGAGAGCCCATTGATGACCGTTATGTCTGGAAATCGCGATCACGAGCGCCAGATATGAACGACTCAAGAACTATATCTTTCTTGACCGTATCCGCCGCATGCGTAATGGATTGGCAGAATTTGAATGACGTCATGATGGCATTACGGATGCCTGGGTGACCTTGAAACAGTCTGCACAAAATCACTTTTGCGGGCGTGTAGTCCGGAAACTCGAGAGTCTTAAGCTTTAAGAAGGACGGGGTTGCGAACTGCATCGAATGATCTTCAAGATGGTGATTTCAGTTTAAAAACCCCGGGCAAATGCGGAACACTTTCTTAAACTCACCCTGAGATCTCGAAAACTAACAGAGCTAAAAGCATAAAACTCACAGCCTACATATGACTATATGCGGCATTCTGCGGAACAAACTTCAGGTCCATAGGTCGTGACCTTCTGGGAAAATAAGATCGCACGATACCAAATTTCAAGACCGGTGTCCGAAGTGCCTACAGACTCCTCACATAACCAGCTTAACCTAGAGAGCTTTTCCTAAGCAAAAGATGACTAGCGTTGGTTGTGAGATCAACAACCTCATCTGACCCTTAGAAAGTCAAAATGACCAAAATTTCTTCTTCGAGACTGAGTATTACTTTGGAGTATTCTACGGGGGAGATGCCCGCTGTCCGCTGCATGCTTGTGAAGGTTGAAGCAGCCTTCAGCCAAATGCGATCTACGTTGCGAACCTTACGACCTTAAATACGTGTAGGCCTATGCTCCTGGCAGGCCGCATACGTGTGCACACCTGCGCGTTGCCCACGTACACGCACTGCAAAGCGGTTGTGAACCTTTCAGTGAATTACAAACGCAGGTGTTTATACACACCATGAAATGCACTTCGTAATATCTTTAAAGGCACTTTGCGCTAGCAAAACATCAGATGACTTTAGATCTGGGTAAGTTGTTGTGGAATTGGTTACATCGAAGTAGCTCCGAATTCTACACGACGGGGTTCTAATTTTGTAGAAGCAGTCTGGGTTATGTGCGGTAGCGATGAGCTTGGAAAATCTTCAGATGACTACTTTCAATACCCGCATTTATGCCAATTTATTTTTGCAAAGTGAGGGAATCGAACGTGAACACCACCGGTCGGGTGGGATGGAAAATCGTCAGTTGAGCCTTGACTTTTTTTCAAAGAATAATTTCCACACGTTGCGGCGCGGCTACCGTTAAACTTTGCATGGTATAGGCATCTAATAGCACATCTTGACCTGCAGCAGACCAAAGTTGGGCTATGGCTGTCAACGAAGGCAATGCGTAGGGAACCTTTCAAGCTAAGAAGACAGTAAAGTGTTAGACGAAGCCACAACAGTTTGAACGACGGCTTCTTATACGATAAGACTATTCAGACTGGGATCCCAACAAATTTCGCTGGTCCTTTGGACATGCACAGTTCAAATCAAGTTCAAGAGAAACCGTGGTTTTACGGGATACCTGGCCTTTCGCTGGCTTGTTTTTGCTCATTTTGAAGTCCTTGATCATAGGGATGTCAATAGATTACTCTGTTGACCTTAATAAGGTCAGTGGAGATTACTGACCAACGTGGCCTTACTTAAAATTTTGCCCTGAGGAACATGCCGCCCACGGTAGTTCCTGGTGATGATTGCGCCCCGCAGCTCCGTCCTGCCCGTCCCTGCGCTCCTCGCAGCACTACCCGACCCCCGCGTATTCCTGAGCCCCACAACCCCGCCCCGCCAGCCCCTATGGCCCCGCAGTCCCACCTCACCTGTCCTGAGCTCCCGTAGCCCCGCCCTGTCTGTCCCATTGTCCCCACAGTCCCACCTCGCCTGTCCCTGAGCTTCGCAGCCTCGCCCCGCCTTTCCCTGTGCCCCCACAGCCCCACCCCACCTGTCCCCTGTCTTTGTCCCGCCTGACTTTGGGGTGACGACAAAAGCTGAATAAATCGATCATCCCTCACCATTCGAGCATGGAAATTCCTGCATGACAAAAAAACCAGAAACTGAAAAAGCGCGATAAGGGTTGTTTGTTACACATGTACCTTCGTCATCCAATAAATAACGTTTATAGCATTCGGTCGGGCAATGCTAAGCCTGAGGACGGCGAAATGAAGGCAGGGTTTCGCTGATCGCATGCGCCGTAATCCAGAACACCACTGAAACCCCGCGTCTGCCGAAACACGTCGCTGCTAGCAAAGGCAATGCCTAACGAAAGGACACGCAGATGGCTGGATCTCGAAATAAGCCCGCTCAACTTGGGTAACCCACGAGGGAAACACTGTAGCATGTGCCCATCATCACCAGGTGCGTCAACGTTGACGTGTGTGTGGTGTGCATTGATGCACCTTCTTACTCCCGACCCTTTCCGATGATTTAGCACTTGTACCTGTGAAGGATAGGAATACCCTCACTAAGTGCATATTGGAGATAACTAGATAGCGCGCCTACCTGTACTGAAAGTGGCACACGCTTGTGCTTGCAGCACGCTGTGAAATATCTCACCCCATAAACCGCTGCAATACATTAGCAATGCATGCCGCCTCAAACGGTTCCATCGCCTCCTTATCGCGTTATCTCATAGATTGGAGCTGAGACATGGGCTTTACCGCCTCAAAGTCATTCATCTACTGGTGCATTAGCGCTTGTGGGCTGTGGAGTGCTGTACTATTCATATGCAATTATCATAAACATTTGGAGCCAGAGGTTGCATCACGGGCCTGGCCCTGTCACAACTCACCGTCATCCGTTGGCTGTTGCAGCTACCGGTCGAAATGTACATCACCCCGGTGTGGCCACGGCAAAACTGGCCTTGTATGCAAAATGCGTCGAGGCATGTGTTGGCACTCACCGGAGTAAGAGGATTGTAAAAAGTGCGTGGATCAAGTCCGTTTTCAGAATGAGCGTAATCAGCAAACATGTGTTAAGCTGTCATGATAAGTGGATGTGCATCACGCCTCCCGCCCCTCCACCCCCATGTGCACTTTTCCTCGCCCCTAGTCTGTCATTGCATCAAAGAGCACCGTACTGTTGCAGGCCAATATGTTACCTGCAAAGAACTAATTCACATATACTAGAGGCAAGACAACACGACGATGAAGCGCAAAGACGATGAGCATAGGTGTTGTAGGACGGAATCAGGAGAAAGTGCGTGGTGACTGGCATGAAAATCCTGAATATCAACTGAAGACTGGTAATGGTCCAGAAAATTCACCCAGCCACCTTGGCGGGGGCGTTATTAACAAGTGCTAAACAGCCAGATCGAGCTCACTGTCAGTAATGCTTTATAAATCGCAGCGCGCATGTTACGAGATTAACTAACACGGGGATATGAATTCAGTTCCAGATAGCTACAAAGGAATCGTACATTGGCATTGAAAATTTACCCACGCTTGTTTTTGCCCACCTTGACACAACCTTTTTCAGAGATATGAGCGAGAAGACATCACAATCAAAATTGCCTCCAGGTATCCTAATCACCATATGCAGCGCAAAAACTGCTGGCCCTCTATCCGTGTCACCATGGACGAAAACTCTGACAGGCATTTAATCGATGCAGTTCGAGTGGCTATCGTAATTTGCGCCAAGGTGATCGTCTTAATATTGACTCGACAAAATGTTACCTTACTACCATTTGCGATGGTTTAAATCATTCTATCGTCGTTCAAATGGGATCATTCAATTCCTATCAGTATTCATCGCGTAACTACATTCCGTAAAGAGAGTATTCCGACGCTCCCACCTCGAGCCAGGTTGATCTCACATAAATACGGCACGCAGTCTTTTAGCAGCTCTTCGATGAAAATGAGGCCATCGCACAGCGCAAGTTTACGACAGAAAAGACCAGGTCTTGATCCCATGTAAGGATAAAAAAGACAATAATACGCTGATGGGTGCAAATGGAGCGTGTACACGTCAACGGCCATGGCGCTTAAGCCATAGAAATACCAGTGGCACTGACGATGAAACGATGGGGAACAGCCATAACACTCACGATCAGAGGGGTCCACCCGGCTCGGCGCCTCTGCGCTGTGCTCCTTCTAGTCAGATCAGGTGCAGACCCAGCCGACTTTTATCCCTTGTCGCGTCATAAACCAAATGTATGGCGCGAGCTAATATGCCCGGCCGTAATAGTGCTTGAGGAGGCGGAGGGAAGGGGGAGGGTTGCGGGCTGACCGCTGGCTCCTGCGGCATGAAGACAAGTTGTGGTGGTGACGCCATGCGATGAGCCTCTTTGGCAGGCGCTCATGTCGTAACGTAGTAACAAATTGTGTGGTATTTGATTTGTCAGCAAATACGGTCCGTACTGAATGAAGTACCAAAGTCCTGTGATATGGACTACCTGAGTACCTCCGATCTTCCGCCTTGGCACCGGATTCTCTGCCCTCGTCCTGGACTCCTGGTCGGTCCCCCATCTCTTTGCTCTGAACTTCCAGCCTCTTCGATCTGCCGCCGTTTTCTAGATGTCCCGCCTCGATTCGCACCGCTCCGTCCTCGAATCTCTGTCCCAACGCCCTGTCGCCCTGTTTTGGACCCCCCCCCGTCCCGACGCTCTATCGTCCTGTCCTGGACCCCCCCCCCCCCCGTACCGACGCTCTAGATCGTCCTGTCCTGGACCCACCCCCGTCCCGACGCTCTATCGTCCTGTCCTGGACCCACCCCCCGTCCCGACGCTCTGTCGCCCTGTCCTGGACCCACCCCCCGTCCCGACGCTCTGTCGCCCTGTCCTGGACCCACCCCCCGTCCCGACGCTCTATCGTCCTGTCCTGGACCCCCTCCGTCCCGACGCTCTATGGTCCTGTCCTGGACCCCCCCCCCCCCCCCGTCCCGACGTTCTGTTGCTCCCTCCCCGGACTCACCCCCGTCCCGACGCTCCGTCGCCCTGTCCTGGACCCACCCCACGTCCCGACGCTCTATCGTCCTGTCCTGGACCCACCCCCCGTCCCGACGCTCTGTCGCCCTGTCCTGGACCCACCCCCCGTCCCGACGCTCTATCGTCCTGTCCTGGACCCCCTCCGTCCCGACGCTCTATGGTCCTGTCCTGGACCCCCCCCCCCCCGTCCCGACGTGCTGTTGCTCCCTCCCGGACTCACCCCCGTCCCGACGCTCCGTCGCCCTGTCCTGGACCCACCCCACGTCCCCCACGCTCTGTCGTTCTGTCCTGGATTCTCAGCTACGACTTCCACCGCCCCGTCCTGTACTCCCTACCCCCGGCCGTTCTCTTTCCGTCCTTGACTCTCCGTCCCTGTTCTTCGTCACTCCGTCTGGACTTCCCAACCGGGCTCTCCACCGTCCCGTCCCAGCACCCGCAGCTCGCATCTCTCGACTCGATCTCGGCCCGCCCCGGGAGAGGGCGGCCGCCCGCTCCTCCATCAGCCGCCCAGCGGGGCACCGGCAAGGTGTCAAAATGTTGATTGCGCCCAGCGGGATATCCACGAGTAAAAACGCATAAAATTAGACAAAACGTCGTAAATAGCCAGTGCAGTGCAACAATTCGTCAACACCTTTATTAAGTCGTGGAGCCGACCGCGCGGGGATGGGGTCGCCGGGTCGGCGCGCCGCAGGAGCTCCGTCGCACGGACCAGTGGAGGAGACAATGGCGGTTGTTATTGCCCGTGGAAGAGACATCGAGCAGAGATTATCACAGAGTAGGTGGAAGGAGAGCAGGGCCGCGTAGTGGAGGTATGTCAGCTGGCGATGTGGAAAGTTCCGGAACACTCGATGAGCTGAGGACAGTGGGATATCCCGCATGCGAGGATCTAACCTGTCGCCAACAGAAGACCGTGTCCAGTTGTCTACGATTCACCCCGCCCAACGGCATTGGATATAAGGTGCGGGGCTGCTAGTGGTAGTTCCGTCTTTCTCCGCTGGTGGCGCGACAGGCGCGGCCGCTGGCTGGACACCGTCCCAGGGGGCAGTCGATCACGAGTCCTCGACCATCCATCACTGGCTCAAGATGACGAGGCACGTGCTGACCCTCCTGCTGTGTCTCACTGGTAAGATGACGAGGCACGTGCTGACCATCCTGCTGTGTCTCACTTGTAAGATGACGAGGCACGTGCTGACCCTCCTGCTGTGTCTCACCGGTAAGATGACGAGGCACGTGCCGACCCTCCTGCTGTGTCTCACCGGTAAGATGGCGAGGCGCGTGCTGACCCTCCTGCTGTGTCTCACCGGTAAGATGGCGAGGCGCGTGCTGACCCTCTTGATGTGTCTCACCGGTAAGATGGCGAGGCACGTGGCGCTATCGTTTGCTGTGTGCGACGTTTCCAGTCTGGATACATTAAGTCTACCTTGTTACGCACGCCCGCCCCCACTCATGTTGATGACATGATGCCAAGCATGCCTAGCATCTCATTGGTCTCGTTTAAATGCTATAATACTTTTCGAAGACACCAGTGAAACACATATCCACTATTTGATAGGCCATTTTGAATATAAGCTACACATCATGCCTTGTGAAAAGGTGAATCTAAACAAGACATGAAGTTACGTTTGGGGCAGCTACGATAGCAGCATCACTTGCTCATTTGCTCATCCATTGATCTTGATGATAAACGCATGGCAGGAAATTGGATCACGGAGATAAAAAAGGATTACAGGGTATGCCAGTTCGTTGTGCTTCACCCCACGAGAAGAGCACAGCCCAGCCCCAAGACCATCATTGGACAGGATAGTGATTACCAATATTGATTTTGATTGACGCGCGTTTAATAAACCTGGCTCGGGCAGGCCCGCATGCGTTTTGAGTCGGGGAGGGGGAGACGCACGCAGTGAGGGCGTACAACGTGCGGTCCAGGGATGAGGGGTGACACCTGGGCTGTTGTACGGGCAGACTGCGGGCAAGCGAATTTCCTCGCTTTCACAACTCATTTGCAGCGGACCGTCCAGTACTTCATTCCGTCTCCATCACGGTTTGTCAGGCTGCAGTTCAGGTGAGCACCTGTTTTGTGTTGGTGATTTTAACGCATATGGAGCGGCGATTCGTTTGGCGTCGTCTTTGCCAACAGTCTTGCAGTCACAGTGTGATCATTTGGCGTGCGTTTGCTGAGCATGTGCCTGATGGGAGGCGAGCATGCAGCAGTAATGCCTGATGGGAGGCGAGCATACAGCAGTGGTGCCTGATGGGAGGCGAGCATACAGCAGTGGTGCCTGATGGGAGGCGAGCATACAGCAGTAGTGCTGTCATCATGACGGTGCATTAGTCGACAGCGTTGCGGCCGAAGATAGAGAGCAAAGTGGTAACATTTCAAGTGTTCAAGATTTTATGGATGTTGAAAACCTGCTTTTTGGATCGTGACTTTGGAAAATTTTTGGAAAGCTCCCAGGACGCCCCTTTTCCGTAGTTGCCCAATGTCTTTGCTACAAGTGATTACGGAATTAAAATTAACAAACTCCGCGTGGATGGTTACACCATCCATACTATTCGGCAATGGATGACAGTTGTTGCGGATAAACTCATGGCAAGAGAAATGTTCAAGTCGCTGGTACCATCTTGTCGCAACGCGTAAATTTCGGTAAGATTCAGCAACTTGAGACAACAGGATGCGCGTCCAAAGCGCTCAAAGTGCACGTCCACAAAATATCCACTTTGAAGGTTTCACTGCGTGGTGCTTCTTGCTTTGTTCGTTCTCACGAAACCAATTCTTTTAAGATAACGCAATGTAAATTTAGCAAAGATAGCTTCTTTTTTTGAGGCTCTCTTAATTTGCGGGCTAGCCTGACCGTCGCGATCAGAGCTTCACTTTAATGTTAAATGCTAGATCAGGCCCAATATCGTACAAAAATGATGCAAATTTCGTCCGTTCAAAGGTTCCTCCTTTCAATTTCAGCACAGGCTATTGAAAGCTATTTCTGTCGTTCTGCTCCGCTGTCTATCGATTTAATCGTCTCCATCGCATCGTTTATTGGCAATAACTCTCATTAAGCGATAGATTATGAAGTGCGGGACAGCTCAATCGATAAGTGTCTCAAAGTTGTTTTCAAGACAATGTCCTCTAATCGCTGGTGTGGACAAACACCAACAGACCACGATACATTTTGACAATTTCAGCGTCCGAATAGAGCCATATATATAATGCTTAATAAGAGTAATATATATATATATATATATATATATATATATATATATATATATATATATATATACGTGTGTGTGTGTGTGTGCGTTTTTTTAATCGGATGGTTTAATAAACACTGGTTGTTAGAAATAAGCGTGACTTTGTTATTTATCATCTTCCGAAATATATTTCTTATCTGGCGCACTAAGCGCTTGCTTTCTAGACTGTCCTGGTCTTGGGATAGACGCAACACCCGTTGCGAGAGGAGTACAGGAGGTTTGAATTCCTGTTACACTTCACATATTCCTTCAGCGTTTCGTCAACCGTTTGCATTTTCTAGACATATAACCCGAATCACATTTATCGCACAGAGTAAGGTGAGGCAACACCCACCAAACTTTGTGATTAACTGATAGAATGTCTAGCTATTCTTCTTCGGAAAAGTCAAGGCTACAACGCCGTAGGTTGGATGACAAATATAAAGCGCAGCGTATTTGTTTTTTCATTTTTCATTATTCACAAACACGCAACACGTACTAGGCACCCACAGGTAATACAAAAATGATTTCGTAAGTTGTTGAGTAGGCCGTTCGAAACGAATTCGTCTTGATAAAGGCATGTAGCCCAAATATCCCGTCAATCTCTCCATTCTCCTGCTGATTCTGCGGGGAATAAGGCTGTTTATACTGTGCCGGCAAAAAACAATGGAAACTAATTTCAAATAGTAAATTTACCTCCCAGTAAAGTTACATATTTTTCCAAGTGCACAATACGTGCATGCTAGCTTCGTCCGGGGATCAAATCCAGCGTGGTTACGGTTCCCCCGTAGCCGGCTGGGGTTCCCCGCGCGTTGACTTGCCTGTTGGTAGATGGGTCCATGGCGCCTATGTATGCATACAGCGTCGAGCACAAGTAGCTGCCTGACATTGCGGCACCTGTTAACGATTGTAAGGGCATCTACCAGCTGTTGCCTGGTAACTCGCTGGGCATGGTGGAGATTTCATATTCGTTTTTGGATTGCCGTGCCGAACATATGTTGTGATGCATCTACTGAGTAATGTGGTCGTCAATCCGGCGCAATGGCAGTTCGGGTGGAGGGCAGGCGTCCGAAAGGGCGCTTGTCACTGTGTAGTACGTTGGATTGTTTGAGAAGGCGTGTGTCACGAGCCGGTTGTTTTCCATAAGCGGGGACCGTGTGACGGACTCTGGTAGGTAATTAACTCTATTAACTTAATTAAGATAATTAACCTCAGCTGATGCCCTGGCGACGCCTCAGCTGGTGCCCTGGCGACGCTCAGCTGGGGCCCTGGGGACGCCTCAGCTGGTGCCCTGGCGACGCCTCAGCTGGTGCCCTGGCGACGCCTCAGCTGGTGCCCTGCGACAGCCTCAGCTGGTGCCCTAGCGACGCCTCAGCTGGTGCCCTGGCGACGCTGGCTTGCCGCTGACCTAACCCTGGGCTCCTGAAGATTGATCAGATGACCTTTTCAACCGGCCGTGTAGTCCTGAGACATGGTATTCTTGAAGTACAGCTTGTTGGGCTGAAATGTCTGCAGTAGCAGCAGTACGGGCTCGGGCAAGTTTGGTGATATCTCCGCGCATGTCTTGATCGACTGCTGAACAAGGTAACTGTTAATGGCCACATTTTGTTACACTCTGCAACTCTCAAAGCGCAAAGTTTCCTGATGACCAATGTCTTAACAACCTGTTCGCATAAGTTTAATAATAACCACTTTTGGTATCCGTGGTTTTTGATAAATGTCATATTTTTTTAGTACTTAATCCATCCATTTTTATCTTGTTTCTTGTTCGTAGAGCCTGTAATCTTTGTATGGTTAAAGCTGATGGAACATAAAAACGTCAATTGGCGTTGCAGTTACTTGGACTCTTCTCGCATTGGTTTTGAGTTCTTCCATCAAACAAACACAGCCCAGAAGTAGGGCAACTTATTCCGCAAAGATCAAACTACATCTCGAAAGGGTTAATAAGCAAAACGAAGCCGCTGCGATCTTAGCGACCAGGTGGTTTAGAGAGAGAGAGAAGAGAGAGAGAGAGAGAGAGGAGAGAGAGAGAGAGAGAAGAGAGAGAGAGAGAGAGAGAGGAGATGAGAGGGGAGACGAGAGAGAAGAGAGAGAGGAGAGAGAGAGAGAGAGAGAGAGAGAGAGGAGAGAGAGAAGAGGAGAGAGAGGAGGAGGGAGGGAGAGAGGAGGGAGAGGAGAGGAGGAGAGGGAGAGAGAGAGAGAGGAGAGAGGGAGAGGAGGAGGAGAGGAGGAGGAGGGGAGAGATGAGAGAGAGAGGAGAGAGGAGGGAGAGAGAGACGAGAGAGAGGAGAGAGGGAGGGAGAGAGTGGAGAGGGAGAGAGAGAGAGAGGAGAGAGAGAGAGAGAGGAGAGGGAAGAGAGAGAGAGAGGAGAGAGAGAGAGGAGAGAGAGAGAGAGAGAGAGAGAGAGAGGAGAGGAAGAGAGAGAAAGAAGAGAGAGAGAGAGGAGAGAGAGGGAGGGGAGGGAGGAGAGAGACAAACAGACGAACAGACAGACAGAGAGACAGAGGAGTTGGGGTGAGGGGTGAGGGAGAGAGAAATATGTGCATATATATTCAAGTGTGCACTCATAAATATACGCGAGAGCATGGTTAAGGACGCCGCTGGTCTGTGTGCCTCCCCTCTCACGTGATGACGCTGCTCGAGCAGGGGCGGACGTGAGCGGTCCGTCAGGGCTGGTCTGTGTGCCTCCCCTCTCACGTGATGGCGATGCTCGGGCAGGGGCGTGGGCGGGTGTGTGCGGTCCGCCAGAGTTGGTCTGTGTGTCTCCTCTCTCACGTGATGGCGCTGCTCGGGCAGGGGCATGGGCGGACACGTGCGGTCCGTCAGGGCTGGTATGCGGCCAAATCTGCGAGTCGGCCGGAGCCAACAGCAGCTGCTCGTGCGTGCCCGGCTGGGCGCTCGCCGCCGACAAGCAGACGTGCGCAGGTGGGCTGCGTGGAGAACACGGAGGGTGTGGGGGGTGTGGAGCTCAGCGGTGTGTATGGTGAGAATGTGGAGCTGCTGGGGGTCAGGAGGTCCTGTGGGAAATTTCCGCAGCTATAAGTTCTCTTGAAAGTTCGTAAAAATGTATTTCAGGCTTGTGCTCGTGCCGATGCATGAAAACTGGCGTGCCAGTTTCCTATTCCAACAACGATTTTATGTCATACTGTATGTTATGATTTTTTTCTGCAAGCATGTTTTCGATTAAGTGACTTTAAAAGTACGTTGATGTCCGACGCATGTTGCGATCCATTCGCTATCCCGAGGCATCGCAAACGAGCTATCACGGTTTGGAACGTCCAGCATAATCTGTTACATGGCAGACTGTGAACCCACCGTTATGACAAAATACGTCTTCATGTAGCACTGAAATCCAGTTGCTTAATGTGCTTTGTTCTCTTTGAAGCCGCAATCTGGCAGCAGGTTTCACCATGCAACTATGCAACTCAGTGTGATGGCAACGCGCTTCCATATGCTACAGTTTCTAAGAAGGCGCTTTGCTACAAAGTGGAAACGAATTTCTTTGACGAACATCCTGCCAAGGCAGACTTCAACGAGACGGTGCGGGGCTGCGAAAAGTCTTGCAAAGAGAAGAAGGCGCATTATAGCGCCCAGGGCCGGTAAGTGTTCGCTCCTATCGGTATCAATATTGAAGCTTGGAGCTGCTGTCGAACTGGCAAACCAGTGTAAATACGTAGGATGTGGGGCACAAGGGAGGGCGTGACTGCCGGATGTTTCACGTTTACATTGCAAAGGCTCCGCTCGGCTGATATTTATGTTGACGTTCCATACGTGATCCGCCGATATCCAATTCACATTTTTCTACCAACAGGCTGGGCTGTCGCTGTCTGGACTTCTTCGAGGTGGTCGCTTCTCTGGACGTGCTTACCTTACAGCCGAAGAGAGCATGCGACCGCCTGCGGGAATCCAGCTGGCGCGTGCGTTTCTTGGCCGACCCGGCCGTGGCAGACCGCGTCCGTGGCGCCGCCCAGCGGCCGGCCGCCGCACCAGCCAGCCCGGCCGTACCGCAGCGACCGGGCGGCGTCCGTTCCAACACCTTCCGCTGGGGGGTGAGCCTGTCGCGCGACATGGACAGGCTGCGTGGCGATACCACCATGGGCCGACGCAGGGAGATGAGCCAGCACGGCCTAAGCCACCACAACCACCAGCAGCGCGGCGGCACGCCGCACCCGGCCGCCCGGTCGACCGGCGCGCTCCTGGCGGCGGCCCGCCGCAGGCTTGGCTGCCAGTTGGCTGGCGGCGGTGTAGGTGGCGCTGGCGTCGGGGCGCGCTGGTTGTGCAGTCCACAGGACTCTGGAATGTGATGTCTGGAATTGGAAAAGGTGCAGTATGGCGTGTGGAGATTTCCACCGCATAGGGGCAGTAAGGTTGGGGCTTCGTGTTCGTCACGGGGAACAGAGCCGAGATGCTCCAACTTTACCGGATATAACATTGCGCCTTATTGGCGTTGCTCGCAAAAACGCTCCAAAATATGCGGTGTCCTAAAGCGATGACTCCTGGTGAAGACAGCGCCAAGAAGGACTGAGTGAAGGCGTCATGTGGATGTAGATAAGGGCGGACGAATGAGACGCAAACGGGGATAGAGCACCTTTCAAACCTAGAATGGCAAAGGAAATGTAGATAAATGCGATCGCACCAGTCCCACTGCGCTGAATTTCAGAGAACAGTAGCAATATCTGCAGTATTTTGAGGAGAGACGGCTGCGGCCGGCGACGAGTCTTGGAAGGCCTCATCATGCGCTTCATTCACAGGTCAGGAGAAGCTAGGATTCTACAATTTGCAAACAGTACTTTTTTACTACGATGAGTAGATTTCGAGATTGGACTCATCCACGCGCTCTGAGCAGTGTGGAATCGGTAGGCCATTTCTCATGAGAAAGCAATTTTAGCATCATCACATCAGAAGACGTTTGCTCAGACAGCCTGGCAACATCGATTTTTCACGACATTCTCCACTCGTGATGGATCCTACGTCCCAGAGGTGGATGTGGAGCGTGGAACACGCTCTCAGTCCTTTCGGTCTTTGCGGAGAATGTCTTCTGTCCTGTCAAATGCGTGTCTTATCAGCTAGCGGGATAAAGAGATTAAATCAGAGCATCTTTTGCCTTTAGATCCTCGTATTTGACAACGCACATCACATTTCAAAACGCAACACACGGCGCCCCTTCCCCCCCCCCCCTCTAGGGAGAAGATCAGGACGATGTTGTTCGGATCTACAAATGTTGCTTTGTAGATGGGCTGCCAAACGGGCTTCTGCTCTGGTAATCCTAAACGTCCCCCTCCCCCTCTCCTCCCCCACTCTGAAGAAAAATATCTGTGCAACGCCGCCAGACCCCGCAGACAATAAACTCAGCGCTTGAATAAACGGGCTGGGAAGATATCAACCTGGCATGTAGCATTTTTGCACGCGTGTATGATTGTGTTTCGGGATACGACGCGTATAATCACGGACCTAGATACAAAAAATCGCAGTCAGCACAGCAGTGAGGTGTTGTACACGTAGCACCTACGCGTCCTAAATCATTTCGCCCATTTGCATATCCCTATTGTTTTATTTTCTTTTGTTGCTGTGTTGTCTATAAATGCACACCAACAGTTCATTAACATATGCCGGCAAATGGTCGTCCATGTATCAGGAAGCAGCCCACGAAGGTAGCGTGCTGCACTGCGTCGGCGTCAGGGGCTGCTGCGACGGTCTGGTGTGATGCACTGATGTCACGCACACAATACAAACGTCGTGTCTCGAGCTGCGGTCTTGCCGACATAACGCATCACCTGACCCCTCAAGGAGGCTCTCCACCCATCCCGAATGCCGGCTGAATTGTCTCGAGGTCATGAGCCCTGGCTCAGCCATCGTGTGGAGCGTACGTGAAGAATCCCCGGCAACCACGCACTTTATGGGTCTCTACGCAGCCTTCAAGAGCAAGAGCGCTGATGCAGTTGAAGAGCAGTGTCGCTGTGGGACGCAATATAGCGGTGAAATAATGTGACATTCGAGTCCAATTCGCAGACCTAGCACAATCCAAACCAAAGCCAGGCAACCTTGCGAGGTTTTGAAAGCCGGCTCTAATAGCATGATCAACTGAAGCACGACGCCACGCGAGTACGTGTATTATTGTTGCTTTATATATGAGGCAGCCACAACAGCTAACATTCGTTCACTCCCATGTCATCCTACAACAGACTTGACTCGTAGTTCGCGTTCGCGCACAGTGACCCTGGGGTCCGGGAGACGTGTGTCGTGGGCTGCTTGGGGCTGGAAGACGGTACGCTGCGGGCTGCCCGGAGAGAAGCCCACAGCACGACAGCAGCAGGCACAGCAAGACATTAACTGCCACAGCAGGACACGAACAGCTACAGCGTGACAGCAGCATTGATGGACACGGTCCTGCAGTGACGAGAAACCGTTTATTCGTAATATAAAGCGGCTGCACTACTGCCCAAAACCGTGGACGTGCTTGACGCATCCCATGCTTTCCGCGCGCTCACACGAAGGTCAACACCGGCCATCAATCACCGCAGCCGTGGACTGAAACGCAGCAAATCGGAGAGACTATCCGGCCACACCAAACTCGGAAGCAATGCTCAGTGAGCCGACGCCTCCCATCACCGTCGGTGGCCTCGCTTGGTGACCATGGCAACGCTCATCACGGAAACCTTACCAACGCGGGTACGATCTGGGCAGGCGCTACGACACATCTAGACTTCTGAGCGCCGTTTCGAACGACTCTAAGCCGGCGCACGGCGGGCACCGAGACTGCACTACGTTGGCGTCCGGCCGCATGGAGCCTGCACCTCCCCTGCGCCTCACACGAACACGACCCACGGGGAACTAAGCTCACCGACGCGCTGCTCCAAGAGCCCTCGCGCAGCCGCGCCGCGCCCGCTACACTAGCGCCGCTGAGCGCCCCGACGGCGGCGGCGCGACTCAGACGGGAATCTCGTAGTCTTCGAGCGGGTCCCACTTCTTCTTCTCGCCCAGTGCTGGGATGCGGATGATGCCACCCTGGCCGGGCAGCATGGTGAGCCCCTGCGAGAGGAACTCGTCCACCTCGCGCGCCACCTGGCGGCCCTCCGAGATGGCCCACACGATGAGCGACTGGCCGCGCCGACAGTCTGCGGGGGGGGGGGGGGCGGGGGTCAGGGGCCATCCCGCCGGCGGAGAACCTGCGCGAGACGTCCGCACAACCGCACGTGCTGGTGGCCTAGTGACGCGCCCGTAGTGATCCGTGTGAAGGCAAGTGGGGACGGGGAATGTTGAAAGGGACGTGAGGAGGGTCTCAACGAGCGATGTGGAGGCCGGAGGTCGCAATCCGGGGTACGCGAAGCGATCCCCGCAGTTTGGTGCCAATAACGTTAAACCAGCTGTTTAAAGTGCACCTTTTGCCCAATCACTGACTAACCACGGAGCGCGAGGCACATCATCAGGAGTGGCGACCGCCGATACAGTTTCCATAACCATATCCATGACTGGAGACCGCATGACTGCTAAAGGCGGTCACACAGACACCACATCCGAGCCTCAGAGCCCAGTCCATGCTGGCTTCCTGCGGGAGTCAAGCGCACAGCACCCATCTGTGCCGGCATCTTGGACTAACTCAGCCACGCGGAGGATCGCGACGCGTTCACTTCGACTCTGAGGGCGCCATGACCAAAGCACTCGCCTTCAAACTGGGCGCACAAGCACGGCGCCGGCCGCGCGGCTCGGCACGCCCAGTCGTCTCACCTCCGGCGGCGAACACGCCCGGCACGCTGGTGCAGTACTTTCCGTCGGGCGTGCGGATGTTGGAGCGGCCGTCCTGCTCCAGCTCCATCTGCTTGATGATGTCGGCCTCCGGGCCCAGGAAGCCCATGGCCAGGATCACCAGGTCCGCTTTGAACACCTGCCAACGAGGGGAAGGGGGAGGGGGAGGTCATGACAGGCATTTGCTACGGATAAGCGCTTCTTGCCAGCCATACCACCTGATGAACTTTTCGCAAGCGAACCTCTCCTGATCGTGAGTCATTTCGTTGGCAGAGTGAACTTACGCCAATGTCTGCGTTCATCGCCAATGGCAGCTGAACCCAATGTGCCCTATGGGACCAAGCGCTACCTCACCTTAACTGACACGCAATGCATAGCAATGGTCGGAAATCCACCGACCGCATCGATACCCGATTTGCACCACAGCCACGCCCTCCAGTTTCCCCCGGCATTGTCCTCGCTCGCGGCCGCTCGGCGGCCGCACCTGTTCGGTTGTCAGGCAGCTCCTTGAGCTGCCAGCGGCCGTTGTCGTCCTTGACCCAGTCGACCCGGACCGTGCGGATCCCAGAGACCCGGCCGTTGTCGTCCGACAGGAACTCCTTCGACATGATGGAGTAGTGGCGCGGATCGTGGCCGAACTTGGTCTGCCGGCGACGGGTGATTTCGTGGTTTGTATACGTAGGTTAGCTGGGGGCAACATGGTCTATACGCATGATCTTATAGGTCGATTGGTGGTACTACTATGATGGCGTGTGCATACAGGTCAGTTGGTGCCCACTTCGTCTGCGCGCGTCTTTAACTGTTGAGAGCTCCGACATGACGCCCAGTGACGACAAAAGTTTAAAATATGTGCAAAAGTACTGAGGGTGCAAGACAGAAGTAGCATGAGTCACACCATGCTAAGGCTTTAAGATCGCCTGTGAAGAAACTCAAAAGTTCGTGGTACCGTCACGGCTACAGAATGGCAAAAATCAGACGTCAGTGGTGACCACCCTCGCACACACAGGAGCGTCATCGGTGAACAAGAGCAGTAGCGAATCAAAAGTCCTCCACAGATAGCATGACGCGGGGCCTCAGTGTCGATGGGGGGAGTATGACGTCATACCTTGACCTCCTCGTGTCCGTAGTCGACCCGGAACACCTTGGGCCACTCTGGCCAGGGGTTGTCGGGAGCGCGCGTGTCCGGCGGCTGCGGCAGGATCTCGAACGCCGTGATGGAGCGGGCTCCCTGGAACGTAGCGGAGCACAGGGAATCGTCAGCTGATGATGATGATGATGATGATGATGATTGGGGTTTAGCTGGGGCGAAGCAGAAGGGCGGAGCACGCCCCGCTTCTCGTCTCTCCTGCATCTTCCGAGTTGTTGTCATCCTTTGAAGTCCGCACTCTTCGCAGCCACACTGCGCAGCCAGTCCGCTCAAGAGCTCAGATTAGGTCAGCAGTCTAGGAGGGATTTCGCACTTTTGGCGACACCGACCATCCAATACGGAGTATTCGGCAAAACACCACACATGCCACAAATGAACAGACGGGCAGTCCACAGCAACATTGAAGATGTGTGAGTGCTGAAGTGAGTGAGCGTCGGAGTGAATTTTGGAGTGAGCGAGGAGTGAGTGAGTAAGTGAGTGAGTGAGGTGGGTGAGTGAGTGAGGTGAGTGAGGTGGGTGAGTGAGTGAGTGAGTGAGTGAGTGAAATGAGTGAGCGAGAACTCGAGTGAGTGAGTGAGTGAGTGAGTGAGTGAGTGAGTGAGTGAGTGAGTGAGTGAGTGAGTGAGTGAGTGAGTGAGTGAGTGAGTGAGTGAGTGAGTGGAGTGAGTGAGTGAGTGAGTGAGTGAGTGAGTGAGGAGTGAGTGAGCGAGCGAGTGAGTGAGTGAGTGAGTGAGTGAGTGAGTGAGTGAGTGAGTGAGTGAGTGAGTGAGTGAGCGAGCGGCAGTCGAGGCCCGCCCGCTCCATACATGTCGCAGCGAGGTGCCGATGCAGTCGTTGCCCGTGTCGCCGCCACCGATCACAATCACGTCCCGGTCCTTGGCCAGCAGGCGCGACTCGTCGATCTCGTTGCCCATCTGCTTCTTCTGCCACGTCTCCAGGAACTCCATGGCGAAGTGGATGCCGTCCAGCTTGCGGCCGGGGATCGGCAGGTCGCGCGCGGCCACGTGGCGCCCGTGCACAGAATTGTGGCGTCGTACTCGTCCATCAGCTCCTGCCAGGCCCCGATGCTGGCGTTAGTCTCCGTGGAGCTTGTCACGCGGGTTGGAAAACCCGCGAGCAGCAGCTGTTTTAAGGGTTCACAGCCAGTAATGGGAGTCGGAATGCTGAAGGCCGCAAAGGGTGGTAGCGCCCTAGCCCGGGACAGAAGCGAAACCAGTGTCAGGAATCCTCGTCCCCACCACAACCCACTTCCTCCTAGCCTCCGCCCATAGTCCCTGCCACGGCCGGCCAGGGCTGACCCCGCCGCGACCCTCAGCCGTCCCCTACCCACCTTCGGCTTGACATCAACACCAACAGTGCAGTTGGTGACGAAGGCGACGCCCTCGTCCTCGAGCAGGCGCACGCGCCGCTGCACCACCTCCTTGTCCAGCTTCATGGAGGGTATGCCGTACTGCAGGAGGCCGCCGATGCGGTCGTTCCGCTCCATGACGACGGCCGTATGGCCGGCCTTGTTGAGCTGGTGGGCGGCGGCCATGCCGGCCGGCCCCGCCGCCCACGATCGCCACGCGTCGGCCGGTCCGGGTCAGCGGGGGCTCCGGACGGATCCAGCCCTGGTGGCGGGAGGGGGGAGGGGGTCAGCGGCACAGGGCCGCGGGGAGCCAGCGGGCCGGGCAGGAGTACAGGGGTCGGCACTCAAGGCAAAATAAATGCGTCCGTCAGGCATAGCCAAACCACTCCTGCGATGAAGCTGTTTTACGCTGCGGAGTTAGTAAAAATAATGTCCCGATTCATCGACGTCCCAGCAAACGTGCTCCAGCATCAAAACAGACAGACGAAATATGCAGTGTAGAAGAAAACTGTAAAACGTTTTGCAGCAGCAGTACAGCCACAGTTTCCCAGTTCTAATTTCCATGGCTTCTGTCCGCGCAGTCGCCTCACCATTTCAAAGCCATGGTCGATGATGGCACACTCGATGTTCTTGATGGTGACCGGCGGCGAGATGATGCCCAGCACGCAGGCGCCCTCGCATGGAGCGGGGCACACGCGACCCGTGAACTCTGCCGAAGACCGGGCGACCGGTACCGCAGACGGAGGGGACGGGGGGTCCGGACAGCGCGTCTGGGCAGCGCGTTAGGGACGGGGGTCGGGACGGGGGTCGGGACGGGGGGTCTGGGCGGCGCGTTAGGGACGGGGGTTGGGACGGGGGTCTGGGCAGCGCGTTAGGGACGGGGGTCCGGACGGGGGGTCTGGGCAGCGCGTTAGGGACGGGGGTCGGGACGGGCGCCGGAGATTTCAACGCGTGAGATCGGATACTTGTGGAAAGGTTGGAAAAAGGGGAGCGAAGAGGCAGGCGTCAGCCTCCAAAAACTACCTAATTACGCGAACGACCAAAGTTATCGAGTTTTCTCCCCTCCGTATTTCAATAACAATCCACATCCACTTATTTACAGCATGTTTATGCATTTGCACAGATCATCAGGTCGACACCATTTTCTTTACAGCAATCGATCCTTCTCCAGACTACTGTCATACGCCCGAGCCTGGGACGGTCGCCGAGTAACGTCCAACTCACCCGGGAAGTTGTTGGTCTGCAGCAGATGGTCCAGCGCCTCCTGCCAGAGGCCCTTGTAGACGAGATCGTTCCACTTGGGGATGATGTTGCCCAGCGGACAGCCGGTGGTGCTCTGACACATCGGGGTGCCGCACTCCATGCATCTGCAGGCGGAGAGACAGCGGGTCTGGTGAGAGCGAGTCGCATTAGACAGCGGGAGGCACATTCACTTGGATCCGAGCCCATGTTTTCCGTAGGTGTTGACGTGTACCAATACCGACGTGATAGTCGTATGTATGACCTCTGAGGCTACTCTAGAGCTGTTTTAAGGGTGTAACGCCGCAGGAGCGAACTCACGGCCCATGCTTCACGTCTGACCAAATGTCGCGCCTGACATGCGGACGTGAACCTCGTTTTGTGTGAACTCACGACGCTGGCGCGGTGCCTTTCCCAGGCCTTTGGAGGGAACGAGTGACCGCGGCCGGCCAGCTGACGACGGTGTGACTGACCTAGCCGCCTGCCTGCGCAGCCCCTTCTTGACCGACTTGTGGCTGTAGATCTCGCCCCAGTCCTGCATCCGCTCGCTCGCCGGCCGGTACATCACCTTCTCGCGGTCGTACTTCATAAAGCCCCTGTCGACACCGTGCATGGTCACGTGACAAAGTATACGCAACAGTCTGAGGCTGATGCGTGTGAGGGCTGCAGCAGGTGAAATGGGAAAGCACCTTTTTCATGACATCGCAAAGAAATAAAAAACATTCGCAGGGAGCCATACAATCCATGCGCTCAAAACCTTGGCAAGACTATGCATGTAAATGTTGTAATTATTATGCTTTATCCGCCCTTCGCCGTTTCAATCTCCAATGGCATACTTTCTCCACGCATCTACTCTTGGTCCACACCACCATCATTCCACTCGCCTCATCTTGTCCAGCTTGACCAGGATCTTGGCCTCCTTCTCGGCGTCGGTGATGGCGTCCTCGATGTCCAGCACGTCCGGCTCCTCGTCCGACTCGGTCTTGGCCTCCTTGCGCTTCTCCAGCTGCTTCTTCTTGAACTCCGCCTCGGCCAGCTGGCGCAGGGCCCGCTGGTACTCGTACGGGAAGACCTGGAAGAGACACGGAAGCTGAGGTGACACTCGGCTCGGCATTCACGGCGGCCTGCCAGACACACTAGCTCGAACGGACGGGGTGCCAAGCAGTTCCCGATCGCGTTCCAGGCGGTGCACAGTCGCCGTTCCGAACCGGTCTGTGTCGCGAATCTCACCTTGGTGAACTTCTTGGCGTTCTCCGGCCAGTTCTCCAGGATTTTGAGCGCTACCTTGGAGCCCGTCTTTTCGGAAAACTCCCGCAGCAGGGCCTCCACGAACATGATGTCCTCGTCCTTGTCCATGGGAAGCAGGTCCACCATCTCCATGTTGCACTTCCTGAGACACGGGTCACACGTCAGTCTAGATGACCGGGAAGGTGGCCTGCGCTGAGCATGCGGGAAAAAACAAGACCACAAGTACAGTGATGGTAGACTAAGCGAAGAAGAGGAACAGTTTACTGCTTAGGCAGTAAGTTATTTTACCCTACTCATACATATCCGCGTTTTTCTAAGTACCTCTTTTGGTCAGAACGCTTGAGCACGTGAAGAATACCAATTTTTAATCTCACAAAACTCCATGTCAATTGCCTGCAGATCTGATCCGACCAGTCGCTTACTGGTGGAAGTCGTCGGCCACCTCGCTGAAGACGTAGGCAATGCCTCCGGACATGCCGGCGGCGAAGTTCCTGCCCGTGGCGCCGAGGATGAGCACCCGGCCGCCGGTCATGTACTCGCAGCAGTGGTCGCCGACACCCTGCCGGCACAGGTGGCGCCGTCTCAGGACACTCGGGCAACGGCCCCGGACGGGGACGCAGCAGTGGTGTTCAGCTGACGCAGACCAGTCACAAGATCGGGGCCTTTTGCCTTTGTTGGTGGCAAATGATGGCTACTTAACTTTAAGAGATTGGAATTAACTGGTTAAGATACGGGATGTAGGAAATAATACACGTAAAGGGAGATAAACCTCCCGGATTTTTAGCAACGACTGTGCATCGCTTTCTTGTGGCAATTACAACATAAAATGTCGGAGTGTCGGCGGACACCAGCCTCGTCTCCCGCGGCGGAACTCACCTCAATGACGGCGGTGGCGCCCGAGTTCCGGACGCAGAAGCGCTCGGCGGCCTGGCCTCGGATCATGGCACGGCCGGACGTGGCTCCGTACAGGCACACGTTGCCTACGATGATGTTGTCGTCGGAGCGGAATGACTCCGACATGCCCGTCGGCGGGTAGATGGTCAGTTCGCCGCCGGACAGGCCCTGCCGGCGGGCAGGCGGCGTTCAGGGGACCAGCGGCTACGCGGGGAGCGCCAGCACACCGCGTGACCCCGCTCGGAGTGGGGAACTGTGCAGCAGCCGTCGGTGGCTCAAAAGGCGGCCGATTTGGAGCACGTTTGGTTGGCTAAGTGGTTCAAGTGGAAACATTCACTATGTATAAAGGGCGGTGTCAAGTACTGGTTATCTGCATGACTTTTTAAAGGCGCAACACTGGGCAGCTTCTCCTCAGTGTTGGCTCTTGCCAGCAAGCTTAACTCAGCAAATCCAGGAGCACTCAGCTAACGAGCTGCAAGCTTCTGAGCTCAGCCCCTTTTGAGCCCAGGAGGCAGCATTTGAGCTCTGCGATTTCCTCCACGGCACGATCACCAGCCAGTACCCAGAGCCGCTGCAGCTCACCTTGCCCACGTAATCGTTGGCGTCGCCCTCCAGGGTCAGGTGGACTCCCTTCGACAAGAAAGCGCCGAAGCTCTGGCCGGCAGAGCCCTTCAGGCTGATTTGGATGCTGTTGTCCGGCAAGCCCGCGTCCATGTGCTTCCTGGTGAGGAGAGGCCAGCCGGTCAGGGTCACGACCAGTGGGTGGACGTATCTGTTTTTCAGGCCTCCCTTCCCCAGAGGACACCCAGTTAGCCGCGCGCACACAGACACACAACGGACGGAGCCCACGATAAGGTACCGAGAGCTCAGGGTGTGGCCTTCCTTACTTGGCGATGCGACAGCTGAGGGTGGCTCCAAAAGTGCGGCAGTTGTTGGAGATGGTACTGTCGATGTGCACCTGGTCCGTCTTGCCTTCAATCACGTCCATGCACTGGCTGATGATGCCCTCCTCCATGCGCTCACTCAGTCTGAAGTCCTGCGAGCGGCGGAGAGTGACGAGAGTGAGAGGGGCCCCCAACAGTGGAATGGAAGACAATCGATAGATCGCTCACGTTGGCAGTTGCTCACGAAGGCAGTGTGGGGCTTCTGGGAAACGCAGTTCAGGTGACATCAGTCAAATGAACTGTCTTTTGATGGCCCTTATTCGCTATCATCTGTTCAGGAAAGTGAAAAGCCTGACGCCACACGCACAACAACCTTAACAATGCCGCCACCCACTGCTACCGTCCAAAGGCAAAAAGGCTGACGAGTTATGTTTGCTGATGGCTTTTAGACCTTTCTGCCTTTGGACGGCAGATTAACAATAACCACATACAGCCGGGATGAGATGCACAGGCTGACACAGGCTGACACAGGCTGGCTGAGCAGGGCGTAAGACCAAAAGCTCCAGGGCAACAGAAGATAGACTCCTCGCGTCTCAGTCAACAGCAAGACGCATGCGCAAACGCCCATCAGATTCGTATCTAGCTGAACCGCCAAGTCACGGCCTGCCAGGTGACGCCGCTGTGCAGGGCTTGGAAGCCCACCTGAGCCACACTCCCGCCCAGTATGCTGGTGTTGGGACGCAGCTCCTGAGCGTTCAGCAGGATCCGGGCAAAGTTCAGCAGCTTCGTCTTCGGCGGCAGGTCGTCGCGCATGCGCAAGAACTTCGTCTGGCCGATGAGGTCGTTGAACTTGGTGACGCCCAGTTTGGCCATGTAGCCGCGCACCTAAAAAGCCACGTTGCATGGTGTCCATTTGCAAACGCCAGGAGTCATTCAAAAGGGTGGGCATGATTAAGACTGGGCGATTTCAGAACCCTTACGGCAGCTTCCTAACACTGTCCACTACCCATTAAATGAGCTAAGTTCACCATGTTAACCATCGCATTTTTTATCGTGCTGGAAAAATCACCGGCGTGCGAGTAAAAGCTTGGGTCGCATCTGGCATACACCCAAAATAAAACGCCTGCGACTCGGACAAGAGCCATGGGCGGTATGCGACCTCAGGTCACGGGAATAGTCCGAAGATCATAATCGTGGACGTCATTTCTTATCTCTCGGAGCAATGCAGCGTCGCTGGGTCACATGCTCACTTGGGTCGCACGCACTTTCAAGTCATTCCCACGCTGGGTCACTCATACACTGGGTCCCGGGCACTGGATAAACTACTAGATACTAGATAAACGTGGCGTCACCAAGTCGTCTTCAGAGGACGACCTGCGCTTGCGGACGCTGCGGCTACCCGTTCAGGCCGAGCTCCCCTGACGCTGCCTATCCCATCCCATCCCATCCCATCAGATCTTACCATATCCTACCATATCCTACCAAACCCTACCCAATAATATCACATTTCCATCCCACCCTATCCTGGTTATTTCCTATCCTATCCTATCCTATCCTATCCTATCCTATCCTATCCTATCCTATTCCCTATCCCTATCCACCTATCCTATCCTATCCTAACCTTATTCCTATCCTAGCCTATTCCATCCTGTCATACATCCTATCCTATCCTATCTCATCTATCCTATCCTATCCTTCCTACCCTCTCCTATCCTGCCACATCATCACGTCAATCCCACCCGACCCCCCAGCCCTACCTCCTCGGCCAGCAGGAACAGGTAGTTGATGACGTGCTCCGGCTGGCCCTCGAACTTCTTGCGCAGCTCCGGGTCCTGGGTGGCGATGCCGACCGGGCACGTGTTCAGGTGGCACTTGCGCATCATGATGCAGCCGAGCGCGATCAGCGGCGCCGTGCTGAAGCCGAACTCGTCGGCGCCCAGGATCGCGCCCACCAGCACGTCAAAACCTGGTGGGGAGAGTCGGTGACGTGGCCGTGCGTGGAGCAGGGCGAGAAATAGCCGGGGTGATGGAACAGATGAAAACGCGTGATGAGCCACGCATGCGCGACTCATGTCAAACATAACATCATATCACACAGACATGTTTGACATCACGACAGAGAAAACACGCGGTGAACGATGTAATCTTTACAGTTGTCAGCAGGGCTTACGGTAATCTACCGCGGAGTGAACCTGCTGCACACTCCAGCGTCTGCACTCGGCGCCCCCGCTCGCCGGCCCGGTGCGTGACCGGGCCACGCCCGCCGCTCACCGGTGCGGATCTGTCCGTCCACCTGCAGCACCACCCGCTCCCTGCGCGTGACCCGGCCACCCGCCGTCTTGTGTGACCCGGCCAGGCCTGTCGCTCACCGGTGCGGATCTGTCCGTCCACCTGCAGCACCACCCGCGAGCGCAGGTTGTTGAGCGTCAGCGTCTGGTGCGTCTCCGAGAGGCCCAGCTCCCAGGGTAGGCCGGCGAACTTGATGCCCGTCCAGCTGCTGGCGCCCGTGCCTCCGTCGTGGCCCGAGATGGTGATGTGCTCCGCCTTGCCCTGCCGGGGAGGGGGGGGGGCAGTGGCGGGTCAGAGGCTGGCTTCTGCCATGTTTTGTGGTACTTGCCTGTGACGTGGTCGGAAGTTGTGAGGAGAAAGTGTATTGGTGTCGTGAGAAAACAAAACATCATATCTAGGATGTCCACAAACTGCAACCAAGGTACTTTTACATAAGCGCCCTACGACGGAATCAACAGACTGACAGTACTTGTATAAGTTTGAAACAACGATGACCCAGGCTGCACACTCTCCGGCATTCAGCCGTGGTCCATATCCTGGTTCGGTAGTCTGACCTCGTTCCTGCGGCTTCGACAGCCCACATATGCTTGCTCAGCCCAACAGCATCAGCCCCGCTTCATGCTTTCCATCTATACTGCGAGACCCACCCAGAGTTGACTTTGGAAGCCAGAGCCCTGCCATGGTGCCGGCCCTTTGTCCCGCGATCCGTTCGCAAAACGTCATCAAGCAGGAAAGTCGGCAGGAAGTGACACCGGGAGTGATCAGCAGAGCCCCAGCACCTCCAGCGAGTTCAGCCAGCGCGTACCTTGGCGACGCCGCTGGCCACAACGCCGACGCCGACTTCAGAGACGAGCTTGACGCTGATGCGAGCCTCCGGGTTGGCCGACTTGAGGTCGAAGATGAGCTCGGCCAGGTCCTCGATCGAGTAGATGTCGTGGTGGGGCGGCGGCGAGATCAGACCCACGCCGGGCACCGAGTGGCGCGTGGCCGCGATGTCCTCCGACACCTGGCGCCGGTGGTCACGGGTCACGGGTCACGGGTCACCAGACGCTCGCGTCCCAACAGCTCCACTGGTGTAGAGTGCATCGGCATGGGGGACGTCGGCTGACAGACGGCCGGGTTGTGCTCCCAAAACAAAGCCGGCGGCCCTGTCTTCCGATGCGAGAACAGCCGACGACGTCGCGGTTAGTGTAAGGGCGTAAGACAGCACGCTATGTGCAAGGCCTAAGGTCATTATCCTTACCGTCGACCAATTTCCACACGCATCGTCCGCTTCTCAGTATCACGGCATCACGTAGCAAACTTTTCATGCCGCATATGTATTCAATTTTTCAGCAACTTCGTTAATATTCTTAGTAATCTCCATTCCACGGTAGTCTCACCGATGCTCGCACCAGGATACGATCATGGCATGAATACATTTAACCAGAGCATGTCCGTGTCCAAAGAAAGCCAGGGCACGCCAAACTACCGATCCCGACCCCCAGCCTGTCGCACTTTTAAACATGCCAATTCGCCGTGCTTAACAAACATCATGTGTCGTGACTTCACCGTTCCACCATTGTGACACCATCGTGGCCCCATCGCCCTCTGACCTTGTGTCCGGGCAGCTCGCCTCCCTCGCCGGGCTTGGCGCCCTGTGCCATCTTGATTTGCAGCTCGTTGGCGTTGGCCAGGTACGTGGCCGTCACTCCGAACCGTCCCGACGCCACCTGAGGCAGAACGGCCTCTGTCGGACGGCAGCGAGCAAAACGACAGCGCTACGGGCCTCTGTCGGACGGCAGCGAGCGAAACGACGGCGTTACGGGCCTCTGTCGGACGACAGCGAGCGAAACGACAGCGTTCCGCCTCTGGAACCTCGATGTACACTTCTTAATAGCCATGTTCCTGCGTTACACTACCGGCGAAAAAGTGTCAAAGATAATATTGGCGACTTCTTGGATACAGCGTTTTGCAGTGACATCTTGTTAACATATGCATGCTTGGTTTTTGAAGACCATTTCGTTTGAGTGCATGTTCAGCGACAGCGACGATCAGCACCTCACTCAGCAGCATATTCAGAATGTCTGTGGATTGCTCCATCCAGTCCAGATTGATCCAGTACGAGAGGCAGCAGCCGGCACCCGCAGCCAGACCACCGTCACGAGCTCAGCAGCGGTGCCGCTGTTCGCCGACGCCGCTCACCTGCTTGATGGCCGAGCGCTTGTTGAAGTTGGGGTCGTCGACGATGAAGCGGTCCGAGTTCTCTCCGCCCTCGCCCGTGTTGGACTTGCCGCCGACGCGGTTCATGGCGATGGCCAGCGAGGTGTGCGTCTCGATCGAGATGCTGCCGAAGCTCATGGCGCCTGGAGGCGGAGAGCGTTGTTGGTGGAGTGTAACAACGTGAACGTGCTGTCACTGCGGGGGAGTATTGCACAATCGTGAGGCTATCGTATCATCAGTGATTCTAGGCGACGAACAGACCGAACTGTCAGCAGACGCAGACCACCGGAAGTGCGGCAGAAAGGGCTTTGACGAGCAACGTCATTTTGCAGCCCACTTACGCTGCATTCTGCAATATACAACCTAACACTTGTAAGGAAAATATAAAACAGCCATAGGTCACGAAGTACAAGTCTCCATCCACTAGATCATCTCCGTTTATCGGCTGAACTTGACCTTCAGCCATGCGGCCAATGGTCACGCACCGATTAACACACCTCCTTTCCACTTCACAGCCGGCCCTGCCCCCCCCCCCCCCCGTCCTTGGGCCACTTCACAACGCAAGTATCCCCGCCTCATCAGCACCCTCCCCTCATCACGCCTCTAACACACGCACCGGTGGCGAAGCGCTTGACGATCTCGCTGGCCGGCTCACCTGGCTGATGTCGACGGGCGTGACGCCGTCCACCAGCTGCAACTGGCCGCGAAGCGTGCACTCGCGGATGGTGGTCATGTCTGGACGCCACGAACCGCTCGTACGCGCTGCGGCTGTTGGTGCGCGCCGCCGCCTGCCGGAGACGGGAGGAAACGCAACTGTGGAGACGCGCCGAGCTCCGGGTTTGTCGTCGGAGGCGGTGCGATACAATGACTTGGGATCCGTGTTTCTGGTGGATTGCAGCGCGCAAGTGTTCGAGAGATCTTCGGCTAGCGCTGCCTGGCCTGCCCAACAGCCTGCTCCTACTCAACTGCGGCGAGTATGCTACTGCAGGCCGACTGGACAGCTTGGCTGGCTGGCTTCCCTAATCATGTCTTCAAGACCGCACATCACAACGCAACACTGAAAATCAGTGAACAAAAACGTGGCCCGGTGCATTTACGAGCTCCAGGGGCAGCCATCTATTCGCGAGGTAGACATATTGCCGGTCACTCCGCCGGACTCGGTCTGACCCCATTCCCTCG
>NW_023596746.1:5445045-5479203 GCF_011947565.3 Pollicipes pollicipes
TGCCTGATGGGAGGCGAGCATACAGCAGTGGTGCCTGATGGGAGGCGAGCATACAGCAGTAGTGCTGTCATCATGACGGTGCATTAGTCGACAGCGTTGCGGCCGAAGATAGAGAGCAAAGTGGTAACATTTCAAGTGTTCAAGATTTTATGGATGTTGAAAACCTGCTTTTTGGATCGTGACTTTGGAAAATTTTTGGAAAGCTCCCAGGACGCCCCTTTTCCGTAGTTGCCCAATGTCTTTGCTACAAGTGATTACGGAATTAAAATTAACAAACTCCGCGTGGATGGTTACACCATCCATACTATTCGGCAATGGATGACAGTTGTTGCGGATAAACTCATGGCAAGAGAAATGTTCAAGTCGCTGGTACCATCTTGTCGCAACGCGTAAATTTCGGTAAGATTCAGCAACTTGAGACAACAGGATGCGCGTCCAAAGCGCTCAAAGTGCACGTCCACAAAATATCCACTTTGAAGGTTTCACTGCGTGGTGCTTCTTGCTTTGTTCGTTCTCACGAAACCAATTCTTTTAAGATAACGCAATGTAAATTTAGCAAAGATAGCTTCTTTTTTTGAGGCTCTCTTAATTTGCGGGCTAGCCTGACCGTCGCGATCAGAGCTTCACTTTAATGTTAAATGCTAGATCAGGCCCAATATCGTACAAATGATGCAATTTCGTCCGTTCAAAGGTTCCTCCTTTCAATTTCAGCACAGGCTATTGAAAGCTATTTCTGTCGTTCTGCTCCGCTGCCTATCGATTTAATCGTCTCCATCGCATCGTTTTTGGCAATACTCTCATTAAGCGATAGATTATGAAGTGCGGGACAGCTCAATCGATAAGTGTTTCAAAGTTGTTTTCAAGACAATGTCCTCTAATCGCTGGTGTGGACAAACACCAACAGACCACGATACATTTTGACAATTTCAGGGTCCGAATAGAGCCATATATATAATGCTAATAAGTATATTATATAAATATATATTATATTATATATATATATATATATATATACGTGTGTGTGGTGTGCGTTTTTTTAATCGGATGGTTTAATAAACACTGGTTGTTAGAAATAAGCGTGACTTTGTTATTTATCATCTTCCGAAATATATTTCTTATCTGGCGCACTAAGCGCTTGCTTTCTAGACTGTCCTGGTCTTGGGATAGACGCAACACCCGTTGCGAGTACAGGAGGTTTGAATTCCTGTTACACTTCACATATTCCTTCAGCGTTTCGTCAACCGTCTGCATTTTCTAGACATATAACCCGAATCACATTTATCGCACAGAGTAAGTGAGGCAACACCCACCAAACTTTGTGATTAACTGATAGAATAGTCTAAGCTATTCTTCTTCGGAAAAGTCAAGGCTACGCGCCGTAGTTTGGATGACAAATATAAAGCGCCAGCGTATTTGTTTTTCATTTTTCATTATTCACAAACACGCAATACGTACTAGGCACCCACAGGTAATACAAAAATGATTTCGTAAGTTTTGAGTAGGCCGTTCGAACGAATTCGTCTTGATAAAGGCATGTAGCCCAAATATCCCGTCAATCTCTCCATTCTCCTGCTGATTCTGCGGGGAATAAGGCTGTTTATACTGTGCCGGCAAAACAATGGAAACTAATTTCAAATAGTAAATTTACCTCCCAGTAAAGTTACATATTTTTCCAAGTGCACAATACGTGCATGCTAGGCTTCGTCCGGGGATCAAATCCAGCGTGGTTACGGTTCCCCCGTAGCCGGCTGGGGTTCCCCGCGCGTTGACTTGCCTGTTGGTAGATGGGTCCATGTCGCCTATGTATGCATACAGCGTCGAGCACAAGTAGCTGCCTGACATTGCGGCACCTGTTAGCGATTGTAATGGCATCTACCAGCTGTTGCCTGGTAACTCGCTGGGCATGGTGGGATTTCATATTCGTTTTTGGATTGCCGTGCCGAACATATGTTGTGATGCATCTACTGAGTAATGTGTTCGTCAATCCGGCGCAATGGCAGTTCGGGTGGAGGGCAGGCTCCGAAAGGGCGCTTGTCACTGTGTAGTACGTTGGATTGTTTGAGAAGGCGTGTGTCACGAGCCGGGTTGTTTTCCATAAGCGGGGACCGTGTGACGGACTCTGGTAGGTAATTAACTCTATTAACTTAATTAAGATAATTAACCTCAGCTGATGCCCTGGCGACGCCTCAGCTGTTGCCCTGGCGACGCCTCAGCTGGTGCCCTGGCGACGCCTCAGCTGGTGCCCTGGGCGACGCCTCAGCTGGTCCCTGGCTACGCCTCAGCTGGTGCCCTAGCGACGGCCTCAGCTGGTGCCACCTGGCGACGCTGGCTTGGCCGCTGACCTAACCTGGGCTCCTGAAGATTGATCAGATGACCTTTCACCGGCCGTGTAGGTCCTGAGACATGGTATTCGTGAAGTACAGCTTGTGGGCTGAAATGTCTGCAGTAGCAGCAGTACGGCTTCGGGCAGTTTGGTGATATCTCCGCTCATGTCTTGATCGACTGACTGAACAAGGTAACTGTTAATGGCCAACATTTTGTTACACTCTGCAACTCTCAAAGCGCAAGTTTCCATGATGACCAATGTCTTAACAACCTGTTCGCACAATTTATAATAAGCCACTTTTGTATCCGTGTTTTGATAAAGGCATATTTTGTTATACTTAATCCTTCCTTTTTAATCTTTGTGTTCTTGTCGTAGATCTGTATCTTTGTATGGTAAGCTGATGGAACATAAAACGTCCCAATGTGCGTGCAGTTTACTTGGACTCTTCTCGCAATGGGGTTTTGTTCTTCTATAAACAAACACAGCCCAGAGAGTAGGCACTTTATCCGGCAAGATCAAACTACATCTCGAAAGTTATAAGCAACGAAGCCGCTGCGATCTTTAGCGACATGGTGTTTTAGAGAGAGAGAGATAGAGTAGAGAGAGAGAGAGAGAGAGAGAGAGAGAGAGAGAGAGAGAAGAGAGAGTAGAGAGAGAAGAGAGAGAGAGAGAGAGAGAGAGAGGAGAGAGAGATAGAGAGAGAGAGAGAGAGCTAGGAGGGGGAGTGGGGGGAGGGAGAGAACAAACAAGACGAACAGAACAGACAGAGAGACAGAGGAGTTGGGGGTGGAGGGAGAGAGAAATATGTGCATATATATTCAAGTGTGCACTCATAAATATACGCGAGAGCATGGTTAAGGACGCCGCTGGTCTGTGTGCCTCCCCTCTCACGTGATGACGCTGCTCGAGCAGGGGCGGACGTGAGCGGTCCGTCAGGGCTGGTCTGTGTGCCTCCCCTCTCACGTGATGGCGATGCTCGGGCAGGGGCGTGGGCGGGTGTGTGCGGTCGGCCAGAGTTGGTCTGTGTGTCTCCTCTCTCACGTGATGGACGCTGCTCGAGCAGGGGGGCGGGCGTGTGCGGTCCGCCAGAGTTGGTCTGTGTGTCTCCTCTCTCACGTGATGGCGCTGCTCGGGCAGGGGCATGGGCGGACACGTGCGGTCCGTCAGGGCTGGTATGCGGCCAAATCTGCGAGTCGGCCGGAGCCAACAGCAGCTGCTCGTGCGTGCCCGGCTGGGCGCTCGCCGCCGACAAGCAGACGTGCGCAGGTGGGCTGCGTGGAGAACACGGAGGGTGTGGGGGGTGTGGAGCTCAGCGGTGTGTATGGTGAGAATGTGGAGCTGCTGGGGGTCAGGAGGTCCTGTGGGAAATTTCCGCAGCTATAAGTTCTCTTGAAAGTTCGTAAAAATGTATTTCAGGCTTGTGCTCGTGCCGATGCATGAAAACTGGCGTGCCAGTTTCCTATTCCAACAACGATTTTATGTCATACTGTATGTTATGATTTTTTTCTGCAAGCATGTTTTCGATTAAGTGACTTTAAAAGTACGTTGATGTCCGACGCATGTTGCGATCCATTCGCTATCCCGAGGCATCGCAAACGAGCTATCACGGTTTGGAACGTCCAGCATAATCTGTTACATGGCAGACTGTGAACCCACCGTTATGACAAAATACGTCTTCATGTAGCACTGAAATCCAGTTGCTTAATGTGCTTTGTTCTCTTTGAAGCCGCAATCTGGCAGCAGGTTTCACCATGCAACTATGCAACTCAGTGTGATGGCAACGCGCTTCCATATGCTACAGTTTCTAAGAAGGCGCTTTGCTACAAAGTGGAAACGAATTTCTTTGACGAACATCCTGCCAAGGCAGACTTCAACGAGACGGTGCGGGGCTGCGAAAAGTCTTGCAAAGAGAAGAAGGCGCATTATAGCGCCCAGGGCCGGTAAGTGTTCGCTCCTATCGGTATCAATATTGAAGCTTGGAGCTGCTGTCGAACTGGCAAACCAGTGTAAATACGTAGGATGTGGGGCACAAGGGAGGGCGTGACTGCCGGATGTTTCACGTTTACATTGCAAAGGCTCCGCTCGGCTGATATTTATGTTGACGTTCCATACGTGATCCGCCGATATCCAATTCACATTTTTCTACCAACAGGCTGGGCTGTCGCTGTCTGGACTTCTTCGAGGTGGTCGCTTCTCTGGACGTGCTTACCTTACAGCCGAAGAGAGCATGCGACCGCCTGCGGGAATCCAGCTGGCGCGTGCGCTTCTTGGCCGACCCGGCCGTGGCAGACCGCGTCCGTGGCGCCCGCCCAGCGGCCGGCCGCCGCACCAGCCAGCCCGGCCGTACCGCAGCGACCGGGCGGCGTCCGTTCCAACACCTTCCGCTGGGGGGTGAGCCTGTCGCGCGACATGGACAGGCTGCGTGGCGATACCACCATGGGCCGACGCAGGGAGATGAGCCAGCACGGCCTAAGCCACCACAACCACCAGCAGCGCGGCGGCACGCCGCACCCGGCCGCCCGGTCGACCGGCGCGCTCCTGGCGGCGGCCGCCGCAGGCTTGGCTGCCAGTTGGCTGGCGGCGGTGTAGGTGGCGCTGGCGTCGGGGCGCGCTGGTTGTGCAGTCCACAGGACTCTGGAATGTGATGTCTGGAATTGGAAAAGGTGCAGTATGGCGTGTGGAGATTTCCACCGCATAGGGGCAGTAAGGTTGGGGCTTCGTGTTCGTCACGGGGAACAGAGCCGAGATGCTCCAACTTTACCGGATATAACATTGCGCCTTATTGGCGTTGCTCGCAAAAACGCTCCAAAATATGCGGTGTCCTAAAGCGATGACTCCTGGTGAAGACAGCGCCAAGAAGGACTGAGTGAAGGCGTCATGTGGATGTAGATAAGGGCGGACGAATGAGACGCAAACGGGGATAGAGCACCTTTCAAACCTAGAATGGCAAAGGAAATGTAGATAAATGCGATCGCACCAGTCCCACTGCGCTGAATTTCAGAGAACAGTAGCAATATCTGCAGCATTTTGAGGAGAGACGGCTGCGGCCGGCGACGAGTCTTGGAAGGCCTCATCATGCGCTTCATTCACAGGTCAGGAGAAGCTAGGATTCTACAATTTGCAAACAGTACTTTTTTACTACGATGAGTAGATTTCGAGATTGGACTCATCCACGCGCTCTGAGCAGTGTGGAATCGGTAGGCCATTTCTCATGAGAAAGCAATTTTAGCATCATCGCATCAGAAGACGTTCGCTCAGACAGCCTGGCAACATCGATTTTTCACGACATTCTCCACTCGTGATGGATCCTACGTCCCAGAGGTGGATGTGGAGCGTGGAACACGCTCTCAGTCCTTTCGGTCTTTGCGGAGAATGTCTTCTGTCCTGTCAAATGCGTGTCTTATCAGCTAGCGGGATAAAGAGATTAAATCAGAGCATCTTTCGCCTTTAGATCCTCGTATTTGACAAAGCACATCACATTTCAAAACGCAACACACGGCGCCCCTTCCCCCCCCCCCCCCCCCTCTAGGGAGAAGATCAGGACGATGTTGTTCGGATCTACAAATGTTGCTTTGTAGATGGGCTGCCAAACGGGCTTCTGCTCTGGTAATCCTAAACGTCCCCCTCCCCCTCTCCTCCCCCACTCTGAAGAAAAATATGTGTGCAACGCCGCCAGACCCCGCAGACAATAAACTCAGCGCTTGAATAAACGGGCTGGGAAGATATCAACCTGGCATGTAGCATTTTTGCACGCGTGTATGATTGTGTTTCTGGATACGACGCGTATAATCACGGACCTAATACAAAAAATCGCAGTCAGCACAACAGTGAGGTGTTGTACACGTAGCACCTACGCTTCCTAAATCATTTTGCCCATTTGCATATCCCTATTGTTTTATTTTCTTTGTTGCTGTGTTGTCTATAAATGCACACCAACAGTTCATTAACATATGCCGGCAAATGGTCGTCCATGTATCAGGAAGCAGCCCACGAAGGTAGCGTGCTGCACTGCGTCGGCGTCAGGGGCTGCTGCGACGGTCTGGTGTGATGCACTGATGTCACGCACACAATACAAACGTCGTGTCTCGAGCTGCGGTCTTGCCGACATAACGCATCACCTGACCCCTCAAGGAGGCTCTCCACCCATCCCGAATGCCGGCTGAATTGTCTCGAGGTCATGAGCCCTGGCTCAGCCATCGTGTGGAGCGTACGTGAAGAATCCCCGGCAACCACGCACTTTATGGGTCTCTACGCAGCCTTCAAGAGCAAGAGCGCTGATGCAGTTGAAGAGCAGTGTCGCTGTGGGACGCAATATAGCGGTGAAATAATGTGACATTCGAGTCCAATTCGCAGACCTAGCACAATCCAAACCAAAGCCAGGCAACCTTGCGAGGTTTGAAAGCCGGCTCTAATAGCATGATCAACTGAAGCACGACGCACGCGAGTACGTGTATTATTGTTGCGTTATATATGAGGCAGCCACAACAGCTAACATTCGTTCACTCCCATGTCATCCTACAACAGACTTGACTCGTAGTTCGCGTTCGCGCACAGTGACCCTGGGGTCCGGGAGACGTGTGTCGTGGGCTGCTTGGGGCTGGAAGACGGTACGCTGCGGGCTGCCCGGAGAGAAGCCCACAGCACGACAGCAGCAGGCACAGCAAGACATTAACTGCCACAGCAGGACACTAACAGCTACAGCGTGACAGCAGCATTGATGGACACGGTCCTGCAGTGACGAGAAACCGTTTATTCGTAATATAAAGCGGCTGCACTACTGCCCAAAACCGTGGACGTGCTTGACGCATCCCATGCTTTCCGCGCGCTCACACGAAGGTCAACACCGGCCATCAATCACCGCAGCCGTGGACTGAAACGCAGCAAATCGGAGAGACTATCCGGCCACACCAAACTCGGAAGCAATGCTCAGTGAGCCGACGCCTCCCATCACCGTCGGTGGCCTCGCTTGGTGACCATGGCAACGCTCATCACGGAAGCCTTACCAACGCGGGTACGATCTGGGCAGGCGCTACGACACATCTAGACTTCTGAGCGCCGTTCGAACGACTCTAAGCCGGCGCACGGCGGGCACCGAGACTGCACTACGTTGGCGTCCGGCCGCATGGAGCCTGCACCTCCCCTGCGCCTCACACGAACACGACCCACGGGGAACTAAGCTCACCGACGCGCTGCTCCAAGAGCCCTCGCGCAGCCGCGCCGCGCCCGCTACACTAGCGCCGCTGAGCGCCCTGACGGCGGCGGCGCGACTCAGACGGGAATCTCGTAGTCTTCGAGCGGGTCCCACTTCTTCTTCTCGCCCAGTGCTGGGATGCGGATGATGCCACCCTGGCCGGGCAGCATGGTGAGCCCCTGCGAGAGGAACTCGTCCACCTCGCGCGCCACCTGGCGGCCCTCCGAGATGGCCCACACGATGAGCGACTGGCCGCGCCGACAGTCTGCGGGGGGGGGGGGGGGGGTCAGGGGCCATCCCGCCGGCGGAGAACCTGCGCGAGACGTCCGCACAACCGCACGTGCTGGTGGCTAGTGACGCGCCCGTAGTGATCCGTGTGAAGGCAAGTGGGGACGGGGAATGTTGAAAGGGACGTGAGGAGGGTCTCAACGAGCGATGTGGAGGCCGGAGGTCGCAATCCGGGGTACGCGAAGCGATCCCCGCAGTTTGGTGCCAATAACGTTAAACCAGCTGTTTAAAGTGCACCTTTTGCCCAATCACTGACTAACCACGGAGCGCGAGGCACATCATCAGGAGTGGCGACCGCCGATACAGTTTCCATAACCATATCCATGACTGGAGACCGCATGACTGCTAAAGGCGGTCACACAGACACCACATCCGAGCCTCAGAGCCCAGTCCATGCTGGCTTCCTGCGGGAGTCAAGCGCACAGCACCCATCTGTGCCGGCATCTTGGACTAACTCAGCCACGCGGAGGATCGCGACGCGTTCACTTCGACTCTGAGGGCGCCATGACCAAAGCACTCGCCTTCAAACTGGGCGCACAAGCACGGCGCTGGCCGCGCGGCTCGGCACGCCCAGTCGTCTCACCTCCGGCGGCGAACACGCCCGGCACGCTGGTGCAGTACTTTCCGTCGGGCGTGCGGATGTTGGAGCGGCCGTCCTGCTCCAGCTCCATCTGCTTGATGATGTCGGCCTCCGGGCCCAGGAAGCCCATGGCCAGGATCACCAGGTCCGCTTTGAACACCTGCCAACGAGGGGAAGGGGGAGGGGGAGGTCATGACAGGCATTTGCTACGGATAAGCGCTTCTTGCCAGCCATACCACCTGATGAACTTTTCGCAAGCGAACCTCTCCTGATCGTGAGTCATTTCGTTGGCAGAGTGAACTTACGCCAATGTCTGCGTTCATCGCCAATGGCAGCTGAACCCAATGTGCCCTATGGGACCAAGCGCTACCTCACCTTAACTGACACGCAATGCATAGCAATGGTCGGAAATCCACCGACCGCATCGATACCCGATTTGCACCACAGCCACGCCCTCCAGTTTCCCCCGGCATTGTCCTCGCTCGCGGCCGCTCGGCGGCCGCACCTGTTCGGTGTCAGGCAGCTCCTTGAGCTGCCAGCGGCCGTTGTCGTCCTTGACCCAGTCGACCCGGACCGTGCGGATCCCAGAGACCCGGCCGTTGTCGTCCGACAGGAACTCCTTCGACATGATGGAGTAGTGGCGCGGATCGTGGCCGAACTTGGTCTGCCGGCGACGGGTGATTTCGTGGTTTGTATACGTAGGTTAGCTGGGGGCAACATGGTCTATACGCATGATCTTATAGGTCGATTGGTGGTACTACTATGATGGCGTGTGCATACAGGTCAGTTGGTGCCCACTTCGTCTGCGCGCGTCTTTAACTGTTGAGAGCTCCGACATGACGCCCAGTGACGACAAAAGTTTAGAATATGTGCAAAAGTACTGAGGGTGCAAGACAGAAGTAGCATGAGTCACACCATGCTAAGGCTTTAAGATCGCCTGTGAAGAAACTCAAAAGTTCGTGGTACCGTCACGGCTACAGAATGGCAAAAATCAGACGTCAGTGGTGACCACCCTCGCACACACAGGAGCGTCATCGGTGAACAAGAGCAGTAGCGAATCAAAAGTCCTCCACAGATAGCATGACGCGGGGCCTCAGTGTCGATAAGGGGAGTATGACGTCATACCTTGACCTCCTCGTGTCCGTAGTCGACCCGGAACACCTTGGGCCACTCTGGCCAGGGGTTGTCGGGAGCGCGCGTGTCCGGCGGCTGCGGCAGGATCTCGAACGCCGTGATGGAGCGGGCTCCCTGGAACATAGCGGAGCACAGGGAATCGTCAGCTGATGATGATGATGATGATGATGATGATGATTGGGGTTTAGCTGGGGCGAAGCAGAAGGGCGGAGCACGCCCCGCTTCTCGTCTCTCCTGCATCTTCCGAGTTGTTGTCATCCTTTGAAGTCCGCACTCTTCGCAGCCACACTGCGCAGCCAGTCCGCTCAAGAGCTCAGATTAGGTCAGCAGTCTAGGAGGGATTTCGCACTTTTGGCGACACCGACCATCCAATACGGAGTATTCGGCAAAACACCACACATGCCACAAATGAACAGACGGGCAGTCCACAGCAACATTGAAGATGTGTGAGTGCTGAAGTGAGTGAGCGTCGGAGTGAATTTTGGAGTGAGCGAGTGAGTGAGTGAGTAAGTGAGTGAGTGAGGTGGGTGAGTGAGTGAGGTGAGTGAGGTGGGTGAGTGAGTGAGTGAGTGAGTGAGTGAGTGAATGAAATGAGTGAGCGAGAACTCGAGTGAGGAGTGAGTGAGTGAGTGAGTGAGTGAGTGAGTGAGTGAGTGAGTGAGTGAGTGAGTGAGTGAGTGAGTGAGTGAGTGAGTGAGTGAGTGAGTGAGTGAGTGAGTGAGTGAGTGAGTGAGTGAGTGAGTGAGCGAGCGGCAGTCGAGGCCCGCCCCGCTCCATACATGTCGCAGCGAGGTGCCGATGCAGTCGTTGCCCGTGTCGCCGCCACCGATCACAATCACGTCCCGGTCCTTGGCCAGCAGGCGCGACTCGTCGATCTCGTTGCCCATCTGCTTCTTCTGCCACGTCTCCAGGAACTCCATGGCGAAGTGGATGCCGTCCAGCTTGCGGCCGGGGATCGGCAGGTCGCGCGGCCACGTGGCGCCCGTGCACAGAATTGTGGCGTCGTACTCGTCCATCAGCTCCTGCCAGGCCCCGATGCTGGCGTTAGTCTCCGTGGAGCTTGTCACGCGGGTTGGAAAACCCGCGAGCAGCAGCTGTTTTAAGGGTTCACAGCCAGTAATGGGAGTCGGAATGCTGAAGGCCGCAAAGGGTGGTAGCGCCCTAGCCCGGGACAGAAGCGAAACCAGTGTCAGGAATCCTCGTCCCCACCACAACCCACTTCCTCCTAGCCTCCGCCCATAGTCCCTGCCACGGCCGGCCAGGGCTGACCCCGCCGCGACCTCAGCCGTCCCCTACCCACCTTCGGCTTGACATCAACACCAACAGTGCAGTTGGTGACGAAGGCGACGCCCTCGTCCTCGAGCAGGCGCACGCGCCGCTGCACCACCTCCTTGTCCAGCTTCATGGAGGGTATGCCGTACTGCAGGAGGCCGCCGATGCGGTCGTTCCGCTCCATGACGACGGCCGTATGGCCGGCCTTGTTGAGCTGGTGGGCGGCGGCCATGCCGGCCGGCCCGCCGCCCACGATCGCCACGCGTCGGCCGGTCCGGGTCAGCGGGGGCTCCGGACGGATCCAGCCCTGGTGGCGGGAGGGGGGAGGGGGTCAGCGACACAGGGCCGCGGGGAGCCAGCGGGCCGGGCAGGAGTACAGGGGTCGGCACTCAAGGCAAAATAAATGCGTCCGTCAGGCATAGCCAAACCACTCCTGCGATGAAGCTGTTTTACGCTGCGGAGTTAGTAAAAATAACGTCCCGATTCATCGACGTCCCAGCAAACGTGCTCCAGCATCAAAACAGACAGACGAAATATGCAGTGTAGAAGAAAACTGTAAAACGTTTTGCAGCAGCAGTACAGCCACAGTTTCCCAGTTCTAATTTCCATGGCTTCTGTCCGCGCAGTCGCCTCACCATTTCAAAGCCATGGTCGATGATGGCACACTCGATGTTCTTGATGGTGACCGGCGGCGAGATGATGCCCAGCACGCAGGCGCCCTCGCATGGAGCGGGGCACACGCGACCCGTGAACTCTGCCGAAGACCGGGCGACCGGTACCGCAGACGGAGGGGACGGGGGGTCCGGACAGCGCGTCTGGGCAGCGCGTTAGGGACGGGGGTCGGGACGGGGGTCGGGACGGGGGGTCTGGGCGGCGCGTTAGGGACGGGGGTTGGGACGGGGGTCTGGGCAGCGCGTTAGGGACGGGGGTCCGGACGGGGGGTCTGGGCAGCGCGTTAGGGACGGGGGTCGGGACGGGCGCCGGAGATTTCAACGCGTGAGATCGGATACTTGTGGAAAGGTTGGAAAAAAGGGGAGCGAAGAGGCAGGCGTCAGCCTCCAAAAACTACCTAATTACGCGAACGACCAAAGTTATCGAGTTTTCTCCCCTCCGTATTTCAATAACAATCCACATCCACTTATTTACAGCATGTTTATGCATTTGCACAGATCATCAGGTCGACACCATTTTCTTTACAGCAATCGATCCTTCTCCAGACTACTGTCATACGCCCGAGCCTGGGACGGTCGCCGAGTAACGTCCAACTCACCCGGGAAGTTGTTGGTCTGCAGCAGATGGTCCAGCGCCTCCTGCCAGAGGCCCTTGTAGACGAGATCGTTCCACTTGGGGATGATGTTGCCCAGCGGACAGCCGGTGGTGCTCTGACACATCGGGGGTGCCGCACTCCATGCATCTGCAGGCGGAGAGACAGCGGGTCTGGTGAGAGCGAGTCGCATTAGACAGCGGGAGGCACATTCACTTGGATCCGAGCCCATGTTTTCCGTAGGTGTTGACGTGTACCAATACCGACGTGATAGTCGTATGTATGACCTCTGAGGCTACTCTAGAGCTGTTTTAAGGGTGTAACGCCGCAGGAGCGAACTCACGGCCCATGCTTCACGTCTGACCAAATGTCGCGCCTGACATGCGGACGTGAACCTCGTTTTGTGTGAACTCACGACGCTGGCGCGGTGCCTTTCCCAGGCCTTTGGAGGGAACGAGTGACCGCGGCCGGCCAGCTGACGACGGTGTGACTGACCTAGCCGCCTGCCTGCGCAGCCCCTTCTTGACCGACTTGTGGCTGTAGATCTCGCCCCAGTCCTGCATCCGCTCGCTCGCCGGCCGGTACATCACCTTCTCGCGGTCGTACTTCATAAAGCCCCTGTCGACACCGTGCATGGTCACGTGACAAAGTATACGCAACAGTCTGAGGCTGATGCGTGTGAGGGCTGCAGCAGGTGAAATGGGAAAGCACCTTTTTCATGACATCGCAAAGAAATAAAAAACATTCGCAGGGAGCCATACAATCCATGCGCTCAAAACCTTGGCAAGACTATGCATGTAAATGTCGTAATTATTATGCTTTATCCGCCCTTCGCCGTTTCAATCTCCAATGGCATACTTTCTCCACGCATCTACTCTTGGTCCACACCACCATCATTCCACTCGCCTCATCTTGTCCAGCTTGACCAGGATCTTGGCCTCCTTCTCGGCGTCGGTGATGGCGTCCTCGATGTCCAGCACGTCCGGCTCCTCGTCCGACTCGGTCTTGGCCTCCTTGCGCTTCTCCAGCTGCTTCTTCTTGAACTCCGCCTCGGCCAGCTGGCGCAGGGCCCGCTGGTACTCGTACGGGAAGACCTGGAAGAGACACGGAAGCTGAGGTGACACTCGGCTCGGCATTCACGGCGGCCTGCCAGACACACTAGCTCGAACGGACGGGGTGCCAAGCAGTTCCCGATCGCGTTCCAGGCGGTGCACAGTCGCCGTTCCGAACCGGTCTGTGTCGCGAATCTCACCTTGGTGAACTTCTTGGCGTTCTCCGGCCAGTTCTCCAGGATTTTGAGCGCTACCTTGGAGCCCGTCTTTTCGGAAAACTCCCGCAGCAGGGCCTCCACGAACATGATGTCCTCGTCCTTGTCCATGGGAAGCAGGTCCACCATCTCCATGTTGCACTTCCTGAGACACGGGTCACACGTCAGTCTAGATGACCGGGAAGGTGGCCTGCGCTGAGCATGCGGGAAAAAACAAGACCACAAGTACAGTGATGGTAGACTAAGCGAAGAAGAGGAACAGTTTACTGCTTAGGCAGTAAGTTATTTTACCCTACTCATACATATCCGCGTTTTTCTAAGTACCTCTTTTGGTCAGAACGCTTGAGCACGTGAAGAATACCAATTTTTAATCTCACAAAACTCCATGTCAATTGCCTGCAGATCTGATCCGACCAGTCGCTTACTGGTGGAAGTCGTCGGCCACCTCGCTGAAGACGTAGGCAATGCCTCCGGACATGCCGGCGGCGAAGTTCCTGCCCGTGGCGCCGAGGATGAGCACCCGGCCGCCGGTCATGTACTCGCAGCAGTGGTCGCCGACACCCTGCCGGCACAGGTGGCGCCGTCTCAGGACACTCGGGCAACGGCCCCGGACGGGGACGCAGCAGTGGTGTTCAGCTGACGCAGACCAGTCACAAGATCGGGGCCTTTTGCCTTTGTTGGTGGCAAATGATGGCTACTTAACTTTAAGAGATTGGAATTAACTGGTTAAGATACGGGATGTAGGAAATAATACACGTAAAGGGAGATAAACCTCCCGGATTTTTAGCAACGACTGTGCATCGCTTTCTTGTGGCAATTACAACATAAAATGTCGGAGTGTCGGCGGACACCAGCCTCGTCTCCCGCGGCGGAACTCACCTCAATGACGGCGGTGGCGCCCGAGTTCCGGACGCAGAAGCGCTCGGCGGCCTGGCCTCGGATCATGGCACGGCCGGACGTGGCTCCGTACAGGCACACGTTGCCTACGATGATGTTGTCGTCGGAGCGGAATGACTCCGACATGCCCGTCGGCGGGTAGATGGTCAGTTCGCCGCCGGACAGGCCCTGCCGGCGGGCAGGCGGCGTTCAGGGGACCAGCGGCTACGCGGGGAGCGCCAGCACACCGCGTGACCCCGCTCGGAGTGGGGAACTGTGCAGCAGCCGTCGGTGGCTCAAAAGGCGGCCGATTTGGAGCACGTTTGGTTGGCTAAGTGGTTCAAGTGGAAACATTCACTATGTATAAAGGGCGGTGTCAAGTACTGGTTATCTGCATGACTTTTTAAAGGCGCAACACTGGGCAGCTTCTCCTCAGTGTTGGCTCTTGCCAGCAAGCTTAACTCAGCAAATCCAGGAGCACTCAGCTAACGAGCTGCAAGCTTCTGAGCTCAGCCCCTTTTGAGCCCAGGAGGCAGCATTTGAGCTCTGCGATTTCCTCCACGGCACGATCACCAGCCAGTACCCAGAGCCGCTGCAGCTCACCTTGCCCACGTAATCGTTGGCGTCGCCCTCCAGGGTCAGGTGGACTCCCTTCGACAAGAAAGCGCCGAAGCTCTGGCCGGCAGAGCCCTTCAGGCTGATTTGGATGCTGTTGTCCGGCAAGCCCGCGTCCATGTGCTTCCTGGTGAGGAGAGGCCAGCCGGTCAGGGTCACGACCAGTGGGTGGACGTATCTGTTTTTCAGGCCTCCCTTCCCCAGAGGACACCCAGTTAGCCGCGCGCACACAGACACACAACGGACGGAGCCCACGATAAGGTACCGAGAGCTCAGGGTGTGGCCCTCCTTACTTGGCGATGCGACAGCTGAGGGTGGCTCCAAAAGTGCGGCAGTTGTTGGAGATGGTACTGTCGATGTGCACCTGGTCCGTCTTGCCTTCAATCACGTCCATGCACTGGCTGATGATGCCCTCCTCCATGCGCTCACTCAGTCTGAAGTCCTGCGAGCGGCGGAGAGTGACGAGAGTGAGAGGGGCCCCCAACAGTGGAATGGAAGACAATCGATAGATCGCTCACGTTGGCAGTTGCTCACGAAGGCAGTGTGGGGCTTCTGGGAAACGCAGTTCAGGTGACATCAGTCAAATGAACTGTCTTTTGATGGCCCTTATTCGCTATCATCTGTTCAGGAAAGTGAAAAGCCTGACGCCACACGCACAACAACCTTAACAATGCCGCCACCCACTGCTACCGTCCAAAGGCAAAAAGGCTGACGAGTTATGTTTGCTGATGGCTTTTAGACCTTTCTGCCTTTGGACGGCAGATTAACAATAACCACATACAGCCGGGATGAGATGCACAGGCTGACACAGGCTGACACAGGCTGGCTGAGCAGGGCGTAAGACCAAAAGCTCCAGGGCAACAGAAGATAGACTCCTCGCGTCTCAGTCAACAGCAAGACGCATGCGCAAACGCCCATCAGATTCGTATCTAGCTGAACCGCCAAGTCACGGCCTGCCAGGTGACGCCGCTGTGCAGGGCTTGGAAGCCCACCTGAGCCACACTCCCGCCCAGTATGCTGGTGTTGGGACGCAGCTCCTGAGCGTTCAGCAGGATCCGGGCAAAGTTCAGCAGCTTCGTCTTCGGCGGCAGGTCGTCGCGCATGCGCAAGAACTTCGTCTGGCCGATGAGGTCGTTGAACTTGGTGACGCCCAGTTTGGCCATGTAGCCGCGCACCTAAAAAGCCACGTTGCATGGTGTCCATTTGCAAACGCCAGGAGTCATTCAAAAGGGTGGGCATGATTAAGACTGGGCGATTTCAGAACCCTTACGGCAGCTTCCTAACACTGTCCACTACCCATTAAATGAGCTAAGTTCACCATGTTAACCATCGCATTTTTTATCGTGCTGGAAAAATCACCGGCGTGCGAGTAAAAGCTTGGGTCGCATCTGGCATACACCCAAAATAAAACGCCTGCGACTCGGACAAGAGCCATGGGCGGTATGCGACCTCAGGTCACGGGAATAGTCCGAAGATCATAATCGTGGACGTCATTTCTTATCTCTCGGAGCAATGCAGCGTCGCTGGGTCACATGCTCACTTGGGTCGCACGCACTTTCAAGTCATTCCCACGCTGGGTCACTCATACACTGGGTCCCGGGCACTGGATAAACTACTAGATACTAGATAAACGTGGCGTCACCAAGTCGTCTTCAGAGGACGACCTGCGCTTGCGGACGCTGCGGCTACCCGTTCAGGCCGAGCTCCCCTGCATATCCTACCATATCCTACCAAACCCTACCCAATAATATCACATTCCATCCCACCCTATCCTGTTTTATCCTATCCTATCCTATCCTATCCTATCCCATCCTATCCTATCCTATCCTATCCTATCCTATCCTATCCTATCCTATCCTAACCTATCCTATCCTATTCCATCCTGTCACATCCTATCCTATCCTATCTCATCCTATCCTATCCTCTCCTACCCTCTCCTATCCTGCCACATCATCACGTCAATCCCACCCGGGATCCCCCAGCCCTACCTCTTCGGCCAGCAGGAACAGGTAGTTGATGACGTGCTCCGGCTGGCCCTCGAACTTCTTGCGCAGCTCCGGGTCCTGGGTGGCGATGCCGACCGGGCACGTGTTCAGGTGGCACTTGCGCATCATGATGCAGCCGAGCGCGATCAGCGGCGCCGTGCTGAAGCCGAACTCGTCGGCGCCCAGGATCGCGCCCACCAGCACGTCAAAACCTGGTGGGGAGAGTCGGTGACGTGGCCGTGCGGTGGAGCAGGGCGAGAGATAGCCGGGGTGATGGAACAGATGAAAACGCGGTGATGAGCCACGCATGCGCGACTCATGTCAAACATAACATATCATATCACACAAGACATGTTTGACATCACGACAGAGAAAACACGCGCGGTGAACGATGTAATCTTTACAGTTGTCAGCAGGGCTTACTGTAATCTACCGCGGAGTGAACCTGCTGCACACACTCCAGCGTCTGCACTCGGCGCCCCGCTCGCCGACCCGGTGCGTGACCGGGCCACGCCCGCCGCTCACCGGTGCGGATCTGTCCGTCCACCTGCAGCACCACCCGCTCCCTGCGCGTGACCCGGCCACCCGCCGTCTTGTGTGTGACCCGGCCAGGCCTGTCGCTCACCGGTGCGGATCTGTCCGTCCACCTGCAGCACCACCCGCGAGCGCAGGTTGTTGAGCGTCAGCGTCTGGTGCGTCTCCGAGAGGCCCAGCTCCCAGGGTAGGCCGGCGAACTTGATGCCCGTCCAGCTGCTGGCGCCCGTGCCTCCGTCGTGGCCCGAGATGGTGATGTGCTCCGCCTTGCCCTGCCGGGGGAGGGGGGGGGGGGGGCAGTGGCGGGTCAGAGGCTGGCTTCTGCCATGTTTTGTGGTACTTGCCTGTGACGTGGTCGGAAGTTGTGAGGAGAACGTGTATTGGTGTCGTGAGAAAACAAAAACATCATATCTAGGATGTCCACAAACTGCAACCAAGGTACTTTTACATAAGCGCCCTACGACGGAATCAACAGACTGACAGTACTTGTATAAGTTTGAAACAACGATGACCCAGGCTGCACACTCCGGCATTCAGCCGTGGTCCATATCCCGGTTCGGTAGTCTGACCTCGTTCCTGCGGCTTCGACAGCCCACATATGCTTGCTCAGCCCAACAGCATCAGCCCCGCTTCATGCTTTCCACATATCAGTGGACTGCGAGACCCACCCAGAGTTGACTTTGGAAGCCAGAACCCTGCCATGGTGCCGGCCCTTTGTCCCGCGATCCGTTCGCAAAACGTCATCAAGCAGGAAAGTCGGCAGGAAGTGACACCGGGAGTGACCAGCAGAGCCCCAGCACCTCCAGCGAGTTCAGCCAGCGCGTACCTTGGCGACGCCGCTGGCCACAACGCCGACGCCGACTTCAGAGACGAGCTTGACGCTGATGCGAGCCTCCGGGTTGGCCGACTTGAGGTCGAAGATGAGCTCGGCCAGGTCCTCGATCGAGTAGATGTCGTGGTGGGGCGGCGGCGAGATCAGACCCACGCCGGGCACCGAGTGGCGCGTGGCCGCGATGTCCTCCGACACCTGGCGCCGGTGGTCACGGGTCACGGGTCACGGGTCACCAGACGCTCGCGTCCCAACAGCTCCACTGGTGTAGAGTGCATCGGCATGGGGGACGTCGGCTGACAGACGCCCGGGTTGTGCTCCCAAAACAAAGCCGGCGGCCCTGTCTTCCGATGCGAGAACAGCCGACGACGTCGCGGCTAGTGTAAGGGCGTAAGACAGCACGCTATGTGCAAGGCCTAAGGTCATTATCCTTACCGTCGACCAATTTCCACACGCATCGTCCGCTTCTCAGTATCACGGCATCACGTAGCAAACTTTTCATGCCGCATATGTATTCAATTTTTCAGCAACTTCGTTAATATTCTTAGTAATCTCCATTCCACGGTAGTCTCACCGATGCTCGCACCAGGATACGATCATGGCATGAATACATTTAACCAGAGCATGTCCGTGTCCAAAGAAAGCCAGGGCACGCCAAACTACCGATCCCGACCCCCAGCCTGTCGCACTTTTAAACATGCCAATTCGCCGTGCTTAACAAACATCATGTGTCGTGACTTCACCGTTCCACCATTGTGACACCATCGTGGCCCCATCGCCCTCTGACCTTGTGTCCGGGCAGCTCGCCTCCCTCGCCGGGCTTGGCGCCCTGTGCCATCTTGATTTGCAGCTCGTTGGCGTTGGCCAGGTACGTGGCTGTCACTCCGAACCGTCCCGACGCCACCTGAGGCAGAACGGCCTCTGTCGGACGGCAGCGAGCAAAACGACAGCGCTACGGGCCTCTGTCGGACGGCAGCGAGCAAAACGACAGCGCTACGGGCCTCTGTCGGACGGCAGCGAGCGAAACGACGGCGTTACGGGCCTCTGTCGGACGACAGCGAGCGAAACGACAGCGTTCCGCCTCTGGAACCTCGATGTACACTTCTTAATAGCCATGTTCCTGCGTTACACTACCGGCGAAAAAGTGTCAAAGATAAATATTGGCGACTTCTTGGATACAGCGTTTTGCAGTGACATCTTGTTAACATATGCATGCTTGGTTTTTGAAGACCATTTCGTTTGAGTGCATGTTCAGCGACAGCGACGATCAGCACCTCACTCAGCAGCATATTCAGAATGTCTGTGGATTGCTCCAGTCCAGTCCAGATTGATCCAGTACGAGAGGCAGCAGCCGGCACCCGCAGCCAGACCACCGTCACGAGCTCAGCAGCGGTGCCGCTGTTCGCCGACGCCGCTCACCTGCTTGATGGCCGAGCGCTTGTTGAAGTTGGGGTCGTCGACGATGAAGCGGTCCGAGTTCTCTCCGCCCTCGCCCGTGTTGGACTTGCCGCCGACGCGGTTCATGGCGATGGCCAGCGAGGTGTGCGTCTCGATCGAGATGCTACCGAAGCTCATGGCGCCTGGAGGCGGAGAGCGTTGTTGGTGGAGTGTAACAACGTGAACGTGCTGTCACTGCGGGGGAGTATTCCACAATCGTGAGACTATCGTATCATCAGTGATTCTAGGCGACGAACAGACCGAACTGTCAGCAGACGCAGACCACCGGAAGTGCGGCAGAAAGGGCTTTGACGAGCAACGTCATTTTGCAGCCCACTTACGCTGCATTCTGCAATATACAACCTAACACTTGTAAGGAAAATATACAGCCATACAGCCATAGGTCACGAAGTACAAGTCTCCATCCACTAGATCATCTCCGTTTATCGGCTGAACTTGACCTTCAGCCATGCGGCCAATGGTCACGCACCGATTAACACACCTCCTTCCCACTTCACAGCCGGCCCTGCCCCCCCCCCCCCGTGTCCTTGGGCCACTTCACAACGCAAGTATCCCCGCCTCATCAGCACCCTCCCCTCATCACGCCTCTAACACACGCACCGGTGGCGAAGCGCTTGACGATCTCGCTGGCCGGCTCCACCTGGCTGATGTCGACGGGCGTGACGCCGTCCACCAGCTGCAACTGGCCGCGAAGCGTGCACTCGCGGATGGTGGTCATGCTGGACGCCACGAACCGCTCGTACGCGCTGCGGCTGTTGGTGCGCGCCGCCGCCTGCCGGAGACGGGAGGAAACGCACCTGAAGCGGAGGACGCGGGGGGCAGGCGAGCCGGGTTTGTCGCGGAGGCGGGTGCGATACAATGACTTGGGATCCGTGTTTCTGGTGGATGCAGCAGCGCAAGTGTTCGAGAGATCTTCGGCTAGCGCCTGCCTGGCCTGCCTAACAGCCTGCTCCTACTCAACTGCGACGAGTATGCTACTGCAGGCCGACTGGACAGCTTGGCTGGCTTCCCTAATCATGTCTTCAAGACCGCACATCACAACGCATACTGAAAATCAGTGAACAAAAACGAGGCCCGGTGCATTTACGAGCTCCAGGGGCAGCCATCTATTCGCGAGGTAGACATATTGCCGGTCTACTCCGCCGGACTCGGTCTGACACCATTCCCTCGACTCAGACACGACTCGACTCAGATCCAGTCGGGCAGAACTGAACCCGTACGCAGAACCGACTTGAACCCGAACCGAACACGTCCGCCCAACCACGGCTGCGCCGTTCCATTGCATGGCATTGTATTCGTCGGAGCCCTTCGTTCTCAAGAAGCTGCGACGGTCTCCCACCTGCAGACTGGCGATGTTGTCTGGGTCGTTGATGTGCTTTTCGCCGCCCTTGCGCCAGTGGTAGTAGCCGGGGTTGGGCAGCACGTACGTGTCGCACTCGCGCAGGTTGTAGGAGAGCGCGTGCCGGCAGATGGCTTCGTCCGCCAGCAGCTTGAACGTGACGCCGTCCAGCCGCGAGGACGTGCCCTGAAACGGCCAGGTCAGGTCAGGTCAGGGCAGGTCGTATCAAGTCAGGGGCCACAGGGAGACGGGCGAGGTACGGAAAGACAGCCAGGGAATCTCTGATACACTTGGTTTACATTTTTTGCATGAGCAGAAGAAAATCTTCAGAGGGGTTGTGCGTGCGTGAGTGCGTGCGTGCGCGTGTGCGTGCGCATGCGTGCGCGCGCGCAAATAGCGAAGAAAATGAAGTGAAGCGAGTTAAAAATCGATGACAAGCTGTTCACGTCATATACAGCAGTAAGCATTTGCGTGCTGGAAAGTACAACAAAAGCCTATTCAAGAAGCCGTATCGGGACATATCTTCAACAGCTGCTGTTACACCAAGCGACACTGTAGGACGACTTGTGGCGCTGCAGGGCAACTGTGCGGCAACCGACAGCCCGCCTCCTACCTTGAAGCACTTGTCGATAACTTCATGGTTGAGACCGACAGCCTCGAAGATCTGGGCGCCCTTGTAGGACTGCAGAGTGGAGATGCCCATCTTGGCCATCACCTTGGCTATGCCGCGGGACATGGCCGCCACATAGTTCTGTCAAGCAAGGGTCAACATATGGTGAATCATTCACGGTTACATAAATTTCGTATGCTTCAATACCAGACAAACGGAAGAAGCGGCCGAGTTCAGCCGCCGATGTCTCCGTTACATACAGGCAGAACCAAAGTTTGTTGTGCAGAACCAAAGTTTTCAAAACATCGCAAACTATTGTTAACGTGTTTGGTACCGAGCTGATACAAGCAGCCTCGGCCCCATTTATCACCGGAGAGGCCATGAGACTCGCAAGCAGCCCTCATGCTTAAAAAACAGACAGAGAAAAACAGCGTCTTGCTCCACTCCATCACAGAGCCATCACGTACGTTGAAGATGACCTCATCGGTGAAGGTTTCGTCCAGAACCTTCTCATCACGGAGCCCCGCCATGATCTCGAACACCATGTAGGGGCAGATGGCGTCGGCACCGAAGCCCAGCAGCACGCACATCTGGTGCACCTCCCTGTGGAGGTGGACAGGTCGGCACATCTCTCATCTCAGCTCAGGTTACATCTGCACCGCGAAGATCAGTGGGCACGCCAGTAAACTGAGCACAGTCGGTCAACGATTTGGGACGATCGGGCCTTAGCCGGTCGCTTGTAAGCCAGGCGCATGAGGTCCAGCTATGCATAGCTCTGGGAACATAACTAAGGCTGTGACATTTTGCGTGAGTCTATTGTGGGCCATAGAGCCCGGTTGCAAAATGTCTAAATTAAGGCTAATATCACTCAATTTTCTACTTTGCAAGTTTGCTGCCACGACCAGAAACTGGTTTATTTTCAGTAAGTTCGCTCTGGCATTTGATTAGCCACCGTCTGGCCACTAGCCACTAGCCACCAGCCACTAGCCACTAGCCGTCGTCTCACCTGGCCTCGCCCGTCTCCACGATGAGGCCGATCTTCATGCGCTGCCTCTCCTCGATCAGATGGTGGTGGGTAGCGCCCAGCACCAGCAGCGGGCTCACCGGTACGCTGCGGAGCGGCACACACCGTCACGACCACACTGTCCGGGGGACAGACCACTCCCGGTCGGCCCGTACTGCCTGGCAGCCCTCGCCAGACGCGTGACGCTGTGGGGGGGGGGGGGGGGGCGGCACACACCGTCACGACCACACTGTCCGGGGAAACAGACCATCCCCGGTCGGCCCGTACTGCCTGGCAGCCCTTGCCAGACGTGTGACGCTGTGGGGAGCGGCGTGGGCCGCTGCGCCGCAACGTAATGGAGAATGCGATGGCTGAGGAGAATGCCTGAATGTGAATGTGATGTTTCAAGTGCGTGCGGAGAGAATATGCGTACAGAGGAAAGATACATACAAGCTAAGGGTGAGGGGATGAGTAGCAGTCAGGGCCTGGAATCACTGAAAATGGTGACCCTAGTTTGCATGCCCAGCCTTCGAGATGCTCCCTACCCAAGGCTTGTGACACCCAGTTATCCCCGAACAGACAACCCGTCTGCGTCCCCAGTGCAACCCTCGCCATCGTCCCTGCGCCATCCCCGATGGCGTGCCGGGTGTGAGGGTGCCGTCCAGTCTTCTCCCGCCGGGAGCCACAGCCCCTGAGCCTCCCTGCTGTCCGACCACCGCCGCAGTCTGCCCCCGCCGGGAACCACAGCCCCTGAGCCTCCCTGCTGTCCGACCACCGCCGCAGTCTGCCCCCGCCGGGAGCCACAGCCCCTGAGTCTCCCCGCTGTCCGACCACCGCCGCAGTCTGCCCCCGCCGGGAACCACAGCCCCTGAGCCTCCCTGCTGTCCGACCACCGCCGCAGTCTGCCCCCGCCGGGAACCACAGCCTCTGAGTCTCCCCGCTGTCCGACCACCGCCGCAGTCTGCTCCCGCCGGGAACCACGGCCCCTGAGCCCCCCTCCCCCCCCCCCCCGCTGTCCGACCACCGCCGCAGTTTGCTCCCGCCTGGAACCAAAGCCCTGAGCCTCCCCGCTCCAGTGCACCTTCCCAGCAGCAGCTGGGCGTCATCCCGACCCCCGTGGTTACCGCCCCACCTTCTCAGCACCAGCCGGCCGTCATCCAGCCACCGTCCGGGGTTACCACCCCATCTTCCCAGCACCAGTCGGCCGTCATCCAGCCACCGCCCGTGGTTACTGCCCCATCTTCCCAGTGGCAGCCGGCTGTCATCCAGCCACCGCCCGGGGTTACCACCCCATCTTCCCAGCACCAGCCGGCCGTCATCCAGTCACCGCCCGTGGTTACTGCCCCATCTTCCCAGTGGCAGCCGGCCGTCATTCCGCCACCGCCCGGGGTTACCGCCCCATCTTCCCAGCGGCAGCCAGCCGCGGCTCGCCTACCGTTCGGGGCCGGCCGCGCGGTCAGAGAGCACGATCAGCTGGTAGCCGTCCTTGGCGGCCTGGCAGGCGGCGCCGGCCACACGGTCGATGGTGGACAGCATGCCGCGCGCACCCTTGTCCACAGGGTATGTGACGTCGATCACGCACGTCTGCGGCAGGTGGAGAGGCGCGTGGACATGGTGACACGTGACAACGATGTTCGATGCGACGGAACAAGCGGCTGCCGAGAGCTGGATGAAATCTTCGAGTGCACCACTCAGGGCCGCATTTCAGAGAACAAACAGTTATGTTACTCGGAGGTTAAAATAATGCCAATCCATCCTATGAGTGATGGTAATGCACTGCTAATTGTTGATGACAGAACAGCATAGAACAATTCATCATGACCGCTTCATCAAACAAAACCGTCGGCCGTTCCCCACTGCAGGTCAGCCCGGCGGCCGCCTGCCAAGCTGACCTTCCAGTGGTTGTACTTGCAGTCCTTGATGACCTGCATGTCGCTGACCGAGAGGATGGGCTGCTCCAGGTACAGCCGGTTACACTGGCGCTCGCTCGGCTGCAGGATGTTGTGCTCCGGCCCTGCACACACAGTCACACAGGGCGGGGCTGTGGGTAGGCTGACCCAGACATGGCGGCGGTGGGGCGGTCAGCACGCCCGGCGGCTAGTCATACCATCTCCTCCCCCCTTCTCCTCTCTCCCTCGGTGGCAGCGGCGTCACACAGCCAAGTCCAGCTGTATGAATGAATTGCGTTGAACGGAAGCACCGTGAGACCGTGCCATTTTTGCAGTGTGAATTAACGTGGTAAATGCCACGAATATGCGCGAACGAAACTGTCTTCCAACATACTCGTGATCTTAAACGACTAACATTCCTGTAAAGCAGTAGAGTTAGCCCAGCCGTCATTCCATCATTCCCTCGAGGAAAACATCCCAAAACCACGCATGATTAAACCAGCTGGCGTTCTTGGACATCATTCTTTGGTATGACATTTAGGAAGAGCACGATAGCAATTCATTTCCCGGTTTGCCCGTTATGTCAGCCACATGTGATGCATGCTTCAACCTCTGATAGGTCCGCACTTACATCAGCACCATCAGTTACAGCTGGCAATACGATAGTCCAAAAGTTCAACTGAGGTTATTTGTTTGTGCCGCGGCCGGTGTCTCGCTTACACCCAACATTCCGACTGGAGATGACGGCTGCATAAACCGTCTAGGGCCGACACTAACCGCTCCCATCCCATTGCAATGACGAGATCCATCTTCAAGAGCCACGCCTCCCGCCAGCCCCCTCCTCCTGGTCCGCTGATCCTCCTGCTCCGGTCCTGACACCACCACTTCCCCGCCCCCGCCCCCCCCCCTCCTCCTGGTCCGCTGATCCTCCTGCTCCGGTCCTGACACCATCACTTCCCCGCCCCCGGCCCCCCCCCCCCCCCCCTCAACTCCTCGTCACTCACCGATGGGGCAGGCCAGCGACATGACGATCTTCTCGCGGAACGGATCGATGGGCGGGTTGGTGACCTGCGCGAACAGCTGCTTGAAGTAGCTGTAGATGAGCGGCATGTACTGCGACAGGCAGGCCAGCGGAGCGTCGTTGCCCATCGAGCCCAGCGCCTCCTTCCTGCGGACGACGCGAGCGCACGTCAGCCGAGCTTCTTGCCGCCATCTCAACGAGCTGGCCGCACGCGGAATGACGGTGTTTGGCACGGCGGAAGGGCCGAACAGACACGATGGCGGCAGTTCCGGCCCGGTACCAGCCCACGCCGTGCACGTGATGATCATTAAACCCGGTATATTTGTACAAGCTGTCTGTACCGTGACAGGATGTGATGCACCAGGAGGATGAGTTTCACTCCAGGTCGTTATCGACGCGGGAAACCGGTCCCCTGGCGCCCATCACAAACGTGAAACACCTGGCGTTTCTGCATGTCCGGGAATTCACTCAGACGTATTAGACCACCGTGGACAGTTACCGTGACAGTGTTCAGCTGCAATTTCCGATTACTTCTGACTATAGGGTGATACCGTGGGGCGCACACCTTTCAGCACCACGGGATATCTCCCTGGCGCGTGGCACTGCTGACAACTCTCCACGCCACGGAGTCAAAGGCCGGCCCGGCTCGGATGCCTGGCGCGACCGCGAGAGACGCATGGCGCTGACCCTCCGCCGCTGGCGCGCGCCGTGCTCACTTGGTGGTGACCATGGGCAGCAGCAGCAGCGTGATGGTCTCCACGGTGAAGCCAAACATGGCGAGCCGGCGGTCGCCACCGAACATGCGCCGCATGTCGGCGTGCGACATGGAGGCCAGGCTGGTGGCGCCGCTCGGGACGCGCTTCAGGTCCAGCCGCGGCGGCTTCAGCGACACCGACGGCTTCTCCCGGTGCGCCCCGTGCAGGTCATTCCAGGGTCACCCTGACGGCCGGTAGGGCGAGTGAGGCGGAACGGGGTCTCCGGGTCAGAGCAGGTTCATCAAGGGTCACCTGACGGCCGGCTGGGCGAGTGAGGCGGACGGGGGTCTCCGGGTCAGAAGCAGAGCAGGTCATCAAGGGTCACCGGCGGCCGGTGCAGCGATGTGCGGCGGACGGGTCCTCTCCGGGTCAGAGCAGGTCCATTCAAGGGTCACCTGACGGCCGGCGGGGCGAGTGAGGCGGACGGGGTCTCCGGGTCTGAGCAGGTCATCCGGGGTCACCTGACGGCCGGCGGGGCGAGTGAGGCGGACGGGGTCTCCGGGTCAGAGCAGGTCGTCCGGGGTCACCTGGTAACCGGCGGGGCGAGTGAGGCGGACGGGGTCTCCGGGTCTGAGCAGGTCATCCAGGGTCACCTGACGGCCGGCGGGGCGAGTGAGGCGGACGGGGTCTCCGGGTCAGAGCAGGTCGTCCGGGGTCACCTGGTAACCGGCGGGGCGAGTGAGGCGGACGGGGTCTCCGGGTCTGAGCAGGTCATCCAGGGTCACCTGATGGCCGGCAGGGCGAGTGAGGCGGACGGGGTCTCCGGGTCTGAGCAGGTCATCCAGGGTCACCTGACGGCCGGCAGGGCGAGTGAGGCGGGCGGAGTCTCCGGGTCAGAGCAGGTCGTCCGGGGTCACCTGGCGGCCGGCGGGGCGAGTGAGGCGGACGGGGTCCCCGGGTCAGAGCAGGTTGTCGGGGGTCACCTGGTAGCCGGCGGGGCAAGTAAGCTGGGCGGGGTCTCCAGGTCAGAGCAAGTCGTCCAGGGTCACCTGACGATGAGTGGGGTGCGAATGGTTTCTTGGTCGTTTGAAGTCATGCGCCGTGTCACCTGGCGATGGGTCGGGGCGAGACGGAGGCCTCCCGGCACACAGAGGTCATCCAGGTGACGGGGGGGGGGGAGGGGTGGTAGCCGGATGCTCTTTGCTAGTCAGCACGGGTCATCAAGGGTGTGCTGGAGAGGGCCGGGGGTTTAACAAACGGCTTCTGATAAAGAATGGGTGAGAAGTTCTGGGCGATACGTCGGCCCGGATAATCGCCCACGGGCACCGCCGGATTATAACGCTGAGTTAACTACCGAATTGCTACACTTTGTAGGTGAGAGGGCATGTGCGGAAACGCAGTGAGATGGTTCCGACGTGAAACATATATACATGTGGGATTACGATGGAGAACGCTGTCCACAGCAAGCAACAGCAATCTCACGCTCATGACGCTGGTAGTTTCAGCCGCTCCATCACAGGGCAGTGAAATTGGCTCGCAATGTTTGCTCCCATAAATCCTCGGCCATATTTAAGGAGCGGACGACTCGGTGCTAAATCAACCACGCGGGAACAGCCAGCGTGTCAAGCCGTGCAGACCGTGGACAAGGCTGTCTCGCCATCACCCTCCGCGTGCTCAAGGAAACGTGCTTGATTAGCATGACATCTTCGCCACGCTATAGCATCCACTCCTAGGCGTGCTTCACTGTCCTACTGCGCGTGCGTGTAGCACATCGCAAAAATAATAATGAACGTTCTTCAGGCCAACACAATGGGGCATCAACCAAGATTCGTAGCTGTATAAACTTAATTCACCATAAAATCTGAAAATAAAACGTCATTCCAACACATGCACGCAAACTGAGCAGTTCTGGAACGCTACAGCTACCACGACCACACGACAGCAATCCGAGGATGCTAAAACGACGACGACGACGAGCACTTGGCTCTAGCAGCCCCGGCCTAGACCGGCTCTGGTTCGTCCCACCGGGGAACACAACACACCGACGGGGAGCACGCGGGTACCTGCGCCGCCTCGTACAGGTCCTGCAGCGTGACCTGTTGGAGCCGAACACAGTGCCGTCAACTGGAGCAACGCCAAAACACCGCTCGGCCGGCGGTCGGTAACAGGGGAGGCGGGATGGGAAGGCGGGCGGTTCAGTTGGAGGTAGTTGGGAACCTGATTTCTGCGCAGACAGACAGGTGACATTTTAGGGATTTGCGAAGGATATATTGAGCTCCATGAATCAAGTCCAAAACCGATGTGGTGCATAGAAGAAGCTGTTGTTTCAACCGATCGTTTTAACCGAACGCTTGCTTGGATTAACCAATTCCATTGAAGCACTGGATAACACGAGGGCATGACAATACTACGAAAGTAGTTAACCAATAAATTACATCGTTAAATCGTCAGACGTCTAATCATATTTTAACTGGCATGGGCCGATTAGGTCCATATCTGCTCCAAATTGGTATAATTATTTTGATGAGGACAGTTAAGGGGCTTATCCTGGTCCGACAGGCACATTGCGATTGCTGTAATTTATGCTATTTAGAGTCAATAAATATTGTTATCAACCCAGTCAAGAAGCACAGGCACGCCTGACCCAGAGGAAGACCCAAATACTCATCATTCTCGACGCCAACCCAATTACCAATATCGAACAGCTCGAGCACGACTAGCGCTACACTTCTTAGCTACGTTGCGCCCACGGCGCATCTAGTGCCGTTGCCCTTCCACGGCAGTCCATCGAAGCCATGGCCAGAGCCTGCTATCGCCCGCCGACCGTCCGTTCCGCGTCGCCAGGAGTTTGTTCCGTTACGGTAACGGACGCCAGTGTACGTACCATCTTCTTGAGCCAGCTGCCGAGCGGGCGGCTGGCGGCCAGCGAGAGCTTCAGCTCCTCGTCCCGCGTCACCGTGCGCTCCTGCACGTCCACCAGCAGCATCCTGCCGGGCTTCAGGCGACCCTGGGGAAGGACGGGGTAGGGTGAGGCGAGCCCGCGAGAGCTCATGGTGACCCGGAGGGGGAGGGGCGTGGAGCGCGGGGTCAGGGTCAAGTGAGACCAGGCGTGCGGCTAGGGGAAGACGGCACTGGGGCACAGCCTCGCGGCTATCGCCTCTCACATATGGAGCTAATCGGGCTCCATGCAGCCAGGAGTTACTGTTTGGCCAACGCTATTAACCGAGCATCGATTATGTCGACATTTGAGTTTTCAATACAACCAATTCTTGCTTGATGGTGACGCATTAGCAGAGCCACTTCATTTGAGTACACTTTTAACAGACAGCTGATTGCATAGATTGTATACAGGCTGGGCGTGAAGTGGTCGTTGCAGGCGGTTCATCCGAAAAGAACACAATCAAAGCAATCACATGGCATAACCGGGACCAGCGGGTACATCAAAGGCTGATTATTCCCAGCATTGAAACTCCCAGCTTATGAAGCCGAGGAGCCAAGAGCTCAAGGCGTTTCTTCCAGTTACTAGGGAGCGGCCTGCGACGGGGCGACGGTGGGCACGCGGTGAGCGAGACGGGGGCGGGGCGCGGCTCGATCGGGAGCCCGAGCCGGGCAGATCCCGCGTCAGCTCACCGCTCAGCCTGAGCGGCCTCCAAGAACCCAAGCTTGGAGCGGAGCGGCCGCCTATCGGCTGGACGGCGGTTCATCGCAGCAATGCGGCTCTGACGCCCGAGCTGGGCAATATCCGCTATCAGGCACCACTCAGAGAGCGCTGAGGAGGCTGGGGCCGGCGCGACCGCGCGCGATCAGCTGGCGCGGCCGGGAACAAACCCAGCGGGGCCAAGCCGGGTCAGGAATAGCTCTAGTACTAAATCCGGGAGTGGAACGGCCACACGAGCCGGGGGAGAGTCCCGACCGTGGAGACCGGTTACTGGGAGCGTGTGGTATGGGCCTGAGAGCGCTTATGAAGTCAAAGTGAATCATGGGTCCATTCGTCGACCATTTCGAGACACTTGTGTCAGTTTCCAACGAAGCTGCGGTCATGACAGGCGCTTTGTTACGCTCAAGTGGGTTATCAGCTTGAAGATAAATCGCCACAGACATGGCATGTGTACAGGCTTGTGCTGCTTCACATTTTAACCCGTCACCGAAGACAAGTTAGCCAAGCTAACCCTACCCGTCCGCTGGTCTTGGATCGGGCGGGGTTGGGGGGTTGGGGAGGGGAGGTAGCGAGAGCAGCGCTGATAGGGTGGCCGAGTGACAGCCATACCTTCCTGACGATGTTGTCGTCGTTTGTATCGTACACGCCGACCTCTGACGCCATGATCATGTAGTTGTCCTTGGTCATGTAGTAGCGGGACGGGCGTAGGCCGTTCCTGGCGACAGAAGATGGTGGCAGTGGGTGCGGGCAGCGACAGGGCAAATACAACTATAAAATTATACATATATATATATATATATATATATATATATATGCAAATATAACTTACCGACAGCATGGCTCTCTAAGGTCTTTTTGCTGCACACCGGCCTCTCAGTCGACCGACTCCAGCGCTTTGACAGCAGGCTCTGTTTACTGTGCAGTGTCCAGCTGACACAGGGGCCGCCAGCCCGACTTCAAACACCACGACTGGACACATCCCTGTCTGAATTCTTCCCCCGCCCGGCTGGAGCAGAAGCTGCCCGCCAGATCACTGTCATCTATCACCCAGCATCCCGACCCTGTGGAGCCTACATTCATCACCCTGCTGGTGATGACGGCCGTTATCGGTACGGGCGGATCCCACAGACGCCCATGATCGCCACAAAACGTCAGCGTCTACTCCGGACGACCCCAGCGCTTCCCGCTGCAACCGGGGCGGGGCGGGGCGGGGCGGCGGGCCCAGTCATCGGCCGCCGTCGATCGATGCTCGCTCGTAACGGTGAATGTCAGGGGGTGCATCACATCCGACAACAGACACCAGCGCAGCGCCGGCGGCCCAGCCGACACTCGAGCCGGGGCCGGCCTGCCGCGGCTCGCGCCAGGCAGCTGGCGCTGCAGGCTCCGTTTGACCTTTGCTCTGGCGCCGGCGGCAGGCCGCCGGCTGCGGGGGTGTCACGTGATATAGGAGCGAGATAGGAGCCCGCTGCAGGGCGCGCGGGCCTGAGCTGAAACTCGAGCAGGGCCGGCGGCCAACACGCACGTAAACGGATGAATATACTGAGCGCGATAGAGCCTTTGGGAAACGTAATTGCAGCTTCCAGACAATCGTGCGATGTGTCTATGCCGTGGGGGAGGCGATTTTCTGGATTTTCGAGATACACGCCTCATGACCTTATACACGATAACATGGTGTTTTACTATCTAACTATAAAGGCACGTATTTCCAATGCAGTTGACGCGCCCTTAAAACCTTATAACTAACAAACGAAAAGCTAGCTATTAACGGTCATGCGTTGGCTATTTAACGTAACATGCGCATACAGCAAGACAATGTTCAAACATTCAGCATTCTAGCATGTCAGCTATATGATTTACTGGCCACAATGGTGCCTGTGTGTCACTAATGGCTGCTTACCACCGCACACGTCCATGTTCCAGTGATACCCCCCGGTGGACGAGGACGACTCTACCCAGGTATACCGTGGGATCGGGGCATTTTCGGTCATCGTGTCCACACGAAAGGTCAACTCGCGTGGCGCGAAGTTCTGCTGCTCGTCGCGCTGCCCTTCGGCCATCGCATCGCTGCAGCCATCGTCCTCACCGGTCCAAGATGGCGCCCACGTAGCGTCCGTCGGTGAAGGTGAAGAGCGCGGGCCCGTCCCACGGCTCCATGGCGCAGCCGGCCCACTGGTAGAACTCCTTCTTGGCCGCCGGCATCAGCTTGTCGTTCTGCCACGCCTCCGGCACCATCGTCATCACCGCCTGCGGCAGCGGTCAGCGGCCAGCAGTTAGCGGCGAGACGACTCACGAGCGCAGGCCTGGGCTCGACGAACGCCGTCTGTTGGTTGCCCCGCTGTGCTGGATCAAGCCTGCCGCAATCTAAAACCGCAGTGCATGCGCAGTGGAATATGCGAAAGACCGTTATTCCACTTTTAAAGTTTTTTAAGTGAATTGTTTCCCCGCCCGCATTGTTTTCCACGCGCCGCCAATAACCCCAGAGGACGTTTTCCCACAAGATGGCACAATATGGGCGACTTTTGGCGCCGAGAGCTCGACCTTATGAGTGCATTGACAAAATGTTGCTGACTTGGTACAAGTTTGAAATTCTAAGCGAGCCCGCCATTGGTACAAATAGCAGCATATCTCCACGGCTAGCCTCAGGCTTCCTAGCGGCGGCATTGATTTACGACAAACAGGGGCGGCACGGAGCGCAATCGATAGCCTGTTCTTGCAGCCAGTCTTCCGGCTTGCAACAAAGTCTCGCTTGCGGCGCTGCTCGTACTCGTCCAGGGGGGAGGGGGGGAGGGTTCAGCGGGGAACGGTGAAGTCCCTGACGGCGCGCCGCGTCAGTCCAGGTGATGATGGAACAGCCGCGTCGCATCTCAGCCGCCAAGGCAGCCGTTGCCGCCGCGAACCGTCCAGTCTCCAGGCGGCGCCCGGGCGGCTTCGACACGCTTTGCCAAAGCATACACAGACTAGACAGCGGCCAGCGATCCGCTATTAAATAGTTTAACCATGCGGAAGGCAGCCAACATTTGATAAGCATTCCAGTTAGAGGTTTGTCCTCTGGAAAATGTGATGAGCCTTAGGCCATGAGCAATATAAGCCCTTTTGAGAGCACTCGTGAATTGAGGTTTAAACCTTTTGGGGACGGCGAGCTGAAATATATTGTGTTCACAAATACCACCAAAATGAATATTTTGCCTTCTTTGGAGTGCGTGCTACTGAAAATGGTGTCAGGGACGGAATAAACGAGGCGTGTAGTTTCCATCTAGCCCTCAGTCAACCATACCCACTCGATGCGCGATGTCACGTACAATCACTTCATCAGCTATCGAGCCTGACCCCAGCAAGGTCGAAGGCCGAATACAAAAGAAAACCGCACGTACGCAGAATGAATGAATACCCATCATCTCGAATGGACGGAGGTAGACAGCGCCTGTATCTTCCAAGTAAATGCACCCAATAGTCCATCACAATTCATCAACGTCCGCCCTCAGTATGCAATGACGACTCTGGGGCTGGCAGCACACCAAGCAAGGCACGTCCAACAGACCACGTGACCGGCAGCCGGCCCGCGGCGCCGCGCCGGTAACCGGTCACGTGACCGGCGATAGTTTGTGTGCGGGCCGCGGAGGCGACGCGGCGCTGGCGCAGTGCCAGCTGGGTGGCGGCGGCGCCTTCGCCGTCGCCGCCCCGCCCCAGCACTCTGCCGGCGGGTGGGGATGGGGATGGGGAGGAGTGGGGGGGGGGTCAGCCCCGCCTCCGCCGCGGCCGGCGCCGCCGGCACGCAGGGGTCCGGCCCGTGCGACGCAGATAGCGGCGTGGCTTTTGCAGCGTTGTCAGATGTTGTGGGTCGAAGGGCACGCGGCGGCTGGGTGGTAACAGAAACGTACGGGATGGCCGCGAGCGCGCAAAGCCAGCATTTCGGAACGCCAATCATACGTTCAGTTTGACGTGAGTGGCCAACATTCTGCGGAATGTTTCCGAATACATTTTACCAACTACCGAACGCACGTTCGGCTTTTCAGTGCATCTTAGTGCATCTCAGCAACGCACCGCAGCAAATACCTTCCCACAGTCATTTTCCAAAACCCCAGCACTATCCGTCGTTAACCTGACCGGGTTCGCAACCAGGCAGCAGTCTAAGGGTCTCTGGCAGCTCCGCGACTTGGCAGCAGTCTAAGGGCCTGACCTCTGACCAGCTCCGCGACCTGGCAGCAGTCTAAGGGACTGACCTCTGACCAGCTCCGCGACCTGGCAGCAGTCTAAGGGCCTGACCTCTGACCAGCTCCGCGACCTGGCAGCAGTCTGAGGGACTGACCTCTCACCACACCAGCTC
>NW_023596746.1:5480203-5508193 GCF_011947565.3 Pollicipes pollicipes
CGCGACTGGCAGCAGTCTGAGGGGATGACCTACACCAGCTCCGCGACCTGGCAGCAGTCTAAGGGCCTCGGACCAGCTCTGCGACTTGGCAGCAGTCTACGGGACTGACCTCTGACCAGCTCCGCGACCTGGCAGCAGTCTAAGGGACTGACCTCTGACCAGCTCCGCGACCTGGCAGCAGTCTGAGGGACCGACCTCTGACCAGCTCCGCTACTTGGCAGCAGTCTGAGGGACTGACTTCTGACCAGCTCCGCTACTTGGCAGCAGTCTAAGGGACTGACCTCTGACCAGCTCCACGACCTGGCAGCAGTCTAGGGGACTGACCTCTGACCAGCTCCGCGACCTGGCAGCAGTCTAAGGGCCTCTGACCAGCTCCGCGACCTGGCAGCAGTCTAAGGGACTCACCTCCGGCAGCATGCGTCCGCCGGCCATGACGAGAAACTCGAGCACGCAGTCGACGCAGCCCGAGTCGGAGAGGTTGGGCTCCACCACCGGGTAGAGCAGCGGCAGGTCCTCGCCCAGCTTCTCCGACTTCATCACACCCTCGCGCGCCTTCATGTAGTTCACGTTGCCGCGAAGAGTGTTGATCTCGCCGTTATGGGCCAGCATCCTGGAGCGAGGCGGAGGAGTCGGCTGTTAACGAGCCGTCGCTGGGAGCTCTGGAGGGTACACCTCGAGGTCATGTAAGGTCACCAAAGGTCGCCACAGCTTTCAAGACCTCGAGGTCATCGAAGGCGAGGGCGAAGGCATCAGGGACGAGGATGAGGGCATCGAGGACGAGGATCAAGAGGAGATATTCATGCCGCCCCAGCATAAATATACGTCAGCCTGACGCCTGCAGCGTCAGTAAGTCGGTCATGCCCTGGGGAGTGAGTACAATATTACCTCACAGGCGCGGGGAGGATCGAGGGACAGCCTTCAGTGTAAATCTCCCCTGGAGTCAGCGAGGAATGGCTTCATCCGCTGACATCCAGTTGAATAATGCAGCACTGATTTCAAGTGTACTTTAGCAGCTTTTCAGTGCACGGCACCTGATTTGAGAGGCGACTTATTTGGCAGCTATGGATGCCTGACAGGTCTTCATAGACATGTAGTGACCTTACTGAGTGCACCCTCTAGTCAATTGGAGGGGATTCATTCTAACTTTGAAAAAAAGTGGTGGGCAACTACGGGAAGAACACGGTTTTTAACGTACCTGGGGGCCTAGGTTTCATCACTTTTCACTGCTAGTCCACCTACTCATTTTGTGAACCACTTAACGCCACTGGTGGCCTCTCTCCTTTCACCCGCACACGGAAAACGGAAATTAATATAATAGCCAAATACAGTTCTAGGACATGACAAGGCCAGCTCAGTAAAAATCAAGAGGCAAAAATGTTGACATTATATTATATACGGAAAAATTGCTCGCGCCAAGTGCCAGCTGAAGGAGGCGTGACTGCGAGCGAATCACAGTCATCAATGTACTCCTGAGAAGCCTTGTTTTTCAACACGTTTGTCAGTGACACGTGCGCGTGTGACACACCCGCTGACGTGTCACCCGGAGCGGGTGTAGCCGGCGCCACGTTGCCGGCTCCCCTCCCCAGCTCAGACCGCAGGACGGTTCCACATGTCAGCCATCCGCCGTGTTCCGTTGCAACTGACACGGCAGTCGTCCTCCGACACCCGACTCTCGCGGCGGGCGTGTTCAGCCACGTGACTGTCATCCCGCCGCCGACAAAGCGCCGCGCCCGACGTCCGGCCCGGCGCGTCTCCAGCGGCCCAGGCGGGCACCCTCAGCGCACATGTGCCCCGTACAGCCCGTCGGCAGGAGGGTGTACGGGCTGGGGACTGGGGGCTGGGCGTGTACACACCCGCCGTCGGCCGCAGCTGTTCGGACAAGTGTACCCGCCTGACCGCGAACAGGAAGAGGGCGAGGGCGCGTGCTGCAGGGTCGGTGTCTCTTCCCCGCCTCAGATGTTACACGATCAGGCCGCGCGGGCCGAGAAGGCAGGGGAGCTACAGCACGTCATTAACGCCGATGGAGTGCGGCGATCACCGGCCGGTCGCCGCTGAAAGTTCACCGCGCTCCCAGCCGGGCCAATGACCTCGCCGATCTGTTCTCGTTCATTGGTTGTCCGGTCGCTTGTCGCCGACTGCACCTGCCAACACGCCAAGTGATTCGGCCAGGTACGAGACGTTCTCCAAAACGACTCTCTGCAAGGCGTCTGCACCACCACGGTGCTCCTACCGAGAAATGATGTAGCCTTGTATTAAAGTTGAGGCTTTTTCATAGCGGCGCCCGTTTGTTTTGAAGGCTGTCGGTGGTTAGTGCGCCGCTCAGCGTTCTGCGGTCGATGGGTCCGCAGGACTGAGCCTTCCAAGTCATCAGACATGTCCAGCGGTCAGGTTTTCGATAGTCGCGATGGTGGTGACCCACTATCCGAGATGCCGTTGTCTGTGGCCAAGACCTGGGATCAACAGTCCAGGTTTCAAGATTCATCGTCAAGGATCCCGGTCGGTGTGTCCATGCATCTATTCCGTCCGTCTATCCCGTCTGCATTTCCAGGGTCGGTGGCGACGAGGCTCACCAATCCCTGTCGACCAGGGATTGGACAATCCAGGGATTGAACCAGGACAATCCCTGTCGACCAGGGCTCTCGCGACTCCATGACTGGAGTCTTCACTTCGGGTCTCGTCAGTCCACTTTCTGAGGTATACGCTGACTGAGGTTTCCCGTTGTATGTCCCCGCGTACACAGCTGTGGGGTTCACGTTTCCCCAAGTCGTACTCTAAATGCGCGGGGCTCGCCGGCCTGGGCCGATGGGTCTGACCAGTCCGCGAAGCGCCTTTCACCGGCGGCTGGACTCCGTCCCCGATCACGTATTGCGGACGTTCGTGACACTACCTACCGCCCCGGGCGGACACTGCTCAACTATTCACGTGGCGTGGTGCGGGGACGCTGGTTCATGCAGGGCAGGCACACGCCTCCGCTGGGCCAGACCAGACAGACTAGACACAGGGAATATCAAAGCAGGGATCGCCGCCCCGGTGCCGGCTTTTGCCCAACTACTGTAAGTAAACGGCTGCTGCCTGAGTGAACAGGTCGGACGGACTAATCAGCCAGACAGTACCAAGGGTCATATGTGAAGGTCGTTATAAGCGGACAAACGGAATGAAAATAGATTGCCAGCATCAATGTTGAATGCGATTATTTCACATTCATTGATCTAAGCAGTAAACGTCAGAATATCAAACGGTTATCTGCAGCCATTAGCAACGAAAAAACAAACGCTCTTTCTTGACATTATGCGGGAGCCGTCCGCGTCACTTCATGCACGGGAGGAACGCCTTTACAGAGTTGTGACGGTCTCGAGCATTGGCGGTCACTCATGGCCCACTGGAGGGTCGCCATTGTTTCCCGTAGCTCTCGCTGCAGCCCGCGACCGTTTCGTCAGAAGCCGCAGTGTGCTTCCGCCAGTCAGCAGTGTTACGTAACACGGGCCTATTTGTTGCACGGCCGGTTAGAGTTGCCCGGGGCAACAAGAGCGTTCTGCAACCGACTCCATCGAGCAGCGCGGCAAACAACGTGAGCCAAGGCAGGTGGCGCCCCTACGGACGGTCACATTGCAGACGGAGATGTCCGCTAAAGCGTGCTGGCATTACCACTTGGGTGCTTCATCCCAACAGATATTTACGCGAGGGCGATTGAACATGTTCTCGTGCATAAGAGTTACTTAAACTTGTCAAGTGTCAAATCTAAAGATTGGAAGCCCTTGCATCAGCATCAAATCCGTAGTTCTTAGACTTGAAAGACAAAAGACAACAAATAGACAACAAAAAAATGACAACTTGAAAGTGCGATGAAAATGACTTGCCGGCATCGATGACAACTACAACTACAACTGAAGTAAAACTCGACACGTTTTAGTTCACCCCGCCCTGGCCTCCGCTGTATGTAAGGCGCTGCTGCGCGCCAGCCTCTCACTGCTAACCGAGGCCATCATGGACACGTGCACCCCGTGAAGCTAACGTCCGTGCCACTAACCGCTGCCTGCTGCAGCCGCGCACCCAACGATTCCATTCTCCGCGGACACCTGCGCCAGTTACACACAACTGCGCCGGCCCTGTCATCGGCAGCAGGCGTCATTACACAACCCGAACGGCAGCGGCTGCGTCTGCTAAGTCGGAGCACAACCGGCGCCGACTCCGCCTCGGCGGTGGACGCTGCTGGTGATCCTTGCACGTGGCCTGTGTATGACGGCGCGCACAGGCCTGTGTATGACACCCAAGGGGTCAGGGGCGGGTTGGCTCACGCGGTATCACCAGCACATGTGCATACAATTACACCCGCCCGCGCTCTGTGGCCAGAGGTTTGCGGCTGGCAACAAGACGAATGTGGGCGCTGGGCCTAGACCGACGCGGTGCGGTCAGCAGACCGTCTTGACCAAGCGCTCCTGTCAATCGAACCGTGTTGTGAAAAGAAGGCGTCCGACGGAACCGACTTAATAGGGGGGGGGGGGGGACGTGTAGTGCACTGTTGTGTGTGAGGGGAATGTGAGAAATGCATACCTAGAAAATGTAACACGTCTGAGATGCTTCAGTCACCACCGCGAGCATTTTCAACACCTCTTGCGACGCTGATGCCCGAGAAGCATCCACAACAGGAGATGTACGAAACGCTTGGATCCGAGAGTGAAAACTAGAGCTTTTCGTTTGGCTGCTTTTCTGACCCTACTGCATGTGAAGCGCCACCATGGGCCACCTGACGTCCACCGTTCAGCGAGGCCTTCATGGACGCGTGCACAGCGCACATACTGCAGTCAACATCCCTGCAGGAAACGCGCAAGCGTTTTTTGACTGGGAAAGCAAATGTGCGTATTTGGTCTTTTACAAAAATAACCTGGATAAACGTCGGCCGTTTTAATGGCAAAACAAGTGTCAAATACGACTTGTTTAAGGTAAATATCGCAGCCCAGACCACTCTGACACTTGGAGTATCAAGACGTCTGGAAAGGCAGACATTTTCCCGCCATGCCAGAATCAACCCAATTGGGGCATTCACACCTTCCCCGCAGTCTGGCAGCGGGTAATACCAGAGCTGCTGACTCAATTCCGACACGACATGCCACGCGAAGCTTCCCGCCGTGACGTTCGTCATGAGACACAACGCATCTGATGACGTCATCTCGGAGCGCCGGACGCCAGACCTGTTTGACGTCGCAGATGCATGCCCGCCACGTGATTGGTTGGACGTGAACGCGCACGATGAGACGCAGACTGCATAGGTACCTGTGGCGTCGGTGATTACACCTGACAACATGACGTCACTCTTGACACATCCCCTGGCCGACACAAACCCACTCGCCTGACACATTGGTCCGACACCCCGCTACAGGGCCGGGGTCAGGCCTCCTCTGCAGAGACGGCAGCGCGCAGCCTCGGGCCGTACTGACCTGAGCGGGTGTGCCCTCTCCCAGCTCGGGAAGGTGTTGGTGGAGAAGCGGGTGTGCACCAGCGCCAGGTAGGTGTCGAAGCGCGGGTCCTGTGGAAGCCGCCGTACTCAGCCCACCGCTTCGGTGACGTCACAGGCGACAGCCGGAGGGTCACGTGATCCCCCGGCCGCGGATTGCGTCCGCCGCTGTTAATGTGCGTCAACGGCGGTGGACGCGACTGCTAAATACTTGCATGGGTTGAGCGCATACGGCCGCACAGCTGAGCAGGCATACAGTAGACGCATGCAGTCATCGCATTGCGTTATGGTGGGTTCTTGGAGGCTACGAGAGGCAATCTGAGTTGGCAAATCGGTACTGGTGCGCAGCAGTCTTGAATCACAAACAAAGTTGTTGAGCTCCTCCAGCACAACGAGCTAAGAAGCACTGCAAACACAGCGTTTGCGCGCGAGACGAGAGCTGGCAGCTTACAAGGGACGGCCTCTACGGGCAGCAGCTCTGAAATCTTGCGGCGCGCCGCCCCCACCTGAAAGAGAGCAGCCGGCACAAGCGGGCCGGGTCAAGCGGCGGTAACCGCGCCAGCCCAGCCACTTCTCAAAAGCACCATACAGCGAGGGGGCGGCGCAGCCTCGCGCCTGGCGCGGTCACGCACTGCGCCTTTAACGCGCATTGAGCCCCAACACGCGCTGAGTTGGGACGGTGGGAGTGAGATCACGCACGGCCTGACGGGGTGGCGCCGTTTGATGGCTTGCCATCGCAGCCACAGTCTGACCGGGCAAAGGTTGAAGCGCGATCTGGAATCGTCGCGCGCCCTCACCGGGAGCAAGCACACCAGCACACAGGACGGCACGAGCAACAAAACGGACGCGCTACAAGAGCGGACAGGCCGCCCGTCTACCCCAGCTCAGCACTACGCAGCCCTGCGTTCACAAAGCCACACTCAGGTCAGTCTCAGTCGACACTGGTTTTGCCGCACGTTTCGTCCCGCTGTAGCGCTAATAAATCTCCCGGACCTCCGACCAAAGACAATCGACCACTGCCAGCCCGACCGCACTCCGGCCTTCCGGACCTCCGACCCGACCCGGCTCCGGACCTCCGACCAAGATCACCGCCCGGTCCGATCGCACTGCGCCACTTACCTGCAGGTCTTTGAAATAGGTCCACACTTGCTCAGAGGTCAGCTGGCCCTTGTAGACGATGGTGGTGCTGGAGAGGGAGATGATGTAGAAGCGAGCGCCGGGCCGGGATACCCCATGCGTGGCGCGCTTCCTCAGCACGAAGACCTGTGGCGGGTCACCCCAGGTGACCTCAGGTGGGCGTGGCAGATACACTGCGACCGGGACCCGTTACCGGGATGGCACGGGGCGGGGGAGGGCGGCGGGCCACGCCAGGCCAGTGGGGCCCACACAGCGTCAGGGACGGGTCACCGGAGGAGAATAACTTGGGTGGCATGCTTCCGCAGGCAAGACATCAGCAGCCCGCCGGCGTTTAGCACAAGCCGGCTCGGTGCACATGAGTCAACAGCCATCTCTTCGAAATCGATGCGAGCACCTCGAAGTCATCTAATGCCTATTTATTTTGATATATATATATATATATATATATATATATATATATATATATATATATACATATACGAAGCGTAGCATCATCTCAAACACATCGCATGTTCATTCGGCTTCTCTCCGGCCTCCATATGCGGTCTGGGATGACTGCACGCTGCAAAGGATTTATACATACGGGGAAGGGGACGGTTACAAACCAGGGAATTGGGTTATCGCACAAGGAATGCATGGATGGCCTGTATTGAAGTGACTATATGTCACTGAAGCAAAGATTTGTCAAGATCCGGTCCATCGTTGTGACAGAATGACTGTGGACATGCAATGGCGAAAGTTGTGTCATCGACTTATCAGGTAGCTATCAGATCAATTTGCTACGGCCAGCTGTCACTATGATATGCAAATGCAAGACATATGGCATCGTAGCAAGACAAAGCAATTTGACGGGATTCCGAGAGAGGCTATTCAAAAGGGACCCAAGCGATACAAAGATATTTACAGAGCAGATATATTACTTATTGTGGCTAACGCAACTTAACTTTGACTTCCTGCGAACCGCATGGCAACAAAGCCCAACTGAGTACGGACGCCTCTCAGCTGACACTGAAGAAAACTACGGTAGTTTCCTGACTCCATCGGCTTGGCTGGCTTCAAGAGGAGCTGAACAACGAAAAAGTCATTCATATTCTAACCATCCCCACGCCTATGCATCCTACATTCGAGCTCGGGCTAGCAAGGGCGGAGCGGAAGTGAGTGGAAGAGGGAGCGGAGCGGGAGCCGGGTGCAGCGCGCAGGACCGGTAGACGGCAGACAGGAGCAGGAGCCTGAGCAGAAGCGGAGGACCGGTAGACGGCAGACGGCGGCAGGTGCAGGAGCAGAAGCGGAGGACAGTTAGACAGCAGACAGGAGCAGGAGCCGGAGCAGGAGTGGAGGACCGGCAGAAGGCAGACGGCGGCAGGGGCAGGAGCAGAAGCAGAGGACAGGTAGGCGGTGCCGGAGCAGAAGCGGACGCAGCGGCGTGCGCACCTGCAGCTTGAGCTGGTCCTCGGGCATGTCCTCGTCGCGCGGCGTGACAAACACCTGACGCATCAGCGGCTCGCCCCTCTTGGCCACGGCGCCGATGCCGGTGTTGTCCACGGGCACGTCCCGCCAGCCGAGGACCTGCGGCACGCGGTGCGGGTACGGAGACCGACCCCCTCCGCGCGAGATGTCTGCACTGCCACATTCAGTCGCGGGAGGCGCGAACGTAGCTGAACGTACGTCGCGAGACAAGAGCAAGAGTTGTTTATCCGTCACAGAGATATGCTGCGTTCCTGGAGCGGGGGCCACTGTCAGCCAGAGGGGAACGCGGAGATCCACAATGCTAATGACAGAATTAGCGAGAAAATGATAATGAGATAGCCGACACAGCCCGAGTCGAGCACGTTAGTAGCAATGCGTCCTTTGACCCCACGAATGAGTTCATATTCTTCAAAAGGTTACTTTCCATCATGTCTCCCGTTAACCAATCGGCCATGAAACGTTACCTTCATCTTGCATTCTTCTGCTATCTCAGCAAAGATCTTCTTTGATTCTTGCTCGCTACTTTCGTTCATCATACATATTCCAGCAGCATAGCGACCCAGAGGAGGTAGCTCAAACCCCAGTTCATCTCTGAGAAAGACATCAAGCGATTGAGTTATTCAATATGTCGTCCGACACCACAAGTTACTCAGTTTGCACCTTTTGAGTGGATGGATTTCTGGGATCAGAGCTCGCGCTAAGCAACGCTTGCCGTGTGAGCCTTGACCCGCACCATCCGATCACACCATCGCGGATCAACGGCAGAATTTGGTGACGAAAGTGTAACATGCCGCGGTGCTCGGTACAGTCCGTCCTACCCTCTGACGCCAACTGACCTTCATCGCAGCCGCTGCCAACGGCCGCAGGCCATACCTGTCAAGGGCACATAGCGAACACCTAAAGCTACTCAAACCCACTCCGCCACGGGTGGGCGGATCGGAGGGCAGGCACTCTAACCAACTGCTTCACCGGGACCGATACCAAGTGCTTTCCTGGACAAGTTTCCCAAATGTTGCCGGACAGTTTCGCGCAAGATATCTACGCCAATGAGCAAAGTAGCCGACGATGAATGAGTGTTTGGACCTTTTCCATTCAGAATGAGTTATGACTCTTGAACCCGCACGACGTAATCGTAAGTTACAAAAGCCTCCTTTTCGAAGATAACTTCATGCGCCCGCAATGTTGTTTCAAAGTTGGAATGTTGGCAGAAAGCTCCGTGCACCAAATCAGCCACCTCACGTATCTGAACAAGCCTTTTTGTGCATTGTACTCGTCCTTTGAATGCGAGATGGGCTTTTATCGCGTGATGCAACGACGAAAAAGGCGGGAGGCTTCATCCAAAACAACGTAGCTGTTCTCTCTGATAGAAGTGAAAATCAACGAAGCCAGGTGAAAACCATGTTCATATTCCGGACACCATACCTAGCCCTGATATCGCGTTCAACCCTGTGCAGCTCGTAGCGTCACAAAGACTGCTTTCCTTGCCATGCCGGAGATCCGTAGTCCCTCTACCACGCCTTGCATACGAGCCAAGATCTCTGCGTCAGACCAGGATACTTTTAACATCGACCTGCGGACTGGAGCGCTCATGTTTATCACGAAACCTATCTCATACCACAGTGGGGACCCCTCCCGACACTGACCTGCAGACCTGGCGGTACCGAGCGTGGCGGCGGGGCCATCAGCCGACACTGACCTGCAGACCTCAGCTGAAACTGACCTGCAGACCAGACGGAACAGGATGTGGCGGCGTGGCCATCAGCTGATACTGACCTGCGGACCTCACGGTACAAGGTGGGGGGCGGGGCCATCAGCTGACACCGACTTGCAGACCTCAGCTGATACTAACCTGCGGACCTCACGGTACAAGGTGGGGGGCGGGGCCATCAGCTGACACCGACTTGCAGACCTCAGCTGACACTGACCTGCAGACCTCACGGTGCAGGGCGTGGAGGCGGGGCCATCAGCCGACACTGACCTGCAGACCTCAGCCGACACTGACCTGCAGACCTCGCGGTACAGGGCGTGGAGGCGGGGCCATCAGCCGACACTGACCTGCAGACCTCACGGTACAGGGCGTGGAGGCGGGGCCATCAGCCGACACTGACCTGCAGACCTCGCGGTACAGGGTGTCCGGCAGAGCCGTCAGTATGCCAGAGCCGTCGCCCGTGTCGTTATCATGGCCGGTGGCGCCACGATGGATCATGCGGCATGACAGCCGCTTGGCGTCCTCCAGGATCTGACCGGCAGCGGCAGCGCAGTGTTATAGTGCACCACGCAATCGTGGCATTGCATAATGCATCACATAGTCCGCGGACACGAGTCGTGATGTATTCGGTGTCGACTAGGAAGGCTTCAGCAAACGTTTAGCTTCGTGGCCCTTGATCGTGCGTGCACCGTCTCGACAATTGGGACGTGCTTCAAGTTGCGCAGGTTGTACTTGCAGTCAGGTATGTGGCATTTGCAGGGCTTCGTGAACCATCACCAAGCTCGTCACAAACCCGGAACAAAGAAATACGAAACGTTCAGAGAGAAAAAAAAGATAATCTGGCAAGCCAGCACTTGCTGCTCGGCGACGCGGACAACTCACGAAAACTCGCTAACAAAGCAAGACGTCCGAAACAACTCGAGAGCAAGGCATTCTTGGTGCTCTGGTGCCACGCACATCAACCTATACAGTTCATCAACAGGTGGGAGTGCTCAGCCTGGACAAGCGCGTCCCTTGAACGCCTCGGCCCCTAAGGCTCAGCACCTGTACCAGACCCGATCTGGGTCTGGCCCGACCCGGCGGTCTGCCTGCAGGCCTCACCCCGCGGCCACTCACCTTGTTGGTCCTGATGCCGTCGACGGAGACGATGAAGCCGACGCCGCACGCGTCGCGTTCCTGCGCCGGGTCGTAGAGGCCGACCGGCGCCGGGTAGTCCCACGGCTCCCCACTACTCATGGCTCACCTGGCGGGCACGGGCGGCGCGCGGTGAACAGAGGGCGCGTGCCACTGGAGACGCCCAGGGAGACGTCGCAGGAGAGACGCCCAGAAAGGCGTCGCTGGCGAGACGCCCAGAGAGACGTCATTGGAAAGACACCCAAGACCAGACGGGCGGACCTCTTTAAAGCTCCGGTAAAAAAACTAAACTAAAACCCAAAGCTAAAAAACGCGCTCCATCCGACCTGATGCCAACCCTCGTCCCTGAATACGCGATGGATGTCAACTGTGTAGTTTGCTTCTTTCATGTCTTGGTGGCAGGTTCGACCCTGTAGATTTGATATGCCCGATCAGGTAACCAGAAAATTACGCGCGGAAGTGTTACGCTTCCGGTTGATGCATCACTGGAAGTGTTACACATTCGGTCGGTGTATCACCGGATATGTTAAACATCCGGTCGGCATGTCAGCGGAGATGTTACACATCCAGTCGGTGGATCACTGGAATTGTTACACATCCGGTCGGTGGACCACCAGACGTAATGCATTGCTATCCACTTTTCTTGTTGTGATACTAGACAAAGTGCGTTGCTTCACAAAAAGATAGGAACTATACTGGTGGCACCGCTGTTACGTGGCGTACTAAGTGTTTCGTGTGGCAATCTGTCTGGTCAAGACACAAGTCGGCTCGCATACAGACTAGCGCAGCGACCTTAAGAGAGCTGTAAACGGACGGCTCCGCGTTCTGGGAGGATTCATCTTTTATGGCCTTTCCCATCCATTTCGCAATGAAGTTGGTTTGTTTCGTTAAAATGACAACGAACGACTGCATTCAACCCACGACCATTATACTTCCTTACGACTTCAACAGTACCTAACCCACCCAATACCCGGGACGCAAATACGCTACCCACCAGTAAGTTACGTTTCCAGCAATTCGCAGAGCGCATGGCTCATTTCATTGGCATCGGACAAATAATTGATGCAAACGAACAAACTATAGTAACGATGATAGCAATACTAGTATGCCATGAATAACAAGTGAGACTGTGTTGGTCATACCCATACGTCAGGTGCAGTAGCCCGGCTCCGTATCAGACGCGCGTCGCGCAGAAAAGAAATGCCACGTGGTGAACTCTTGAGTCTTGAACACATTTACGACACCGTTTGTCAGACTATAAACGGACTCTGAATGAATCTCACGGGACAGCAACTTGGCAACGTAAACAACGTCCACATTGAGCCCGCCAGCGTTCCTCCGCTGATGTAATTCCCCGCTGCCTGGGCGCGGTCAGCGAAGAAGCGACACCTCGCGTCGCGCCGCGAGGCCGCGCCTGCACAACGGCAGCGTTCGTGACCTATGCACAGCCACTAGGGGGCGATAACAAGCCGCCGCGAGCCTTATTCGGGTCTCACGACGCCGGCACCAGTCGCCAGCCCCTCGGCCCACACGAGCTTCGTCACGCGACAGTCCGCCGTCGCCGCCGCTCGTGCAGGCCGGGCCGGTGTCGGTCGCGGCCCGCCTCCGGCCCGGGAGGCGTGGGGGCCGGCGCGGGAGGCGCTGGGTCCGGCCCGGGAGGCGTGGGGGCCGGCGCGGGAGGCGTTGGGTCCGGCCCGGGAGGCGTGGGGACCGGCGCGGGAGGCGTGGGGGCCGGCCCGGGAGACGCTGGGGCCAGCCTACAGGCTTTCCCAAGGCCGCCCGACGGGTCAACGCCCGCGCCCGAGCGCGGCCCGGAGGGTCGGATGCGCAGCTGTCTGTCAACAGGCGGAGCTGCGCGGCAGTGCTGACGCCGGGCCCTGGCGCTCGCGGGTTTGCTGGCCCTGGTGTCGGCCTGGCGGCGTTTTCCGGAAACCAGGCAGACCCTCTAGACTCCCCGTGACGTTCAGGCACCAGGCGAACAACTCCACCGCGTACCGGCTCGATACCGCCTACAGCTAGAACAGCGCCGCCGTACACGGCTGGCACCAGTCTGCACGGCTGAAAGCAAATTGGGTAGCTGGCTCTGCGATGTTACAAAAGAATACAACCGGTTGGCAGTGCCACTGCCAGCACTTGAAACCGAGACCAAAACGGGCACTGGCTCGTCACCTTTCACGGGCGACGGCTGCTGTCAGCCCGGCCGCACTAACCACGTCGAAGCTACGAAACCCTTCCTTGCACTGCGGGTGTGGGGACAGTCACGCAGCACTGATTCGACATCACTCTTACCACGTCGTAACAAAGAATTAACTGAGAACACCTCCGATCCGGGCAGGGGCGTATGCAGGATCTCGTAATGAAGAAGCGGGATACAAGTGTGAATTTTTCCTTGAAAAGGCAGTTTAACCCGTGCAGCTCACTGATTTCTTCCGTTAAATTCTCCATCTCATCAGGTGTACGTGTTCATCTCGGAGTCTTCAGTATCAGTCTTTGTTTACACACACATTAATATAAATCACAAATTTGAGCAGCAGGAGGGAGGGGCAACATCTGCCCCGAAAACGGCAATCACGATGTGAGCGCGGCCCTGAATGCGAGCAACTTCGAAGAGCGTTTGGCCGCTCTTCACCCACCGGTAACAGATATTGACGGCTGGCGCGCTGGCCGACGACCTCCAAACAAAAGGACCGTAATAACAAACACCTACCGCTGAAATCGACGCAGTGCGCTCGAAGCCACGTAACCGAAGCGGCAAACCCATTCCCAGCCACGGTCGATAGATGCGGGAGGCAGTACACAGCGCCACCACGCGGAAGCAGCGGACTATTTTGGAGAGAAATCCCGGCCGCGCAGGCCGATCGGCTAGCTGGCGCTCGTCACGTGATCGCCGCGTGCTCGCACGACCCAGTCACGTGCTCCGCGCCGGGGCGGTGCGCCTGGTGGGGTGAATGGGGCCAAATCCAGACCACGGCGGTTCAGAAGGCTCGGACGGACCTGCCGCAGAGAGGCGCGGGTGCCGCAGATAGGCGCGGACTCGCTGGTATGGCAGCTGCTAAGCGACGTTTTGGCGACCTTTCACCAAGTCCGGCTAATATAAATCCGTAATATAAATCCGTTACCGTTCGTCCTGCGATGATGACGTCAGCGAAAATGTCGCAAATGCCTGTTAAAGCAGAGAACCGCAGAGAGCCAGTAAAATTGCCACTCAACATCCCAAATTCGGGCGTATTGGAAACGCAAAACATTGGTATCTACCTACCAATCTCATTTACCAAGTGATCAAACATTTACGAAAATGTCGCGGTTCCACTTCACCGTGAAACTAGTAACCAAATGCTTCGGAGAAACGCTATACTGTAGTCGACCGCCCCTTCTTTTAATATTGACCTATTAAACGTGCCCGATTGCCTTATCTGAGCCTTGCCAGCACTGATGCAACTCGCACACACCTCTCATGTGGACTGAGCGTGTACTTGAAATACCATCGCACGCTTTCCTGACCATCTCTATTCGGCTATCAGGCAAGACTACGGGTAAGCACATCCAATGACTACACCGCCGGGAGCTAATGCGGCGGGTTTCATCATTTGACGGCGGCATCAGCGCCTACAGCGACTTGGCTTCTTGTTACTGAGATGCTTACCCAGAAATTATATCACACGTTGTCTGCCGGACGAGGATGGACGGGAAGCTCGTCGTTTCATCAGAAGCAGCGTCATGACCTGATGCAATAACTCGACACAGTGTCTGCGATCCACGGCATCTGCTGTTCAGTGTCTAGCTAGCTAACGTGATTTCGCCATGAGCGTCACGTTTCTGGCATACCGCTTGGGGCACCGGTAAGTCAGCTGAGGTCATCGAGAAACGGAGGACCCCAACGACAGACGGGAGACTTGCCAGAAGGGAGCGAGTTTGAGCGGACATGAATCGACCCAACGACATACGGGAGACTTGCCAGAAGGGAGCGAGTTTGAGCGGACATGAATCGACCTGTCGTATCATCGACCTGTCGTATCTGGAGGAGCGAGGGCACCTGCGGGACCAATCAGTGCCTTCTGAAGTCGTTGGAGAACCAAGGTACATTCCAACGAATACTACATGCGACACGCTAGTACAGAAAGTTATTAGTGAAAGCAAACGAGTTCGTTTTTGGTGGGACTGAGATCGCTGGGCTAAATAGGTCGGTAACAGTCCCAGACAGAACTGAACGTGCACGTTCAAATCGCGCACCATCGGGATCATCTAGTCACACTCTCCTAGAGAGCAAAAAAGTGTGTACATACTTATTTGCACAGAAGTATAATGTATGTATCAAAATGCAAAGAAGTATGGTGCATGTGTCATATGTGGTTATGCGCGTTCTTGAGAAAAACTAGCTTTGAATCATAGTACAAAATGAGGATAATGTTTGGCAAATTATTTTGATCATTTTGATAGAAATTTCTAGACAAAGCCCAAAACTTAACATCAAACACTAATTGCATCATTAGTGTCGATATAAGCTGAGGTGTTATGAGTTGAGGATCGACTTTACCGTGTCTTTTTGGTGCAGATTTGAGGTGTATTGATTATAAAAAACACTCAGAAAACCCCCAGTTACATACACTGACAAGCGGGCGGCTTCGCGTCAAACACCGGCGTCAGCTAAGTAGAGCAGCCATCCAAAGAACATCATGCCAAGCGTGACACAACAGACACTTGTTTCGATCAATCAGCCCCCTTGTCGCAGCTTTTTTGGCGGGGCTTGCCCGTCCCAGCTGGACGGACACCAACGTCAACCAAGGACATGACAGCCCCTGCACCGTGGACTGACTCACATCGGCCAGGAGGAGACGCGAGTCCTCGCCGGGGTATGTGCTTCAGGGAGGGGGCGTGCCCAGAAACGGGCTGGGGCCCGCCGCTCACCGACACTGTTCCGCAGGGTCGGATTTACAGTCGCGCCTGGAGGGGAGATTGACGCGTCTAGTGTCACTCACGCGCCCACGAGAGGCGCCTTCCCGAGTATTCTGGCTACAGGTTAACGCGCTTGGTCAGAATTATTTCTGAAGTTACTGTTTGGGGAAATCCATCTTCAGAGGCTGTTACAAACACCATGTGATGGATGCGGGAGACTCTCGCAATCGCTGTATGTTAGTGATATATACATATACATATATATGCATATATATATATATATATATATATATATATATATATATATATATTTACCTGACTTGACTTGCTATGTTAAAGAGGACAGATATAACAACACAGTCAGAGCTAAGCAGAGAATGTCAAAATCCAGTGAATGGGATTTGCTCCAGTGAGGCTTCCTCCAGTCGGACTTAGTTTACTAAGAATTACTCGTCGCTTCCGTTTGAAATGTTCCGAGAATTCCGCTCACCGTACCTCTCACTGTGCTGAGAACAGCCTTTCGCGCTACTACCGAGATTGGTATTTATATAGGCATCAACACCATCGTCTTTCTTAGGTCTGTTGTGTTTCATCCATTTGAACCGCGTCTTTTGATCGAAGCAAGTTATTGCAGAGATAAAAAGGATTCACGGCAGAAACATTTAAATGACAAAGGAAGCCCTGCAAGTATTTTGGTCAGATGTTGGTAAGAATCAAAATAGGATACTTTGACACGTTTAGTTGCTTCATGTGACAGCGGCCAGCAAAGTTATTTTATAAATACATCCACCACCTACGTATTGGCTTATAACTAGAACACATAAACAACGTATGTGATGCAATCCCTTAGTTCATTAAAGGGCTTCCAAGAGTGGGAGGAATCAATAGGTAAGCGCATAGCAAGCAAGCAATAAGCAAGCGCACTTAACTAGCCACTATCTCCGACAAAAATGTTTGATCACCCACACATCTACCTTAAGCTCTGATACAAGTTTAAGCGCAGAGTGACAGTGATATGAAACAGGGCGGCCCATTCTATTTCTGAGCGAACACTTGACCGTCTTTGACGCTTTGTTTTCACAGCGATTGTTTGGATTGTGTGTCCGAGTATCTCCTCCGCGTGCGTGGCTGCAAAATTCCCCACGAGCGGTTACCGGCGCCGGCACCCAGTTCATAAACAGATGTCACTTTCCCGCCACATTGATAATTCCACCTTGTTCTTAACTTCGCTGCCGAGTAGATGAAAATGGAAAGTTCAGCATGATATTCAAACCAATTCATCGCACCCTTCGCGTACGGTGTTCGCTTCGCTGACTGCCCCCTCCGCACCACACCATCGTTCGACTCGGAGTCGTCCCCGGTGTCCCCGGTGCCCCCGGTGTGTGTCGCGCAGCCACAGCGGCGATACTCTGCTCCACTTCCGCCCGCCCCCCCCCCCCCCCAATCCCGCCCCTCCCCCGACCCGCTGGTGTCATGCGGACCGCATGGGCGATACTATTGCACTCACCTATAAATAGTACGGCGCCGGCGCAACGGGCTGGATGCCTCTGGCACGTGGCGCGTCGCCCCAACCGGCTCACCACCGCGGGGCACGGCCCGATCCCGGCGAGCAGGGACCTCGCTTCGAGCGCCGGACCTAGCTCAGCACCGGCGGGAGCCGGCGCGCCGCGGGCGGCAGCTGTTGCGCGCTCCCGTACTCAGCGCGGGGGCTACACTGAACGCCCGTGTTGACCGCGTGGAGCTCAAGGTCGGGGCGCGTCAGCTGACTGCGGGAGCGGGGACCCTCCGCACGGTACGGCCGGGGACCGACTGGGCGGTGCTCCGGCGGCCGCCGGCCGGCCGGGCGGCGGCGGCAGCGGCGGCGGCGGCGCGGGCGAGGATCAATACGTGCTCCCGCCCGCCCGTCGAAGCACCGAGCGCGTCGGGTACCGTCGGCGATGGTTTGGGACGGTACGGTACCGGCACACGGGGATGCGGAAAACTTAAGGCAAAGTACACTGAGTGCGCGGCAAGTAGCTGTTGAAGGCAGGCCGGTGCGATGCATGTCTGGCGAGGTTTGGTTTTTGGTTCATGTCTTTGGTTTTTGGTTCTTAGCGGGAAGGACCGGTGTCGGGCGGTTCGATGAGATCGCAGACTGAGAACGCTGAGAAGGATTGGTTATCCCATCTGCCTGAGCGACCATCTGTCACAGAAGGAGATTTTCCGTCATGCGATTTCGAAGAAAGTTGTTGAGGTCGACTGTTTCTGTCGGCTTTATCAGCTGAAGTGAACTGAGGCGAAACGATGATATGACGTCCTCTACGCCGGTAATATTTCCGTGGCATGTGCTTTGGAAACGGCAAGTGGTGACCAGTTAACCTTTAGAAACTATAGGCAACGTTTCCCCTTTGAAGGAAAAGATAAATCGACCGAGGCTGCATGTGCAATGTAGCTGAAAGACTACGGCTGAAGTAGAATTGGATTAATCATTCCGTGGGCTTAATTTAAAAAGGCGTATCGTACTGTGGATATTAAAACCCACATCAGCATCGGCAGACACACGCTCAAGCTTTGTGAAAGGGAAGCCCAAAATGTTCGAATGGCACCACGGTTTTTAGGGACACCATTCTACGCGACTCCTTCTGATGTCGTTGAAGCATCGGGGAGCTTTGTCTGCCAAAATGCAATGCTATTCGCCAACATTTTGTAAGTTGTTAAGTTCGTTTGCGAGGAGCATGACTGACGCAGATAAAACGGCAGTAATAGCCTCATTTCTCGGAGAAAAACCAGGAGAATGGAGATAATGATGTGTTGATGTTTCGACAACACGACTTTATCAAAACAAGAGCAGAAGTTATTGCAATCTCCTGGTTTTTCTCCGATGAATGAGGCTATTACTACTGCGTTATTCGCCAGCGTTTTCTAGTCAAGAGACGTCCTGGATTTTGACAAACGACGGAAGGATGATATGACAACTAAGATAGCTTTGATGACAATTTTTGGCAACTTCTTAGCCTTACCTATTAAAAAGCGCGATCTAACCTCCCAGTTATACTGAGCTCGTAATTACTCACACTAACGGAAAATGAGAGATGCTCATCAGCATTAGTCGGTCGGAACTACCGGCTGAGAAAATCCCAAACCCAATGGCGGCTTTAGAGGCCAGCCATGCATCCTGAGACCCCAATTAACCTGCCACATCTTAACTGTTATCAACCTCAGTCAGCTTCATCGAAACGCCATCAGCGGCAAAGTTTCAGTCAGGCCGAGCGCTTTAGGGTGCACCGGATGTTCATTGAGCCTCCACGTCGTTTTTGGCCTCAGCACACCACTGAGGCTTGCATGTAGTTGCCACGACGCCCCCGTTCGACACGGCTACCCGATCTGGGCAGCGCGCCTTTTCCAACCGTTTGGGCCATCTGTGAGGCACTTCTGAGCGACATTGAAGTACATAGTCATTCATTTGGCTGTCCGCGCAAGTTGGGACTGAATAACCTTTTGGCTATTCCAGCCTTGTGTCCGAGCTTTTTTATATCGGTCTTAGCTTGTGGAAATTGCTTGGGACTCTACAGTGATCATTTAACCTGTCCTCTAGTTTTAACTGACATACGTAATGACCGATGTCTGATAGATCATAGCACTGGCCTTTGTCTGATTGGCATGGCCTCTCGGGATCACAAAACACTTGACGGTCTTGGGTTTCTTGTAACGGCTCCTTTCTGCACCACTTGATGTTGACCGTCCAGCGGGCCTTTGGACTTTATCGGAGTTGTAACGGGTTCCATAGCTCTGACATGTGTTACAATATTATCTGACTGCTTTGATAAGTGCGAGTATTGCTAAGCTTGGCTGGGAGCTCGTCGCCGTATGGGACATCGATAGTCGTTTTGGTCGCGCTGTTCACCTGTTTCCGTCCCTTTGTCTGCCGTTTAGTTTGAGTGATGCATGCTTACGTGTGCATTTGTAGTAGACCATTCACTCGATAACGAAGGCAGTGGGGCGCTTAACCTTTTGGCTGGCCTGCGTGCAGAAGCGTACACGCAGATGATGAAGAGCTATGAACGAGTAGCACTTTCACGGAGGTATTTTTCATCGATTACATCAGTTCATCATTATTTTCCATGTTTTCGTCGACGCACGGGGTAGTTGTATTTGTTCACGGGATTGAACGAACATCGCAGTCCACTTGCATGTACATTATTCTGTCGCACGCCTTAACGTGTTTCGGTTATCGAATAGTGTGCAACATGGTTTAGTTCAAAATGTCAACTTAAACCCAGCTCCATTCTTGACGACACCCTAACCGCTCGGGGGGGGGGGGGGGCATTGATTATATTCGCCGCACGCTTGGTTCGAAAATTAACGAACGCTGACATCTGCGCCGTAGCTGCAGCCTAGGTATGCGCATGGGGACCAAATATCCAGATATGCACACGTCGTCTGGTCAGGATCTGCACAAGTTCTGCGCAGCGCGGGCTCTGACCCTGTTCCGCTCTCTGCAGGACGACTGTTATCATTGCGCAGTCATCCAGAACGGCTTCCAGACGCCACCATAGGACAGAAGTGGCTACTTGTGGGCCTGACCCAACAGCCCACGCTCCATGGAAGTGTTTGTGCACTGGGAGATGTGTGAGGACCATTCGTTGCACACTGCTTACTTGGGGTATGAAAACTGCTCTGAGTCCTGGAGGCAGAATTATGGCTGAGTCCACTTGGGTGAAATCGATTGCGAATGCGATCAGGGCGAATGGAGCCGAGTCCGAACTGATTCCAAGTGGTTGTTGAACTGTGGAACTGAATCTCAGTGACGCTGGCAAAGTTGCTGTTGATGAATTTCATTACGAATCAGGTTAAGAATCCGAAACGAGTTCGTTTATTTAGGGCAAGCTCGCCTATCTTCGGAGCGATGAAGTTCTTGATGTCTTGACAAATGTCTTTCTCTCAGTGCCATCCTACATCCCAGCAATTGTGCATATGTTTCACAACTTCCCATGCGGCCTGAGATGTTGGCATGGGCTATCTGGTTATATTGTCTTGCGCATTTCCAGTTCAGCCATGTAAATGCCCTAGAAATTATGGCGGTCACTTAGTTACCGCGTATTGTAGTCGCGTATTTCAAAATCGGAATCGGTTTATTCTTATTTCTCAGGATTGAATCACGTGGAACGTGAAGACTCGAGCACTTTCTGTTATATGTTTTAAGTAAACTTGAACCGAACTCTTTAATTGGATGGATTTCTTGGATCAGCGCTCACGCTAAGCAGTGCTTGCTGTGTGAGCCCTGACCCCCATCATCTGATCGCGCAATGCCAGGCAACGGCAGATTTAGTGGCGAGTGCTTTCCGTGCCGCAATGTTCGGCACGGTCAGTCCTGCCCTCTGACGTCAACTGACCTTCAGCGCGACCGCTGCCGCCGGCCGCAGGCCATACCTGTCAAGGGCAAATAGCGAGCGTCATAAAGCGATTCGAACCCACCCTGCCACGGGTGGGTAGATCGGAATGCAGGCGCTCAAATCAACTGAGCCACCGGTACGGACTCGTTATATATATATATATATATATATATATATATATATATATATATATATATATGTGTGTGTGTGTGTGTGTGTGTGTGTGTGTGTGTGTATACTTGTTGCTTTATTTGCGTCTACCAACCGCGTCTCTACGATATCGAAACGGAGACAAGTCTTGAGAAGCTTTCATTTTAGTTTCAAAAACTCCCTGAGAAGAATTTCTAACGTGAAATGTTTCCACCGTCGAAAGTTTTCAGCTTTGCGAAGTGCTGGAGGATTAGTACCAAAATCCCTCTCTTCAACCGCGTCCCGCAAGCATTGCTCCACTTGCGCCTGCTCAGAATTGCCATTGCATGCACCATTCACATTTGGTGCCATTAGCATTTGGTGCCATTAACATTTGGTGCCATTATCCCGGCCGCTGATATTGCCGCGGGGTCCGTGACGTTTTATAAGCATGAATTCAGGTATGTGTTTCGTCGTGCTGGAATGCGTTCAGTTCAGCCCTGTTCAGTGCTCGCGTGCCAAAATGTGAGGCAGGCGCCGCCTGATTTGGCCGTGTTGCCCCACGGAGCATGCCCACAGACTAGTGGTCGACCGTGTCGCCCCACGGAGCATACCTTCGGACTAGTGGTCGGCCGTGTCGCCCCACGGAGCATACCTACAGGCAAGTGGTCGGCCGTGTCGCCCCACGGAGCATACCTACAGGCAAGTGGTCGGCCGTGTCGCCCCACGGAGCATACCTACAGGCAAGTGGTCGGCCGTGGCGTCCCACGGAACATACCTACGGACTAGTGGTCGACCGTGTCGCCCCACGGAGCATACCTACAGGCAAGTGGTCGGCCGTGTCGCCCCACGGAACATACCTACAGGCAAGTGGTCGGTCGTGTCGCCCCACGGAGCATGCCCACAGGCAAGTGTTTGGCCGTGTCGCCCCACGGAGCATACCTACGGACTAGTGGTCTGGCGTGGCGTCCTACGGGGCATACCTACAGGCAAGTGGTCGGCCGTGCCGTCTCACGGAGCATGCCTACGGACTAGTGGTCGGCCGTGGCGTCCCACGGAGCATACCTTCGGACTAGTGGTCAGCCGTATCGTTCCACGGAGCATACCTTCGGACTAGTGGTCGGCCGTATCGTCCCACGGAGCATGCCTACAGGCAAGTGGTCGGCCGTGGCGTCCCACGGAGCATACCTACGGACTAGTGGTCTGGCGTGGCGTCCTACGGGGCATACCTACAGGCAAGTGGTCGGCCGTGCCGTCTCACGGAGCATGCCTACGGACTAGTGGTCGGCCGTGGCGTCCCACGGAGCATACCTTCGGACTAGTGGTCAGCCGTATCGTTCCACGGAGCATACCTTCGGACTAGTGGTCGGCCGTATCGTCCCACGGAGCATGCCTACAGGCAAGTGGTCGGCCGTGGCGTCCCACGGAGCATACCTACGGACTAGTGGTCGGCCGTGTCGCCCCACGGAGCATACCTACAGGCAAGTGGTCGGCCGTATCGTCCCATGGAGCATACCTACAGGCAAGTGGTCGGCCGTGTCGCCCCACGGAGCATACCTACAGGCAAGTGGTCGGCCGTGGCGTCCCGCGGAGCATACCTACAGGCAAGTGGTCGGCCGTATCGTTCCACGGAGCATACCTACGGACTAGTGGTCGGCCGTGGCGTCCCGCGGTGCATACCCACGGACTAGTGGTCAGCCGTATCGTTCCACGGAGCATACTTTCGGACTAGTGGTCGGCCGTATCGTCCCACGGAGCATACCTACAGGCAAGTGGTCGGCCGTATCGTCCCATGGAGCATACCTACAGGCAAGTGGTCGGCCGTGGCGTCCCACGGAACATGCCTTCGGCGCGTCTCGTTAAGCACAAACATATTCGGGCGGGGATCGCTTCATTGACAAGCTGCGCGTCGTAATCTATTGCCAATCGTGTCTTGTGTTGCAAAAAAACTGTCGAAAGTGTATTTTCTGTCGATAATTCAGTTCGTGCCGTGACCGCGCAGATCAGAGAGCCTGCTGCGCCGGCGTCCGGCGCCAAGCTGCCCCCGTCAGTTCCGTCGCCACAACACTGCGCCATCGAGGCACCGTGTGCTGACGGTCTGCCGCCAGCCAATGTCACCGTGTCAACGGTGGCGCCTATTGGAGCCGGCGGCCGAAGGGTCGACTGACCTTGCCCGACCCTTTCCGCGTGGTCAGCAGTGTGGGCCGGCGCGGTGCCAGCCGCGCCGCCGCGCCGGCCGGCCAGACGACGCTGATCGATAGACCATCACGGCGGCCGGCGGCGACCGGCGTCGGCAGGACCGGTCAGGGCGGCACGAGACAAAACACGGGGCCGCTGGCGGGGCGGAGCGGTGTGACCGCATGTGGATAGACCTCGTCGAAAGGATGGGGTGCCGGCTTCCGTCCTGGGCGGCACGAGCGCCGGTTTTACTCCCCACCCCCCGCCGTCTGTCTGTTATGCATGTATGCGTGAGGTCAGTCGGTAAGGGTGCGTCGTCGGTAGCAACGGTTGGTTGTGCGTGCGTGCGCGGTGCGTGAGTGCTCGCCGTGCGCGTGTGTGTATGTGTGCGCGCGTGTGTGTGTGTGTGGTGTGTGTGTGTGTGTGTGTTGTGTGTGTGTGTGTGTGTGTTGTGTGTTGTGTGTGTGTGTGTGTGTGTGTGTGTGTGTGTTGTAAGTACTTGGTTTACGGGCACATAAAAATGTAATACATCTGGGATGCGGGGACATCTTGGTTTGTGGGGACATGCCGTGTCCCCATAAGCTGATTGAAGAAAAATCGTCCTGGAGGGTCCTTTTACGACATTAGCTCGAGCGCCGGTCGATTTGTTTTACGGGCACACGATTTTTATGTGCCCACATCCCACCACCATTACATTTGGAGTATGCATACCCGGAGTGTGGTAGTGGGCGGAGCCAATTGTGGTTGGCAAGTTCCCGGATGTTGGATGTTCCCACATACCAGGAGTGACACATAGACACAAATATTCGTCAGCTGAGTGTATGCTAACGTAAACAGGGGAAAATCCACCTAGTGAATTGGTCTATGTGATGGGTGCAATTCAAAAGCCACGTCAGGGTCCGTGGTTCGGGCCCCTGACAGTTCGATACCGTTGATGATATCGGGCCCATGACCTGCTCATTGTTCTAGACTATGTTGATATTCCTGTGGACGTCAATGATCGTATTTAACACTTCGCGATTTCTAGAAATATGATGATATTAGGCCGATGGTTTTTCTTTAACCCCTATTGTGTCGCAGCCTCTGATGACGCCTGTCCCGTATCTAATATGTCCCTGACTGTGTCGAAGGTACTTGACCGTGATTGTCGTTTGGAGCCCCCGACTGCAGCAAGTGCCTGGCCTTGGCGATGTCGATGTTGGGGCCCATGACCGTTTTTAAGCCCCTTCCATACTAAAACCCCTGAAACTGCTGATGCTGTGGCCGTGAGGGTAAATGTTGGGGTCAATGGCCATGTCGAAATCTCTGACTGCGTCAGGCGGCGCAGTGACAGTGATGACCAGTGTCGGTGTCGGAGCCAAGATCGTGTTGGGCCGCTGAACACGTCGTCCCGGTTGAGTCGGACCCTTCGCCGTGTCGGAGCCCTGATAGGTTTGGAGGTCTATAGCTGTTCCGGGGTCCTTGGCTGTGCTGGGTCCTGACCGTTATGGGTCATGACTGTGTCGGAACTCCTGGCCTTGCTGACCTCTCAGCGTGACGGGGCTCCTGGTCGTTCATGCTGTTACTGTCTCAGAGCATCTGGCCACGTTGACCACGTGGATGTATTAGTCCCCCTAACTGTATAGAGCCCCTGAACGTGTTTAGGCTTCTGCCTGTGCCATGGCACTGACAACGGTGGTCTGGGCCGAACCCTATGGCGGTGTCGAGGCTCCTGATCATGTTGGGCCGATGGCTGTTTCAGTCCCTGATTGTATGGGGCGATGGCAGTTTCAGGGCCTTTGGCCGGGTCTGGCTTTTTTAGGCTACAAGGCATTTGCCATGTCGGGTGTGTTTCGTCTCCTGTATCATAGCAGTCACCGCCCACACTTGCCATCCTTGACTCGCGGAATTCTCCGGATGCGGCGCGGAGTGTAAATGTGCCCACAATGACGGTCTGTTGCACCAGAGCGCGAGACAGCGTTAAATGGCGGGAAGGCAACGATAGGAAATCGCGCAGGTGTTCTCAAATCCAAGCCAAGGCCGATCAGTCCATAAGAAGATGCCGACCCGTCGACAACCGCGCTGTCGGGACAGTACGGTTGCTTTTGAAGGCAGTGCTGCCGATGTCAGTGTGACAGTGACCGTGCAAGTTAACAGTGGCAGGGGCGTACATACATCAAGCGTTCTAGAAATCATACAAACGAAGGTAAGATGACATTTTTTTTTTGCAATGTGTTTGGAGTCCGTGGGAGTTCCATAGGACGAGCATCGCTGTAGTGCAGTTGTGCATCCAGTCCGAAATCTACTTTTGGCGTTTAGATCATGATCTTACCTGCATACACATGTGTTGAACGTTGCCCGCAAAACGATGACATTTCAGCAAGTTAGCATTTTTCGCGTGATTCGTCGCCTGTTAAGGATGTGGGGGAATTCGGGTACTGGACAAAACATCTAAGACTTTTTAGCCGACGAACCACTGTGATTGTCTGCGCGAAGCTACCTACTTCATTATTGATTCCCAACGATTAAAAATTGTTCGTAGATTACATATTACGCCACTGCACTTCTAAAGTTCACGTGGCTTTAAGTTACGCAGCTGAGTATGACAACGCCTTTGGCATTGCTTTTGTTATCACCCAAAATATCGTGTTTACAATCAGCAATCTGGTAGGCTTTTTTTGTCTCAAAGGTGTTTCGTGGGTACGAATGCAATCACATTGACACCTCTGTTTCAATGACACATGACTGATGTGCGTATGTACGTAGTTTCGGGAATGGTGCGCATGGATTTCATACCACAGCATTTTTTTGTGCGCGTAAACGCACTGCGTATATCTGGGATATCGTAACAAATCGTCATTCACGCAAGCGTCGTGCCTCTTCCAACAACTGGTTTCGGAATGTAACTGCCGCACAAGCTCTCAAGCCCAGTGCAAAGAAATCACGAACAGCGACCACATCACTGAGTTCAGTGCGCGCATATGCTAGGCGCCGTGCCGCTTTGTTGGAGACTGTCCGCGTAGAAGCTATTTCCAAACGCAATCCTCCATTGGGGGCTTTGAAAGGGAATGTTTCATGTCATGTTCACACATGCATACTCCTCGTGATATTCCAAAATATCACGAGGGCTCCGGGCAAAGCCCGGTGGGAGATAGCAAAAAAGCCAGAAGAAACAACATTCACAAAGTCTAACAATCAGCTGGCATGGGTTGTACCGCCAGAGCACATTGAGGCGAGTTTACGTCCAAGGTGTCCGCTGGCTCTGCTTGCATGACCGAATTCAAGCTGGCTGACAAACAGCGGAACACCTAGATTAAGCCAAAAATATGTCGACTACGTTGTTTCCACAGTTTCGATTTAGAATGTTGCATCACCACATGGCATCTAACCAGCTCTTACAATCTAACATAGATGGCTTAGATCATGGCTTCCGTATGATAGAAAGTGGAAGGAGTGTTTATGATAAGGCAACATAACATGAAACATCAGGCGTCAAGCGACTTGCATCGACTAAATTGCCTGTGCGCCTTAAACTCGTATCGTGTGTTGGACTTTTTCTCAAACGATAGAACTGAGAAGGCTTGCCAACATTTTGATCTTGGTTCCACAGAGATATTGACTAATATTCTGTACGGTATCCCACCAAGCTCTTACAGTCCTCAATAGATTGCTCAGATCATGATTTCCGTGTGGTAGAAAGTGGGAGGAGTTATGTGATAAGGCAGTAAACTGAAGAAATCAAGCTTCTCAAACGACTGCATGGAGCAAATTTCCCGCGCACTTACTTTCAAAATGGTGCATTAGACTCTTCTTTAAATGATAGGACCGAGAGCCTTTGCCAAAATTTTGATCTGGGTTCTAAGGACGACTTAAACATACTGAGCGTGCAGAGCTCTACTGAGGATCCCGTGAACGTAGATTGTAGATCGAAAGAGGTCAAGAATTGTATTAACATGACCAACCCATGCTGGTCTTGGAAATGCTGAGTATACGATCAGAATCGATTAGTGATGTAAACAATGTAACTTAGTTTTGAAGATACACGCTCCCGAATTTTAGCAGCAAAAGCTTCTACGCCGGCCGTTGCAGCCCCACAGGCTGCTCGGCGTCGGCCCGGCGGCCAATAGTGACCGGTGGACAATGGGCGGACGACAATTTGGTGGACAATGTGGAAAACCTCAAAAATTTTACAAAACGAACAAACGATATGCCACCGTTTAATTTTTTACGGTTAGGGTTTATTATGAAAGATTTTCGGAAGCATTATTTCACGACGGTCATTCTCGCGCGCATGGCTCCCATCCCCTGGCGTTGCTTAAATTGGCCGAACGCCATTCCGTTATACAAAGACTGCAAACCCGACCGAGATTGTTCCTATTCAGATGTTGCGAGCGGGCAGGCTGGAAATGTGCTGAAGTAGTTTGTTTCCCTAGTCGATTCTTCAAAAGAATGAACGTTCTCAGGCAAAACATGGGTTGGCCTTAATAATTATTGATCTTGTTTCGACCCACTTTGTTCAAGACTTATCAGGGGAACCGGCC
>NW_023596746.1:5509193-5648720 GCF_011947565.3 Pollicipes pollicipes
GTGCACCGTCTCGACAATTGGGACGTGCTTCAAGTTGCGCAGGTTGTACTTGCAGTCAGGTATGTGGCATTTGCAGGGCTTCGTGAACCATCACCAAGCTCGTCACAAACCCGGAACAAAGAAAAATACGAAACGTTCAGAGAGAAAAAAAGATAATCTGGCAAGCCAGCACTTGCTGCTCGGCGACGCGGACAACTCACGAAAACTCGCTAAAAGCAAGACGTCCGAAACAACTCGAGAGCAAGGCATTCTTGGTGCTCTGGTGCCACGCACATCAACCTATACAGTTCATCAACAGGTGGGAGTGCTCAGCCTGGACAAGCGCGTCCCTTGAACGCCTCGGCCCCTAAGGCTCAGCACCTGTACCAGACCCGATCTGGGTCTGGCCCGACCCGGCGGTCTGCCTGCAGGCCTCACCCCGCGGCCACTCACCTTGTTGGTCCTGATGCCGTCGACGGAGACGATGAAGCCGACGCCGCACGCGTCGCGTTCCTGCGCCGGGTCGTAGAGGCCGACCGGCGCCGGGTAGTCCCACGGCTCCCCACTACTCATGGCTCACCTGGCGGGCACGGGCGGCGCGCGGTGAACAGAGGGCGCGTGCCACTGGAGACGCCCAGGGAGACGTCGCAGGAGAGACGCCCAGAAAGGCGTCGCTGGCGAGACGCCCAGAGAGACGTCATTGGAAAGACACCCAAGACCAGACGGGCGGACCTCTTTAAAGCTCCGGTAAAAAAACTAAACTAAAACCCAAAGCTAAAAAACGCGCTCCATCCGACCTGATGCCAACCCTCGTCCCTGAATACGCGATGGATGTCAACTGTGTAGTTTGCTTCTTTCATGTCTTGGTGGCAGGTTCGACCCTGTAGATTTGATATGCCCGATCAGGTAACCAGAAAATTACGCGCGGAAGTGTTACGCTTCCGGTTGATGCATCACTGGAAGTGTTACACATTCGGTCGGTGTATCACCGGATATGTTAAACATCCGGTCGGCATGTCAGCGGAGATGTTACACATCCAGTCGGTGGATCACTGGAATTGTTACACATCCGGTCGGTGGACCACCAGACGTAATGCATTGCTATCCACTTTTCTTGTTGTGATACTAGACAAAGTGCGTTGCTTCACAAAAAGATAGGAACTATACTGGTGGCACCGCTGTTACGTGGCGTACTAAGTGTTTCGTGTGGCAATCTGTCTGGTCAAGACACAAGTCGGCTCGCATACAGACTAGCGCAGCGACCTTAAGAGAGCTGTAAACGGACGGCTCCGCGTTCTGGGAGGATTCATCTTTTATGGCCTTTCCCATCCATTTCGCAATGAAGTTGGTTTGTTTCGTTAAAATGACAACGAACGACTGCATTCAACCCACGACCATTATACTTCCTTACGACTTCAACAGTACCTAACCCACCCAATACCCGGGACGCAAATACGCTACCCACCAGTAAGTTACGTTTCCAGCAATTCGCAGAGCGCATGGCTCATTTCATTGGCATCGGACAAATAATTGATGCAAACGAACAAACTATAGTAACGATGATAGCAATACTAGTATGCCATGAATAACAAGTGAGACTGTGTTGGTCATACCCATACGTCAGGTGCAGTAGCCCGGCTCCGTATCAGACGCGCGTCGCGCAGAAAAGAAATGCCACGTGGTGAACTCTTGAGTCTTGAACACATTTACGACACCGTTTGTCAGACTATAAACGGACTCTGAATGAATCTCACGGGACAGCAACTTGGCAACGTAAACAACGTCCACATTGAGCCCGCCAGCGTTCCTCCGCTGATGTAATTCCCCGCTGCCTGGGCGCGGTCAGCGAAGAAGCGACACCTCGCGTCGCGCCGCGAGGCCGCGCCTGCACAACGGCAGCGTTCGTGACCTATGCACAGCCACTAGGGGACGATAACAAGCCGCCGCGAGCCTTATTCGGGTCTCACGACGCCGGCACCAGTCGCCAGCCCCTCGGCCCACACGAGCTTCGTCACGCGACAGTCCGCCGTCGCCGCCGCTCGTGCAGGCCGGGCCGGTGTCGGTCGCGGCCCGCCTCCGGCCCGGGAGGCGTGGGGGCCGGCGCGGGAGGCGCTGGGTCCGGCCCGGGAGGCGTGGGGGCCGGCGCGGGAGGCGTTGGGTCCGGCCCGGGAGGCGTGGGGACCGGCGCGGGAGGCGTGGGGGCCGGCCCGGGAGACGCTGGGGCCAGCCTACAGGCTTTCCCAAGGCCGCCCGACGGGTCAACGCCCGCGCCCGAGCGCGGCCCGGAGGGTCGGATGCGCAGCTGTCTGTCAACAGGCGGAGCTGCGCGGCAGTGCTGACGCCGGGCCCTGGCGCTCGCGGGTTTGCTGGCCCTGGTGTCGGCCTGGCGGCGTTTTCCGGAAACCAGGCAGACCCTCTAGACTCCCCGTGACGTTCAGGCACCAGGCGAACAACTCCACCGCGTACCGGCTCGATACCGCCTACAGCTAGAACAGCGCCGCCGTACACGGCTGGCACCAGTCTGCACGGCTGAAAGCAAATTGGGTAGCTGGCTCTGCGATGTTACAAAAGAATACAACCGGTTGGCAGTGCCACTGCCAGCACTTGAAACCGAGACCAAAACGGGCACTGGCTCGTCACCTTTCACGGGCGACGGCTGCTGTCAGCCCGGCCGCACTAACCACGTCGAAGCTACGAAACCCTTCCTTGCACTGCGGGTGTGGGGACAGTCACGCAGCACTGCTTCGACATCACTCTTACCACGTCGTAACAAAGAATTAACTGAGAACACCTCCGATCCGGGCAGGGGCGTATGCAGGATCTCGTAATGAAGAAGCGGGATACAAGTGTGAATTTTTCCTTGAAAAGGCAGTTTAACCCGTGCAGCTCACTGATTTCTTCCGTTAAATTCTCCATCTCATCAGGTGTACGTGTTCATCTCGGAGTCTTCAGTATCAGTCTTTGTTTACACACACATTAATATAAATCACAAATTTGAGCAGCAGGAGGGAGGGGCAACATCTGCCCCGAAAACGGCAATCACGATGTGAGCGCGGCCCTGAATGCGAGCAACTTCGAAGAGCGTTTGGCCGCTCTTCACCCACCGGTAACAGATATTGACGGCTGGCGCGCTGGCCGACGACCTCCAAACAAAAGGACCGTAATAACAAACACCTACCGCTGAAATCGACGCAGTGCGCTCGAAGCCACGTAACCGAAGCGGCAAACCCATTCCCAGCCACGGTCGATAGATGCGGGAGGCAGTACACAGCGCCACCACGCGGAAGCAGCGGACTATTTTGGAGAGAAATCCCGGCCGCGCAGGCCGATCGGCTAGCTGGCGCTCGTCACGTGATCGCCGCGTGCTCGCACGACCCAGTCACGTGCTCCGCGCCGGGGCGGTGCGCCTGGTGGGGTGAATGGGGCCAAATCCAGACCACGGCGGTTCAGAAGGCTCGGACGGACCTGCCGCAGAGAGGCGCGGGTGCCGCAGATAGGCGCGGACTCGCTGGTATGGCAGCTGCTAAGCGACGTTTTGGCGACCTTTCACCAAGTCCGGCTAATATAAATCCGTAATATAAATCCGTTACCGTTCGTCCTGCGATGATGACGTCAGCGAAAATGTCGCAAATGCCTGTTAAAGCAGAGAACCGCAGAGAGCCAGTAAAATTGCCACTCAACATCCCAAATTCGGGCGTATTGGAAACGCAAAACATTGGTATCTACCTACCAATCTCATTTACCAAGTGATCAAACATTTACGAAAATGTCGCGGTTCCACTTCACCGTGAAACTAGTAACCAAATGCTTCGGAGAAACGTTATACTGTAGTCGACCGCCCCTTCTTTTAATATTGACCTATTCAACGTGCCCGATTGCCTTATCTGAGCCTTGCCAGCACTGATGCAACTCGCACACACCTCTCATGTGGACTGAGCGTGTACTTGAAATACCATCGCACGCTTTCCTGACCATCTCTATCCGGCTATCAGGCAAGACTACGGGTAAGCACATCCAATGACTACACCGCCGGGAGCTAATGCGGCGGGTTTCATCATTTGACGGCGGCATCAGCGCCTACAGCGACTTGGCTTCTTGTTACTGAGATGCTTACCCAGAAATTATATCACACACGTTGTCTGCCGGACGAGGACGGACGGGAAGCTCGTCGTTTCATCAGAAGCAGCGTCATGACCTGATGCAATAACTCGACACAGTGTCTGCGATCCACGGCATCTGCTGTTCAGTGTCTAGCTAGCTAACGTGATTTCGCCATGAGCGTCACGTTTCTGGCATACCGCTTGGGGCACCCGGTAAGTCAGCTGAGGTCATCGAGAAACGGAGGACCCCAACGACAGACGGGAGACTTGCCAGAAGGGAGCGAGTTTGAGCGGACATGAATCGACCCAACGACAGACGGGAGACTTGCCAGAAGGGAGCGAGTTTGAGCGGACATGAATCGACCTGTCGTATCATCGACCTGTCGTATCTGGAGGAGCGAGGGCACCTGCGGGACCAATCAGTGCCTTCTGAAGTCGTTGGAGAACCAAGGTACATTCCAACGAATACTACATGCGACACGCTAGTACAGAAAGTTATTAGTGACAGCAAACGAGTTCGTTTTTGGTGGGACTGAGATCGCTGGGCTAAATAGGTCGGTAACAGTCCCAGACAGAACTGAACGTGCACGTTCAAATCGTGCACCATCGGGATCATCTAGTCACACTCTCCTAGAGAGCAAAAAAGTGTGTACATACTTCTTTGCAAAGAAGTATAATGTATGTATCAAAATGCAAAGAAGTATGGTGCATGTGTCATATGTGGTTATGCGCGTTCTTGAGAAAAACTAGCTTTGAATCATAGTACAAAATGAGGATAATGTTTGGCAAATTATTTTGATCATTTTGATAGAAATTTCTAGACAAAGCCCAAAACTTAACATCAAACACTAATTGCATCATTAGTGTCGATATAAGCTGAGGTGTTATGAGTTGAGGATCGACTTTACCGTGTCTTTTTGGTGCAGATTTGAGGTGTATTGATTATAAAAAACACTCAGAAAACCCCCAGTTACATACACTGACAAGCGGGCGGCTTCGCGTCAAACACCGGCGTCAGCTAAGTAGAGCAGCCATCCAAAGAACATCATGCCAAGCGTGACACAACAGACACTTGTTTCGATCAATCAGCCCCCTTGTCGCAGCTTTTTTGGCGGGGCTTGCCCGTCCCAGCTGGACGGACACCAACGTCAACCAAGGACATGACAGCCCCTGCACCGAGGACTGACTCACATCGGCCAGGAGGAGACGCGAGTCCTCGCCGGGGTATATGCTTCAGGGAGGGGGCGTGCCCAGAAACGGGCTGGGGCCCGCCGCTCACCGATACTGTTCCGCAGGGTCGGATTTACAGTCGCGCCTGGAGGGGAGATTGACGCGTCTAGTGTCACTCACGCGCCCACGAGAGGCGCCTTCCCGAGTATTCTGGCTACAGGTTAACGCGCCTGGTCAGAATTATTTCTGAAGTTACTGTTCGGGGAAATCCATCTTCAGAGGCTGTTACAAACACCATGTGATGGATGCGGGAGACTCTCGCAATCGCTGTATGTTAGTGATATATACATATACATATATATGCATATATATATATATATATATATATTTACCTGACTTGACTTGCTATGTTAAAGAGGGCAGATATAACAACACAGTCAGAGCTAAGCAGAGAATGTCAAAATCCAGTGAATGGGATTTGCTCCAGTGAGGCTTCCTCCAGTCGGACTTAGTTTACTAAAGTTTACTCGTCACTTCCGTTTGAAACGTTCCGAGAATTCCGCTCACCGTACCTCTCACTGTGCTGAGAAGAGCCTTTCGCGCTACTAGCGAGATTGGTATTTATATAGGCATCAACACCATCGTCTTTCTTAGGTCTGTTGTGTTTCATCCATTTGAACCACGTCTTTTGATCGAAGCAAGTTATTGCAGAGATAAAAAGGATTCACGGCAGAAACATTTAAATGACAAAGGAAGCCCTGCAAATATTTTGGTCAGATGTTGGTAAGAATCAAAATAGGATACTTTGACACGTTTAGTTGCTTCATGTGACAGCGGCCAGCAAAGTTATTTTATAAATACATCCACCACCTACGTATTGGCTTATAACTAGAACACATAAACAACGTATGTGATGCAATCCCTTAGTTCATTAAAGGGCTTCCAAGAGTGGGAGGAATCAATAGGTAAGCGCATAGCAAGCAAGCAAGCAATAAGCAAGCGCACTTAACTAGCCACTATCTCCGACAAAAATGTTTGATCACCCACACATCTACCTTAAGCTCTGATACAAGTTTAAGCGCAGAGTGACAGTGATATGAAACAGGGCGGCCCATTCTATTTCTGAGCGAACACTTGACCGTCTTTGACGATTTGTTTTCACAGCGATTGTTTGGATTGTGTCCGAGTATCTCCTCCGCGTGCGTGGCTGCAAAATTCCCCACGAGCGGTTACCGGCGCCGGCACCCAGTTCATAAACAGATGTCACTTTCCCGCCACATTGATAATTCCAGCTTGTTCTTAACTTCGCTGCCGAGTAGATGAAAATGGAAAGTTCAGCATGATATTCAAACCAATTCATCGCACCCTTCGCGTACGGTGTTCGCTTCGCTGACTGCCCCCTCCGCACCACACCATCGTTCGACTCGGAGTCGTCCCCGGTGTCCCCGGTGCCCCCGGTGTGTGTCGCGCAGCCACAGCGGCGATACTCTGCTCCACTTCCGCCCGCCCCCCCCCCCCCCCCCAATCCCGCCCCTCCCCCGACCCGCTGGTGTCATGCGGACCGCATGGGCGATACTATTGCACTCACCTATAAATAGTACGGCGCCGGCGCAACGGGCTGGATGCCTCTGGCACGTGGCGCGTCGCCCCAACCGGCTCACCACCGCGGGGCACGGCCCGATCCCGGCGAGCAGGGACCTCGCTTCGAGCGCCGGACCTAGCTCAGCACCGGCGGGAGCCGGCGCGCCGCGGGCGGCAGCTGTTGCGCGCTCCCGTACTCAGCGCGGGGGCTACACTGAACGCCCGTGTTGACCGCGTGGAGCTCAAGGTCGGGGCGCGTCAGCTGACTGCGGGAGCGGGGACCCTCCGCACGGTACGGCCGGGGACCGACTGGGCGGTGCTCCGGCGGCCGCCCGCCGGCCGGGCGGCGGCGGCAGCGGCGGCGGCGGCGCGGGCGAGGATCAATACGTGCTCCCGCCCGCCCGTCGAAGCACCGAGCGCGTCGGGTACCGTCGGCGATGGTTTGGGACGGTACGGTACCGGCACACGGGGATGCGGAAAACTTAAGGCAAAGTACACGGAGTGCGCGGCAAGTAGCTGTTGAAGGCAGGCCGGTGCGATGCATGTCTGGCGAGGTTTGGTTTTTGGCTGATGTCTTTGGTTTTTGGTTCTTAGCGGGAAGGACCGGTGTCGGGCGGTTCGATGAGATCGCAGACTGAGAACGCTGAGAAGGATTGGTTATCCCATCTGCCTGAGCGACCATCTGTCACAGAAGGAGATTTTCCGTCATGCGATTTCGAAGAAAGTTGTTGAGGTCGACTGTTTCTGTCGGCTTTATCAGCTGAAGTGAACTGAGGCGAAACGATGATATGACGTCCTCTACGCCGGTAATATTTCCGTGGCATGTGCTTTGGAAACGGCAAGTGGTGACCAGTTAACCTTTAGAAACTATAGGCAACGTTTCCCCTTTGAAGGAAAAGATAAATCGACCGAGGCTGTATGTGCAATGTAGCTGAAAGACTACGGCTGAAGTAGAATTGGATTAATCATTCCGTGGGCTTAATTTAAAAAGGCGTATCGTACTGTGGATATTAAAACCCACATCAGCATCGGCAGACACACGCTCAAGCTTTGTGAAAGGGAAGCCCAAAATGTTCGAATGGCACCACGGTTTTTAGGGACACCATTCTACGCGACTCCTGATGTCGTTGAAGCATCGGGGAGCTTTGTCTGCCAAAATGCAATGCTATTCGCCAACATTTTGTAAGTTGTTAAGTTCGTTTGCGAGGAGCATGACTGACGCAGATAAAACGGCAGTAATAGCCTCATTTCTCGGAGAAAAACCAGGAGAATGGAGATAATGATGTGTTGATGTTTCGACAACACGGCTTTATCAAAACAAGATCAGAAGTTATTGCAATCTCCTGGTTTTTCTCCGATGAATGAGGCTATTACTACTGCGTTATTCGCCAGCGTTTTCTAGTCAAGAGACGTCCTGGATTTTGACAAACGACGGAAGGATGATATGACAACTAAGATAGCTTTGATGACAATTTTTGGCAACTTCTTAGCCTTACCTATTAAAAAGCGCGATCTAACCTCCCAGTTATACTGAGCTCGTAATTACTCACACTAACGGAAAATGAGAGATGCTCATCAGCATTAGTCGGTCGGAACTACCGGCTGAGAAAATCCCAAACCCAATGGCGGCTTTAGAGGCCAGCCATAGCATCCTGAGACCCCAATTAACCTGCCACATCTTAACTGTTATCAACCTCAGTCAGCTTCATCGAAACGCCATCAGCGGCAAAGTTTCAGTCAGGCCGAGCGCTTTAGGGTGCACCGGATGTTCATTGAGCCTCCACGTCGTTTTTGGCCTCAGCACACCACTGAGGCTTGCATGTAGTTGCCACGACGCCCCCGTTCGACACGGCTACCCGATCTGGGCAGCGCGCCTTTTCCAACCGTTTGGGCCATCTGTGAGGCACTTCTGAGCGACATTGAAGTACATAGTCATTCATTTGGCTGTCCGCGCAAGTTGGGACTGAATAACCTTTTGGCTATTCCAGCCTTGTGTCCGAGCTTTTTTATCTCGGTCTTAGCTTGTGGAAATTGCTTGGGACTCTACAGTGATCATTTAACCTGTCCTCTAGTTTTAACTGACATACGTAATGACCGATGTCTGATAGATCATAGCACTGGCCTTTGTCTGATTGACATGGCCTCTCGGGATCACAAAACACTTGACGGTCTTGGGTTTCTTGTAACGGCTCCTTTCTGCACCACTTGATGTTGACCGTCCAGCGGGCCTTTGGACTTTATCGGAGTTGTAACGGGTTCCATAGCTCTGACATGTGTTACAATATTATCTGACTGCTTTGATAAGTGCGAGTATTGCTAAGCTTGGCTGGGAGCTCGTCGCCGTATGGGACATCGATAGTCGTTTTGGTCGCGCTGTTCACCTGTTTCCGTCCCTTTGTCTGCCGTTTAGTTTGAGTGATGCATGCTTACGTGTGCATTTGTAGTAGACCATTCACTCGATAACGAAGGCAGTGGGGCGCTTAACCTTTTGGCTGGCCTGCGTGCAGAAGCGTACACGCAGATGATGAAGAGCTATGAACGAGTAGCACTTTCACGGAGGTATTTTTCATCGATTACATCAGTTCATCATTATTTTCCATGTTTTCGTCGACGCACGGGGTAGTTGTATTTGTTCACGGGATTGAACGAACATCGCAGTCCACTTGCATGTACATTATTCTGTCGCACGCCTTAACGTGTTTCGGTTATCGAATAGTGTGCAACATGGTTTAGTTCAAAATGTCAACTTAAACCCAGCTCCATTCTTGACGACACCCTAACCGCTCGGGGGGGGGGGGGGGGCATTGATTATATTCGCCGCCCGGTTGGTTCGAAAATTAACGAACGCTGACATCTGCGCCGTAGCTGCAGCCTAGGTATGCGCATGGGGACCAAATATCCAGATATGCACACGTCGTCTGGTCAGGATCTGCACAAGTTCTGCGCAGCGCGGGCTCTGACCCTGTTCCGCTCTCTGCAGGACGGCTGTTATCATTGCGCAGTCATCCAGAACGGCTTCCAGACGCCACCATAGGACAGAAGTGGCTACTTGTGGGCCTGACCCAACAGCCCACGCTCCATGGAAGTGTTTGTGCACTGAGAGATGTGTGAGGACCATTCGTTGCACACTGCTTACTTGGGGTATGAAAACTGCTCTGAGTCCTGGAGGCAGAATTATGGCTGAGTCCACTTGGGTGAAATCGATTGCGAATGCGATCAGGGCGAATGGAGCCGAGTCCGAACTGATTCCAAGTGGTTGTTGAACTGTGGAACTGAATCTCAGTGACGCTGGCAAAGTTGCTGTTGATGAATTTCATTACGAATCAGGTTAAGAATCCGAAACGAGTTCGTTTATTTAGGGCAAGCTCGCCTATCTTCGGAGCGATGAAGTTCTTGATGTCTTGACAAATGTCTTTCTCTCAGTGCCATCCTACATCCCAGCAATTGTGCATATGTTTCACAACTTCCCATGCTGCCTGAGATGTTGGCATGGGCTATCTGGTTATATTGTCTTGCGCATTTCCAGTTCAGCCATGTAAATGCCCTAGAAATTATGGCGGTCACTTAGTTACCGCGTATTGTAGTCGCGTATTTCAAAATCGGAATCGGTTCATTCTTATTTCTCAGGATTGAATCACGTGGAACGTGAAGACTCGAGCACTTTCTGTTATATGTTTTAAGTAAACTTGAACCGAACTCTTTAACTGGATGGATTTCTTGGATCAGCGCTCACGCTAAGCAGTGCTTGCTGTGTGAGCCCTGACCCCCATCATCTGATCGCGCAATGCCAGGCAACGGCAGATTTAGTGGCGAGTGCTTTCCGTGCCGCAATGTTCGGCACGGTCAGTCCTGCCCTCTGACGTCAACTGACCTTCAGCGCGACCGCTGCCACCGGCCGCAGGCCATACCTGTCAAGGGCAAATAGCGAGCGTCATAAAGCGATTCGAACCCACCCTGCCACGGGTGGGTAGATCGGAATGCAGGCGCTCAAATCAACTGAGCCACCGGTACGGACTCGTTATATATATATATATATATATATATATATATATATATATATATATATATATATATATGTGTGTGTGTGTGTGTGTGTGTGTGTGTGTGTGTGTGTGTGTGTGTGTGTGTGTATACTTGTTGCTTTATTTGCGTCTACCAACCGCGTCTCTACGATATCGAAACGGAGACAAGTCTTGAGAAGCTTTCATTTTAGTTTCAAAAACTCCCTGAGAAGAATTTCTAACGTGAAATGTTTCCACCGTCGAAAGTTTTCAGCTTTGCGAAGTGCTGGAGGATTAGTACCAAAATCCCTCTCTTCAACCGCGTCCCGCAAGCATTGCTCCACTTGCGCCTGCTCAGAATTGCCATTGCATGCACCATTCACATTTGGTGCCATTAGCATTTGGTGCCATTAACATTTGGTGCCATTATCCCGGCCGCTGATATTGCCGCGGGGGTCCGTGACGTTTTATAAGCATGAATTCAGGTATGTGTTTCGTCGTGCTGGAATGCGTTCAGTTCAGCCCTGTTCAGTGCTCGCGTGCCAAAATGTGAGGCAGGCGCCGCCTGATTTGGCCGTGTTGCCCCACGGAGCATGCCCACAGGCAAGTGGTCGGCCGTGTCGCCCCACGGAACATACCTACAGGCAAGTGTTTGGCCGTGTCGCCCCACGGAACATACCTACAGGCAAGTGGTCTGGCGTGGCGTCCTACGGAGCATGCCTACGGACTAGTGGTCGGCCGTGGCGTCCCACGGAGCGTACCTACAGGCAAGTGGTCGGCCGTGGCGTCCCACGGAGCATACCTACGGACTAGTGGTCGGCCGTGGCGTCCCACGGAGCGTACCTACAGGCAGGTGGTCGGCCGTGGCGTTCCACGGAACATACCTACAGGCAAGTGGTCGGCCGTGGCGTCCCACGGAGCATACCTACGGACTAGTGGTCGGCCGTGGCGCCCCGCGGAGCATACCCACGGACTAGTGGTCAGCCGTATCGTTCCACGGAGCATACCTTCGGACTAGTGGTCGGCCGTATCGTCCCACGGAGCATGCCTGCAGGCAAGTGGTCGGCCGTGGCGTCCCACGGAGCATACCTACGGACTAGTGGTCGGCCGTATCGTCCCACGGAGCATGCCTACAGGCAAGTGGTCGGCCGTGGCGTCCCACGGAGCATACCTACGGACTAGTGGTCGGCCGTATCGTCCCATGGAGCATACCTACAGGCAAGTGGTCGGCCGTACCGTCCCATGGAGCATACCCACAGGCAAGTGGTCGGCCGTGGCGTCCCACGGAACATGCCTTCGGCGCGTCTCGTTAAGCATAAACATATTCGGGCGGGGATCGCTTCATTGACAAGCTGCGCGTCGTAATCTATTGCCAATCGTGTCTTGTGTTGCAAAAAAAACTGTCGAAAGTGTATTTTCTGTCGATAATTCAGTTCGTGCCGTGACCGCGCAGATCAGAGAGCCTGCTGCGCCGGCGTCCGGCGCCAAGCTGCCCCCGTCAGTTCCGTCGCCACAACACTGCGCCATCGAGGCACCGTGTGCTGACGTCTGCCGCCGCCAATGTCACCGTGTCAAGGTGGCGCCTATTTGGAGCCGGCGGCCGAAGGGGTCGACTGACCTTGCCCGACCCTTTCCGCGTGGTCAGCAGTGTGGGCCGGAGCGGTGCCAGCCGCGCCGCCGCGCCGGCCGGCCAGACGACGCTGATCGATAGACCATCACGGCGGCCGGCGGCGACCGGCGTCGCAGGACCGGTCAGGGCGGCACGAGACAAACACGGGGGCCGCTGGCGGGGCGGAGCGGTGTGACCGCATGTGGATAGACCTCGTCCGAAGGATGGGTGCCGGCTTCCGTCCTGGGCGGCACGAGCGCCGGTTACTCCCCACCCCCGCCGTCTGTCTGTTATGCATGTATGCGTGAGGTCAGTCGGTCCGGGTCGTCGTCGGTCGCACGGCTGGTTGTGCGTGCGTGCGCGCGTGCGTGCGTGCGCGCGTGCGCGTGTGTGTATGTGTGCGTGTGTGTGTGTGTGTGTGTGTGTGTGTGTGTGTGTGTGTGTGTGTGTGTGTGTGTGTGTGTGTGTGTGTGTGTGTGTGTGTGTGTGTGTGTGTTTGTAAGTACTTGGTTTACGGGCACATAAAAATGTAATACATCTGGGATGCGGGGACATCTTGGTTTGTGGGGACATGCCGTGTCCCCATAAGCTGATTGAAGAAAAATCGTCCTGGAGGGTCCTTTTACGACATTAGCTCGAGCGCCGGTCGATTTGTTTTACGGGCACACGATTTTTATGTGCCCACATCCCACCACCATTACATTTGGAGTATGCATACCCGGAGTGTGGTAGTGGGCGGAGCCAATTGTGGTTGGCAAGTTCCCGGATGTTGGATGTTCCCACATACCAGGAGTGACACATAGACACAAATATTCGTCAGCTGAGTGTATGCTAACGTAAACAGGGGAAAATCCACCTAGTGAATTGGTCTATGTGATGGGTGCAATTCAAAAGCCACGTCAGGGTCCGTGGTTCGGGCCCCTGACAGTTCGATACCGTTGATGATATCGGGCCCATGACCTGCTCATTGTTCTAGACTATGTTGATATTCCTGTGGACGTCAATGACCGTATTTAACACTTCGCGATTTCTAGAAATATGATGATATTAGGCCGATGGTTTTGCTTTAACCCCTATTGTGTCGCAGCCTCTGATGACGCCTGTCCCGTATCTAATATGTCCCTGACTGTGTCGAAGGTACTTGACCGTGATTGTCGTTTGGAGCCCCCGACTGCAGCAAGTGCCTGGCCTTGGCGATGTCGATGTTGGGGCCCATGACCGTTTTTAAGCCCCTTCCATACTAAAACCCCTGAAACTGCTGATGCTGTGGCCGTGAGGGTAAATGTTGGGTCAATGGCCATGTCGAAATCTCTGACTGCGTCAGGCGGCGCAGTGACAGTGATGACCAGTGTCGGTGTCGGAGCCAAGATCGTGTTGGGCCGCTGAACACGTCGTCCCGGTTGAGTCGGACCCTTCGCCGTGTCGGAGCCCTGATAGGTTTGGAGGTCTATAGCTGTTCCGGGGTCCTGGGCTGTGCTGGGTCCTGACCGTTATGGGTCATGACTGTGTCGGAACTCCTGGCCTTGCTGACCTCTCAGCGTGACGGGGCTCCTGGCCGTTCATGCTGTTACTGTCTCAGAGCATCTGGCCACGTTGACCACGTGGATGTATTAGTCCCCCTAACTGTATAGAGCCCCTGAACGTGTTTAGGCTTCTGCCTGTGCCATGGCACTGACAACGGTGGTCTGGGCCGAACCCTATGGCGGTGTCGAGGCTCCTGATCATGTTGGGCCGATGGCTGTTTCAGTCCCTGATTGTATGGGGCGGTGGCAGTTTCAGGGCCTTTGGCCGGGTCTGGCTTTTTTAGGCTACAAGGCATTTGCCATGTCGGGTGTGTTTCGTCTCCTGTATCATAGCAGTCACCGCCCACACTTGCCATCCTTGACTCGCGGAATTCTCCGGATGCGGCGCGGAGTGTAAATGTGCCCACAATGACGGTCTGTTGCATCAGAGCGCGAGACAGCGTTAAATGGCGGGAAGGCAACGATAGGAAATCGCGCAGGTGTCCTCAAATCCAAGCCAAGGCCGATCAGTCCATAAGAAGATGCCGACCCGTCGACAACCGCGCTGTCGGGACAGTACGGTTGCTTTTGAAGGCAGTGCTGCCGATGTCAGTGTGACAGTGACCGTGCAAGTTAACAGTGGCAGGGGCGTACATACATCAAGCGTTCTAGAAATCATACAAACGAAGGTAAGATGACATTTTTTTTTGCAATGTGTTTGGAGTCCGTGGGAGTTCCATAGGACGAGCATCGCTGTAGTGCAGTTGTCGTGCATCCAGTCCGAAATCTACTTTTGGCGTTTAGATCATGATCTTACCTGCATACACATGTGTTGAACGTTGCCCGCAAAACGATGACATTTCAGCAAGTTAGCATTTTTCGCGTGATTTGTCGCCTGTTAAGGATGTGGGGGAATTCGGGTACTGGACAAAACATCTAAGACTTTTTAGCCGACGAACCACTGTGATTGTCTGCGCGAAGCTACCTACTTCATTATTGATCCCAACGATTAAAATTGTTCGTAGATTACATATTACGCCACTGCAGTTCTAAAGTTCACGTGGCTTTACGCAGCTAGAGTATGACAACGCCTTTGGCATTGCTTTTGTTATCACCCAAATATCGTGTTTACAAATCAGCAATCTGGTAGGCTTTTTTGTCTCAAAGGTGTTTCGTGGGTACGAATGCAATCACATTGGACACCTCTGTTTCAATGACACATGACTGATGTGCGTATGTACGTAGTTTCGGGAATGTGCGCAATGGACTTTCATACCACAGCATTTTTTTGTGCGCGTACACGCACTGCGATATCTGGGATATCGTAACAAAATCGTCATTCACGCAAGCGTCGTGCCTCTTCCACAACTGGTTTCGGAATGTAACTGCCGCACAAGCTCTCAAGCCCAGTGCAAAGAAATCACGAACAGCGACACATCACTGAGTTCAGTGCGCGCATAGTGCTAGGCGCGTGCCGCTTTGTTGGGACTGTCCGCGTAGAAGTTATTTCCAAACGCAATCCTCCATTGGGGCTTGAAAGGGAATGTTCATGTCATGTTCACACATGCATACTCCTCGCGATATTCCAAAATATCACGAGGCTCCGGGCAAAGACCGGTGGGAGATAGCAAAAAAGCCAGAAACAGCATTCACAAAGTCTAACAATCAGCTGGCATGGGTTGTACCGCAGAGCACATTGAGGCGAGTTTACGTCCAAGGTGTCCGCTGGCTCTGCTTGCATGACCGAATTCAAGCTGGCTGACAAACAGCGGAACACCTAGATTAAGCCAAAAATATGTCGACTAACGTTGTTTCCACAGTTTCGATTTAGAATGTTGCATCACACATGGCATCTAACCAAGCTCTTACAATCTAACATAGATGGCTTAGATCATGGCTTCCGTATGATAGAAAGTGGAAGGAGTTTTATGATAAGGCAACAAAATGAACAAATCAGGCGTCAAGCGACTGCATCGACTAAATTGCCTGTGCGCTTAAACTCGTAATCGTGTGTTGGACTTTTTCTCAAACGATAGAACTGAGAAGGCTTGCCAACATTTTGATCTTGGTTCCACAGAGATATTGACTAATATTCTGTACGGTATCCCACCAAGCTCTTACAGTCCTCAATAGATTGCTCAGATCATGATTTCCGTGTGGTAGAAAGTGGGAGGAGTTATGTGATAAGGCAGTAAACTGAAGAAATCAAGCTTCTCAAACGACTGCATGGAGCAAATTTCCCGCGCACTTACTTTCAAAATGGTGCATTAGACTCTTCTTTAAATGATAGGACCGAGAGCCTTTGCCAAAATTTTGATCTGGGTTCTAAGGACGACTTAAACATACTGAGCGTGCAGAGCTCTACTGAGGATCCCGTGAACGTAGATTGTAGATCGAAAGAGGTCAAGAATTGTATTAACATGACCAACCCATGCTGGTCTTGGAAATGCTGAGTATACGATCAGAATCGATTAGTGATGTAAACAATGTAACTTAGTTTTGAAGATACACGCTCCCGAATTTTAGCAGCAAAAGCTTCTACGCCGGCCGTTGCAGCCCCACAGGCTGCTCGGCGTCGGCCCGGCGGCCAATAGTGACCGGTGGACAATGGGCGGACGACAATTTGGTGGACAATGTGGAAAACCTCAAAAATTTTACAAAACGAACAAACGATATGCCACCGTTTAATTTTTTACGGTTAGGGTTTATTATGAAAGATTTTCGGAAGCATTATTTCACGACGGTCATTCTCGCGCGCATGGCTCCCATCCCCTGGCGTTGCTTAAATTGGCCGAACGCCATTCCGTTATACAAAGACTGCAAACCCGACCGAGATTGTTCCTATTCAGATGTTGCGAGCGGGCAGGCTGGAAATGTGCTGAAGTAGTTTGTTTCCCTAGTCGATTCTTCAAAAGAATGAACGTTCTCAGGCAAAACATGGGTTGGCCTTAATAATTATTGATCTTGTTTCGACCCACTTTGTTCAAGACTTATCAGGGGAACCGGCCTTTTGAGTAGAACACCAGGTGGCACATCTTCGTTCCCGATCAAGGAATGAAGGGCTGTTTCATCTCAGTGCAGGGTGCGTTCTGGCTGTCATTCTGGCGACACGGCGGGGTCCCCTGTTCGATCCGGGGGCCTTTGGAGTGATATACCATATCATAACGGTTCCCTCCCTGACTCTGAACGTCTTCTGACCCGTCCAGTTGCCTCGGAGCGAGGCAGGAACCCTCACTGTCGCAACAAGATCCTCGATCGCGGCAGGAGGTCCAGTAATTGGCACACAGTATACAGTTCGACTTAACGGGCACATGGCTGAACTTGGGATGGAGGGCTCAACGCTCGGTACTGGGGCCCCGACTGACACAGGGCCCTTTAATTGTCCAAATGGAAATTTTCATCATAAGTTGTCAGGTTTCCTCTCACTGTCAGAGGGTCCCGACCAACACAAGACGCCCTCTGTCATTCATCGTCCTTCCCCGTCCCCGTTCAGCAACTGTGCCTGACCGACTCAAGGCCCCTTGTTGACGGCACAGGGCACTCTGTTCGGCACAGTGTGTCTTTGACCGTCAAAGGAGCCCCGCATTGGTGCAGGGGCCCCGACCAATGCAAATCGTGTGTTTGTCCTGTTGCCTGTTTGGGAAATGATCCCCAGAGCTCAGACTGACACGGAGCAAGCTGTTCGGTGCTGGTAGTCTCTGGTCGAAAAAGAGGCCCGTATTGTCTCGGAAGGACCTCAATCGATGCCCTTTGATTGATAGTTCATGTTACAGTCCTACAGGCCTGGATCCTTTGTGAGATATTTTTCCGGCCCGTCGGTCCATCATGTCCTCCAATCGCGCTCTTGATCGGCGGTTTCGGTGGTACCCGGGACCCTCTTCGGGCCCCATCGAACACTGTCCTTCGCCGTTTTGGACGCCTTGCCAACATAGGACTGCATGTTAGGAACTGTGGCCCCTGAAGGATGCAGGGACCCCGACCGGCGTAAATCGTCGAGCCCCGGCTTTGCCGCAGTGGAAAATGGGCCCCAGGTCCTATATATCCCTTATCGACTCAGGAGGTCGGAATCGCACTTGAGTACTTTCTCCAGCCGGCCCTTCGGGCCCTCAAATCGGGCACCTATTTTCCTAGGAAACCAAGGGGGGCTTGTGCCCACTGTGCTCTACCTGAGTCACTGTACCTCAATACTCCTGCCTTCAATATCGGTGTCCGGTTGACGTTTTTGTTGTTTCACCTCTCCTATTTTGAGAGCCGGCAAAAGCGACAAAACCCATGTCATGGTTAACAAGGTACACGAATTTCGCTCCTCGTGGGCCTAATAATCCATGTTTGAATTGTTCCCTTTAGCGCCGTTCCCTGGTGAGACATTTGCAGCTGGTCCCGATGTATTCAGCGTCAGCTTCAGCCGTGACGACCAACTTCCGGCGCTAGGGGTGTTATGTGTGGTGGTACACGGCTGGAGTGAGCTTGTAGTCAGTCTTTGTGCGTACGACCAAGAGCATGTCGCTAGCTTTCACACTGACGATGATGACCACTACCATGCCTTCGGTTATTTCCCAACATGTCCTTTCGTCAGTTGTTTTCCCAGCGCTCACATTTGCTCAGTATGAGGCTACTTAACGCATGAAAATCCTCACTCATTCAACGTTTACAAAACTGCTGTTTCCGCAAACCACGGCCGGCGACGTGAACCCCGTCCCGAGCTGACCGCTTCCCAAGTCACGCCTTCGTTCACCAACTTTTGGCCTCCGACGTGCGCGTGAATCTAAATACAGTATGTCCTTGTTTGCAGGGATGCTCTCAAGCATGTCACACCCCTTTTGAAAGGAGACTGATCCTGCAGTATGTTGAAGATGCTCAAGTGAATCATCTGATGACACAAAAATGCTAGCGCTAATGCAGCCTGTACTAATCGTCAGACGCGCGATTTTCGGACGGTTTTCATCTGCGGATCGACGAAAAGGTGAAAATTCGTAAAGAAACCATAGCATTCGCCCAGGAACTGTAACCGTGATAAATGAGCCATCTGACCCAACTGACGGTCAATGTGCAAAAAACGTGCTACCCAACTGACGGTCAAATGATGGGTTACGCCACCCAATTATAGGACCGGTGATTATTTTAATGTCTCGGTTGTTTCACCTTTGCTTGATGCATCAGTTGCCGTTTTTTCTTCCAAATGTGCATAGGTTTTGGAGTGGCTCAAGGGTTTGTATGTGCGTTGGCGGGAGGGAGGCAAAACAAACCTTGGAGTCGATTGTTTTTCTGCGTTGTCATTACACTAATGCTGAGCATTCTAAAACAGTTGAGGTGGCATTGCACCCTCAGGGCCCACACCCGTTCCTACCCATATGAAAATGTATACATGCCACCTGCCCGTGAAACAAACGGTGCTTATGAAGATGTGCAATCGACGCTTGAAAACATGTTGTAGGGGCATTAAATAAGCGGTTTCTTCCCGCATGGCATTTCTTTTGAGCCGGGCTGCGGAGCATACTGCGTTATAGCACTGCTTAAAAAACTAGTTTTGGAAACAAATCGTCATGGACTCGATGCACGGGTGCACTTACAACGTCCAGGGATACATGTTGCCTCTGAAAATAGCTCTTCTTTCTTGAGATACACTGTGAGGGCATTTACGACCCCATGCGTTTTAAAAGAATCGGTGACCCACACCCTACATCAGCAGAAGCAGTAGCTAGTACCTAATCGCAGGCAATCGAGCAGCATGCAAGGCCATCATGGCTCCATTGTCATAAAAATCCAGAGAATGGAAACATGCAGGACAGATATGATGGACTAGGATACGCTCGAAGCTCATGTAAAAATCCCACATTGCATGCAATGGACAGCTTACTTTATCCAACGAAAGAAATCGACGCAGTACCCCACTTATCATTAATGTCGGCGGCCTTATCTTGAAAAAACTGAAGTGAAATTGGTGAACGTCGGAAATAAACGTGAAATCTTTTAATCGAGAAATTTACATCTTGACTACCGAACAGCCTACACCTTTGATATAAAATGTCTGCGTCACAAAATTTCAATCCAATCACTGGTAGACACACAACGTACATGTCATGGTATGTGGGGACGTGTAAAATATGGGCACGAGTAATGTACCCATAAACCAAATTTTTACACCGTCTCGAAATCTTTGTTGTGTTAGTGACCGCTGTCAAGATCCCGAGATATTTCTGGGGTCAAGCCCGAATTAAGCCTCAATCAGTTGTAATATGGAGTTTCAAGGCCCAACTCTACCAATAATAGGCCTGTTTTGGTGGTGTGCCCACAAACAAGGTCCAACACACATGTCCCCGCAAAACAAAATAGGGTGAATAGGGTGTGTGTTGTGGTGTGGGCGTGTGTGTGTGTGTGTGTGTGTGTGTGTGTGTGTGTGTGTGTGTGTGTGTGTGTGTGTGTGTGTGTGTGTGTGTGTGTGTGTGTGTGTGTGTGTGTGTGTGTGTGTGTGTGTGTGTGTGTGTGTGTGTGTGTGTGTGTGTGTGTGTGTGTGTATGTGTATGTGTGTGTGTGTGTGTGTGTGTGTGTGTGTTTGTGTGGGGGGTGGGGGGGGTGAGTACGTGTGCATGTGTGTGGGGGGTACGCGTGTGGGTGGGGGGGGGGGGGTGTATGTGTGCGTGTGTGCGTGTGGCGGCCCTCTGCAGACCGTCGAGAGGCGCGCTGACCGGGCCTGTTCGGCTGCAGTGCACTCGGCGCTGCAGGCGGAACTGAGCGGATGTATACGTAACAGACGAGTCTGGAGTGATGGGATAATCCAGGAGCTGGTAAACATCTCGGTCCAAGGGTTCGCGTTTATTCGATATACGATCGCTCATTCAGCCAGTAAAAATGGCGCCGCATTGTCGCATTATGTCCTACCCCACGGTACCTTCCGTGCTACATCCTTGACGTGCGCGCATTCAACAACCAAACAGCACTTTCATTCCAAGTCATTTCCCGGGCTTTATATTTCGACAGGTGCGAAGGTGTACCGCGTATGGCGTGTGTGCTGGTGTAAGAACTATTACGTAACGGAAGCCGGATGGGCGCATGAGTAAACAAGCGTAACAGGTGTCGCGTCAAGTGATAAAAACCGTATACAGAGCAATGCTAGTCCAGATCGCCAGAGTCAATGCCAATAACATACTTGCTATATAAAGACAACCCGGCTCCGATTTCATCGCTCACCAAGACATTCAACAAAAACAACGGACAAAAACGAAGGTCAACGGCAAAAAAAATATACGAAGACGGTTATCTACATTGCAAAAACGGCACCGCCTCACAATGAACAATATTTTTTTTTCCGACAGCCCTGAGGCTTGACTAGACTGTCCGCCTTGGTGGGACCTGACCACGCATCCGGTGGCTGCCGGCGGACCTGGTCCCCACCAATCCTTCACCAAAGACCCAGCGCCGAGCCCACGAGCTTTGTTGTCGGCGCACTAAACCTCCGGCCCGAAAGGCGTGGCTATCAGGTACGGCTGGCACCGAACGACCAATGACACAACTCGCCCGAACTCAAAACCCGACCATTATTTGGATTTCTGACTACAACTTTTTAGTAATTGAGGCGATACGAGTTCAGCCCAGGCGCAGCAGCAGCGGCACAGACATAAACACAACGCATGTAGGCACTCCAGCACGTTGTGAACAAGTCCACTGAGCAATTGGGCATCCGGAAGCAGTGGAATGGGTGGCGACAGGCTGAGCGGGCGTGTACTGATCAGAGGAACTGAGAGCAGCTTTGTCCGGTCAGCTGCCCAGGCCCAGCCGCCTCCCCGTCGAGCTGTCCTAGGATCATCAGCCCGAGCGAAGAAGGCGGTGGGGCGCGGCCCGCGATACGGTCGCTCGGTCTTACAGGACTCCTGAGCATCCGCAATACGTGCATCATGAACGCAGCCTGACAATGTCTGAGCAACACTCGCGTCCACCACGACCTCATCCTACGAGACGAGCGCTCGAGAGACATCAACACCACCACCCCCGCCATGAAGGGTGCTCTCATCAGAGCATTTGCCAGGCTAATGCGAGGTCTATGGAAGGGCTCAGATGAGGCTGGCCGGGTGCTGCTATCTGCCCATTAAAGGTACATTTCCAGCGGTTTACGGTTTACGAATTCATGGGCTATCAACAGCATGACACACAAGAGTTCCTCCGATACCTGCTGGAAGGTTTCCACCAGGACGTAGACCGTGTCGACACCCAACCCAAGCCCTAACATACCCACATCGATGACAGCGTTATTGCTAACCAGAACCCCTGGAGGCCCGTGAGCGTTTCCTATTCCCGAAGAGTGAAGTTTGTTGACCTGTTTGTCGAAGAGCCTAGGTTCACGCTACGGTGAACGGTGCACGGGCACGTCTGCAACGTTCGACCCGTCCTGGGACCTGAGCCTGCCAATCTCATCCATGACGGGTCTTGTGCGCTCGCAGGACTGCTTTGACCTATTTATCAAGGTGTTCTGCCCGATCCGCCGTACCAGGAGACTGGATGTACAGTCTCTGCATCATGACACACCATTCTGGCGTGGAGCACTCAGGCCACATCACGGCCCACTGTAAACACCATTATTTTGGAGTCTGTTATGAGTACACCAGAGTTCAGCCTATCCGTATGCACCGCGCCGACAGCCTCAAAGCATGCATGCCGTTTTTCGAGCTGGCCAATCGCTGACCTGGTGCCGACCTAAGCGCCAGTACAGGAGGGAGTTGGAGAGGGCTGTCCCACCCCTAGTTCCGTCGGTTAATCGTTTTTGACTACTTTGACTGCAGAGGCTAATATAAAACGTGACGACATCGTGAAGTCCGGCGTAGCTACGCTTTGTTAACAGATTCATGGGAATTGCACTACGTTGCTATAAAATCGGTTAATGTATCCCGAAGCACTCAGAGCCAATACGGATGGTTGCATGTTCCAAGCCGACGATGGCTGGTCCCTACGAGTAGTCACCGGGACACAAAGCTACAAAGCATTCGCCTACGCACCAGCTAACCACATGAAAACTAACTGGAACACTTGTACAGAAGACTCGCAAACACCAGCACGTTAGTGAGGCATGGGACGGCCGGCGGCCCCCGCTCGCCGCAGAGGAGTCGGTGCATCGGACGACTCCACACTGGTCGAACGGCACAAGTGCGCCGTCACACCCGCGGCGTGTCATCAGAGCTCATGACGGCCCTGGAGCAGCCCCAGCCGGCTGGCGCAGCTCCGGAGCCGCCGTCACACCCGCAGCGCGTCCTCTAAGCTGGTGACGGCCCTGGAGCAGCCCCGGCCGGCTGGCGCAGCTCCGGGGCCGCCGTCACACCCGCAGCGCGTCCTCTGAGCTGGTGACGGCCCTGGAGCAGCCCCGGCCGGCTGGCGCAGCTCCGGGGCCGCCATCACACCCGCAGCGCGTCCTCTGAGTAGATGACGGCCCTGGAGCAGCCCCGGCCGGCTGGCGCAGCTCCGGAGCCGCCGTCACACCCGCAGCGCGTCCTCTGAAGCTGGTGACGATCCTGGAGTAGCCCCGGCTGGCTGGCGCAGCTCCGGAGCCGCCATCACACCCGCAGCGCGTCCTCTGAGCTGGTGACGATCCTGGAGTAGCCCCGGCTGGCTGGCGCGGCTCCGGAGCCGCCGTCACACCCGCAGCGCGTCCTCTGAGCAGATGACGGCTCTGGAGCAGCCCCGGCCGCCTGGCGCAGCTCCGGGGTCGCCGTCACACCCGCAGCGCGTCATCAGAGCTGATGACGGCCCGGGAGCAGCCCCGGCCGCCTGGCGCAGCTCCGGGGCCGCCGTCACACCCGCAGCGCGTCCTCTGAGCAGGTGACGGCTCTGGAGCAGCCCCGACCGGCTGGCTCGGCTCCGGAGCCGCCGTCACACCCGCAGCGCGTCCTCTGAGCTGGTGACGGCCCTGGCGCAGCCCCAGCCCGCTGGCGCAGCTCCGGGGCCGCCGCTACAGCCGCAGGGCGTCATCTATAGAGGGCGTGGCGGTGGAGGCAGCGGAGCGCACCCGCCCAGCGTATCGGCTGCCTCGGCCCAGTCGTCTGCAACAGGCGCCAGCTGCCAGCGGAGGACGAGCCCAGCCAGGCCAGACATTCGTATAACATATCTGTATATCGTTCAACTGTATCGACTGGAATCGCTTATCATGTCCACGCACACTTCCCGTGAGGCGTCGTTAAGTAAAGGCGTGGACCGATCGGTCACATGAAACATGACTGCGCATGCGCAACATTAATGCAATTAAAGCTAGCCATCTATTCCAGGTCAACCAGCGGATCGATCAAGCAAAAGCAGCCAGGTTTGCCGTCTGCTCCTTCCGGCCAAGAGGATGAGATATGAAGGCACCGACCTCTCCAGTTCTCTGAAGGCCTCCTCCGCGGCCTGGACACGCTTGTCCTGTCGGCCGAACATGAGGTTCTCGATGGCCCAGCACCGCCTGCTCACCTCCACTGCCCGCTCCAGCTGACCCGAGGTCACGTATAGCTGACCTGCAACGGCTCGGCTTCAGCTCCGACGTACATGGCGAATTCTCACTCGCGGAAGACATATCTAGATCATTTCGGCGACCAGCCCCGCACCGAGAATGATCTCAAATCGTGAAATGAGACGGTTCACTAGCTCGCCTCCCTTTTCCGCGAGGCTCCTGTGTCAGCACTCTCCCCAGCCTCAGCCGCGACCCTCTTCCCACGTGCTTCGGAGCAGCCGCCGCGGCGCCGCGAGACCGACACTCACTGAGCGAGCGCAGACTGTCGGCCACCTCCCGGCTCAGCTCGCCGTGCGTCTCCACTTTGGCCTTGGTGTTGGCGCGACACTCCCTGGTGGCTTTCTCGTGGTACTGCTGCTCCACGTGTACCTGTCGGGGAGGGCGTCACGTCACGGGAGCTGGTGTCTATGTTCCAAGTTCTAAGGCTGATGGAGGATAACCTCATAGCAAATTTGTATGTAAAGGTTATGGTTGTCCATGGCTCGCTATGGCGCCAGGGTGCCATAGCGATGCCATGGCACGAGGGTGTGCACCAATTTGCACGTGATATGCCGGGGTGCTCCGCGCACGACCTCGGGTGTATTAGATGTGAGGTGTTCCTGGTAGGAACATTACAACCCTCGCACATTCCTATTTCATAGAAAATATGTTAGATCTGCATGACATCTCCCACCACGTGGCCAAAATACTTCAACGGCGTTGTTACAATCGGGAGCCCCAACGTCTGACCTGTATGAGATCTCGTCAGCCATTATGGACAGCGCTGCAGTGGGTTGCCCGTGTCTAACCTGTATCAGGTGATCGGCCACCTTGATGGTGGTGACGTGCGCGGCGCCGAGCCGTGTCAGGCACCGCTGGTGCAGGCCCGACAGGCCGGCAGAGAGGGCGGCCGGGTCCGAACCGGCCAGGCGGCCCTCGGCCCGCAGCACCGCGTGCTCCGCGTCCAGGTGCTCCGCCGAGTTCTCACCCCAGCTGGGAACACAGCGCACACTGACAGCCCACGGCACCATGCGAAGACCTCTCGCCCCGCCCCCGCCAGTCGGCGAGTCGGCCGGTGCCGAGATCCCCGAACCCCTCCCGCCAGTCCGCGGGCCGGCCGGTGTTGAGCGCCCCTAACCCCCCCCCCCCCCCGCCAGTCCGCGAGTCGGCCGGTGCCGAGCTCTGCGCACCCCTCCCGTCAGTCCACGGGCCGGCCGGTGCTGAGCTCCCCGCGGCCCTCCCGCCAGTCCGCGAGTCGGCCGGTGCCGAGCGCCCCGCACCCACCACTGCGCCGTCAGCTCCGCTGCCTGCCGCAACCAGCGCACGGCCTGCACGGCGTTCTGGCGGCGGGCGCCGCGCGCCTCCAGCTGGCCCAGCTCCCGGAGCAGGGCGGCGGCGGCCGGCAGGTCGGCCTGCTGGCGCACCAGCCGCTCGGCCTCGGTCAGGTGGGCGCGCGCCTCCTCCAGGCGGCCGCGCGCCGCGCCGGCCCGACCCAGCCAGCCGTGCAGCCGCAGCTGCAGCCGGCCTGAGCTCCGCCAGCGGCCGAGCCGAGGACGGCCGGCGGGCGGCGCGCCTCTCCGCCAGCTGCGCGTACGTGGCCAGCAGGTCGGCCGCCTTGCGCAAACAGTCCTCGGCTGCCGCCGGCTGGCCCAGCTGCACCAGCGCCTGGCCGCGCACCAGGCGAGCCAGCAGCTGCATGTGGAGTACCTGCAGACCACCATCAGCAGCAGATGACGGCGGGTGCTGTATCGGTACGTTTTCATTGAGTTATCTGACTGCAGGCATTGCAGATTAAGGTAACATTGCTATTAAGTTATATGGCTTTGCGCCCGTCATCACGATTGCAGGGCTGGTACAGCCTCTGTCACCCTCACGAGGGCATCGCCGTTACCTGGCTTTTGCCGTCAGGTATGAGTTCCGTCCCTTGGTACATGAGGATCGTTGTCAAAGCCTCACTTGCATGCTCATCCGCCTGCGCTGGCAAGTCCTGCAACACGCAAGATGGAGATGAACCGTAGCTACAGGCGACGCTAGAACAAAGACAAAACAACATCGTGAGCTGGCAATGTTCATAACAGGAATCTAACAGCACAAGAGGTGAAAGTCAGAGCAGATGGGTTTACAGGGCATACTGTTTCAAACTTGGCGCGGAGCGTAGTGTTTCAAAATTGACTCTACACCCTGTAGTAAGACCACTTTAAAATATATTGACGCATTTAGAGGTCACAGTCAGTTCTCACAGAGACTGAACGATCGCCAGCCGCAGATGCACGTCACCCAGCACGAGCCGCGCGGCCGTCTACCTGCAGGTCGAGATACGCTCTGGCCAGCAGCACCTGGCAGCGAAGCGTTCGCCAGTGCCGGTCGCCGTAGAGGAAACGAGCCAGCGCCAGGGCGCGCACGAAGTGGGCCACCGCCGTCGGACCCTGGCGGCGGAAGTAGGCACGTCGCGCCTTCAGCAGGTACCTGGCGGCGCAGGCGGGCGGCGCTGTCACGGCGGCACGATCCGGCCTAGATCGGGACGAAACGCACTGAGTGTGACTCTTCGTTCCGAGAGGAGCACTGCCACGTGATGTCAGGGTGTGGAAGAGGTGTTAGAACGTGTGTTTGGGACGGGGAGCCGGTACAGCTGTGCAGAGTTTGCTCGGAATAGAACAAATTATAGCTTCATTCCAACACCTAGTCGCATTTAAGTGATCACTAAGCCACACCTCAACCACGACAGCACGCCGCCGCTGGACCTTACTCCGGCCCCCATCGAGAATCGGAGTTATTGCAGGCGACGCCACCTCGCTAGGCTAGTGCGCGGACGTCGCGGATCGGGACGGACCTCTGCAGGCGGCGGCGCGTCGGTCGGAGGGCAGGGTGCTGGTGCGGCTGGACGTCATCCCGCCGCTCCCGGGGCGGCGTCGGTGAGTCGCTGATGCCGCTGTCCGCCGCTCGGCCGGCGGCTGTGCCACTGCTGGCGACATCAGACTCGGCGGCGGCGGCAGCGGCGGCACCGGTGTCCGCCTCATACTGGTCCCCCTCGCTGGGAGAGACGAGGGTCGTTAGGTCCGGATGGTCCGTAGTAACGGCCGTCGCCAAAGCATGCATGGATCCACCCAGGATCGTCAACGCATGCATGGATCCACCTAGGGTTGACAACCTGACAACGTTGACGAAAACCGTCTCAGGCACCAGTCACTTGTGGAGATGACATAAAGGCAGCAGGTTTGAATTTTGTAATTTACTGTGCATCCATACCTGTAAGAATATTGTCCCTCAGAGTCATCTGAGTAATTTCTGTCATCGGCCTCATCAGCCTCAAGTCTGCTGCCATTCTCAGATGCTGCATGATGGCCTGTCTCTGAGCCAGTGCAGGAGTCATCTGATTCAAAGTCACTTCTGTAGTCATCCATTGTTAAGACAGCTCAAGGTGAAGAGGTGCTGGAAACCAACACATGCCGATCATCACTTGATGAAGAACATTTGGTGGGAGATATCTGGGTCTCCAAAGTCAGGCTCTGCTGTTAAGTTGAACAACCATGCCCTTTACATGTGAAATTTGCTATGGGGCTATTCTCCATCAGCCTTAGAACTTGGAACATTTCTTGCAGTTCTAGGGAACATATAACATGCTATAGGGTAGTTTATCTGCATGCTAGGAGAAATTAGTGGTACAGCTATTGTTAAAGTAACACAGCAAGGTAGAACATAATTGCTACATAAATTTCAATTTTTCCTCTTGACACAACACCAACGATGTCAGGTATACAGGAACAGCTGAGCGTAGCTCCGAAGGCCGTTTCCACTGTTGCAAAACTGATGGATGTCTATACCAATATACAGTGAATGGATCATTTGCCATTCTTCCCAAACACAAGACTCCTTCAGGGATGCTGTGTGACTTTGTTGTCTGACACAATATAACCTTTCATATACATATAAATAATATGAAAGCAGGCTGTACACACAAACAATTTTGTTTACTAAAATGAACAATTGTGGAGCACAGGCAGCCCTGTGAATTTCAGAAAAGAATGGTCTTTACTTTACATTACCAGTTATTTTGATGGTAATAATACAATTATTGATGCAACCTTTTCTAATCATCATTGTATTACAGGTGCTCTAAAGCCAGCACTGCAAAAATCCTACCCACTGCACCTCATGCTTACATGGCAATGATGCCATGAATCTAGAGCATGTGAGCATTGAGCTTGGGTATGAACATATTGTGCTGAATTTTCAATTATTTCTGCTTGAAAAAGAGGCAGCATTTTTACATGAAGTTAGGTACTTCTCAACACCAAATTGCTTGAAACAAGGGCTTTGAATGTACTGAAGGTTATCCCTGGCTTTCAGTTTTGTTGTGTGGGCTGGAATTGTTGCTGGGATGAGAACTGTGGCTGGGTAGCTGGTATTACTGCTATGCCAGACATGTGTGGAATGACAAGTATTTTTGCCATCTTACTCTCATATAGCTGTCATATACAGTTTAGTCCGGATAAGAAGTTTCCAGTCAACCTTTGACTATTAGCTTGTACAGTAGAAATTCAACTGAAGCGTGTGAATGTGATGACTTGTGTAACAAAAAACTGAAAATAAAGCAATCAGCCGGGCATTCAAACCTCAATCAAATATCACGTCCCAAAACGCGCTTGCAGGTGGATACCGCCGTCAATTCACTGTCTGAGAAGTGAACAAGCTAACGCAACTTTTATAAATACCAACGTAGAAGACGCGATGTACCGGGTACATGTACATAATATAAATGTCGGCACTGGGACCACCCACTGTACCCGATCGCATCCGGCATTGCAGATGCCCTCAGTCGCCAATGCCCAAGGGTCCTATAACAACGGAGCTAGGCCCTAGAGCTAAGTCACAATACGCAATGTTTGGATTCCTGGCATTTTGTTCCCATGGCAACGAACTTGACTAGCGATGAATGATGCTACTAAATGGTATGAAAAGCGAGCCACAGACTTTTGCCCCTAGGAACATTTATATGGCAATACAACACACGGTCAGCCTGTGTACGTAACCTCTCACTGAGTGAAAAGAGCATTATGGCGGTTACCGTCGGGGATTATCTCTCCTAGTTAGGATGTTAGCATAGGCCCTGCTCTGGTTATGCTCTACGCCCTTCTCTATGCGCAACGCAACATATAATTGGCTACTACTTACAGTGCTCAATAGATCTCTGACTTCACGGACATCTATAAATGTGCAACAGATAACAAGTGCAGGTCAATGTGCGAATGCAAATAGTGAAAAGTTAGTTATATCAACCGGCATTGCACGAGTGTGTTGCACAGGCAGGTGAACTTCGGTTATGCGCTGTCGGTGGGTCAACCGAGCGAAATCGAACCAAAATCTGACGAGTATGATGTGCTAGCCTGAGGTAGGTCTTAAGCGGTGTTATTGAAGGCACGCAGTTGCAATCTTCGGGTTTTATTACATCGCTTGTCACGGGCAGCAGTATTTTGAGTATCACTCAACGGGTGGATTAGCCCAAGTAAGCTATGCACTCTAAAGGGCTTATTCGGACAAAAAAGTCAAATCAGACGAGGGGGTTTCATTTCCTTACGACAATGCTCCTACAGCGACGTTGTCTTCGAAAAGTTGTACCTTTCGCACGCGAGAAAAAGTGTTTCAAATTGGACAGCGCATCTGTGCGAATCACTGCATGGCGATTGCGCGACGGGCAGGCTGGCCGCAGTTGCTCTGTGCCGTCAAGTGGCGATTTCAACAAAAAGATCATGTCGGCTGATACGAGACTTACATTGCCGACCGATGGTACTCCCGCAATGGTATTGTGTGAGGAAGGTTGCAGCTTCCCCGCACGAGTAAAAGCATTTAAAACTGTTCGCCGGCCGCTCGCAAACACTGAGAAGTACGCTGCCGGTGGGTCGACCAAGTAAAATCGGAACAAAAATATGGCAACCCCGCAGGGGCACCGGCTTCGGCCGATGTATGGGACTAGCGCTCCCTCGGGTCCCAGCTCCGGTAACAGGTGGACGGCGCAAGGTGTTTCTCTAGGGCGTAGCGACCCTGCCGGTACGTGATCTCCCGCCCTTTGTCCCGCCCCTCCCTTCCCATTGCCTGCTTCCCCGCATCCGGCCCACTCATCGATCCTAATCCTCGTTTTATCGGGGTCGCCGTGCCCCCTCGCCCGCGTCCCCGAGTTGATCGGATCCTGGTGGCTGAGGGGCTTGTCGTGCAGGTCAGTCGCGGCGCGTCCCAACACTCCACTTCGGCCAGAATATCCGGGGGCGTTGGGGGCCCATGGGGCCCCACGCGTGTCTAGTGGCATGTCGCTTGCACTGCGGCTGGGTGCTCCGTGCGGGTCTCCGCTTGGGGCGACTGACCGCGCGCGGCGGCTTAAGGGGTCAAGGGGCGGCGGCGCTGAACCCCGGTCAGGACGGGGAGGGGGTTTATCTGGTTACATCTGGCCGTGAGGGAGGTGTCGTTCACCCCGTACAGCACCGGGGTAGTCCTGGCGGTGACCACCTCCCGTGGGAGTGTTGGGCCGTCCGCCAGTTGGGCTCCGCGGTGGGTGGGAGCCCCGGTGCCGAAAGAAAAACCTACTTTGCATGGCATCCTTTAACTCTAAAAACACCCGTTATCCGAAAGGGGGTCGGACCACAATAACCCAAGGGTGGAGAGAAGACTGTTACCCCGGACCACGGATTCTCGTCTTCGAAAGTGATGAGGTTAGGTGGGCGTTCCTGTCACCGTTTCAGAGGCGAAATAGCTGCGACAGATTTGGAAAAATTATCAGATGTGACAATCTCCGGGATGGAAAAATAGAAGCCGAATTTGCTGGTGGCTTGGAGGCGATACGGGCTATGGAAGCAATTGAATTTTCGTATGGTGTTCCAGATGGGGCTGGTAAGCGGGAAAAAAACAGTGTCAGTTTCAGCGACGCCATACAACACCAAAAATTCGTCCGGGGGCGTGGTCAATTGTTTTGATCTATGTGACGTTGACGAGGGGGAGATCGTGGGGGAGCTGTCGGAGTTTGGAGTGACCGCCGCTCGGCGGATCCTTGTCAGAAGGGGAGGAGAGTTGGTGCCCACAAACAACCTCATACTCAAGTTCAGTCGCCCTGACTTACCGTCCGAGATATGTGTGGTATACGTCGGCGTGAAAGTTCGTCAGTTTGTGCCCAATGCCATGCGGTGTTATCAGTGCCAGCGACTTGGTCACACCAGACCCAACTGTGGGAACCGCGCAGCGTGTGGCAAATGTGCGTCCTTCGAGCACATGAGCAAAATCTGTACTCCTGACAAACTCCACTGTGTCAACTGCGGCAAGGACCAGGTTCCGCATGCGTCGTATGAAGGTGCATGCCCAGCTTACGCAGGAGAAAGAAATTATATCAATTAAAACTGATAAAAAGGTATCCTTCCGTGAGGCTCGAGAACTTAATAACGAAACCCACCCAAAAATATCGTACGTGTCGAAAGTGAAAGCTTCGTTGCCGCACACTAATGTGATCGAGGAAATGACGGCTGTTCAGTTTCTGGAACTTCTGAGGTCATTTGGCCCATCAGCTGTACCCTCCGCCCGCGCGCTGGACTCGCAGCCAGCACCCCAAGCTCCCTCCCCACCAAGCGAGCAGCCGGTGGCCGCCGTGCTGCCGGCCTCCTCGGCACCGGTTGGATCGCCAGCGAATGACGGTTGGACGACGGTTCCGCGTGGCTGCAGTCCTCGCGCGCCGTCGGACATTCCGTCGTCTGAGACACCACCGGTCTCCTCATCACAGACACCCCTCGCCAGTGCCTGTCAGCGTGTAGCGGAGACGATGGAGCGTCAGGGGGCTGACAGGTGCGCCCGTGATGCTAAGCGTGCACGCCTGGCTGAGCAGGAGCGGGCCAAGATAGCCAATAGGCTGTCGGGAGCGGGCAAGGAACCCGACCCCCGGAGCAACACTCCGTCTCCACGAAGGCCGGTTGAGGCTCCACCTCGGCACCAGGTGGTGGACAGGGGCTCAGTGATTGCCCCTTCTCCTCCACCACCACGCACGGGATATGCTGGCACCAAGCGTATCCCGTCTGGGCCCCTGTCTCCAAGTGACGTGGGTAGCCCAAGGTCCCGCTCCAGGCTGGGGCACGGATCTGTGGAACAGGCTTCCAGATCTGAGATATCTGGCGCTTCATCCAGGGCGGCGCAATTTTTTGGAATCTCCTGTTTTAAGTGCGAGACCCTTTTTTATAAATTTATTCCGAATGGTTTGTAAGGGTGATTTCTGATTCAGAGTACCTGCTAAGCGTAGCTTGTTGCGTGTACCCCAAACCCACCACCCAAGCGTGCCGTCCAGTTCAACAGCTAATTTTGCCTCCGCCCTTTCGCCAGACAGGGATGCGGAGGGTTTTACGTGCCGCACAATGCTGCGACACGGCCGCCTCGGGTCCGGGTTGAACCTTGTTGGCCAGTTGCCAGCTGGCCTTTCCTTTTCAGCCGGGTCAAACAATGCGCCCACTCTGGGACTCGTACCCAGTGCCGCTGGATTACGAGTCCAGCATCTTTCCCCAAGACCACGGAGGCGGCCTTTAAGTTTTTTAACACCTCCTTTAAAGACTTTTACAGTGGAATTGCAGGGGAGTAAGGGTTAATGCGCTCAACCTCCAGGCTGAGGTTGGCCGGAAGTGTCCCGCAGCTGTAGCTCTGCAAGAAACAAAACTGGCGCCGAACTCCTACATCACGTTAAAGAGTTACGCAGTTTTCCTCAGGGACATGTCCGCTGACACTGTTGCGCACGGTGGTGTCCTCCTGGCCGTTCATCACAGCGTGCCAGCCCGAAGGCTGGACTTGAAATCGTCGCTTCAGGTTGTAGCAGCACGTGCTCATTTCAGCAGTCACACCATCGCAGTCTGCTCATTGTACCTGCCACCTGGCGCCAGTTTTCCATCATTGGGGCTCAGGCACCTGATGGCTGAGCTTCCTCCGCCGATCTTAGTGTTAGGAGACCTTAACGTCCATCACACTGCCTGGGGCTCTGATGAAACAAACACACGCGGGCGGTTGTGCGAAAGCTTTATTCATGATGCTTCCTTGTGCATTCTAAACACCGGACAGCCGACGTATTTTAGTCTTCCTTCCGGACGGACACCAACCCTCGATCTCAGTCCGTCTAGTCCGCAACATATGCCGCGCCTGGAGTGAACAGTGGCCGACGATCCACAAGGAAGTGACCATTTTCCGCTGTGGTTGAGATTCCGCAGTGCTGGGGTTCAAGGTACCAGGACCCAGGATGGAATTTTGAAAAGGCCGATTGGAAGAGCTTTAAAGCTCGACTGGAAGCGTCGGTTTCCACGCATCCCGACAGCATGCCTACCTCGGCAGAGGATATTAATGCTCTGCTTTTAAAATGCGCTGACGGGTGCATCCCCCACACTTCATGTAAACCACGCCGCACGCCCGTTCCGTGGTGGACGGATAAGTGTCATGACGCCATCCGTGTGCGCAAACGCGCTTTTCGAGCCTTTGACCGAAGGAGCAGCACGGCCAATCTGATTGATTTTAAGATTCGTGGCGTGATTACGTCTGCTCACTTACCCGTCTCACACCTACTGCCCAGGTCTGGTCACGGATCAAGCAAATTTCCGGTCGGTTCTGCTTTACGCCACTCCCCGTACTATATGTAAATGGCCACGACGTCATACATCCAGTGGATGTTGCAAACGAAATTGTCCGAGCAATCTTGGAGCGCAGTCGTAACGTCAGTACGAAACGGTGCTTTGTTTGTCGTAGAATGCGACACGAAGAAGCACACATAGACTTTTCTTCTACCGAACACATGTCGTATAATGATTCCTTTACCACGGTCGAATTAAAATATGCCATCAGCATGCTGCAGTGCGTGTCAGAGGATCCTGATGGTATGCATAACAAAATGTTTCAGCATCTTCCTGTTAGCATATTGGAAGTTGTGTTGACGATCTTTAATTCACTTCGGGTTAGCGGCGACTTTCCGATCTCATCGCGACAGGCTACTGTGGTTCCACTTCCAAAACCGGGGAACGGTGGTTTAGACCCCTTACATTATCGACCCATTGCACTTACATCGTCACTCTGTAAGTTGATGAAGAAAATGGTCAATGTCTGACTCATATGGTTCTTAGAACAGCATGACATTTTTACTAATGCACGGTGCGGTTTTAGGAAGAACCTTAGTACGGTGGGCCACCTTTCGACGCTCGAAACTACGATTCAGCAGGGTTTTAAAGGGAAACGTCATGTAGGTGCTATCTTTTTAATCTTGAAGCCGCTTACGATACCACGTGGCGACGAGGTGTCCTCTTAAAACTCTTCAAGCTTGGCATACGTGGTCATATGGGCACCTTTTTGGAGAATTGTTTGGCTGAACGCTTCCTCCTTGTGCATGTAGGTAATGAGGTGTCAGCACCTTTTCAACAAGTGAATGGTGTGCCTCAGGGAAGCGTTTTAAGTGTGGTGCCTTTGCTATCATGATAAACGACATTGTTGACGTCATACCGCAGTCAGTCGGCCGCGCTCTCTTCGTATATGATTTTACCATGTGGACCTGCGCATCAAGAACGCATGTAATGGAGCGCCAGCTCCGCTTGGCTGTTGACCATCTGGAGAGGTGGAACGACATTAATGGGTTTCGGTTTTCCACCGCGAAAACGGTCGCCACGCGCGGCTGTCGCCGTTGTCAATGTGGTGGCTTGACTCTCCGTCTTTACGATCAACCCATTCCCACTGAGTCGGTAACCAGATACCTTGGGTACACCTCGACAGTCGTCTCACATGTATTGCGAATTTAAAAACCCTACGACACAGATGCTTTAAAACTTTGAACATTTTAAAATGTGTGGCACGTACGTCATACGATGCGGATAGGAAAACGCTCATGCTTTTATATCGTTCACTTGTCCGTTCTAAGTTTGATTACGCATGTTTTGTATATGACAGCGCAAGTGGGTCAAGCAAGCGTCCTTTTGACACTATCCACCACACAGCGCTCCGCATCATCACAGGAGCGTTTCGAACGTCACCTGTCGCAAGCCTTCTTGTTGGGGCCAACGACCCGCCGCTGCCGGCTAGGCGAGAAATGCTTGGCATGAGATGCACTCTAAGGCTGCGGCAATTCCCTTCTCATCCGACATACAACTCAGTTTTCTCGCGTCGAACAACAGCTGTGTTTCATGGTGGTCTGGATCAACATTTCGCCCTTTTTTGCGCTAGGACAAGGCCTTTTCTTGATGCCAGTGGCATTCCTCTTTGCAGCGTGATGCGGGTGCAGCATATGCCACACCCTCCATGGCTTCTGATTTCGCCTAGAGTAGACACTTCGCTGGCTGAGACAAGGAAACATACACTGACACCTGACTTGTTTCGTGCCATGGGGCTAGAGCATGTGGCGTCGTACGAGGGGCACACATTAACTTATACGGCCGGATCCAAAACCTCAGACGGTGTCGGCCGCGCATGTGTGAGTGGATCCGTCACTCGATCATTCACACTGCCGAGGCACGCGTCGGTATTCACCTCCGCACTGGTAGCTATAATCAAGGCGCTTTGTTTTATTGAAGCTGGGAATGAGAACTTGCAAACCATCATGTCCCTTTTACAGAACATCTTGATACGTCTTACTGCATTGCACCGAGTTGGAAAAAGGTGGCGCTGTGTTTGATTCCCAGTCATGTCGGTATCTTTGGAAATGACCTCGCTGGCGCAGCCGCAAAACGCGCATCACATGCACCATGCACGTGCGGATTACCTCTTCCAGCTCGAAATTTTTATCCAGCCATTTTGCCTTTCTCGCAACACAAGTGGCAGCTCTGTTGGAATAATGACACAACTAGCAAATTGAAACGTTTAAAACCTGAATTGGGCCTGCGGCCTTACAGCTTCCGTGATTCGAGGCGGGGAGAAGTTGTGCTTCGCAGGCTGCGTATTGGCCATAAGTACGAAACTCACTAATATTTGTTGTGTGGTGGTGAGAGACCCTGATGCCCTCGTTGCCCTGCTTTTCTGACGGTGCACCACGTAAACTATGTCCACATTTCGCCCGGAGCCTTTGTTTGACTTTGAGCGAAATGCCTTACGCTAAGCGACATTCCTGGTTATCACTCGCAACTTCTTGAAGATGACCGGCTGTTTTCATTCCTTACAAAAATAAGATTTCGCTCTATATGTTCACGTCGTAATTAAATGACAACGTTATGGGCGCAATATGACCCATGCAGTCCGCGCACCAAAAAAACCCTAATCAACAACAACAACCAAAATATGACAAATGTGTAGCACGGGCAGCTGGTAGCCCTATACCACCGCTATCGAATGCATTTTGTCGCAATATGCGGGGTAAATCAAAATTATGTTTCCCCGGTTGCCGTACTATCGTTATCACTATACGGGCAGGCCAGCAGCGCTACCGATAGGAGGTTTGCATGCCGGCCGATACTGACCCCACAATGAGATCGCCTGCGCGAGGTTGCGCCTTCCGCGTATAAATGAGGCCTGTTCTTCATGGCGTGCTTTTGAATACATGCGGCTGCTCTGGGTATGGAGAGCAAGCTCCGGCAGCGCTTTGCTACCCAACATGCAAATAAATTTATCCACGCAGAATAGAACCATCTGCGCTCGATAGCACTGGCTCAGCAACCGCAACCACAACTAGATGGCACCCTCGGAGCCCTTCGGGAAAACACGAGTAACGAGGGCCATCTTGACAGCCATTCTGAGCTAAGCTTTGTCAACCACTACAAAAGTGGAACAAACCGGCCAAGGATCAGGCAGTATCGAGTTAAAGTTCAGACAGGATGGAGCTCACTGCTGACGTCAGGGCATAGCTCCGCCAGTTACGGTAGTCTCTAATCGCAGGTGAATTTCTTAATGCGTGTTGTTACGTCGCGCGCAAATGGAAAATGACCTCGATTTTCGGATAACAAAGACGAATCTTAAAAACAGCACTTGCGGTGGGATCCGAGTCGCCTTCTGTACAAATTGTTTCTGTCAGATTGCGAACATGAAATGGTCTTGCTAGTTTCTTGCCTGAATTTGACAGGTCGGTTTTAACACTACTGACATCCCTTATTTCTTTCTGAGCAAGGGGCTCTCTTGAGTGAACACAACGAGGCACATTACTGTTCTTGGTTAAGGACTAAAGAGTTATTCCGTCCCACCGCATGGTGTCTTCCAACTGCCATTCTGGCGACACGGGGTGGGATCCCCTGGTTGATCAGGAGGCCCTTAGATGTGAGTATCATATCAGACGGACCCCTCCATGACAAGGGAGGTCTGCTGACCCGCGCAGTTGACCCCGGATTGATGCAAGAACCCTCATTGTCGCAACAAGATCCCTGATCGTCTCAGGTGATCCGGTAATTGGCACATAGACTCCGGTTCGGCTTAACGGGCCCGAGCTGGAAATGGGTTGGAGGGCCCACCATTCGGTACAGGAGGCCCTGACTGGCAGAGAATATTTTAATTGTCTCAATGTGAACATTCATCATACGTTTCCATGGTTCATACGATTTTAAGGGGACCCCGACGAACACAAGGCGCTTTTTGTCATTCGGGGTTCCGTCCCCGTCCCTGTTGAGCAGATTTTTCCCTGACCGTCTCGAGACCCCTTGTTGACCCCGAGAACCCTGTTAGGGACTGTAAGCCCCTGAACGGTACGGAAATCCGGGATCGGTGCACGGGCTCCGACCGAAGTAAATCGCGAGCCTACCCTTGTCCCTGTTTGGAAAATAAGCCCCCACAGCTCAGGCCGACACGGAGCCAACTGTTCGGTGTTGGTGATCTCCGGCCGAAATAGAGGAACGCTCTGTCTCATTTGTCCCGAATCGGTGTAAGAGGCTCACTTACTGACATTTGAGATCCCGACTCTACGGCTGGGTCCTTTCTGTGACCTACAGCCAGCTCTTCGGATCCCTTAGCCTTCCAATGGGGCCCATGATCTTTTGCCTCGAGAAACTCTTCGGTCCCACTTCGGGCCACATCGAATACCGCTCCTGCCGACTCGGGGCCACTTACCGCCCAAGCATCCTTGTCAAGCACTGTGGCCCCTGATCAACACAGAAGCCCGTCATTGTGTTAGGGCGCCGAACAATGGAAATCGCGGCCCCGCTCTGGTTCCTGCTTGGGCAATGAGTCTCAAGAGCTCGGATAGACGTGGAACCGACTGTTTTGCCCCGTGTCGAGGCCCTATATAATATGGATGGGTAACCCTGGTTAGAGGACCTCAATAGAAGTCCTCTGACTGAAATATCAGGTCACGGTACTACGGATAGGGACCGGGCCCGAGTCCAATCAGGCGCTTGATCTTTGGTCCCGAGGTGCCCCCCGGTCATTCTTCGGATCTCCTCAAACAAAGCCTGTGACCAACTGTGGACCATTAGCTGACACAACACCTCTCGTTAGGGCACTGTGGGTCCTGGCTGACACAGGGGCCCGAACCATTGTTTTAGGGATCCAGACCAATTCCAATCGTGGCCGCCGACCTTGCTCCTGCTTGGGAAGTGGGCCCCAGGGTTCAGACTGACAGGGAGCCAGCTGTTCGGTGTTGGCGGTCTCTGGCCAACTTAGACACCCGCATTGTCTCAAAGGGTCCACAAACATTGCAAGAGGACACCTGACATATTTCAGGTCACGACCTAGTTCTGTTGACGGTTCTGTTGGGCCGTCCGGGCCTCCTATATAGGTCTATATCGACCGCAGATAGTCCCTGACTGTTATATGAAGGCCCGTCCCCGCATGCCAGGGACCTTAAATCAGACTTCGACCAGGCCTTCGTGCCCTTAGAACCTCCAGCCGGGCCCTTGATTGTCATAGCAGGTGGGCCCTCCGGGTTCTTCGAGCCTCCTCGAAGACTGTATCTGGCCAACTCGGGACCCATACCAACACAAGGCCCCCGTTAGACGTTATAGGGCCCTGACAGGCACTGGGGCTATGAACAATGTAAATCGCTGGCTCCGGCTATGTCCCTGCTTCGGATATGAGTCCTCAGACCCATGCTGCAGCGAAGCCGGTTGTGCGTTACTAGTGGTGTCTGACCGACATTTAGACCCATATCACTCAGGGGCCTCTGATCAGTCCGCAGGACCGTCTGGCTGGTATTGGGGTGCTCGGCGCTGCGGGCCGGGAACCATTAAATGCGACCTCCGGTCTATAGGTGACTTGTATAATTTTTGCAGCGTAAGCTTTGTCGTTTACTGAGTTTTGCAGCAGAAGTAATGCTGCTTAAAAGGAAGGACTGTTTAAGTTTTCGCAGTAGATGTCATGGCCTGTGTAAACTTTTGAATAAGATATCTTGCCGTGTAGCACTCCTGTCGTGTTGATGTCCATGCAGTAGGTGTAATGCTGCGTGTAAGAACAGTCTGTTTGAGTTTTTGCAGCAGAAGGGATGTCTTAGCACTCCAGTATAAAGCAATCTTTGCCGTGGCACTAATGTCACGACATCGGTCGACGGCAAGGGCAGATCTAGGATTTCGTCTAGGGGAGAAGACCACGCAACATTGCGGGGTCCCCTGGAGTTTAGAGCCCTCTCCAAAAAAAATACTCGTACGCCTACCATCAAGTTGTAAGAGATCAAAAGAGGTTAATATAACACACACATCGCTGAATTTTTACGAGCAACTGTCGAAGATAATTTGTACGTGCTTCCGACGTCCAATGTCTCATTTCCCTTGGCTATTGAATGTGTGACACTTAGTATACTTGCGCGTCACGTTCTTGATACATTTTGAATGCTAAGGTATATTGTATTCCTTTATAACAAAGGAAAATTGCTGACTTAGTCACAAGCCATCAGATGATCACATCGACCAGCCGGCTAGCCGTAAATTAGTATAGAACCAAGTTCACGTTGATTTTGATGATGTTTAGCAGTCAAGTTTAGTTTATTGAGCCTGTTTTCCGAGAAAAAACTTAGCCCGAAATGATAGGATTTATCAATTATTGATGAATTAAGTATCAATTAGAATCATTAGGATTTAAGGGGCAAATCAGTGGACAGTTATTTATACACATGAGGAAATACGGGAACCCATCATACTGTGCGCGCCCTAGAATGTTAGCCGTGCTATGTATGCACATACAGGGAGCTTATTGACGTTCTACAGATCATGTTAAATGCTATCATTTAAGGCTGTTTTTTTTCGGAAAAACAGCCTAAATAAACTAAACTTGACTGCTAAATATCATTAAAATCAACTTGAGCTTGGTTCTTAGCTTATTTACGGCTAGCCGGCTGGTCGATAATGGTCACCTGATGGCTGGTGACTAAGTCAGAGCTTTTCCTCTGTTATATAGGAATACAACATATATTAGCATTTAAAATGTATCAAGAACGTGACGCGCAAGTATATTAGGTGTCACGCATTCAATAGCCAAGGGAAATGACACATTGGACGTTGGAAGCACGCAAAAATTACCTTTGACAATTGCGCGTAAAAATCCATCGGCTGCATACTGCATGCCGCTCTAATGCTAAGGCATCAAGACCACTGGGGGCTGAGCCTGAGCGATCATGGGCGCCGCGGGATGCCAACAAAGACGCTTCCGTCAACAGGTGTAGTGTCCTCAGAGCAAGCGAGAAGAACCCAAGACGGATGTGGTGGGCCCCTGAATGATCGCTAGTGCCCCGGCAGTCCAACATACAGGACCCCGGCCAGAGCACAGACTCCTCTGAGCAACGGAAAATTATCAAAGACCAATTGAACTAATGGTAACCCTGTGCGATCAAGAGTGCCCGGGCAGATCAATAGAAAGAGCCCCGGTAGGAATAAAGGGTTCTCCGCAAATGAGATTACGGGGAAAGAGACCTATTTCAAAGTAGAGGCCTCTGAGCATCGCGTGGCTCGGTACCTTGCTTTGTGTAAGCTCCAGGAACAACACAAGGCTCTCCGAGCTAGTGACAAGAACTAGACGCCAGTGTGAAGGGTCTCTGAGCGACTAAATGCACCCTGGCATATGGGGCCCGAAAAAAAAACATGTAAAGTCTTTCGAATGGGAAGAATCCGTGGAGGAAAACCTGACAAATGAAGAGAGCCCAGGCATGTAAGCAGAGAATGTCCCAACAGCAACGTAAGGCTCTGAGAGAAAATGCAAAGATACCAAGGGTAACGTGGGAGTGAGCATGTAGGGTCCGGGTAACAATGTTGGGCCTTTGGATAGCGTATTGACCCAAAATTTCCCAGTCAAGACCTCAATCAGCAAAGAATCAACTTTGCCTGCTCACGGGCCCTTTACTTTCGCTTGCAACCATTGTTGGTCCTCGGTAGCGCAAAGACGTCCAATTTTCTGTTTTGTGTTAAAAACTTCTTCCGATCGGCCGGTTATGGGCCCCTTCGAAGCCTATGGGCCCCCTCGGGGACGAGGGGCATGGTGCTGTGTCCCCCCCCCCCCCCATCCGTATCCGCCACCGGCCTGAGCAGCTTAACAGGTGGGGCCCTGCCAAGAATATATAACCATTCATTCAAATAAGAAGTACCAGAGGCACATTAAGGAGGGCTCCGAGCGATCGAGTGTGCCCAAGCAGGCTAACAGGAGGGCAACTCCACGAGAGCATATGGTCCTCCATTCAAATAAGAAAATACCCACGGCAAAATACCCCTTTACCCCTGTATATAAATGTATGTAAATACCCCTGTATAAATGTATGTAAATACTCCTGAACGATCGAGTGCGCCAGTGGGTGAACAGATAGGACCCGCGACAAGAGCGTAGGGCCTTCCATTCAAATAGTTAGTGCCCAAGACCAGATGTATACTGCACCCGAACGACTAAATGTGCCCGAGTAAGCCATCAGGTAAGCCGCCGACGGGAGCGTAGAGGTTTACATTCAAATACCCAGTGTGTAGGGCCCCCAGGCAACCCAGTGCGGCCGAGGAGACGGACAGAGAGGGCCCCCATCAAGTGCGTAGGGAGCTCCATTCAAATAGGAAGAACTCATGATATAATATGGATGACCCCAAACGCTGGAGTGTGCCCGAGCAGGTTAACAGATTGGGGACCGACAAGTGTGCAGGGTCCTCCATTCAAATAAAAAGTACCCAACACCCAATTTTTTTTGTAGGGGCCCGATCGACTGCCTGTGCTCCAGCAGGTTAGCAGGAGGGCCCCCGACAAGAGCGTAGCGCTCTAAGCAAGTGGCAGAGCATTGGAAGGGCTGTAGACCAAAGTAGAGCGCCTTTGAACATATCGAGAGTGTATCGGTAGGTTAACCGAGACCGACGTAAAAGGCCCCTAAGCAACCGAGAATATCCCGCTAGGTTCGCGTATATATATATATATATATATATATATATATATATATATATATATATATATATATATATATATGTGTGTGTGTGTGTGTGTGTGTGTGTGTGTGTGTGTGTGTGTGTGTGTGTGTGTGTGTGTGTGTGTGTGTGTGTGTGTGTGTGTGTGTGTGTGTGTGTGTGTGTAGAGCGTACAGAGCCTTTCGGGCGAATGGGAAGAATCCGTGGAAGACCCCTGACTGATATGAGCGCCCCAGCATGGTAACAGGAAGGGCCCCAGCGACAGCCCAGGACACTCAAGGCAAATTCAAAGAAAGTGAGCGCAGCGTGGAAAGCTCCGTAACGATCGGATTGATCCTGCAAGGAGGCATATAGGTCAACCGGAGACAGCATAAGGCCTTTGGACAGCGTAATAAGCCTCATTATATCCCAATGACGACCCTCTCAATCAGCGAAAAATAATTTTTGTTTACTCGTGGGCCCTTTACTTTCGCTGGCGACTGTTGTCGCAAGCCTGGAAACCCAAAAATGTCCAAATTTGTTGCGTTTTGTGTAAAAAATGCATCTGCTCGGCCGGCTTTGGGCCCATTCGGAACCTACGGGTGCCTTCGGGACCCAAGATGGGGTCATGGCCCCGTGTCCCCCCCCCCATGGATCTGCCCCTGATCAACAGTGCGTGGTCCCGTGTGACCTCAGGGGGCGGAGCCTAATTTTACTTGCTCGGCGCGCGCGCAGTACGTGAACAGGGCCAGCTGACGTACTCGTGCAATCTCCTCATCATGGCGCAGGCTTGCGTCGCATTCGCTGAGGTGGGATCACTGCCACGATAACGCGGGGATGAGCAGCTGAGAGGCAGTGCATATGCATGATGGAGTGGGGGTCGGCGTGGTTCTCGTTTTTGTTAGCCTTGCTTGACCTGAAAGTTAAGAATATCACATAGTACTGGAACAAAGAAGACCATGTGAGATAAGATGAAAAGTATCTTGAAAAATTCTAGTGATTCTGACGGCGGCAAACGAATTCTAAGGCATGTATATATTCTGTGGTGCGCACGTTTCTTGTCGCTGGTTCAACTGTGGTTGCACATTTTCATGTAACTTATACATTGCATCAGCTCCCCATGATCTGTTTTTCTGTTTGGCGCATCATGAGCAGTCTTAATTTCAGGTGGCTGGTCTGTGGCCCCACTTGTTGTATATCAGTGATACCTGACTGATGCTCGACCAGCTGTAAATGGTCATAACAACATGAAAACCATATGGGAGATGAGTTCATGGTTATGTTACCTCTAAAGGAATTGGTACTTTTAAACTGATTACTACCAAAGCAATGAATTTTTGGAAGCAAAAATCACATGGTTGAACTTCTGTGATAGATTATATTCTGGCTGGTTTTGTGTGTGCAGCACGCAAAACACAGATATATGATCATGTTGTCAGCTAAGCATTTAACCAATGCAGATATTTGCATGTACTACAGAGCACTTTGTCTTGAAGGTATTGCCAAAATAAACCTGACTCATAATCAACCATGGGATCAGGGCTGTATTTAAGGGGGAGGGGTACCAGGGACATGTGCAAGCCTCTGATAAACTTTGCATATGCATCAGTATGCAGGCAAATTAATGTTAATGGTGAAGATTATAGCAGATTGAAATCAGGGACATTAAAGTTGTGAGCCTGTTATATTCTGGGTAATGCATTTTGTCTGCCTGCTTCATGGTATCATTTTTTAGTGACAATGTTAGATCATGCAGCATTTCTCCTTGCTAAATCCCATAAATGTCCATCCTGAAACTGAGCTATATTTTGTAGCTTCAGGATTAGAGCTGATGAAAAATTGTGTTATCCACTCAAAGTCAGAATTGCAGTTGATGCACACTGAGTCAGAGTTCACTAAGTCACCACCATGCTTCCATGAGGTAGACTTATGACTGATGTAGCATGAGATATCTTTAAGTATTTTTGAGCCTAACTCATGGAGATTCATGACAAAATCATTGACTGAATCATTGGTACTGGAACATGTGATTTAAATCAGGTATTTTTTAAATGGTGTGACTGATTCTAAGTTTTGCATATCAAACTCAAAATGGTTTGTGCCATTATTCATAGTGTATAATAATGTTTGTTTGAATTGTCAGAAAATTATGCCTGATGTGAGCACATAACCACACATTCAGAATTTCAAGAAATGGTTGTGTCAACTATTTCAGCCCAGTGGATGATTGGTTAGGAGTTTTGGAACATCAGTGAATTGTCTGCATACATGTAAAATATCTGCACAGCATGAAATGTGCATCTTTTTTAAACAATGCATTGTGCAGTGAATTAAACATGTATGGAATGAGTCAATTTAAGTAGAGGATAGGAATTTGACTTCTTTATTTCTTTTCCTCTAATGTCCTGCAGTCCTCTAAACCTTTGTTTTCATACTTTAGGTTGAATAGTTTGTCATCATCAGAAGCAACAGGCTGCCACTAATTGCATGGAATGCTGTCATCCTTTCTGTCTTTCATTTTAATCAAACACTGAGGGTGACATTCTTCAAATATTTGGTGGCATCTATGACACATTCCTTATTCAAGCAAATTCAGCATGGATACAGCTGATTTAAGTCACAAATGATACAGATACCAAGGTCATGAAAGGTCTTTGAATTGTCTCAGATAAACCCACACTGCTCCTTGGAAGTAAGTGGTGACTTGCTTTGACTTTGGTCAATCTGAGGTATATTGTGGGCTTATAAAAGTCATGAGAAAACCATATGCTGGATCTGGTATAGTTTGACCTGACCTGATGCCTGATAATAAGAGGTAACCTAAATGGTGTCTTCTGTATGAAAGTTTGTGGACAAATGTTCATGGGACAGAAGTTCACAGGGTAATTAGCTTTTATGAGCAAAAGTGCATCTAGGGCAAAAGTTCATCTTACTTGAGTTCATCTGCATTTAGTTTGCCCAGGTAAAAGTTTGTACAGCACCAAGTGTATCTCGGTAAAGGTTTGTGTGTAGCAAAGTTTGTCATGCACAAATTTATATCATGTGGAGACTTTGGCTCAATTGCAGTCTGATAGACATTGTTCTTATTCTAGGGTGTTGCATTCAGAATGTATGCTGGTTTCATTTCCATGCATCCTGTTTACAATGCAACTGGTGCTATGCTCCAGTGACAGGTGCAATCTTGAATTCTTTCTGATTCCAGGTGAAATCCTATGTTACTCCTAACATACCTTATTAAATTAAAATTATATTGATAATTCCAGTGAAATGGAACTGATTCCATGATTAGCATTGGTTCCATTTGACCAACATCATTGGTGTTATTGACATTTGTAGCTACAGCCCTGGTAGTTTATACATTTTGTGGTAAGCTACGGCAGATGAATAATATGTCACTTGAATCACGCCAATCCAATTACAGAGCAAAAGCTGGAAACTTTGGCAGAAGCTCGTAGGATATTATATATCTTATAGCTCGCAGATATTTTACATATATGCAGACAATTTGCTGATGTTCCAAAACTCCTAACAAATCATCCACTTGGCTGAAATAGTTATGACATGGCCATTTCTTGAAATTCTGAATGTGTGGTTATGTGCTCACATTAGGCATAATTTTCTGACGATTCAAGTAAACATTGTTATATACTTTGAATAATGGCACAAACGATTTTGAGTTTGACATGACACAAAACTTAGAATCAGTCACACCATTTAAAAATACCTGACTTAAATCACATGCTCCAGTACCACTGATTCAGAAAATGATTTTGTCGTGAATCTCCGTGAGTTAGGCTCAAAAAGCGGGCGGAAGGTTCGTGAGACTCCTCGGAGAAGTTCTTTAGACAAGGGTTCGTCGCGTAAAAGTTTGTCGAGGGCAAAAGTTCATGGCGCCGAATTTCGTAGAAGGGAAGGATCGTCCATCGTTGCCGTGTTGTTATGTGGACGAAGTGAAACTGGATGGCATATGCCTCAGGGCTATTGTTCAAGCAGTAGCGAAAGCTGAGTTGAAACAAGTTTGCTGTTTGTGCGTCAGAATGGACAGCGGGGATACGTTGAGCCGTGTACAAAAGATCGTAAATGACTGCTGTGACCGGTGATGTGTCGGCCCAGTCAGATCAGTCCAGGCGCGTGTCAGGTTTGTGTTCAGGCAATGGCCAGCTGTTAAGCTGATGTCGGAATTCCGCGCAGTTTCGGAGCGTCTAAAGGTCTAACTACGTTTAAGGTTGTCGTATGACATCTGGTTTGCCCACTGCATCTCACGAAATGCTCTATTGTAATAGCCCAAACAAAACACGCGTGCTGAGTTATCACATTGCATCTATAAGCTCCAATGCGCGGTATTAACCGCCAGTTAGTACTGCATTTTTATATTTGTACCTTTATTGTGACTTGTTTGGAACAACAGTTTCAAGATATGATGTTATGGTGCCTCCCAATAGATTTCTTCTTTTATTTCGTCATAGAATGAGGGGCAAATAATCATGATCATAGTCGTTTGAATCCCGACAGATCCCAAACCATATGAAATCCTACAATTGCTCTGCTTTGTCAGTCTGTCCAGCCTTCATGCTAGCGACTGAAACTCTGCCGTAATGGAATGGCCATCAGGGGGCCACTCATCCCCAGTTAGCCTATGTTATGACCAAAACTTTTAGGAGTTATTATGGCATAAAGAGAAGGCCCTGGGATGAAGTACAGAGTAGTCAGCTGCAGCTCTCTACATAGTTTTCTACAGAGGTAACTTGAGAAGAACTTAGTGCGCCGGAACTCGTAAAGGTTTTGAATGGAGGTGTCATTGTGCTGTCCTGATCATTTCAGCTCTGTGGCAGAGGTGGTCCGAAGACTTGATGAGGGGTTACGGCATGCCAAAACTGTGCAGGAGGTGCTCACCCCTGCCAACAATGGACTCAGGTCAGTTGAAAACATACATTTTTCATTCAGAGTTCAGTGGAGCTTATAACACCTGATGTACGTTTTGGGGGTTTTGGTGGGTTCTGTGGGTCTGGATTTCCAGAGCTGATGCTTCAGCCCTGCCTACGCCAGGTCGTGCTGCTCATCTCCAATGCAGTCTATCCATGGCCGCATCTTACCCCAGCCTGCGCTAACCGGCCGCATCGTCAGTGTGTCCGGCATGGCATGAGGAGGCTGCCTGTTGTCCCAGTCTTCTGTCCAGTGCTCCCTGACCTGCTGATCTGACCCCGGTCTCTGTGCGGGCGGCAGGCTTCGGCTGAGGGAGCTCTGCGAGCAGATGATCGTGTCTGACCCGGAGGACAGCGGCCGCAAAGCTGAGGACCTGCTCTGGAGGAAGGTCCACTATGAACCCTACAGCCGCGCCAAACAGATAGGCCAGGTAAGCGGCTTTGTGCGGCAAGCGGCGCATTCAATACCCGCCACGGACTTCCCAGTCGTATTGTCTTTTGACGAAGCCGGTAGCAGAGCACATGCAGTGCGGCACCAACAAACTTAAGATGTTTAAGCCGGTTATTGAAGAATGGCAGTAATGCTTTCGGAAGCCAGGGTGGAAGAAAGTCATTCTAAGTTGCTTGCGGATAGGCCGTGCTTACGTCACCCATAGCTAGCCATTTTGTGTCGCGATGAACCGCCTCGGTGCCGCCAATGTAACACAACGCGTTTTGTGCCTCATGTGCTCGTCTCTTGTTCCGTGTTACGTGTTTAAATTGTGCGGTACTCTAGCCCGGCTGCGCCTTCCCTCACGCTCTGCGATTTTTTCGGCAGTGGCTCAATACACACCAAGCATCGCTTCAAATTTCTTTCGCGTGTTCATATCTGTTCTATGTATACGCCGACTCAAATCGTTAGCGCCAGTGTCCACATGGGAGCCCTCGAAGCCACATGCTAGCGCCACATGGCAGCCCTCGAAGCCACATGCTAGCGCCACATGGCAGCCCTCGAAGTTTTTGAACATCTTTGATTAGAACATTAGTTATGGGCGCTATATGATCGTGCAGTTGAAGCTCCCGAAAGCCTCAATTTTTATGACATCGCCAGGCTACGGGACGGTACCTTCAAGCCCTTTGCTGTTAGCATGGTTAAACTAGCGTCCATAATGTCCCCTTTGGTATAAACTTCCGTGTGTAACAAACTACCGTTCCGAAGACTATTGTTTCCGTTGTTGCGGTAACGTGGGCGGGGTCGGAAGCCGGCGTCAGGCCAGCATGTACGGCCGGTCCGGCTGCGGCGCTCGTCGGAGCAGGTGGTGGCAGCGCGCCGCCCGCGGCCGGCCGCCGGCTTCGGCCGTGACGTCACCGGGCCGCCGTCGGCACCACCCGTGACGTCACCGGGCCGCCGTCGGCAGACGTTTCCGCTGGGCCAGTACGAGACGGGCCTGCTCATCTGCCATCTGCTGGCCGGCATCGGAAGCTACCAGCAGCTGACGCTCAACCTCGAGACCCAGCTGGGCGTCGGCGGCAGCCACCGGGTGGACTTGGCACTCTGCCAGCCGCAGGGCATGACCCGAGGTGAGGACGGACGCCACTGGTCTGTGTGCCCCAGAGATGATGAGGTGTATCGGTGCCGGTACCCTCCCAGAGACGGACATGTCTAGCTGCTCGTGGGCTGCAGACACGGCGACGTATCTGGATGCCTGCACGCTCCGGAAGCGGTGACGTGTCCCGCTACCCTTGTGCTTCAGATAAGGTGACTTGTCTTGGCCCAGATGTATTCCGGCGATGCTGGCGTTTCCGTGCCCAGACGATGCCACGGCTCCGTGCTGGCATGCTTCATAAACTGATGTGGTCACGCGCTGACCCCAGAGACGGTGACGGTCCGGGCGTCCGACTGTAGCGGCCAGGTGTCGGCCTGGGGCCAGGCCGCCCTTGCAGCGGATCCTCACCAGCACCGGTGACCTGGCGCGCTACCTCACCGACCTGCGTCCGGACGAGTACCCGGCCTCGCTGGCGGCGCGCTACTACAACCAGGCGGGTGGCCCGGCTGGGAGAGGGGATCCGTGGGCCCGGAGTGCGGGACCCGTGGGCCCGGAGTGCTGGGCCCGGCGGGCTGACGGCTCGTTTAGGCGACCGTTCATGCAGCGAGTGCGTGATGTCAGGAGGTGTCGTTCTCCTTTGCCGGACGTGCACATGCGTGGCGTGGTGCATTTGAGCAGCGTCACTGTGAGAGTTGCCTTCTGGTACATTGCCAGGCCGATGTCAGTCAGGTGGACGTCTGCCCTGCCCTGCCATCTAGCGGCGGCCGCTGACCCGGCCTCGCCCCGCAGGCGGTGCTGATCAGTCCGTCGGTGGGCCGGCCCCACAACCAGCTGGGCACGCTCGCCGGCAATGCCTCCCACGGCCTCGAGGCCGCCTACCACTACCTGCGCTGCCTCACCTGCCACGAGAGCTTCGACGGCGGACAGCTCAACCTGCGCAAGCTGCTGGAGAAGAACCACGCCCGCAGGGTGAGCGCGGCCCGCTGAGCCCGCCCGGAGAGGCTGGGACATACCGGGCTTGTTCCGTGGCTCGCTCGCTGCCCGTCGCGGCTTTTGACGTATTGTTGTGCTGCATTTTGCATTGCTTGTTCTATCTGCCGCCTTTGTAGAATCCGTGATTTCGTAGCACTGTGATGACAGAAGCTCGTCCCAATTTATTCATCTCTGAAAGCTCATTTTTCTCCCCGCCTCCTCTTCCCGGACACACACAAGAAGGGTACGTGCGCTTAGGCACGTGTAAATGAGAACAGAGACCGGAGCGGGATGCCGGTGCCCACCGCCTAGTATGCCAATCTGGAATGCTTTTGTCTCGGACTGAATGAATGGTATGGATTGATACATCTCGGCTGTTGATGTAATAAGGCTTCTTTTTTGTTTTTTCACGGATGCGTGTGACTGATATGACTGATAAGGAAATTTGCCCGGCCAGCAGTAAAAAACCGAGGCATTTAGTGTATCAACCCGGATTTGTGTTTCTCCATGACCGGAAGAGCCACAGACTCGTCCCAATTAAAGCCGGGGACAGAGTACCGAGTGGCCGTCTGCGACCTTCACGCACAGCGCTGACTCGTGGCACGCCTCCCCAGGTGGAGCTGGAGATGGAGTACGGCAACAGCGAGGTGCCGCCGCGGCGTCGGCTCATCATCAGCTTCCTGGACGTCATCTACGGCGCCACGCTGATGGAGGGCGCCAAGCAGCACCGCTTCGTCCGGGTAGGCGGCCGGCGCCGCTTGTGAGGGCCGCCTGTCCGAAGATTACCGGCAGGCTCAGTCAATGTTCATCGTGCTGTGATCAAAACACTGCTGACACAAACGAGCCCCATCAGTTCCACGTGGAGCGGGTCCCTGGTGCCGTCCGTTATCCCATGCATCACTGCCTGTGTCTGCCGTCCCCAGCCCCAGTCCCCCTATCCCGTGCCTGACTGTCTGTATGTGCCGTCCCCAGCTGTGCCAGGAGACGCTGCAGTGGCTCAGCTTCTGCCTGCAGCCGTCGCCGGCCGAGGGCGGCCTCGTCTCCATCAACGGCCAGCCGCTGGGCGAGACGCTCGACCAGCGCACCGTGCTGCTGATCGTGGTCGTCGTCATCCTCGCCCTGCAGACGCTCAAAGGTGGGTGCCTCCCTGCTCACCCTGCCCCTTATCAATGTCGGCCCTGGTTGGGGGGCGAGGGAGGTGGCGGGTGAATCCGTCCGTGGCGCGTCAAGGCAATGTCTCACACTGGGAGATATTGAAGCGAGCTTCGGATATGATGAAACAAGCCCGATTTCAAGTATTGGTATACTTTCTAAGTTGAAAGGGTTGTTCTAGACAACACAATTTTCTGTTTAGTAAGTATGTGATTTGATTGCATCATCATACCTTGTACAACATGGATTGAGAGCCAATGGACGGCCATTATATCTTGAAATCGCGCTCACGCCTCGACGATTAGATTTTTCTCGACCTTGATCGCCGCGAGGCTTATGGAATAGCAGGACAGGAATGACGTCATTAGGACGGCATGAATGTCAAGGTGGCTTTGGAATATTGTCCCCGATGCACCGTTCCCCATTTTTGGCGGGCGTATAGTTTAGAAACCAGAGGGGCTTTTTATGTGGTTATTTCAGTTCAAAACCCCACATGACTGATGTAGACTAGTTTACCCGGGCTCTTGTCTGCGGCCGTTGACGTGGCTGCACCGCCTGACCTGACCTGACTTGACCTGATCTGACCTGACCTGACCTGACCTGACCGTGTGGCCCGTGACGTCGCAGAGGACGCGGCGCCGGCGTCCGGGCTGCGCGCCTTCCTGCTGGCCGCCTTCAGCTGCCTGGTGAGCCGCGTCACGGCCCGACTGACGGCCCGGTTCCCGGCGCTGGCGGCCGCCCGGCCCGAGCCGGAGCCCCCGGCCGCGCCGGCCGCCGCCGCGCCGCGGCCGCGCGGCCGCCAGCGGCGCGCCCGCCGCCGGCCGCCGCCCCGGCTGGCCGACGACAGTGACGGTAAGCTCGGCGGCGGCTCGTGCTCGCACACGACCCCGCTCTGAGGTCCCGGCTCCGCGGCGTTTGGCTGCGCTCCTTGTGACGAGTTGGCCGCACGCCGCTTGGTTCACGGCGGATCGGTGTGCCGCGCACGGTGGGCTACAGTCCCGCGGCGTGGATTGGACAGGATGTGCAGTCACTTGGTGGCTGTGGGCTGTGAGATCTGTGCTGGTGTCGGGATGGTGGGATAGGCTGTTGGTCGTGTTCAAATGATAATCTGTAAGAACGGGTACCTTGAGTTGGTTATATGCAATCTTTGCATTTTTCACCTCTCAGATGGACTGGATCCCTTATTCAGGTGTTAGATATTGCTCCTCACAGGGCGAAGCATGACATTTCTGCGTTGTGTCTTTGTTATGTCTTTCCGGGACACCCCGTGCTCAGGAAAGACATTGTGTGCCCCCGTGGCATCTTGACGAACCGGTTTTGCTCCTGCATGGGCCTAGCACCTTGCCTTGATGTGACCCTCTGTCATGACTTGGCACTGCTTGTGACGGTGACTTTGTGATGTGACCACACCGTGACCTGACGCTGTGTCGTGACCGGACGCCGCGTCATGACCTGACGCTGTGCCGTGACCTGACGTTGGATCGTGGCCTGACGCTGTGCCGTGACCTGACGCTGGATCGTGACCTGACGCTGTGCCGTGACCTGACGCTGGATCGTGGCCTGACGCTGTGCCGTGACCTGACGCTGCGTCGTGGCCTGACGCTGTGCCGTGACCTGACGCGGGATCGTGGCCTGACGCTGCGCCGTAACCGGACGCTGTGTCCTGACCTGACGCTGTGTCGTCACCTGGCGCTGGATCGTGACCTGTTCTGCTCCCGCCGCCGGCAGACGAGGAGGACGGTGCGCTGTCGGGCGCTGGCCTCTCCGACTCGGACTCGGACTCGGACTCGGTGGGCTCGCTCGTCTCGGACGGCTCCGACTCGGAGGAGAACGACGAGCCGCTGGAGTCGGAGACGGGCGCGAGGCCGTGCGTGGCTGAGCTGACGGCAGTGCTGCAGGGCGAGGGTGAGCGACTGCCGGCGGTGCAGATGCCGCGGTCGGATTTGGGGGGTGGCAGCGCTCGTAGGAGGGCTCGCCTCTAGACCGAGGATGACGGGCTATTGCAGCGGGAAGACCAGCGGTGTCGCCCACCTCCAACGGGCAGGTTGTCGCGATCGGGACTGATCGGTACTCAGACGGCGCTCTCGTTTTGCTTGAGGCGGGGGGCGTTTAGCCAATGTGGAGTCCCAGCGGACAGTGCTGGTGCTATGTGAAAGTGTCTGGTGTCAAGCAGTTGATGGTTTCACAGTTGCGCATACTTCCCTCGACGGCGTCGGTGCCCTGGCAAGCGACCTGTGAGCGATCCCACTCATCAGTCACCATCAAACGCTCATCAGTCACCGATCAGCTACACATCAGTCACCCGTCAGCCACCCATCAGTCACCCATCAGCCGCCCATCAGCCACCCAACAGTCACCAGTCAAGGACCCATCAGCCACCCATCAGCCACCCAACAGTCACCAATCAGGGATCCATCAGCCACCCAACAGTCACCCATCAGTCACCAGTTGACCACCCATCAAAGACCCATCAGAAACCCGTCAGATACCCATCAGTCACCCATCAGACACCCATCAGTTACCCGTCAGTGACCCATCGGCCTCTTGTCAGTGACCCATCAGCCACCCGTCAGTCACCCGTCATCGACCCAGCAGTGACCGCCGTCACCGGCAGGCCTGCTGGTGCCGCTGCGTCTGTGCTGCGACTGGTTGCGCGCCAACGAGGAGGTGCTCAAGTCGTGCACGGAGAGCAGCGCCGAGCTGTGGCGCCAGCTGGTGGTGCTGGTGAACGGCGTCTCGCTGGACCTGACGGCCGACTCTGGCGGTGAGAGTCGTCCGCCGGCCCGACGGCAGTTGTGTGCACACTTAAGAAGGATGTGTGTGTGTATGTGCAAACGACGGCATAGTAGATACGTCCTGTACGAGTCGTTTTGACACGAGTCTGCGTAGGGCCTATGAACGCTTTTTGGGATGACCGATGTGTGTCACAATCACAGTGACCATAGCTAGATACTCCAGTGACTGCCGCCTGATGACCACTGCCGACCCGTTCCCAGCGGACGGCGGGGGCCCCTGCGCCGCCTGCCGGGCCTGTAACGGCGTGCTCGACCCCGCCCGCAGTGGATGATCTGCGGCCCGAGTTCGCCCGCCAGCTGGCGGCGTCGGCGCCGGCGCTGGCGCAGACCACGCCGCTGTGGGAGGACCGGCTGCTGCGCGGCATGCACCTGCTGGGCACGCGCCACCAGCACATGGCCTGGACGGACCCGCTGCGCCAGAGCCTGTCCGGCGCCGAGGAGGTGAGGCAGCGGCCGACGCTGGAGCGGAGCCCCGCCCGGCCCCAGTCCGCTGGCGAGCTCGCCGATGGGCGTGGTGACTGGCGGCGCCGCTTGTGGCCTCGGCACACGCTGCAGGCTGCAGTGAAGAGTCAGGCCAGAGGCTGGTGCGCGCCGCTGCGTACCGTCTGTCGCTGGTGGCTGGTGGTTGCGTTTGGCGCCGGTGTCGGTCGGGCGTCGACAGCGGCCGGCCGGGCAGCGGCAGACCGCGGAGCGTGTCCCCCGGAGTTGACGGGTCGCGTTCCGTGACGGCCCCGCGCCTCTCCCTCCAGGTGGTGCTACGGGTGCAGCTGCTGGTGGATTTCGCCACCTGGCTGACGTCAGTGCCGCAGCTCGGGGTCGCGCTCAAGGATGGCAAGTTTGTCCACGTCTCGAGCAGCAACACAGTCAACAACAACAACCAGCCGCAGAGCGAAGCTGTCGAGGTTAGTCGCCCGATAACTATGGCCCATTTACCACCGAAAGGAATAACATTTTTGCTTTTCATGCAAGGTAACTCATTTGTGATATTCGCGCTGCATATCAAGATCCTTCCGGAAGTTAGGCGGAGAAGATCTTCTTCCGTTGTATATATTCCTGTTTGTTGGCAGTGAACCCTGCGACTTTCACGCCCGAATGTCCTTGACCAGATCGCGCTGGAAGTGTATCGCCTTTGTAGTCGTTGCGGACAAATATAGGCTAAATGTGAGTTATGCTGGTATGCATACAGCTGCACGTTTAGATCAGTCGCACACACGGGGCATTACGCTGTCAACCACCCAACCGCCCCGAATGTTTCCTGTCCGCGGGATCTGAATGCAGTATGCCGCGGCAGCTCCCGAACCCGTCCTGGCCTCCACATTCCACCGGCCGGTGTTGCGCTTCTGTCGCCATTCAAAGGCCGGGCCAGTGAGCCTGGGCTTCCTAGCCACAAAGCAGCAGTGGCTACTCGTCCTGCGTGCCAGAGCGGCGGCGAGGCGCGTGTTCTGGGCAGTGGATTTCCGTGCGGTGACCATTGTCGTCGACGGCCGATAGTATCAAAACGTAGTTCCCGCTCAGATGCACGCAAAGCGTAGAGTATCGACAAAGCCGGTAACTGCGCGATAAGCCAATGTTTTTTATTGGTTGCCATTTTGTGAATGCAATTATTTTGTATGGTATGCGTAAGTGGTGTTGGATTAAGAGAAGCTTCCTAAGCGGAGCTTTGTGCGGGTGGCCAAAACCCACCACCCAGCCGTCCATCCGTCCCCCGTTCCCGTCCATCTGATAAGTTTGCTTCCGGTTTTACGCCAGACGGCTGGTCGCGGATTTTAAGTGCCATAAATTGGTACGAGACGGACCCATCATGTCATTTCCCCTCTTTCGGCCAGTTTCCAGTCGATCTTCCCATGTCATTGGGCCAAAACAACTCTCCCCTTCTGGGACTTGTACCCAGTGTCATTGGATTACGAGCCGAACATGTTTTTCTTAAACCACAGAGGCATCTTACGGGGATCTGGCGTCCAAGGGGCTGCAAAGCTGGTTGTTTGCCTTTATCTTAACCAGATGCCATGCCAGTTGTGACCACACGCTGCTGGCCCTTGTAAGGAAGCTTGTGTAATATCTGCATGTCCGGTTTGACTGCCTGGCTTAATGCGCTCAAGGTCATGGAAAACGCTGTCGGTCCTACACGGACGCTCCTTGCGGGGTATCAACTGGCCCCCGAGGCCCCTGCGCTAGTGTCTTCGTCGTTGTAGGGACGCAGGATGATATGGTTGCAGAGGACGCCGCAGTGCGTGGTATTGCGCCCTCCGCTGGGTGTGGGATGCTGCGGCACAAAGCCCAGGGCTGTCACCTATTGTGGCGGCCGCAAGCCCGCCTCGTCACGCCGTGCTGTGTAAGATGCGAGGATGACCATCCCAGGACCTCTCAAGAACCAGGACTTGTGCAGCGCTCTCTGCCCCCCGCTCACGCCGCAGCGGACTGGCGGACGGCCGCGCCCCTGACCGGCCGCGTGGCGCCGCCGCACCGCCCTGACCGCCGCCGCCGTCTGGCCGGCAGAGCGTCGAGCGGCGCCGCCAGCTGATGACCAGCATGGCCGAGCAGTGGCTGCGCTCGGAGGTGCGCTCGCTGCGCTGCCGGACGGCGCGCCGCGGCGGCCAGGCCAGCTTCTCGCCGTACGTGGTGGTCGACACGGCCGCGCTCGTCGCCCACCTCGAGCCGCTCAAGCAGATGGTGAAGGCGCGCCAGTTCGTCACCGTCGTGCCCAGCGCAGGTGCGGCCCGCCGGCGCGCGGAGGCGGGGGGGGGGGGGGGGGGGTTGAGGTGCGGGGAGGGGCTGACGTTGGCGTGGAGCGTTCATGGTGTTGCGTCAGACGAAGCGCGTTGCTGGGTCCGGTACAGGTCTTCCTCAGATGGTTTCCAACCGGAGTGCAAGACTTCGGGGTAAATGGGTGTGTGTTATCCTTGCAATGAAAACGGACACGCTGAAAGGGAAGCAAATTAGAATCTTACGGGCGAAAGATATTACTCGTATTGTGGCCCCCATTATTTGAAGATGTGCGATCAGTTCTTGCTATTCAATGGTTATCAATTTGCGCTTGTTGGGCTATCATTTTGCATGGTACGCAGAAAACGACAGCACCACGTCCAATATGCCCAGAGAAACGTGCCGAAGAGCAACGTCCAAGGAGACGCATCGCTGCGCGGAGCCGGGAGGAGCTGGCGTGTAACCCTCCGTCCGGCTTCGTCTCGCTGTGCAGAGCTGGCGTCTAATCCTCCGTTCTTCGGCCAGTAATCCACGAGCTGGATGAGCGGAAGGCGGCGTGCGCCGGCGCGCGTGAGGCCAGCCGCTGGCTGGAGACACAGTTCCGGCGCGGCAACCGTTTCCTGCGACCTCAGCGCGCCAACTGAGAAGGCCTCCCTCGAGCTGGTCAAGTACCCTCGCCGCAAGCAGCGCGACCAATGGTGAGCACGGACGAGCGGCTCGGGTCGGCCGACTGCCGGCCTGCTGAGGCGGGGGTGACGCTGCAGGGGTGGCTGGTGATGCCGGGAGGTCCAGGCTATTGTGCACAACATGCCGTTGTTCTGTGTGTTCGAGCCTTCTGTCAACAGCGGCACCCCAGCTGCACTCCGGAGATGTCATGTGTGGGGTCGGCACTGCTGAGGGGCGTGAGCGTTGTCGAGCTGTTCCTGGCGGCGTGGGCGCGCGGGTGCGGCTCGTCACCGCGCGTGGGTGTGCGGGTGCGGCTCGTCACCGCGCGTGGGTGTGCGGGTGCGGCTCGTCACCGCGCGTGGGTGTGCGGGTGCGGCTCGTCACCGTGCGCGGACACCATGTGGCGCCGCACGCTCGTGTTCCGCCCTGACTCGGTCCCGCGGCGCCGGCAGGCACTTCTTCCAGATCCTGGAGTGCTGCAACCACCTGCGCCAGTCGGTGCCGGCGCCGGAGCCGGCGGCGCCGCCGTCCGTGACGCTGCTGGTCGGCGGTGACGACGCGGCGCCCGGCCGCGACTTCAGCCCGCGAGGGCTCGCCTCCGCCGCCGGTACGCGCCGGGCTGGGGACGGGGCGCTCACTCGGAGAGGGTGGCACGGTGTTTCGCACTCAGGGAGGGTGTGTGAGGGGACTACCCATCGCTCAGGGTGGTAGGACATCTCACACTCAGTCAGGGAGGATGTAGGGTGGGACGACATACCGCTCAGAGTGGTAGGATGTCTTACAGCCAGTCAGGGAGGATGTAGGGTGGGACGACATACCGCTCAGAGTGGTAGGATATCTCGCAATTGGGGCGGCATGGCTTCAACTGACACACGCTTGGGTAGAGCAGCACTTTATCAAACACTGGTAGCACGGCACCAGCCGCAGAAGAGAGAGAGAGAGAGAGAGAGAGAGAGAGAGAGAGAGAGAGAGAGAGAGAGAGAGAGAGAGAGAGAGAGAGAGAGAGAGAGAGAGAGAGGGAGAGAGAGAGAGAGAGAGAGAGAGAGAGAGAGAGAGAGAGAGAGAGAGAGAGAGAGAGAGAGAGAGAGAGAGAGAGAGAGAGAGAGAGAGAGAGAGAGAGAGAGAGAGAGAGAGAGCGTGAGTGGGACGCAGGGTGACATTGTGCGCTCAAAGATGTCGAGTTGGTGTCACCCAGAACGGCGCCACGTACATGTGTTGAAAAGGCGTCGCGCAAAAAGTCGACAATTTCTTTCAAATTATTCAAAAGCTGTTGCAGCCAGACGAAATATTGTGAAACTAGTCAAAAGCTATGACAAATAGACGACGTAAGACATAACACGGGCGTGCCATATCGGCTGCGCCATGACTCGTGGTTGTTGCCAGAGCGCGTCAATATTGGCGGTTCATGCCAGCGCACTCCTGCTCTGCCGCGGCTGCTGCCGGCACGTGTCTCCCGGCTTTGTCGTCCCGTGACCTGACCTGTGCTCTCTCCGCCCTCCGCAGAGATCCACTTCGAGCTGATCACGACCTTCCACTCGAAGTGGGCCGTGTCGAGCAAGGGCCGCAGCTGAGGGAAGTGGCGGCGTCCTGACGGTCCGACCCGAGACAGCGCGAGACTCCTGCGCGCGGAGACGGAGCCCCCGAGCCAGCGAAACTGCGAGCCCGTGGCCGAGCCGAGCCGGGCCGCGCGCTGCCCAGCCGGCCGCCAGCGCCAACCTGGCACCTGCATGGCGTTCGCCGAGCGACGGCGCCCGAGGCGAGCCGCGAGCCGAGCCGGGTCAGCGGCAGGCGGCGCCCGCGCCCGCACCGCCCACCCCGGGTCGCTGCCGACCGTCGGGCCACGGCGACGGCGCCGCAGCGCCCGTCTTCCCCTGCTCCCCCTCCGCCTGTCTGTCTGTCTATCCAGCTGTCCACCATCTGTCCGTCTAGCCGCTGTTCGCCGGCTGCTGTCGCTAGCTGCTGTCCAAATACACCTGGTCCTGTCGCTTGCTGTGTGGGCTAGGCTTTTCGTAGGTAGGTCTGGGGTCTCACAAAATTGAAGGGGGTTGTACTTCTGGGCAGTTCGAGATCTAGTTGACAAAAATGTGATAGACCCGCGATCTGGTCGTTGGTGCACTGATTTGAGGGCTACGAAAGGTGGAAGCTGTCGTCCAATCGCCCATTGACATTGTCAGTGATCCACGGGGCTTCAAATTCACGCTTGAGAATGCCGCCGCCGCTCTTCCATTGTCCTCTTGGTGCGAAGCTTCGTGAGCTACGCCAGCATCTTCGCCGCTCCTGCCATACTTGCTCCGCTCTCAAGATTGTTCATCTTTACCGCATCGCCGCAAGACCGCAAGAGAGCGGGACCATGCCTCCACATCACCGCAAGAGTGGCTATCGTGTGATCGGCATTGGGGCTTAACAGCGTAGAGGAAAATTCTAAGAAATTGTTCAAAGCTTGCGCTTGTGCTGCGGCGTTCCCCGAATTGACAGGCGGAATTTAAATTGTACGGGTGTATGCCAGTTGGACTGCAAACTGTCTGGGTAATACACTTCTCTCGGAAATGGTTGTTTGTTGCTGCACGTGCGGTCTGGCCCTGCCAGCGCAGTGTGCAGTTCTCCAGCAGTGAGAGGCCGCTCGAGAACGTAGACTATTTACTGGAGGTGAGAGCCCGTGCGATGTTCTGGACGGGTGCAGTGACTAGGCGATGGGTGGAGCAACACGCCCCAGACGCCCGTCTGGGCGCAGAGCAGCTGACCAGGCAGGGGTCACGACCTCGGCCTCGGCGGGGGACAGATCATTCAGCGCCGGCTGGAGAAGCGTGCGCCTCGGCCGTGAGGCCAGCAGAAGTCACAATCAGCAAACTGGGCTTTTTCAAGATTGAAATGTGCTTGATGTGGTACCAAACGAGTGTAACTGCCATGAAAGAATCGTCCTTTTCATGGGCAGCATTGCACTGTCCCGACGTGCTGCAAGGATACGAGGGACACTCGAGTAATTACCCAGAAAAACAGAGGAATTACCCAGAAACGTCACTTCGAGGAGTCGTTACATTGCCGCTGTCCACTGCCGTCCACGGGCGTCAATTTGTATTATATTGTGAAGCTCCTGCCTCCCCTCCCCCCCCCCTCAATATTATGTTGCCCCCGCCCCATGATGGCTTACCCCAATATATGTGGTTGGAATACGCAAAAGCGTAGGAAAAGTTTCACTGACACTCTTTGACACTCTTTGACACTCTTTGACACTCTTTGACAAAGACACTCTTTGGACATTGTGTGCTGGCCATGACTCCAGGAATCTTGATCCAGGAATCTTGATCGGGTACTCTTTCTGGCATGGAAGCCTATTTCAAACAAGTGGCCGCCAATCCAACATAAAGAAAGCGTTTCGGGTTGTCACATTTAATGAAGTTGCTGAAAACACCACAAGATGCCCGCGATTGGCTAACTGGTCTTTATCAAATAGGTAACCAGATCATATAACGCAAGATCCGCCTCACGTGATCAGAGTGTAGGGTACTTTGGTGCCTATGATCAACATGTACAGACACATATTTCGATTTTGTAAGCATGCATAATTTACGCACATATTAGTACTAATTTGTTAAGTGCTCGAATGGCAAGCACGGTAAAGAAAACAGTAATTCGTATGTTAGGTAATCAGCTGTCACAGAAGATCTCTAGCTAGAATAAATGGTGTGCGTTTTGTTTGACATTTTCATTCAACTGCGCGCACTAGCTTGAAAAATACACACTGCTCAGACATAAGGAGGAAGCCGGCTTCAACGTCGGCTTCGGCTTCGCGAAGCCACCATTTTCCTCCTAAGGCTGCAGGGTCGGCTTTGGCCTTGAAACATTTTTGACGGTGGGCTTCGGCTTCGATATCGCCTCGTGTCATTTGAACGGATGGCTTCGGCTTCGGCTTTTTGTCAGTTTTAAGAGCCGACTTCGGCTTCGACTTCAGCATGGAATATGACCTCTAAATTATCCCTCCGGACTTGGTCTCATGCCATCCTCAACCCCTTGCCTCGGCTTTGTCGTGGTGGTTTTTCCTCGCAGTTGCAACCTTACTTCACAAAAAGGGCATTGCCCATTATTTCATCGCAGTAAACCAGGCAGGTTTTCGATGCTGCAAGGTATATATGGTATAAAGTATAAACCGATGGGTCATTCTGAGAGCCATGGGTGTCGATTTCTCAGCATGATTGAGTGGCCAGTCATCGACGTCACCCAACGGTTCGGTACGAAGCGTTTTACGGATTTCCTCCTTTAATGTTCAGGCTATCTTCAACCACAAAAAGATCTACCTTATTATATATATATATATATATATATATATATATATATATATATATGTGTGTGTGTGTGTGTAGCGCAGATAGGGAGCACAGACAGGGACACGTGTCCCCACCCCCACCCCCACACACTTAGGTTTCGAGGGGTCTGAAGGGTCCCTTGGAACTTAATCGGGGCCTACGATTAAGGGCCGATTTAAAGGCCTAAAGGGCCAGAAAGGCCGGCCTGAGTTTGCATTCAGGGGCACGGCCCGCAGAGCCGGCCACTTCAATGCCATCCAGAGGGCCCTCCGCGCTGATTAGGGTCTCTCTGCGTTGATAAGGCCCTATATGTCGGTTAGACACCACTAATTACGCACAGGTGGCCGATTCCGCTAGCAGGGACAAACCAGGAACCCCGATTTACATGCTTTGTGGCCCCAGTGTTTGTCAGGGGCCCCACAGCGCTTAACAGTCAGCGGGGGTCCTGTGTTGGGGCCCGAGTGTAAGAGCCTGGAGGGCCCACCGGGACCGACGATCCAGGGCCCGATTGAAAGGCTAAAGAGCACAAAGGGCTGGTCGGGCCTTTTGAAGGGGCTCCAGCTTGCGAAGACGAACTCTCAAGTGACAGTCAGAGGGCCCTTTGCGCTGATCGGGGACACCCTGAGTCGATATGGGCTTGTATGTCGGTCAAGAACCACCAGTACCGAACAGTAAGCTCCGTGTCGATGCGGGCCGGAGGGCCCATTTCCCAACCAGTTATAAACCCGGGGCCAGTGATTTACACTGGTCGGGCTCCCTGCATCTGCCAGGGGCCCGCAGTGCCCAACAGATGGTTTTGTGTTTGCAAGGGGCCCCGAGCCGACCAGGGGCAGTGTTCGATGAGGCCCGAAGAGGAGCCCGGGCGGCCCAGCCGGACTGACGATCAGGGGCCCGATTGAAGGGCATAAGAGCCCAAAGGACTGGCTGTAGGTAACATAGAATCGCGGCCCGTAGGGTCATGACTTAAAATAGCGGTTAGAGGTCATCTTGCACTGTTTGAAATCCCCTGGGGACAATGCGGGTATCTCGGTCGGCCAGAGACCACGAGCACCGAACAGTCGGCTCACTGGCAGTCTGAACCACGAGGACCTATTTCCCAAATAGGGGCAAGACCGGGGGTTACTACTTGCATGGTCTAGGTCCCGGAAACAGTGGTTAGGGTTCTTGTGTCGGTTAAGGGTCCACAGTGCCTAACAGGGGGTCATGTCTCGGTTAGTGGCCTTGAGTCGGTCACATGCTTTGTTTGAGGGGGTGCGGGGAGGAGGGGAGGGGCCCCTCGGTACCAAAAAGAGCCAGATTGGAAAGCTGAAAGGCCCGATGGACCGGCTGTAAGTCACCATTTGTACCCCCGCCCGCAGGCATGGATCCCAAATGTCAGTTCGATGGTCTCTTGTACTGCTTGAGGACCGCTGAGACAGAGCGTTCCTCTATTTTGGACGACTTGAGATATCAGGGCATGCGATGTAAAATGTGTCACAAGGTGCTCAAACACCAGCTTCTCGTCTAGCTCAAGACTACAGGAATGAGCGAGATTGGGTCGGCGTTCCTTAATATACCGAGATCTAAAAGCTGACCCCATAAGTGATGTCTCCCACTTCCTTGACAGCATGAGGCGCCATAACATCGCGACTACAGGTGCTGCTGGTGTTCATCGATACCATAGTGGATTCTGCAAAACAACACGCGCACACCCGCGTAGAAGCAGTCTCGCGTACCCAACGAAGTCGCTGCTAGCACATTGTCGGAGGTCTTCCTCTCGATGTCAGCGAAGGCTCGCTGACGTGACTGACCAGCGTAACTGGAAGTCCTGTCGGTAATGGTCCCTTGCCACCGACGGTGTCACGGATGACGCGGCGTGGGCGTCCGGGTCTCGCTACCCCAATAGGTCATCGAATATCTCGGCGGTGGTGGCATCGGCTGGCTGCACGCAGCGAAACGCAGCGGCGAACGCGGCGACGGCGGCGACGTTGTAAATCTAGACGTCCTGCTGTGGCGCACGCACGTCAAGCGGCGGTTTCAAGATGGTTAAGAACGCATCCCACTGTCTTTATTGCCGTGACCACACTCTGCAGCAGCGTAGCAGTATCAACGCGGCGACAGCTGTGTTCACCTGTTTGCTGTAGCCTCGCTCCGTTTTACGTTTAAGGTAGAGTTGATCAGGTAATGGTCACTGCGCTGGCTGCGCGCAACATCCCTGTGTTGGATCTGGTGCGGAGAGTTGATGATAACCATGTCTACGATGATGCGCCCATGTCCACGATAACGCGATGACTCATATCCCCTGAGTCAGTGGATGTGCTTGCGCAAACGGTTTAGGTGAGCGAAAAAAAAAGACTAACACCTGCCGAAGCCGACGCACGTCGTACCTGGTCTGTCCTCGTGCGGCGAGTTACAGGCGAAATCAGCCATGATCCGCGCCGAATGTATACACTGTACACTATCCATAGCGGAGGCTTCATTTTGGCGCCCTTGCGGTAAGGTCTTGACCAAGCACGTTTAGCCCGCAGGCATAGAGAGCTTTACCGATTTCTTGGACCTGGAGGTCAGACAACGCTCCGAAGACTCGGAGCGAGCTCGATCCCTCGGGGTGGGTAGCCGGACCTTTACCGATTTCTCGGACCTGGGGGTCACACAACGCTCTGGAGACTCAGAGCGAGCTCGATCCCTCGGGGTGGGTAGCCGGATCGTGTGGTCTAATTTAAGGTAGCCCACGCCCTCGACTCCACCGCTGCGGGCGCTGGCCCACCAGCGTCATTGCAGCAGCAGATACAGCGCCAATCCCGGGACTTGGCGGTTACTCCTTGGTTGCTGTCATCGCCGGCGAGGCAGCAAGCGAAGAAACCTGCCACAGTCAGGCTTGAACCAAGTACCTCTCATCAAAATTACAAGTGTTATCCAGTGACCTTGGAACGAATAAAGATACCCACGTAAACCTCGCCATCGTGCCTCTATGAAAATTGCTCTGGTGGTGTTCAATTTTTATCATGGTTTGAATACGCATGCTATGGTGTTTTTATTTCCAACAATGAAGGTTTATCAGCAATGTACCAAAAACATGAAAAACTTTAATACCACAGTACAGCTTTGAGAATCTCATACACTTTTATCAGGTGCCTTATTTGTGTGTGATGTGCAGTGTGAGAATACGCTTGGGCTTGGAATTCGTTTTCGATACGGTTGAGATTAAAAAAACGGTGGGGCCTCCACGTCCCTGGTGTAAGTTGACAATTGTCTTGCATCAACTTTCACCCACATGTCTCTTGATCCAGACGCTTTCTGCCCTGGAGGTATGCTGTAGTCTGGATGCAGAAGAAAGGTGTCGATTGATTTGTCGCATGTCACGACCATTGAAGGCAATGTTCCATATTTGTGTTGAGCTTTCAACTGAAATAGCCATATTCATGGTCATTCTGTGCAGCTCATAGCCTTGCCCTTCTTAAAACATAAACTCTTCGAGTTTCTGAACTGAACGCCCGCGAAGATGTGCAGACCTTTTCGGGGAGACTATTTCAAGGTCACCCAGTGATCAATGATTTTACAATAATGTCACCCATTTCTTGTCTTTTCATTGTCTATGCGGCGATCAAGGCTAAGCAAAATATAATTGTCGAGCCGTTCATATCTGGTGTTTGTGAGCACGATTTTCAGATATAACAGCCGTGAATTGTCTCTCAATCAATTTTGTGCAAGATACGATGATGCATTCCAGCAATGGCCTATTGAGAAGCATATTTACCAAATGCAAAAAAATACGTTGTCTTGAGCAATCTTTTAGTCTTAAAAGCATACCAACGGTTGTTAGTGAGCCTTTCCAATCATATCTGATGCTGACCTCAATACCTTCAAATGTGAAACATTCCCTTTAAGCCTCCGCCATAGGCTTAAAGTTTGGCGTAGTTTCGTAAAATAGGTTTGAGTGATGAGTTGGGGAAAATGACTTGGGAAAAACTTAGCCAAAAATGCACTGAAGAAAGTTTTCTGTCTGGATTCGACTCACTTCCATCTAAGAGTTGAAAGGGGGAGGGCTGGACTGAATAGGGAACAACTGAATAGAAAAGAATTGAACAGAAAACAAGTGAATAGGAAAGAACTTTAAAGAAAAAACGCACTCCTGGCCCACCACGTTTTCACGCTCTGCCTCGGTGGAAGATTTGTCGTTGAGCGGCATAATGATTTTTGTACGTTGTTGATGGTGGAATCCAGCTTTATTGTCATAGGACCGATGTACCAGATAAGACTTTTGTCACGTGGCTTTTTATTTTGTGTCACATGCACAGCTTCGGGATACAGAGAGTTAGGTGATGTGCTCCACTGTTCGAGGCTGCCACGGAAGCCCCCGACCGCAGGGCGGGCTGCAAGCTGAAAAGCAACACTCGAATCAATTATGCTCGACACGGGTTTTGTTGTTTGGGTGGTCGTCGTTGTCGGACCATAACCGCTCTCGGCTTCGTCAGTGAGTGTCGGTCATCACGCTCTCTCAAGACTGTTTCATTGAAAATTTACCTCGAAGCTCATGTTGACACATGTCAAGGGTAATTCAAAACGTAGAAGGTTGGTAAATTTGCCGCGTTTCTGTGTGCTAACACGGTTTGTTTTCATTGGCTGACGAACCAGCCTACTCTTATTCGTGTCTATAGGCATGGATAAGACGTCGAGGCAGAATACCGCAAATTATTGCAAGCTGTAGAAGTTAAAACATCCCTGAACAATGTCATGCAACAAAATTAGATTAAGTTTAACAAAACATGAATGTTTAATAAAAAAATGCAGTATGCAGCAAAAATAAAACAGGAAATAACCAATAGAATACGGTGTTAAAGCACAGCGCTACAGCTGTAATCAGTTCAATCAGCTGTACTTAACTGGACAGGACATCGCAGTTTTCGTTGTCTTTGTTTTGTCGGTGAAAAATCTCTTGGCAGCTTTCTGAAAAAACTGAAATTTTGAGCCCCATTTTAAATGTACTGCTCACACTTTATCTATAGAACGTTTGGGAGAAAGCTCACCGGTAAGGGGGTGCCAGGTTGGAAAGGGGGGTTGGTGCCTCCCCCCCAAAAAAAGGATACAAATCGGCACCCTTGCTCAGGGCCAATTAATACCTGACGGGGGACCGGGGAGCTAATTTTCCGGATCGTTGTGTACATCCTAGCACGCACGATGAGACGAGAGTCTGACATGCTTCTATTCTTCATTGTTGCACTCCGTCTCATTCGCTTCCTAGAATCCCGGTGATGTTTTGCGATTCCGTGCAGCTCTATCACGGGTCCGTATTGAGACATCCAGAAATCACAATATCCTATGGTCAAAACGTCCAGAATCGCAGCGTTCAGTATTCAAAACATCCAAAAATCACCCCATGTTCCTGGAAAGGGGAGAATGACAGCAGCCAAGCTCGCAGCATCCAAAATCGCAACACCCAAAATTCATAACATCCAGCGTCCAGAACAGCCAGCGTTTATGAAGTCCAAATGTGAGAGAACTGTGCGGCCTCCCTGTAAATATCGATCTCTTGGTTTTGATATTACCCGGTAGAGGACACTAGCCGAATCTGCCCTTCCATGCCAATGAGTGACATCATGCGTTTCAGCGCTGTCTAATTAAACTACTACGCATGGACATGGACGTCTTTTATGCACGCAAACTTTGCCGTGTTCGCGCGGCTTTGGTTGCAGGCGTGTTCCAGAATCCAGAACATTGATCTCCGGCTCGTGGCCTCGGCGATCTCTGATTACTCGGCAGTGGGTTCACGGTGGTAATGGAAGGCTGCTGTTCGCTGCTGCCTTTGTTTTATTGGTTATGGGTAAAATCATTCGTGGTGTTCGGCTCCCTTATTTGACTCAGTGCACTGGTGATATTTCACAAATCATGTTGATGGAATTGATGTCTGGTGGAAAATAATTTGATTTGTGAGAAATCTGCACGTGGGCTCCATGATGATTGGGCACGTCTTAGAGGTCACCGTGCGGTAGAATAGTCTGAGACCTTTCTAAGACATCTGGTCCGTGCAGCAGTGTGGTATTTTAATTATTGTTGTCTTATTTGCCTGTTTCAGTGACAAAATACGGTGGAAAATGACACACGCATAAGACCGGTTGACAGACATGTGTTATGGTGATTACTATTCAAATGTACTACCGTCATAAGTCGGACAAGTGGTACAAGACAGGCATTTGTTTTGCAGCTGTATTAATAGCAGTGGAGTGTTACTGCGAGTGTTCTTGGTAGTTTACAGACGTTCGTGTCCTGACGGTACGTTGTGGGCGCCTTGACCCGCCCGAGTGTACCTGGCTACGATTACCGCGTGACCTATCATTTCTACGTCTTACACTTGTCCATTTCAAGCCAAAAAAACCTTGCGAGTTTGCTGTTACCAAGGCCACAGCCTTGGTGGCAGTTGGCACTTCGCAACATGTACCACAGCATTCCCCATTGCCTTCCCCGTCCCCCGCACAAATGGCGGTGGCAAGTATCGAGTGGGTACGGTCAAAGCGGTCAGTCGCCGGTCAGGTCCCACAAATCTACTACGAACATCATGACATGGCATGGAGATAGCAGAGACATTAAAGACGTTTGGATTGAAACTTTCTTAGAGGATTCATCTCCACTTGGCGCGAATTGGCCGAAGGGAGGAAGGTCCCGCTAGAAGGGAGAGAAGGGAAGTAGGTCCCGCTTGCGAGGTTAATCGGGTCCCTTACCTTTCCCGCTCTGGATTTTTTGGGGGGATTTCCACCAGCAAGCCTAGATTCGGTCGCATGCCGCGGTACTATTCAGAAAATCGTCGCCTTCTCGCTCAGAACCAGCCAAATGAGGGAACAAAGTGTTGCCGCGGTGTTGATTCTGTTCAAGGGTGAGGAAATGAGGCTTCTACCTGGCTGTGATCTTCCTCTTATTGCGGCCTTCTCCGCTACGTGGCGATGCCAAGAGCCTGTTTTTGTGTGTGTGTGTGTGGAGGGATGGGGGGATATCAAGCACAACGCTGGTCTCTTTGACTGTCTTTTGGCCGTCCTTGCTCAGCATAGCAGACACTTGCGCGATTATAGCTGGAATTGGGCAAGTGTCTGTCATGATGGGACGGTCTGATTCAGGTTTATTTTCGGTCGCCAGTCACCTCCCGAATCTCGATTGAGCCTCCTCCCAGCCGTTGTGAAGATGTTTGAAGATGCAGATGATGTTTCCTGAGCTTCTTCATCACTCTGTTTGCTTGAGAGCTTGGGAACTTGTAGATCTAAATGACCCCACGTCTGTTTCTGTAGTTTTTCATGACCAACCACCAGATTTCGCCCAAAACATCCTAGCATTCTCTCACGAACGGTTTGAGGTCAGCAAACTTAATTTGGCATTGAGGGCAATGTGTTGCTATGCAAGCATTCAAAGCTGTGCACCTGCTGCTTTTAGATCCAAGTTCGGTTCCAGAAAATAAAGGCTATTTTTTAGGCTAAATTTAGCTGCTGCGAAATGAAGATTTTGGTGGTCCTTCGCCGAATAGGCCCATCCAGGATTTTGTTAAGTGACGCATGACGGATATTGTAGTGCCGCTGGAATTTGGTGAATCGAAAATAAAGTGAGTTAGACACTCGAAAAGCTTAAATTTATCCTTGCTGAGCACCGTCATGAACCAAGCAAATGGTTAACCGAGGGTTTAACAGGGCAAAAATGGCGGTAAAATAAGTTCCGTGCTACAAACTGTCCCCTTCATTCCCTGTGAATTGTTCACCTCTTGGGTGCATATCAGACATGTTTGGGCGGCTGACGAGTTAATCCAATTTATGTATGAAATACGTGCAAGTTAGCAATTGTGACATCTTGCAGAGAAATTGGTCAACATTTTAAGCAACAGATAGTACCTCTAAAGACAATAGAAAAGGAGGGAAGAATGAAGTGGTATCACATTCGTATGATACCAAGAAAAACAAAAGTAGCTAAATAAATATAAAAACTGATACCTTTCGGAAAAAAATTGTGATCAGCTGACTTGACTTGAAATCTGTTAAAAGAACTGCTTAAATGGTGATATTCATTTGGTTAATTTTATTCAGAAGACATTTCTTAAATTTTTCACTCCTGCATTTCGGGACTGATGCAATTTAATGGTCAAGTTTCTTCGGGTAAAAGAAACACGTGGAGCAAAATTCTCCACCAGGCCTATCTGGTGATTGCACCAGGCTCTGCTTCCGTGGTGTGGTGGTGAGAAAAAAAAATGGGGATGCGTGAAAACCTTGCATTTGGCACACTGCTGCTGATTGTGATGCATTTTGTAAACAAAACAAACTTGATGCGTGCAAGCGTCTGGAGCCGCTGGGGGGTCTTGGGCTTGAATGTACCTGGCGCCATTGCTCTGTGCATAGATATACATGATTCAGATGTATGTGAGGTAGGACATAGCCATAGGTGTCCAGGTTCTGTGGAGCCTTGTTTATGCTTGGTGGTTTCAAGTGAGCTCGGTTTTGGATGACATCTGAAAACCTCAGAAGGGGAAATATGGGTTTGGCATGTGCGATTAGACCATGTCAGGCAGGGGTGAAAATTTCACATGAAATATGTGGAAAAGGAACGAAAAATTCCTCCTCATAGGATGTTGCTTTGCACCCAAAGTCGGCAATTCTAGGACACTGCTCCATCGCGTCTCCCGTTTCAAGAGCATTTGTAACGTGCATCACATATCAGGCTTGCCTCAAGCGCACGGTGTTCCCCCACAGCCATTACTAAAGACATAGTAAAACGATGAATGGAACTGAGTACAGTCGGAACAATTGTTAACATATTTAATTATATATATATATATATATATATATATATATATATATATATATATATATATATATATATATGCATATATATATGCATATATATGCATATATGTGCATTATATATATATATATATATATATATATAATAATATTATATTATATATATTATATATATATATATATATATATATAATATATATATATATGCATATATATATGCATATATATCTATATACTATATATATATATATTATATATATATATATATATATATTATATAGATATATATTAATATATATAATATGATGTATAAATGTATATATCTCTCCTACTCTCTCTCTCTCTTCCTCTTCTTGTTCTCTATGCTCCTCTTCTCTCTCTCTCTCTCTCTCTCTCTCTCTTTCTCTCTCTTCTATCTCTCTCTCTCTCTCTCTCTCATCTCTCTCTCTCTCTCTCTCTCCTCTCTTCCTCTCTCTTCGTTCTCTCTCTCTCTCTCTGCATCATCGTTATATTTCTCTCGATGCAATCACAGTCGGGTTCACTGCAATACCGCTAACGCGGTAACAGCGATCTGTCGCCTTCGCCGATCAGCTGATTGTTCGCGCCATTTCCTTTCGCGCCAACTTGTCTGCCGTCAAGCGCGTGCGAACGGTCTGGCTCGTGAATGAAAATGTTTTAATTGGTCGGACGGGAGAAGTTTCTCAAGCGTCGGAGCCGTTCGGCACCGTACCACGAATAAATCACGACTTTTCGCGTGGAGTTGTTCTTCGGAGGCGGGCTCGGCGTGAGCTCAAGCAAGTAGCAAGCAAATGTGATGGAAGGAAAGCTGCTCCATGACTCCAGTTATCGACAAAATAAAGATTAGAGTTTCACGACAGATCGTTACCAATACCCAATGCAGCAATAGCATAACGAAGACGCTCAACGATCACAGGTACTTAGAGATACGTACAATATGCATTCAGAAGGGATATCACCATTAACCAAGTATATATATATATATATATATATATATATATATATATATATATATATATATATATGTTCAGGGACCGCGACCAATGAACGTTGTGGGCTCAGCCTTGCTCGTGCTTAGGTTATGAGCCCCCAGGGCTCAGACCGACACAGCACCAACTGTTTGGTGTTGGTCTCCCACCGAAAGAGAGGTCCACATTGCTCCATGGGTTCCCAAACGGTGCAAGAGGTTCTTCGACTGATATCTGAGGTCCTGGTCTTCAGAAGGGGGCATCCTGAATGTGACGTGCGGCCAGTCCTTCAGCCCTCCAATCGGGCCGGTAATCTTGGGTCCCGAGGGGCCCTTCGGCCGCTCTTCAGACCTCCTCAAACAAACCTCTTGACCGACTTAGGAGCGACTGCTGACAATTAACGCCCGGTTAGGCACTGTGGATTCCTGATCGACACAGGGGTCCGATCATTGCTTCAGGATTCCCATCTAATGCAAATCGTGGGCCGCGGGCTTGCTGCTGCTGGGGAAATGGACCCGCAGAGTTCAGACTGACACGGAACCAGCTACGCGGTGTTGGTGGTGTCTGACCTGCATGGAATCCCGCACTGTCTCAGGGAGTCTTCTAAGAGGACATCTGGTGAATGTTTCAGGTCACGACCCTACGGACCGGGATCCTTTATTGAGCCTACAGCCATCGCTTTGGGCCCGTATGACCGCCAACTGGGCCTTGATTGTCCGTCGGCCCTAGTTGGCTGTCAGGGCCCCTCTGTGGGCCTTATCGAACACTGTTTTTGGTCGGCACGGGGTCCATGCCATCACAGGACACGATGCTAGGCACTGTGGACCCTTGTCAGATGCAGGGGCCCCGACCATTGTAAATCGTTGGTCCTGGCTTTTGTAGCTGAATGGTGAGTGGGCCCTGAGGCGCATACCGATGCGGAGCCGACTGTGCGGTACTGGTGGTGACTGACCGACACATAGGCCCTTATCTACTCAGACTGATGTTCTAGTTCAGAGGCTTGAGACGTCCTTTGATTTTTCGGGTATGCTTCCAGACTTCGCGACACATTCACAGCCCATATGGTGCTCTTTCAATTTTTGGGGTCCCCTCCTCCCCTCTCACCATTGCTTGGGATACCTTTTTGTCTTCAGGACCATTAAAGATCCTATCTTTTTCTGCCCCGTGCTGGCCGGACCTTTAAGGAGAGACGCCTTAGGAGAGCACCCTCGGTGTCCTACGGGCCTCCAAAGGGGCACTTTTGCTTTAAAAACGGAAGGGGCACGTAACTCCAGTATCCTCCCCCCCCCCCCACACACACTCTGGATTCGTCCCTGCATGACTAACATGCCGCTCAAACTAAGGCCTATTTGATAAGTGGCACGAGACGTAAAAATGCAAACTGGCTTTCTTTAAATAGAGTGACCTAAATTAGTTGAAAAAATGGGAGGGGGTCGGTCGGGCCCTCGACTTGTCCCCCAGTCATTTACGAAAAGTGACACATCTGCTGCTGTCGCCATAGGCGTCGCGACGTATCACATCGTTGAACACTTCAACAGCGTTTATATTCCGGGTGAAATTAAATATACGGTACCCGGTATTCGAACTGGGCCTCAATACATGACGGACGAAGCGGACGAAAGCCAACGTCGTCAAGCGCGAGGGCATATTTTCTTTGACCTGCAACGTGACTGGTTGCCACCTGGCCCTCGCCATGCTACATCTGGATGATGACCGAAGCATGTTGAAGTCGTTGCTGGCTTTACTTGGCTCCAGTTGCCTCTCTGCACCATCCATGTTCCACCATTCAGCTCAGGCAACTCGTCAAGGCGTGTTCACCGTCACATTTGGGCACACTTACGTCACGTCCCTACCTGTTTATCTTCTCACACATGTTCACAAAGATTTTCAGAACGATACAAAAGGTGGCGCGAATACTTAAGATTTTGCTCAAGGACAGATCGGGTGCTGACCCAGTAAGTGAACGCATCACGTAGTGGGCGGCCCGGCCAGATGGCCACTTCGTGAGCGTGGGATCACGTGCGGCTGGCGCGCTGAGGCTGGGCGTAGCGGCGGCCGGGCGGCGGCGTGCTGGCTCCGCCGCGCTGTGGGAGGCGCGTGCCGCGTACGCTCCGTCGCCTCGCTCGAACTGCTGGCGCTGCTGGAGCTGCCTGGCGTCACAGGCTCGAGGGGATGGCGGGCAGACTTGTGTTCGACTCGAGCTGAATCATGAATTGGCTCATGAATCAATCATTTTGGGGTGAGTCGTGAGCTGAATTGATTTACTAGAAAATATACCGCTTTGAGCCATGCGCTGAATCACCTTCTTTATAAATTTCATGAGGTGAATCATAAGTCAGTCATCACTAACAATGTTGTGTCAGTGAGTCATATGGCTCAAATAAAAGTGATATCATGACGAAACATGGCACACCCCATGTAAATTGACAGACCATTTTGGGGTGTTAAAAATCAGCAGGCAGCATTAATTAAAAAACTTGTTTGCAAAATCAGCACAACGTTTGTGATTGTAATTTCTAAGCAACAAACAAAATGTTGTTCATCCTGATCTAAAGGTTGCCAAATCTCACCTGGGAACCAGAAGCTATCGCATGGTACAGACATCCGCTGCGTATCCTTACCTGAATTCAGTGAAAAGTTGTCTGCTACTCATAAAATCAAAGGTAGAGTCATATTTTCCATCGTCAGTTGTCACAACAATGAATTCATGCACACCTGACCCCTAATTTACTACTAACTGAACTTCTCTAAGTATGCTTTTGCTGAGACTATATAAAATACACGGCAAGGTCGTTTTGCCCCATGTGTGCATTGCATGTCGCACATGGCCTCCCAGGTATCTTCCTCCCATGCATCAATAACTATTTCCATGCAGCACGAAACTTGCGGGAATTTTGTTTCCAAGTTAAGTCGTCTTGGAATGAGGGTTACGTGGCGCACAGCACTAATCTCTACGCAGCGCGGAAACCTAACCTATCATAGAGTGACCTGATAAGATGAGCTTAAGGTAGCCTGTTGGAAGTGACAGTCGGCGCCCAGGCTAGCCCATTTCTTGTTCAGTTGTTCAGAGTTCAATTCAGCTCGGTTTAGTTCCTTGCTGACTGCAAGACATGGGTCGTGTGAAATGGATTTTTGCTGGTATTGTGTGCAAGGTTTGTGAGAAATGCAGTTGTCATAGGTAACGCTTATGAAGTTCAGGCACATAGATAAGGTCATATCATGTTTTTAACTTAAACTAGCTTTTCCCTATTGCAAGAGCTGCAATCCGATGTCGAATTGTTCACATACCTGATTCCGTCCTTTATATATATATATATATATATATATATATATATATATATATATATAACATATATATATACATTTATTTATTTATTTATAAACAAGCCAAAACTGTATCAGATCTTTAATTTTCAAGCCGTGTGAGCGATGAGTCAAATGACTCAATTCAGGAATGAGTTTGAATTGAGTCGATTCAAAATATGTCGAACAGACATAAGGCACGGACGAAATCAGATCCCAATATCGGTGAGCCAGTCCTGAGCCGAATCAAATTTGTTGAGTCTAACACAAGTCTGATGACAAGATGGCAATCACGAGACGTGACGTGACGTCATCGTAGGCAGGCCTCCCTCGACGTCCCTGGTAATCGGCTTCCCACTTGCTGACGTTAGTAACTCCCTCGTCACGTCTGGCACGGTCCGCGTGAGTGCCCAGTCGCAGCTGTGGTTTCTGCGCCCAAGTCGGAATGCCCGCCTACAGGGCGGCCCCCACCGGTGTCCATCATTTGGCCGGCGGCGATGCTTGCTGAGAGTGCGGTCGACGCCCAGGTCGTGAAATGCTTGGAATCACGCCACATGTGCTGTTGGCGGCGTGCGCTTCGGCCGGGGTGATCCGTGGACTCTGCGATGCCGGGGGCTGTCACGTCACATCTCCCGTCAGCAGCACCGGCCAGGGCTGGTCAGCTGTCTCGCAACGGCACGTCACGTCCCCCGTCAGCAGCACAGGTCAGGGCTAGTCAGCTGTCTCGCGACGGCACGTCACGTCCCCCGTCAGCAGTACAGGCTGGGGCTGGTCAGCTGTCTCGCGACGGGACGTCACGGAAATTGCTTGAAAAAATGAAACAGTCCGCCCACATGTGTTTCATCCTACTTTTTTAGAGGAGGGTGCTTATTCCCAAAATAAATTCTGAACTGCTTTGAGCTCGACGCTGAAATATCGGATGCTAAAGTTACATCAATATGACACATGCGTTAAATTGGAAGTCACTGACCTCGACCGTGTACGGCCTATCACGTCTTGATAGTGGGGATATGGGTGGTATTTTGGTGTTTTATGATTTCATATGTGATATTTTGGTGTTGTTTTTCCTATAGGTGATATTTTGTTTTAAAGCGAACAATATCGGTTATTCCTGACAGACAGTGGAATCCAAAGAGGTTTTCTTGACTCTTCTTCCTATCAATATCACCTTGTAATGCACTTCTATCGTCTTGGTGTTTGATTCTTGTTCAAGATCAAATCATCCAAGGTCACCAAACTAGGTCAATTTGTAACATTGGTGACAAAATGTGACCATTTGAATGTCGTACGATGTACACCTTAATGCCACATGTCATGCGGCTTTGAAATGCCTTTCTAGCCCTGTTTACCCGATTGCTAAAGCTCGTTTAGTTATTGATAAAGCCGTCCGGGCCAGTCAACAGTTGCCTTCACCCCTTACACCTGAAGTGACCCACTACAGCTTCCACGCGTCGATTTCAAGAAGTGCCCATCTCATAGAGTTTGTGATAGCTATTCAACTCCATCTTCTGCATAGTCATACATGCCTAGCTCTTGAGGTAATAGGAGGGGTAAATTACTCATTTGACCACCTTTGACTTGATCTGACCGGTTGAAGTTCACATTCACCGCTTGTTAGACACAAGCACACATATCTGGTACAGTGTGACAAGATGTTTCCATAGTCCTTTTTGTCTGGCTCCAGCTTGCTTAGTTTTCGAAATTTTGATCGGTCTGTGAGGTCTCATCTCGGTCTAAGGTGAGAAATGTGCGGGAAGACAATCATTAATGTAAGCCAGTATTGACCGATCTGACTTTCCTTGGCTTTTATTTAAAAGGCGCTTTGTATCTCAACCATTACGTTGGTTTCACGTTCCAGTCTGCAATGCAACAGATCTCTAGTAATGTGGAGAGTCGAACCAGGTCCCAGGCGCCAAACGCCCCGCCGAGACGTCACCTGAAGCGTCCGCCTTCCCGTGGCCTGCCCCGCTGCGGCCGGCGCGGCGGCGCGCCCCTGGTCAACACTTCCAGGAATCGCCCGTTTGAGCCGAGCTGCTGCGGCAAATAGCGGGCCGCTGTTGTCGACTTCCGTCTGCGCGTCCCTCCACTGGACGGCGGCCGTTACCCAGCGGGGGCTCCGTCTGCCCCTTTGTAGGCGGCCCGATCCCGTCTGGTGCCGCCGGCTCCCCCCCCCCCCCCCCCCCACCCCGCCCCCGTCCCTTGGTCAGGCCCGGCCAGGAATGTCTGCCGAACGTTCAGCCCGCGCCGCCCGACTGGGCGGCGACACGACTGGGCCGTCCGTCGAGGGCCACGCAGTACTGTCTCATTCGTGTCGTCCACCCAGAGCGCGTCGTTCACCGAGGGCCACACATTACTTGTCTCATTCGTGTCGTCCACCCAGAGCGCGTCGTTCACCGAGGGCCATGCAGTACTTGTCTCATTCGTGTCGTCCACCCAGAGCGCGTCGTTCACCGAGGGCCATGCAGTACTTGTCTCATTCGTGTCGTCCACCCAGAGCGCGTCGTTCACCGAGGGCCATGCAGTACTTGTCTCATTCGTGTCGTCCACCCAGAGCGCACCGTCCGACGCCGGCCACGCAGTACCGGCCTCACTCGTGTCGTCCACCCAAAGCGCACTGCCCACAGACGGTGCGCAGAGCTCAGTAGCCGCACACAACATCATAATGGTGTCCCATAAGAGCAGTTGTGTTCTTTTTCCGTATTAGTCGCTGGTGAATGAAGTGAATGGGACAAAATAGAGAAAGAAAAGCGGGTTCACCCACGCTCCGTCCCCCAACGAGACGTAAAGTCAATAGAGCTGCCCTCACATGTATATGATGCTCCTCGCAGCCGCACTGAGCAGCTTACATGATGGGATCCCCTTTCGTGCCGTTCACGGACAGCTCACGGCAACCAATGAGGCGCTACGTACGACTGTCGAAACATGAGTTTTATATCCAGTGGGCATTCGTAACTTCGCCGCAGAATCCAGCTCATGCACGCGAGCAGCATTCCGAGCGTGGATCCCAGAGTGTTGGCAGCACACCAGCGCACGGAACGCTTATCAGTTGTTCGTGAGGCGCTGCAGCGCGACAATCGCTCACTGCCCACCCAGCACGGCTTTCCCGTCCAAGTGGACAGCCGGTTTTAGCATGAGTTTTGCGCACGCACCCTGGGAGGCAAAAACCTGTCCATTTAACGTCATCTCGAACGGCATTCCACGACACGAAATGTATGTTTGTGCTCTCATAACTGGACCTGTTTGTCGCCGGCTTGGTTGACAACCACTGACTGCAGGCAATGTTCATCGCGCTGTAAACTATATCACTCCCTGATAGCAGCATCACACGTCCCAGACCCAGGCCACACGGATGTCGAGAGGTTCTGCACGTCCAGTGTCAACTTTATCGGGAGCAAACCGATGAGGGCAAATTTTGATTCCAATCATTGGCACTCTCGATATTTTTTTCGGATTATTTGTTTCGATCTTTTCTTCTTCAATCGCCGATGTTTCTGTTGATTTCTAGGCAAACCCACGATCATTATGATGACAACAGCAGAGCATTGAACACGCCTTGACTTCAATCCGATCCCTGTTCAACCATTCGATAACTTTTCGTTTCAACTTCTATTACGTGATCAGGCACCTATCTCTATCATTTATTTTCGATGCGTTCTGCTCGACCGCTCGTGCTTTGATGCTTTGCATCGCTAGCAATATCATAGCTTCAGTTTCCGAATGGGCTGGAATAAAAGAAAATGTGTATGATACACGCTTTCCATGCATGAGTGTGCATGGTAAGGTGTTCCAGGATAGCTTCTTTGGAGAAGTATGAGTACCTAGGGATAGTCTGATTCTCCGGTTCAAGGTGGTTCAGTGGCGTCAATTTCGCAACTTGTATGGACGTTTTGGGGGCGCGCAAAAGCCTTACATTGCGGTTGTATGAAGCAATTCCCATTATGAATGAAGTCTCCTCGTTCTTTCGGTCAGTCGCAGGCATCGCCTATGCGCCACATGGCAGTGGACATCCCGGGGCCGGAGGAACGTTGGTCGTCATGTGTCCCCACGTGGCCTGCTTGAGGCCTGAGACGGTCGTGTTCCGTCTGTGTTCCCACGTGGCCTGTTTGAGGCCTGAGACGATCGTGTTCCGTCTGTGTTCCCACGTGACCTGTTTGGGCCTGAGACGGTCGTGTTCCGTCTGTGTTCCCACGTGGCCTGTTTGAGGCCTGAGACGGTCGTGTTCCGTCTGTGTTCCCACGTGGCCTGTTTGAGGCCTGAGACGGTTGTGTTCCGTCTGTGTTCCCACGCGGCCTGTTTAAGGCCTGAGACGGTCGCGTTCCGTCTGTGTTCCCACGTGGCCTGTTTAAGGCCTGAGACGGTCGTGTTCCGTCTGTGTTCCCACGTGGCCTGCCTGAGGCCTGAGACGGTCGTGTTCCGTCTGTGCTCCCACGTGGCCTGTTTGAGGCCTGAGACGGTCGTGTTCAGCCTGATTTCGGATGACGTCGGCGATCATGAGAAGGCAGCCATGGCTTCGACGCTGCTACCTATGCTAGTGGCGAATGACTGAGTATGCTGCGCCGTTCCCCACCTGGGACACAGTTGTCAGAGTAAGGCAGATGAATCCCCTCGCAGGTCTAAACCCTCCTCAGATCGACGCCCGCCGGTGGCAGAGCAATTCGGTCGATCAATGGAAAGCCGACGACGGCTTCTTGTTTTAGAGCGACTGTGAGCGGCATGTAACCAAGTTTCCAATAACGTTGCAGAAAAGGGCGTGTCAATAATGAGTATATTTGTAGGTATTGCAGACGGTGACAGGGGTCGGCTGCAGTGGCTTCCGCGTGAGATGGTGATCAGCGTACACCGGACACACTTCGATGCGTAGCGACGAACAATGCGCTCATAGCAGGTCTTTGATGGAGAAGCGATGGAGTGTGATGATTTGTTTGGCACATGCGATTGTACTTTACATGGTTTGACATTCTTTTAGTGGTCGAGGTCAAAGAGAGGGTAGAAAGGTCGAAGTGACATCGGATTCTGCTCAACAGAAGTCAGATGCGCTCATATCGCATTCATAAACGCACTGTTGAGCCGCTTTCGTGGCGAGGAACCGTTCGACACCCATCTCGAATCAGTTTATCTAATTTTTATTTATTACGTGCTGTTGCCTCCTCACAAAAATCGCGTTCCACTGCGGTCAAATAACGCATCTGCTCAATGGCATGGTAGAAAAACAACAGAACCGGCATGGTGAGAGAGCGTTAAGGACTGTGATCAAAGCATCCAAGCTGATGTTAATGTCCATTTTTGTGGCGTCTTGCTGGCCCCTATTGGTGAAATTGGCTTAAAGCTACCGAACTACAAGCCCTCTGAGCACCCCAAAACGCACATGATTTTGAAAATGACGCTTCTGAGCTCGCCTTAAACTAAAGAACTAGACTAGACATGAACACTCATATTTTTTCGAAGACTGCTTTCCTCGGACGCCCTAGTACACGGTTCTAAAGTGTAGATTTATTCGTTCTCCCTGACTACAAGTCATAAAATCTTTCAGTGCTCTCCAGAACCCCTCCCCCGCGCACCTTCGGATGACCCAAGGAAACGCCCTCAGTCCCCCCGATTACATTTGGGTCTATTCCTTCCAAATAGCACCAAGTGCTGCGCTTTTTGTTGTCACTGGCGCTTAGCAACAACAGACGTGACAGTTTTATAGCGCTAATGACCGTAAAAGTTAAATTATGGGGGCGTGGGGTCACTTCACCCTCGATCTCATTCCCCTCTTATGCGGCCTTTCGCCATGCCTGGTGCGACGGCTACGAAACCATGGAAAATGATGGTGTGTAACAAAAGATTACTGTGATGGGCAACCAATCAGTGTTGGGTCAAATCGAATGACGTGCGTTGCACAGGGACGGCTGAAAGTAATATGTATGTATGCATATATATATATATATATATATATATATATATATATATATATATACGTATATCTTCTAGATCAAAATGGTGAGCAATTTACAGTAAAATGACCAAACCATGTTTGCCTGGAAATGTTCAACATTCACTCAATATCGCTTAGTGATACAAATCACGCTACGTAGTTTTGAACATCCGGACTCGTAAATATTAGCAACAAAAAACAGCCCGACAGGCGTTGCAGTCTCCTCGGGCTGCGCATCGTCAGTTCAGCGTTCAACCTGTTTAGCACAGGTTAATGCTAAGTCGTGGCCAACAGGCGTACGAAAATGCTGACGCACCTGAAAAGAGTATCTTTGCACTCTTTTGGACACCAAATCGTGCATTTAGAACATATTCCGGTCATATATTTCACCTGCGCGATTTTTACATCGATGACAAGAACAGATTGGCTTAAACAGCACCTTCTATTTCTCGTGTTGCTGTGAATGCTTATCTGTCCGGAGGACGACCTCATAGTTGAAACAGATAAGCCAAGTCTTACCTTTGAACGGTACGAATCAGATTTGAAAGAAGTTGGAAGCATCATTTCACGACGATAGTTCTCGTACGAACGGCCCCCGCCGCCTGGTGTTAGCAGTGGCCAACGCCGTTCGGATTTACGGAAACTGAAACCCTGGTCATCGCTGGCATTGCTCCCGAGGCTGCGAGCGCGCAGCCTCAAACCTTTTGGTGTAGCTTGTTTCGCTACTTGATTCTGCAAAAGAATGGACATTCTCAGGCAAGCATGGGACGGCCCTGGTCATTTTTAACTCATATCGGCCCACCCTATTCAACAGTAATGAGACCCTTTGCTTTTTCCGGGCAAAGGGCCTATTGAGTATAACACTAGGGGGCACGTCGTTCCCGCTCAATGTCTGAAGGGTCATCCTGCCCCACCGTGAGGTGTCTTCCGGCTGCCATTCTGACGACGACGGGTGTGGGACCTCCTGGTCGATCCGGAGGCCCTAAGAGGGATACACCATACCATACTGGTCCCCTCCCTAACGCGGGAGGCGTTCTGCCCCGCGCAGTTGGCCCAGAATCGACGCAGAAACCCCCCTTGAGACAAGAAGATTTCTGATCGCCGCAGGTAGTCCAATTATTGGCACTTATACCCGAGTCTGGCTCAACGGGTCCATCCTGAAATTGGGTTGAAAGGGCCCACCGTGCGGTACTGAGGGTCCTGGCTGATACCGGACTCTTCCATCGTCTCAATGTGGACACTCATCATATGTTCTCGTGTTTCCTTTTATTGTCAGAGAGCCTCAACCAACGTAAGAGGCCCTCTGGCATTTGGGGTACCATTTCCGTCAATGTTAAGCAAATATTCCCCTGGTCGAGTCGAGGTCCCTGGACACCGTGTCAGACGTTGTGAGGCCCTGGCCAATACAGGAGCTCCGACCAATGCAAATCGCGGGCCCAGCCTCGTTCCTGCTTGGAAAATTGACCCCCGGAGCTCAGAGGGACTCGCAACCGACTGTCCGGTGTTGGCGATCTCTGGAATACAGGAACACACTGTCCCAGGGGTCCTCAATCAATGCAAGAGGTCCCTTGACTGACATTTGACGTGACGGCCTTTGGGCGGGGAGGGGTGTCCTTTATGTAACATACGGTCAGTCCTCCGGGCTCTTCATAAAATGTTATGAAGTGAATATTTCACGTTAAAATCTAGTCATGCTATTCAAATTCAGCTTTCACTTTCCGCTTTGCGATGGTCGGCACAAAGGTTGATGCTCTGTGGCAAGCTTTAAATCACGCCTAATTTTCCAAATGGTTAGGAAACCACTGCTGACAGGCGTGTATTACTTGGTATCATTAACCTCCAACAAACCAAGAACCTTTTTTCTCGAAAAGATGCAAGTAAAAAGTGCTCCAACATGAAAACAAAAGCAAACGATAACGACGCGTAAAAGTTTTTTTTTGGAGATAACAATATCGTGCAGGTCTCCATCGGAGCTTAAAATGCATTTTTAGGATATTTCATAAAATGGAACATCTGAACTCGCTGCAAGGGTATTATCCAAACATGGGTGATGGTATAAAGTCGATTTGATAAACCAATCTGGCACATGCGTACTGGGATGCTGACAGCCACGATCGGGGCACTGCACATTAGCATACATTAAGTATGAGCAGATATTTCCGAACAATATTTTTATGTGATTACGTACCCAAGGCTTTGCATTTGAAGCCGCGTCTTCAGCTCATTATGTCCAGTCAGAATGCAAACACTTTGGTCAGTATGGCCAGCCCAGACAGACATGTGCCATCACAGGCCAATCTTTGACTCCACGGCTATCCGTAGCATTACCCGCTCGGCGTAATTCGCTTACGGAGAGGTTTTGTATGGTTTGTAGGGTAATGAGAAAGTGTATTCTGGTATTTAAGTGGTGCATGTGCTGCTAACTTCGCATAATATAACCCCAGAATGTGATGCTCTTGTGTGGGGAAGCCAGAGACATGGCAGGAGGCTGCTGTCATGCCTGAGAGGAGCCCGCTGTCATGACCGAGAGGAATCCGCTGACATGACCGAGAAGAGGTCACCGTCATGACCGAGAGGAGGTCGCCGTCATGACCGAGATGAGTCGTTGTCATGACCAAGAAGAGGTCACTGTCATGACCGAGAGGAGGTCGTTGTCATGACCGGGAGAAGATCACTGTCATCACGGAGAAGAGTGAGTTGTCATGACCGAGAGGAGATGGTTGGCATGACCGAGAAGAGTCCGTTGACATGAGCCGAGAGGAGGTGGCTGTCATCACGGAGAGAGGAGGTCCGTTGACATGACCGAGAGGGGGTGGCTGGCATGACCGAAAGGGGCCCTCGTTCCGAACTGTAGGACTCTTGGATGGTTGAGGTTTACGGTATGGCAGGAGTCACTGCGGATACACAATTATAAGGTGAGAACGAAGACTCCCTTCAACCAACCAAATGGACGCCATCCATGAATAAGTGCAGACTACTGTCGCAGTTGAGGGGAGGCACTTGGACACGATCGAGAAGTGGCCCTAGCTCTGCTGCAATCAGTGACACAGTGATCGTCTTGGGTGATCGAGGTCCGTGGTGTGGACAGGAGGCCATTGCCATTGATGCGTAGGGTAATGTGGATATACTTATATGCCCACACCCACGCCCACCTACCCACACGCACAGCACAGGCACACGCCCACGTCCCGCCCCCGCCCCCGCCCACGCCCACACACACATACACATACACACCCACCCACCCACCCACACACACACACACACACACACACACACACACACACGCGCGCGCGCGCGCGCACACCCTGGACAAGCCCCGCTGCGGCATGCCGAGGGGACATTTAGACTCTGAAGGGGTCCATAACCGGCCGAACAGACGCAGTTTTCTAACGAAATAAAAGCAACAGATTGGACGCCTTTGGGCAAAGAGACGACCAAGAATGGTTGTTCATACGGGGTCATATGCTCACTTGCCAGGTCAATCTGATCGCTAAAAAGCTTTCCACGTTGCCCTTGATGTCTTTGCGTTTTCTCGTAGGGCTCAACGCTTCTGTTGGAATGCTATCTGCTTCCATGCCTGGGCACTCTTGATCGATCAGGTTTTCTTCCACGAATTCTTCCAATTCGCCCGAAAGGCTCTATGTGATTTTTCCAGGGGCCCCATACACCATGGTACACTCAGTTACTCAGGGACCCGTCATATTAAGTCTCGAGTTCTTTCCACTGTCTCGGAGGGCCTTGTGCTGTTGCTGAAGCTTATATAAGATAAGGTACCGAGTCACATGCGGCTCAGGGGCGCTCTACTTTGATCTAGGGATCTTTCCCGTTGATCTCATTGGCGGAGGACCCTTCACTCCTATCGGGCCCCTTCTGTTAATCTGCCCGGACTCTCTTGATCGCACAGGGTCATTAATTCATTACACTGGTTTTGGGAGTTTTTCCTTTGCTCAGAGAGCCCTGTGCTCTGGCCGGGGTCCTATATGTCAGCCTGCCGGGGCACTTCCGATTGTTTAGGGGCCTACCACGTTGGTCTTGGACCCTCCTCACCTGCCCTGAGGATCCTTTGCTTGTTTACGGGAGGCTCTTTGTTGGCCTCCCGCGGGACCCAGGATCACGCTAGTTTTGTCCTTTTTGACTGGCCTCGTTGCGTTAGCCTTAGGGTAGCAGTCGGATATGAGCCGATGAGTTTTTACGCGCAATTGTCGAACGTGATTTTGCGTGCCGCTGACATCAAACGCGTCATTTGCCTGGCTTTAAGGTGTGACACTTACTATGCTTGTGTATCACGTTCTCAATGCATTTTCAACGCTACGAAATTTTGCACTCCTTTGATAACAAAGGAAAAACCCTGCATTAATCACCAGCCGTCAGCTGATCACAACGACCAGCCGGCTTGCCGTAAATAAGAGAGGAATCAAGTTCGTGCTTGATTTCGATGGTATTTGCTAATTTTGGTTTCAATTCCTCGTCTTTTTCAAAATAGTTAGCTTTAAAATGACGGGATTTACCATGCTCTGGAGAAAATGAACAAACTTCTCATATGTGCACATGTAGCACGCCCTTACTTTCTGGGCGTGCTAGATTTCTAGCTTTCTAGCTTTTTGGGGCTGTGCACAGTAAGATGGGTTCCTGTATGAACTTTATGTACAGTATATATATATATATATATATATATATATATAAAGTTCATACAGTTCATACAAGTTCATATAAATATATATATATATATATATATATATATATATATATATATATATATATATATATATATATATATATATATATATATTGTCATTCATAGCTACCCTTATTCCTCGACATCATTATCGTAAAAATCCCTTACCAACCCTCGTTGCCGACCACCTTTATCGGTTGTGATATTTATTCCTTAGGAAAAGGTGGCCCCAAACTAGCGTTCAAGGTCATAGGACTCGGCTCAAACGCAGGACCGCGGAACTGAGCATCCCGAGATTTTGGGGCCTCGACTCGGACCCGTGCGCCATAAAGCGGATGAAGTTAGATTCGGAACCAGGTACACACCTCGCGCAGTCACTACGATTTGTCACCTGCTGTGGCAAACCTATGATCTCTAGGACCAATCTGGTTTCTAGTGGACAATGGCAAAATCTGGATAACACATAACTCACTGCCGCAGCCAAAATTTCACCTTCCATTCAGTTCGCCATAGCTCGTGATAGCTTACTCTAGTTCGCGAGCATGCGCGTTTTGCAGCATTCCATGATTTCTTCGACAACCGGGATTTCACTAAGAATTGATGAGGTGCTGTCGGTGTACGGTTAACGGCAATCGTCGACGTGGTCGCCTACAAATCTAAAAACGAAATTATGTTACAAACTTGAAATTCTTGCAATATGAACGGCATTAAAACGGTGCATTATCACGGCCATCATCAAGACATTTCGATGCTTTTCTTACAATTTTTAACGCGTCGCATCAAAAGGACCCGCGTAACGCCGGATCCTATAAATGCACCATGTCTGCACTTGCCAGCAAACCATGGGAACTAAGACTAAATGCAATACAAAAAGAGTCATTCGATTCACATATTCACATACAATTATTAATCATTATATACAATGATTCACACACGAAGCAATTTGGAACCACACCACCACAGGCGTGTCTGTCTAAATGTGTTCGAGTTTCACTACGTCAGATGAAACATCAAATGTTACGCTCAACATACCTGAAACAACGAAAATGAGTGCCAGGCTATGATTTAAGTCTATAAATATCTCTCCGACATATCAAGGTATTACCTCGGCACACTGTTCGACTTATTTTACAGTTGACCTAAATTTCGGCATCTGATATCTGCTGGCTGTTTGCTGTGTCCCAGTTCATCCAATTAGCATTGTGCTAATTCTACGCCCACATTGTTTATAAAAGCAAAAACAAACAACTATGTGTTAGCGAAAGGCAGCTGATTAGGGTGTGCGTCGCCGCTGTTGCAACTGTCGTCAGTTTCCCAGCGAGTTCTATGAATCTCTGGTCGTGCTGCGCTTAAGCTTCTTTGGTTCAGTTGTATCCAGTGGCGCAGCCGAAAGGAAAAAGCTGGGGTCCAGTCCACCCGCATGTGTCATTTCAGCACCGTAGGTAGCTCCTGACTGAGTTAAAGATTGGCCCATTACGGTGAGGTCTACCACCATTTAGCAGATGCGTCGTAAGTCCAAATCGTGATCTTCGGTTTTGTTATGAGTTCTGGCATTGCTACGTCCCCTTCCCCCAAGAAAATCCTGGCTGCGATCATGATTGTGTCCGACGAGTTGTGCTTCAGTCAATGGCTTTCTCCTGTGCCGGTTACATAAAACGCTTTTTTTTGCTAATGCCCCAGCAATGTCATACAAAGCACGGAATGACAACGGTGATAGGCTTTACTCGCTGTACCTTCACAGAGATGGGCGTGTCTGAGTATGTTACATGGACATGTTACATAACCCATGGGCTCCAAACGCATCTGATTATATCCCGTTAGGCTCTGATATCTCTGACATGGCCGCATCACCCGCTGTCTCCTCCGCCGTCTCATGCCACGCGTAGCGCTACTGTCCGTTGATGCCCTGCTAGGTCTTTCTATAGCACGAATGGCTTTCCACACACTTGATCTTAGCATAGCACCTATGGTGCAGGGGTGTAGTCTCCTGCTCAGCTGTGTGGGCTTCATCCCTCCCCCAACCTAGCGTCCAACTTTAAAAACCCCTTCCAACCCCTTCCAACTTTAAAAAGAAAATGGACCAATTTTGGGGGAACCCACGTATTGGCTTGGGGGGCAGGCAACGTCATGTTTTTACTGTTCAGACCCCTTCCGCCAACTCCTTTTGCGAAACCACAGCCCTGCTATCGAGTGTACTGTTTCAAAATTACACCTAGCCCCAAAAGTGGGGAGGGGGGGGGGGGGTCGAAACAACTCCATAATGCTTCGTGAGGATACCTCCCCTGCACGTTGTGCAATCGAGCTCAACTTTTCAGCAGCCTGTCGGCATCTACTGCGGGTGTTTTTAAATAGAAAACGTGCCCCTTGCTTTTCTTGTTCCGGAACAGCGACGGGTTTTTAGGAACACTGCACGGTGATCTGCGGCCTGAGCCGACATTGCTACATTAAGGGAGCTATACCATAAACGCGTGTTCAAAATGCCTCAAACCAGACACCACTTAACTCAGCATTAAACAAGGAACGCGCCTGTATCAATGTTGTGCCGCTTGGAAGCACGGCCCCCTATGCACGAGGTTGTGAAGCTGAAAACATGAGATTTTCGAAAAAAATGTGGCCTGACGTATCGGGGGCAATTATTGATCTAACAACATAAAAGGTACTACCAATCGCGATATTTTGTTGAGGCTATCCACTCGTGTTTTCAGCTAAGCCATATCCATAGTTCGGCCAAGGCAGGGGATCGGGGCGAGGGTAATCACTTTAAGCGCTGAACTATTGAAGAAGGCGAAGATGCGACAACAGTGAGTATTTTTGCAGCGATACTGGTCTGCGACCGTCACGAAACTTTGGGTCCACCGTTTTTACCAAGATTCAACACGATACCTAGGGAGGCCCCCGTCATAGAATTTTGCGTTCCCAGTGAAGACGTACCACGAGCTCGAAACCCTTCGGACACCGGGAAGCCTGCCGAATGGTGATGAAATGAAAGAATGAATCTTAAAGATGAGATGAGCCAGTTTTGTACAAATGTGCACCAGGAAAGGAGAACTGCAGGCAAAGGTGAACTGTAGGAGAACTGTAGAAGTAGGTGACAAGGTTACTTACTTCTAGCCAAGAATTGAAATGTCCTGCCTTTCTCCTATTTTGAGAAAGAAACCAAACATTGGGAACATGCGCCGATCGCCGATCGCAACCCCCTCAGCCCACACTGCAGACGCCTTTGGCGGGACAAGCATATACAGACATCTGCCATCCGGCTATGTGATATGTAACATGCTAGGACCACATGGAACCCATCTAAGCCGACGGGCTGTGGATGCATGCTGCATGTAACCTTCAACACAAAGGACCATCGCAGAGGTCGACCACGTTCGCGACTTGCAGCCATCTGATAACTGGGCTTCGGTATAGCCTTGGGTTGTGGGCCAGCGGTCTGGCGCCAAATTCCAGCTCTGCAGCTGTCTACCCCAACGGCCCCGAGTCCCACGTGGCGGCGACCTCATTGGAAACTCAGCACGCGGCCCCCACTCCCCTCCGCGCGCAACAGAAAGCCGGGCTCGAAAAGCCCGCCAAACGGGCCGGCCTGGGCGTCGGCTGATTGGCCCGCCGGATGCAGCTGCGCCGCGCGGGCCAATCAGCGGGCAGCGGCCGCGCGCCGGGTTTCTGTCTGGCGGTTGCGGCGCGTGCCTCAGAAGCCGCCACTGGACTCGACGGTCGGGGCGCGTGGTTGGCGCGCGTGAGCGAGGTCGCTGTGTGAGTGGGTGAGTGATCGGTTCTGACTGGGGCGAACGGAGTGCCATGGATGGAATTATGGGCGTTGGCAAGATTGAAAATTACAGGAGCGGCCGGTACGGAGGTGCGCCCAGAGATGGCGGCAACACAAGCAAGGACTGTGGTGTGGTGGACCCGTGCTCACCGGCCTACCGGCAATATCTTCGCGCCGTGCGCTGGCTAGCCGAGCAGTGCGATCAATATTACGACGATCCGCAGGCCTTCGGTATCGACACATTCATCAAGGACATCATGGTCGGAAAGATCGCGCCCAACAACGACGACTACGTGGTACTGGCCCTTCCCGGTCAGGAGCGGCACCCAATGGGCCCTGGTGTCTGGCTTGATGAGAAGACGGCGCGCCTCATCCGCGACGTCCAGCGTGACTACGACTCACAAAACGACGGCAAGTATTTCGGCCAGTTCAAAACTCTGTGTGGCCGAAACCTGGACCAAGTCCGTAACCAGTTCTACATCGACTGCTTCTCAGAGACCGTTCACCTACAGACATCTCGCATGAAGGCCAACACCACCGAATGCGTGCCGGTGCCGTCGTCAGAACACGTCGCGGAAATTGTGGGCAAAAAAGGTGAGTTTCATGCCGGCACCACGTGGTTGCGCCGGCCGCCTCTTCGCGCCGTTTTGTTTGAGCCGTTGTTCCCGGCTGCGCGCCGCTCCCGAGCGCTGCGGCGCGGCGGCACGGATGCCTGCAGGCGGCTGTCCAAGATGGCGGCGCCCTGTGTCCCACTAGCCATGCGAGCCGGGCGGCGGACAAAGGCGCCGGCGAAGAGCGGGTGCCTCTGCCGCGCCACGTGGGACGGGCGCGCGGTGGTCAGGGCGACCCAAATACACGCAGTGGGCTCACTCGTGATGCGCGATGAGCTTGCCAGCCGGGACCGTAGCGGCGGGCCTGATTTCTAGAACTTTCCTACACGAGTTGTATGGAAATTAATTTGGACATCGCCGGCAAGCACTGGGTTTATCATGCAATCCAGTGATATTTGTTTGGCAACTTCTGTCCAGTGGTAGAACTGGAGCAGTGTCCGTGGCGAGCTGCGTAGACGGACGATATGCCTTGGAATATATACCGTTAATGTTTGCATTAAGTGGAGATGTAAAGCGAGGCCGTTATGTAAATATTTCGCAGCTGGCTCCGAATCCGTGTCGCGCTTTGCATTTTGAACGACTCGGATCACGTCTGCTGAATATCATTAGCTGCAACTGACTGCCTTGACAAGGATTTGGGTGACGCTATTCGCTCAGCGATTTTCTGCCCGATATTTTCAATTCTAGCCGAGAGTGTGAGCCGAGCAATTGGTAGCATGAAGATGCCATAACTTTGTTACTGTCAGCTGGAATTCACGCCCTAGCCATAACATTTCATTTTTAACCCGACACTTCTGGACTGGCGGTGACGTCTGGCGTTGCTATGGCCAGTGCGGGCCGGCGGCGCGCCGACATGAGCCCTTATCGCGTGAAGACAAACAGTCCGCTTGCGTCTCCGAGATAAGATCGTCTCCAGCGGGCGCCGGGTACCCGGTCCGCGTCAAGTGGACACCGCGCGCCGCCCGGACTTGCATTTGCACAGCAAGGGTTGGCGCTCCGGTGACGTCTTCCGGACACCATCTTCCAGAACTGGAAAAGAATATAGTATTAAATCTGCTTTCTAATGTCATCTGATGAATGTCAACGGAAATGTCGCCATTTGCACTTGCTGCCGTAGCGTTACGATTCGGAGTGTGCTGGCCTCCCACGGCTCCCGCGTTAGAAGAACGCTAAAGATCAAATGCAGGGTTGTCGGCAGGTTCCCAGACTCTGCAACCATGTGGTTGTTGCGTGGGTACCCAGGGGGAGGGGGAGGGGGGGGGGGGGGCAGGGCCAGTGCACTTCTTCCTAGATCACGCTTTGTCTCGCGTCATGCTCAACTGTGGGGGTGAGCCACCATGTTTAGTGGAGACGTACTAAAAAAAAAAAACTTTTCATTACTTACGTTTGATAGAAGCCTTCAAAGCGGGGATAACTTCGGTATTACGTGTTCATAGAGAGCAACAACTTTTTTACTCTATTAATGCCCATTATATTTCGCGGTGTTCCATTGTCCACTTCACGCGATCTGTGGTCTGTTATCGTCGGGCGATCCCGTATCTGTAGCGTGTTTACGGGTCTGGCCGGCCGGCAGGCGTACCGGTTTCCTGTGCTCCCCTGACCCCGCGCGCCTTTTGATAAGGGTCCCCACCGCGTGGACGAGACTTCGCGCGCTCGCATCGTGGCGCGGCGGCCGGCGGCCCACGTGGTGGCGCCGTGTGAGCGCGCGTTGCCCCCCCCCCCCGCGCTAGCGCCGCCTGGCGGGCGCCCTTGAACCCCGCGCGGCCGGCGGCGGACCGCATCTGCGGCCGGGCGCCGCCGGGCTCCGGCACAGTGGACAGCTGCGCGCCGCACCGGGGGGGGGGGGGGGGGGGACAGTCGGCGGCGCGGCCGCCGGCGGACACCGGAAGCAGCACGGCTAATCTGGCGCAGCGCCGCCTCATGGCCGCCGATCGCCGCCGGCGCCGCGATGCAGAACTGGTTTGGCGCCGATTTTCCTTTATGGGCCACATGGGCGCTTTGATAGCGACATAACCGGGCGAAGGATGCGGCCTCGCGCCTGTTGCGAGGTTGGGCGCGGGCGATGTGGTGCGGCGGGCGGCCGACGCCGTGCGAAGCCCGCTGGCGAAGTTCAAGGGCGGGCTACGCTTGACGTGCTGACCGCCGTGGGATGCTCGCTTGGTCGTGGTCTGCTGCACGAGTTCTGGCTCGGCCAGGTCTGATTGCGCCCTTGGCCGTTGAGCTCGCGCCGGTTCGTGACTTGGCGTACATTCTCACTTAATGTATGGGGCATGCCATGTAAGGTTTTACCGAACGTGTACCTGCTCAACACGGACATGAAACGTGGTTTCCCTGTGGAACGTTGTCGAATCCTTTATTCGTTGATTTCTTTACTGTACCTTCTTCATCGCCTCATTTCCTCGACACAATCTGGCGCAAACAAGAACTGCCGATCCAGGCGCCGGAAGAAGACAAATACGTGCATGCCTCGCGCTCATGTGCCGGAACTTCGCACCCTGTCGGTCCCCATCCTTTTATGGGCGCACGGACCAGTGACCATGGGAGCGCGGCCAAATGTGGCGCTCTCCGCCGCACGCGGCGGGCCGCGACGTGCACACGTGGTTAAGACCCCCGGACCCCCGACCCCCGGACGCAAGGTGCGGGTCGCGTCCTGGGGCTCCATTTGGACATTTTGGCTCGCGTTAAGACGGAATAGTGTATGTAATCCCGTTTAGGCTGCCGTTGTGTGATGGCGCCTATGTCGCGGCAGCACCCGGCAGTCATGATCATGGCCACTTCATATATCATATCTGGATCTTCATCGTATATCTTCATTAATTATATACCAGTGTCTTCAGTACGTGTTTTCCGGCTTGGCACAGCCGAATTTGTGTTTTTTGTGGGATGCGTGTAAACGGGTTCGTATAGCCCGTCACAACCATGTTTCACTCTGGCCCGTGTTTCCTGGTCTTGTGAAGTGGCAAAACGGACGTTGCGCACACCAAGTGCGTCAGTGCGGCGCGAATTGGAACGATGACGGCTAACTAGAACCCTGCTCACGTCGAACAGTATGCTCGTAGACAGGGTGTTGCCTGCAAGAGATGTACGGGGTTGAGTCTGAGTGATCCAGCAGAATCCATTCACCATGTTCATCCCAGTCCACGTGTCAACTCAGACACAAAATGACGAGCGGACCATGTGTATGAGAGCACATTTACAACTTACGCGACATAGCAATGCAGTAATTTCCGATTCATTCTACCGGCTAATTTTTAAATTGAATCCGGCGTTGATTGGGCCTTCCGAATCCGATTCATTCCAAGCCAAATCCAGGCGAGCCCACGTATGTATCCCAAACTTACGAAGTTATCCGATAGGTCAGGAACTTCTGTCTGCCATAGCCAGGCAAAATGCAGCGTTCAGTACGAAGTTCGTGATCTTTCGTGATCTTGGGCGACGTCTGGACGGGCGGTAGAATTTGTGTACCGTACACATAGCTGTGTTCCGGGCCAGGCGCAGTTTTGGCCACCGTGTAACAGTGACGTTTTCTTTTAGGTGGCAAGATCAAGAACATTCGGGCTGAAACCAACACGTACATCAAGACTCCCAAGCGGGATGAAGAGCCGGTGTTCGTCATCACAGGTCAGTGCCGGCGGGCGGACGCGCGGCGTTATTTCTGTGGTTGCATATTGCTGGGGCGTTGACAGCGTTTGTGCTCCGCGCCCATTCTACACATGTGCGGACCTTTGGTAGCGCCTTGGACATTGATTGACAGATACTCGGTCGTCTTTGCATGCTATTCTATGCTCCGGAGTATAATTGGTATGATGCTGCATAGTCGTTAAATACCACGATGTGATGAGCGGCTGGCTGGAAAGGATGCCGCTGATTTCGTTAGCAGTCAAGCACACAAGCATGTTGCACCATCACGCCCAGTGATGTGTTACGTTGCGTGCTGAAACCCTGGATGGGTGCTGTAAGGTTTTCATTGTTGCCAGCTGTCTGGAATGTGTTCGTATTGTGATGTAGAAAATTTTTCGACTAGCCTTTGATAGACTCATCGTAACAGAGAATGAGTTCGACACTTGCGCGCCGCGCGTGCGATGTACCGTGATAGAGAAGCTCAAATTTCAGGAGAGCAAAGCTTCACGATGATTTGTGGATACACACTTTTTTGCCGTAGACACGCGCACAATTTTCACGCCTTTCTGTTTTGATGTGGGCACGTCTAAGGCCTTCGATATGAATGGGACGACAATTCTGTTAGTCTTTTCATGGTCCGTTCTAATGACATCTACTTTGAAACAGTATCGGGTTTTTTCGTCACACATCCGCTGATTCATCACATAGTTGCCGGCGCCATGGTGTAGCGATATGTGGCCTGACAGGGATGCGGATTGTTGTTTTTTTGGAAGTCCAAAAGTTTCAAAGCTCAGTCTGGAAATTGAGCGGACAGGGGCAACATCGAATATTTTTTAAACAGCCAAATTCTGTCGTCACCAATGGGTCCATCTTTACTTATTGATACTGATGGTTCCCGAAATAATTTGACTCTGGAACATCAACAAGTTTTTAGTGAAACACACAAGGCCATATTACTTTTTGAAACATGTGATAGAAACCCTCATCGCGCTCACCGTCACTTATTCCGTAGGCTATGGGACTTGAGAATTGCGATGGAACGTGCGCACCGTTTTCTTCAATGTTTGCGGTTCGCACCAGTTTTGGATCCCGGTTTCACGCGTTCCGCCTTTTCTGACAAAAGATCAATTTTGTCAATTGAAAATTTTTGGGAATCTGATTTTTTTGGGCACCGCATGGACAGCGGATCATTCTTTAACTTTGGACGAAAACTTCTAGAAAACGATGCGTTTGGCCCCGGTCTCGTGCAATCATCGCGTGGGGCGGACTCCGATCTGAGGAGTCACATTTGCCGACAATGGAAGATTATTTACCACCGGTGGCGCACCGTCGAGATTTGCGTTATTGGCTTTGTCTGGCTTGGTAGAGATCCCGTTAAGACCAATAAGCTAGCATGCCGTAGCCAATCAGGGAAGCAGACAGCAACATCGCGCCTTCGTTCGACCGACTCGAAAGCTGGGTTGTACCCGTGCAACGAACTTTCTCAGCAAGTATGTTCGTGAAGTCGCTCAGTGAACGTTATGAGACCACGGGATGCGTTTTACTTATGACGTCTGCGAAGCTAGGGCTCGACACTGATGAAGCGTCAGTACTGTCATGCTTTCGTCATCCGTGGTAAAGGCTCATTTTTGCCGCGTTAAGTCCCATATTCACGCTCTTCTCGTGGAATGTTGGAATAAGCACTCATATTTGCAGTGACCATGAAAACGTCAGGCATGACACTTGTCCGGATACAATGTATTACGGAAACAAATATTGTGGTCAGTTGACATACGGCTTATCCCAATTAGAGCCGTCTTTTATCTTGTAAGCCATCGTCGATGATCGCATGCCAGTGACCGCCACATTTTGGCCGCGGATCGGTTGCTATGACCCCCCCCCTCCCCGCCCCTCCGCCGCGCCCCTTCTGAAGAAGGTGCGGTGAAATCTTCTGCATGGAGACTGGGGACAGGATTAGACCACTTCGTTTGTGTCAAAAGCCTGGCGAATTGCCTTGCGCTGATGCTTCATCGCATTACTGAGCCCTCCCCCAGAGAGAGATTTCGCCGGCAGAGTTCCGAAATGTTCATGACCTTCAGATATCCCAAAACGGTTGGGGAATGCCAGTGTTGCTATACTAGCTCATCCGTATCAAGTCTGCCGCACCTTTCGAATTATGTTCCCACGTGTGATCCACGCCCATCCCCTGGACCCCCGCGCTTGGTGAGATCGCACTGGCCTCGAAGCCGCAGGGTCACAGTCTGGTGCGTTGCAGGTCGGAAGGAGGACGTCGGTTTCGCCAAGCAGAAGATCCTGGCGGCGGCGGAGCACTTCAGCCAGCTGCGCGAGGCGCGTCGCCAGAACCCGGGCGGCCCGGCACCGGCGCTGGGCCCACCCAAGCGCGAGGGTGACGTCACGGCGTCGGTGGAGGTGCCGTACGAGTTCGTGGGCCTGGTGGTGGGCCAGAAGGGCGCCACCATCAAGCGCATCCAGCAGGACACGAGCACATACATCACGACGCCGTCGCGCCGTCACCGGCCCATCTTCGAGGTGGTGGGTCAGCCGGCCGACGTGGAGCAGGCGCGCCAGGCCATCCAGATGCACATCAGCAGCCGGGTGGAGAAGTTCCGAGGAGAGGCGATGTCCTCCGGCAGCGGCGACGGCTCCGGGTCCGGGCCTTTCAACGCTTCCTCCTCCAGCCTGGCGTTCCTCGGCCTGGACGACTCAGCGTTCGGGGCGGGTGACGGCGGCGCCGGCGGCCTCTTCAGCTCACTCAACAACGTCCACCTGGGCGGCACGTGGACGGGCGTGCCGCCACCGTCGCTGCCGCCGCCGCCGCCACCGCCGTCCCGGTTCGTGCCGCCTCCCCCGCCGCCGCCGCCGCCCTGCCCGCTCGGCGGCGGCGGCGGTGGTCGGCTCAGCGCCTTCCGCAACCTGCCGCTGGACGGCCTGGACGGACTGAGCGCGTCACTGCGCGAGCTGGCGCTGCAGCAGCAGCCGACCGGCTGGCTGCCGGACGGCCGCGGCCGCACGGCTAGCCTGCCGGCGGCCGACCCGGCCGACGCGCCGGCCAGCCGCCGCGGCTCGGACGAGTCGCACGCCATCGGCCTGCTGTTCAGCCGGCCGGGTCCGCTCTCGTGGGACGGCGCGCTGCAGGCGGCGCGCCCCTCCAAGGGCTCCAGCGAGACGCTCAACTCGGACTCGGGCGTCGAGACGACCACGCCGCCACCGCTCGACGGCCTCCTGTACGGACCGATCGGTTCGAAGCGCACCAGCCCGACGGCCGCGCTGGCGGCGGCCGACTGAGCGGCCGCCGCGCCGCCACCGCCACCCCTTCATAAAGACACGGCAGCGGCCGTCGCCCTGGCCCGGCCTCACTGTGTAGACATTTTTACATTTTACGTGTAGACTCATTTGTAGAATACTCACCGTCGGCTCTGCCAGCCCCCGCCCGTCCGCCCGGCCCCGTCCCCGTCCCCGAGGGCGCGCCGCCGCTCGTCCCGCGCCCAGACACGCGACACCGGCGCCGCTAGGCCCGCCGGCGCCGGCGAAGCCGCGGCCGACGCCGACGTCGATATTTCTGCCGCTGTCGGCTGGCCGGCCGCCAGCGCTCCCCCTCCATCGACCGGGCTCAGCGGCGGCGGAGGGCCTCTGCACTGCGTCCGGCCGCCGCCGCCGCCCTTCGGCTGACGCCGCTCTGTCCCCTCGCGCTCTGTCTCCACCAGTGCTCAATCACACCACATATCGCGCCTCCGGCTCCGACCGCCACTAGCTCGCCTGCCGATAGCAATAAGGCTGCCGGGTCCGGCCCCCCGTCCCCCCAACCCCATCCCATGGGCGCGCGGGGACGCACGCCGTCTCGGGGTTGGCAGAGCGAAGCTAGTTTTGTACTTGCACGTTCGAACTTGACGTTTGTTTCAATCAGGAATGCATGCTGTTAAATATACGAGTACCTATACATCATATAAAGTAGGTCACAAAAGTATTTTATTTTCTTACAGAAACCCGTATGTGTTGTGGTTGTGCATGTTGTGACATGTTATTTTCCTACAAGTTAGCTGTCAACACGCATTAGGTGTTGCTTCTTATGTGATTGTGCCCCCACACGTCTTGGTTACCAGCCTAGTACGTAGTCTTCCAAAATAGGTGTGGTACCATTTCTTTGTCCATTTGAATGTCCACCGGCTAGCGTTATGCTTACACAATAGAACCCACCAAGTAAGTTGAATTCGCGAAGGGTGAGGTGGTCTTGTACGTCTTCACTACAACCTCGGTCATTTTGTACTTTTTTACATGATGTGCGGCGGTGACGTTATTTTGCGACACATTGTATGACTTATCAGGCAATAAGTGGGCCTTCCTAGCTTCCTGCCCGGACATGCAAACGCTTTCGGCACCGGCCTAAAATCAAACGCCGCCTGGCGCGGCAGAGTCGGGCTGCCGGGAGCGCGTCTTTCTGAGCCAGCCGGCTGCCGGGCTCGCTCGTGCCCCTCCCCGCGCAGGGGGAGGGGCGGCCGGCCGCTGTTGCCAGGCCAGCGGCGCCGGGTTCCGCTCGGTGCGCTGACAAATTCACAGGGCCAATCACAATACTGAGTGTTACAGTATTTTACTACCGTAAAATGTAAATATTTAATGGGAGTTACTCTTGTGAATGTTAACGTGAGTGTTAGAGCGAGCTCAGCGTGGGCGTTGGTGGCCCGACATCTTTGAAAAATTTAACTATCTGTTCGTATATTCTAATAAACACTGGGGAATATGCAGTACCTGAAGCGCAACTTATAATTGTTAATCTGTTACCCAGTCCGTTTATGATGTCAAATATCTTAGCCCAGTGATAGACTGCATATTTCTGTACATTCCAGATTATATGATGAACAAATTTATCGAACAAATAGAAACGTGCATTCAGTCTTCAAGATTTTTTCGATATCGGGCGCTGTATGTTCTGTGAGTTGCTAGCTAGCGTGGGTGCATCCCCGGGCCACCAACGCCCGGGTGCTGTGTTGTGAGAGGTTTTGTTGTGTACAAATAGATTACTTCTCGATGTTAAAGGTCTTGCTCATTTAGAATGTGGGGCTCGCCGCCGCCTGAGAACGAGCCCTAAATATATTTTTATTACTGATGAGGAATGTATTTTGGTGCCTCTGCTTGACAGATTAGCCGTGTGTACTTATTAATATGCGTTGATTTTTCACGTTTGCTATTGTTTTATTTTCGAGACTGTGCATTGACTTCGGACAGTTTCTCTCCCTGTCTCGGCCCAAGAGCCAGGCGCGTTGCCGGGCGCCACCCGTGCGTACGGCCCTTAGCTCTGGATATAGCCATACCAGGTCGACGTAGTATGTGGTCTCAGAATAAACGCCGATATGCATCGAGTTGTTTCCGTGGTGACCGCGACGGCGTGGAGTATTGAACCAGTGAAGTCCACGAAGAGTTGCTGCACACGGCAGCGGTCCGAGGACGCTGCGCCGACCGTCCACCAAAGGCTCTGCACGATGACACCAATTCACTCGGCTACACCACGCCGATGACCCATGGGCGCCATGCGCGGCGTGGTTAGCAGTTCACACGGCCGTGCATCGCGCCGGACAGCGCCAGAGGGCACACCAGGCACACGGCTGAACAGCACCTCAGTTGATAGCCTACAGGGCACTAGACGCCATGGTGCTGGCCCACCGAAAGCTGTAAAATGCGCGAGCAGTGCTGGGGTAGTATCTAACAAGGTAAGGAGGAACTTCAGGATTGGTACAGGACTGCACCGCACCGGCGGTCTGCAGAAGACCACGTCAGGGGTCCGCGGAGGACTGCACCGCACCAGCGGTCTGCAGAAGACCACGTCAGGGGTCCGCGGAGGACTGCACCGCACCAGCGGTCTGCAGAAGACCACGTCAGGGGTCCGCGGAGGACTGCACCGCACCAGCGGTCTGCAGAAGACCACGTCAGGGGTCCGCGGAGGACTGCACCGCACCGGCGGTCTGCAGAAGACCACGTCAGGGGTCCGCGGAGGACTGCACCGCACCAGCGGTCTGCAGAAGACTACACCACATCAGAGGTCCGCGGAGGACTGCACCGCGACAGCGGTTCGCAGAAGACGGCACCACATCAGGTGTCCTAGGAGGACTGCACCGCACCAGCAGTTCGCGGAGGGCTGTACATCACATCAGAGCTCTGCAGTGAACTGCACCGCATCAGTAGGCCACAGAGGGCTGTACACCACATCAGGGGTCCGCGGTGAACTGCACCGCATCAATAGGCTACAAAGGGCTGTACACCACATCAGGCAGGCGTCCGCAGTGAACTGCACAGCATCAGTAGGCCACAGAGGGTTATACACCACATCAGAGGTCCGCAGTGAACTGCACAGCATCAGTAGGCCACGGAGGGCTGTACACCACATCGGGCGTCCGCAGTGAACTGCACCGCATCAGTAGGCCACAAAGGGTTGTACACCACATCAAGCGTCCGCAGTGAACTGCGCCGCATCAGTAGGCCACAGAGGACCGTACACTGCGTCAGCAGTTCGCAGATCGCCACACTACGCCAGCACTCTGGAGGGTGCTATACTAGGGCAGTAGGCCACAAAGGGTTCTGCACCGTGCCAGCAGTCCACGGCAGGGGCGGTGCTGCAGGTAGGTCGACGGGGGGGTGACCTACCTGCAGCACCTAGGGGGGGGGCGGGGGGGGGGGGCAAATGCCCCCATGCCAGCAGGCAAGGAAGGCAGAAGTATGTTTTTGCCCTTTGGAATTTTAAGGTGTCCCCTCTTTCTAAACCAAAGACTAGTTACCTATAGATTGCCAAAATTCGGATCAAGGAGGATCAAAATTGAGTTGGAGTGTCAACTCTGGATCACAAGATGCTTTCCTGGGTCGAAAGGCCTGTTTTCTGGATCATGAGGAAATTTTGATGATAGACGTAGCCCATGCCCTAGATCAGAAAACCCAATGCTGTGCTGAGGAGACCCCGTTACTGACTCGGGAGGCCCCGTTACGCACCAAGAACCCTCTGTTTTAGTTAAAGAGGAAGCCTTCATGTTCAGGTGGCTCCATTTCTGGAACGGTGTCCCTTTCACGTATCAGATGGCTGCGATTTTCAGATAGCTGCTGTTTTGGGATATCGAGGCCCGTTGCCAAATTTGGAGGCCTCTCTTCGTGAATCTGAAGAGTGCTGGTCTGGTTTAGGAGGCCTCTATGCACCAAAAGTCTCTTGTCTGATAGAGGGAGCTTTTTTAATTGGAGAGGCCTTTTGAGCTCTTCTTTGGACGCTCAGGCTTTGTGATGTGAGGCCCTTGCGAGCTAGAGGTTTATATTCGCTAGAAATGCCCCATTTTTCTCAATACCTTTTTGGTGTTTCTTCTAGAAGAGATCAATCATTGTCAGTGAGGCTCTCGAGGAAAAAAGATCTTACGAAATGTATGGAGAACGTTACACCCCTGGGCCGCCTGGTTGTATTTCTAAGTAGAGCACTACCTCATGCTCACCCGCGTCGCTGTTTGTGCCGGCAATAGGGACCAATGCGTCGACCGAGATTTCTGTGACGTTTCCCCAGTAACACGCGTATTCGTATTACTAAGCGCACAAAGTGCAGATACTAAGCATGCCATTCCGACAGCTTCTGTCCCGGTTTGGTTTGCTAAGAGACGTTCCCGTCTCGGCTCTCTTTGCATGCAGGTGGCCTCCGTCTCGGCTCTGTTTGTCGTCGCACGGGTTCCGTACCGGGCTGGTTGTCGTCATACGGTTTCCATGTCGGCCCTGTTTGCCGTCATACGGTTTCCATGTCAGCCCGGTTTCCCGTCATACGGTCTCCATGTCGGCCCGGTTTGCCGTCATACAGGTTTCCATATCGGCCCTGTATGCCGTCATACGGTTTCCGTGTCAGCCCGGTTTGCCGTCATGCGGTTTCCATGTCAGCCCGGTTTGCCGTCATACGGTCTCCATGTCGACCGGTTTGCCGTCATACGGTTTCCATATTGGCCCTGTATGCCGTCATACGGTTTCCGTGTCAGCCCGGTTTGCCGTCATGCGGTTTCCATGTCAGCCCGGTTTGCCGTCATACGGTCTCCATGTCGACCGGTTTGCCGTCATACGGTTTCCATATTGGCCCTGTATGCCGTCGTATGGTTTCCATGTTGGGTCGGTTTGTCGTCATATGGTTTCCATATTGGACCGGTCTGTCGTCATACGGATCCCGTGTCGGCCTGGTTTGCCGCGAGACAGGCCCCGTAGCGAGCCAGTTTGCCGTCAGACGGCCTCAGCATCCGGTGGCGACAAAAGTTCTCCCTCAAGTTGGGGGAAAGCGGCGGGGGTGATAGCGATTCCGGGGTTATTTCTTTCCACTTAAGGCCCGCAACGCGTATGCAAAATTTTCAGGAAGCTTAGCAAGCCAATGCAAAATTTTCGGGAAGCTTAGGACTCACCTCCTGTCCCCTCCCCCCCTCCCCCCTGCGCCGTAAAGGTCTGGCTCGCAGTCGGACGATCTCCGTCTCGGTGCCTGGCTCGCAGTTGGGCGGTCTCTTCCTCGGCGCCTGGCCTGCAGTCGGACGGTCTCTTCCTCGGTGCCTGGCTGGCGGTCGGACGGTCTCTGCCTCGGTGCCTGGCTTGCAGTCGGACGGTCTCTTCCTCGGTGCCTGGCTTGTAGTCGGACGGTCCTCTGCCTCGGTGCCCGGTTTGCAGTCGGGCGGTCTCTGTCTCGGTGCCTGGCTTGCAGTCGGACGATCTCTGCCTCAGTGCCTGGCTTGCAGTCGGGCGGTCTCTTCCTCGGTGCCTGGCTTGCAGTCGGACGGTCTCTGTCTCAGTGCCTGGCTGGCGGTCGGACGGTCTCTGCCTCGGTGCCTGACTTGCAGTCGGATAGTTTCTGTCTCGGCGCCTGGCTTGCAGTCGGACGGTCTCTGCCTGCCTCGGTACCTGGCGTACTCTCAGACCGACGGTCAGCCGACGTTCCGACGTCGGTGGATGCCAGGCCGCACCGGCCTTTTCCTTATTCGGAAGAGGTTTGGTTCGGTGCCAGGACAGTGCGTCAGCCGCCGAGAGTAACCATCCGCGTCACTACCCCTCCCCTTCCCCGCCTTGAGGGCCAACTCCTCACGAGCTCTTGCCCTGATGCGTTTTGGTAAAGCGCTCAGATTAGAGCTGCCGTTTTTGAACCCACAAGCCCGCAATGCGCGGGCTAAACAATCCCGCAGGTATTATAGCGGGTGTTGTCAGCCACATCGCGTGCGTTGGCCGGTTTTCTGCATCTAAAGTCATCACGCTTGAACACGCTTGTGTTTTCTAACCACAAATTTAAACATGATAATGCAAGAATGGTTGGTAGTAAAAAACGATGAAAAAATGACAATTTTTATGCGGAAAAATTCTGATAAATGAATGCTGCATTTCATTACAAAGTTTTCTAGTCATGTTATGTATGCCATTTCGTTAACAGAAAATCAATGACATACTGAAGCTGCCAAAGTACATCGCCAAGAGAAGATAACCACTGCACCGCCTCCATTTAGGTTTATCCATTTTGGGGGGAGGCGATCTCAACAACAGAGTAAAACCATCGTAATTTGTTTTTCTTTCAAGGTGTGTGTTGATGGCCCACTTGGTCCAAGGGGATTGCATGCTTTGATTCTTCAGCAATTTCTTCCAAATGAGTCATGGTTCCAGATCTTGAAACGTATAAAATGTGACAACTTCACGCTTTGGTTGAAAAAAACAGGTTAAAGAATACATGTATGCAGATTTATAGATTCTTGTGGGGATCATTGTATCGTGATAGGTTTGTGTACCTGGAATGAAAAAGCATCTCCATGTCAGCATGACAAAAACACACCAGAAGATAAGGATATTGGTGTGGGGTTTCCAACAGCTTCCTGCTTCGGCGCTAATAGCATTATAAGGTCGAATATGTGTGCCTGGAATGAAAAACAGGGTAGGCGAGTAGGCTTCTTTGTGAAAACTGCCTTCCGGTGTGGATTCTCGAATTTGGACGTGGGGCGGCTGCGGGAACTCCAAATATCAAAAAGTGGCGGCTCTGGCTCGCCAGATCACAGACCGCGGGAGCCACAGCTGTGTCTCCGCAACTTTGTGGAAGCCAGTCAGAAACGGGACAAAACTTCAGGGAAAACCGCCATGCATCTCGGAATTTCTATTAATTTTGCAGTTGAAATGCCTTTTCGAAAGAAAACAGCACTCGTCCATCCCCTCCGTGATGCGCTGAAGCTTCGCCAATCGCACGTGCATCGCCTTCTGGATGCATCATTCAGCACATCGACCGCAGTTTGGGGGCTGGGTGGCGCGCGCGGCGTGCCAGACCCGGGCCGGCGCCGGCCGCGGTGCTCGTCCCCCACTATCGGGCGCCACACCGCGATAGGACGCCCGCCGGCGCGGCGGCCGGGCTGCCCCGGGGCGGCTGTTGCCGGCGGCGGCCGCCGGGCGGCGCCACCAGCGGGCGTCACCATCGATCGGCGGGCCGGCGGCGGCGCGCGAGCGGCCGGTCGTCCTGGAAACTGGCGGGGACGACCGCCGCGGGCCCGCGCCGGTGAGGGTGAGCTGGGGGTCACGCATGGACGGACGGCTATCGATCCAGCGCGCACCCGCGCCGCCTGCCATGGCCTCTGCAGCCGTGTTGTGTCGATATCACACCACAACCCTGCAATGGCGTTTCGGTTGCATACACCGCTCTTGTGCCAGCGGCGCGGCCACCGCCGTCAGGCGGCTGCGCCTCAGACGTAGACGGTCGATGGACGGTGCCTTCAGGACGCGTTCGTGACGGTGAGCCGGCAGGAAGTCTAGAGTTGGGAACGCTCACGAACAGCGCGCAAAAAGCCTTTTGTTCGGCCGGCGTCCCAGCACCACGTCGCCGCGCTGAAATGTATTGGACAGCGCAGGTGGGAAGGGGGAAGAAGGACGACGGAGGGGGGGGGGGGGGGGTCGGCTGACGACGCCGAGCCTTCCTGCTTATTCTATAATTGGTCTGCGCGTTTCTACTTATGTGGGCATTGATCCATCTGTGGGAAGTGTCCGTGTTCTCCGGACCGTGGCAGCTACGATTGTGGTATGCTTGACCCCCGACGGGGAGTGGGAACACGCCTGCTGCAGGCACCCACCAGAACCGTTCATCAGATGCTTGCTCTAAACGAGGATGTGACATTTGCGGCGCGGTCCAAGCACGCCATGTGGCCCCGCGTCCATTGGTCATCGGCCGAAGTTCACGCCTGTATTGACCGGTGCAGATGGCGGGAACTTCCCCCACAGCCTCAACGGCCCGCAGAAAACTGGTCCGTCATGCGTGCTTAGCAGCTGGAGGTGAACGGTCGGGGCTGAGCAGCCTGTCGTAGTGTGCTGTCTAGCTGCGTTTACCGGTGCGGTTGGATATGTCCTGACTTGGATGTCTGGAAGGGAAGGCTGAGCTGTGTTACCAAGCCGTTGACCAACGCGGCCCGTCGAAGCCAGCCAAACCGTCCTGAATCAGCATGCTTAGGCTGCTTTCCATACATCGTCAGGCAGTGTAAGCAGCGCAGTCGGTACGAATACTCGAGCTCGGGTCCTTCACGCCGCGTCAAAGCAATAAATCGCCCATCACACCAGCCGGCGTGCGCGGACCGGACCTCCGTGGCGCGGTGCACGGCCGTGTCGAGTGACCGCCACCCACCGGACCTCCGTGGTGCGGTGCACGGCCGTGTCGAATAACCGCCGCCCCCTGGACATTCGGCTGGAGCACCCGGTCCGAACGGTAGACGCCCGCACATAATTTTAGCCCGGCGCAATTGGACGCTTCGATCGTCGGAGCTTTGTGACCGATATCTCATGTTTAGACTCCCGCGGAGAGCGCAGTGGCATGGTCTGGAAACGTCAACACGCGTTCGTCTTTGTTTATGCTTTGCTGACCCAAGTCCCTCAAGTCAGGTGCAGCATAGCCTGTTCGGTGATGAAAACAAAGTTGAAAGGTGGCCCCGCTTTGGTATTCTGTCGCTAGGAAACTGGTTTTTATCTGGTCGGAATGAATAAACTAGCCGAGTGGCCTGCGTAAGGTGGCTTTTACATGCGACGACGAGCGGCTTGGCCACCTCAGCTCACTTTGCCTGGTTGAAATCCTACCACGAATGGGCGAGATCAAACGGGACTAGTTCAATAGCAACGCACATCACAGCCAACGGATGCTGGCATGAAAATAAGCGAAATTACGTCGTCAATACTCTACGACTCGGCTCACGCAGTTTCAAGAGGGTGCCAGGCGGGATGGCATTCGACCCCCCCCCCCACCCTCCCCCTTGTGAGTCGCTCGAACGGCCGTCTGTTGACGGCTGTCAGTGCTGTCGACCACATGCAAAACCTCATGCGATGTTTGGCATCTGTAGACAGACGTTTAACATTTTTTCTCTGGACGGCCGAAGTGCCCTCATCCCTTCATTCCCAAGCCGCCACTCAGCTTCGTGTTTCAAACCGTCCCGCGGACAATTCGCTGTCGGCGCATTTTTCTTTTTAGACTTAGACCTTTTAACATTTAAAATTGGCACCTTTTCGTGGAATGGATTTCTGGAACTAACGCCCTCTCTAAACAGTGTTTGTTGTGTGAGCTCTGACCCCACCATCCGATCGTGGAACTCGAGGTCAGTAGCAGAACTTGGCGCAAGAAGCAATGCTGGGCAGGACCAGGCCTACCCCTTGACATCATCTCACCTTGGGCGCGGAATTCATAGAAGAATTGTTTCAGAGCAGAAATCTGTATGTGGTTGAGCTACCCACTCCCTCGTGAGTTGATGTGTGTACTACCATGACATGTTAAAAAAGAAGAAGCCACCAACATAGCTGAAGTGGATATTTTCCCTTGCAGAAAACCCGATCTTCCTAACTTAGGGGGCTGAAAACCTACCACCTACCACGAATCTTTCACCATCTGAATTTCCCACCACGAATCATGCAAAAATTTGGCTTCGGTCTAAGTGAAATCTACTCGTAACGTCAGGCCATTGCGCTGCTTGCATCTAACGTTAGTTCGAAGCACCTGCCAGTCCCTGGATGTCACGCTGCGTGCAAACGTCTCACAGCCTGTTCGGAGCGCCGCCTGTGAGAACATCACTGGCCTGATCGACCCCGAATTCTTCCGGTTGGTGCTCGCACGGCAGCGCGCGCTGATTGGGAAGCTGAGCTAATATCAGCAGCGCGCTCGGAGCAATATGTGGAAGACGACGGCGAAATCGATGGCCGATTGTTTGGCACGGCGCGGGTGGAGCTGAAGCGCGCGAAAAACAGGCGGCCGGCACGGGCTGGGCCCCCTCGAGAACCTGTGCCAACAACCGCTCTCACGGACTAACCCCGACGTTTTGAAATGCTGACACATACAACTGTCGAAAATATGCTCGACCAACGCTAACATAGCGCAACGCCGACAACGTAAAAACATTTGGCTGACGCAACCCGAAATCCGGTGTGTTTAGTTTCCTGCGCTACTCCCGGTGGCCTTTAATTTCCGGTGGCTCGTGAGTGTCGTGCGACTGCAGAACCCACCCGAATCTGCTTGAAATAAACCCGATAAAGCGTTTGTAATTATGTGTGTATGGAGCCGTGGGTTTTACGAATTCGACACTGACGAGCTGATGGCATCGCCGTTTGCAATCATGTGGGTATGACGCCGTGGGTCTTACGAATTCGACGCTGACGAGCTGATGGCATCGCCGTTTGCAATCATGTGGGTATAACGCCGCGGGTCTTACGAATTCGACGCTGACGAGCTGATGGCATCGCCGTTTGTAATCATGTGGGTATAGCGCCGTGGGTCTTACGAATTCGACGCTGACGAGCTGTTGGCATCGCCGTTTGCAATCATGTGGGTAGAACGCCACGGGTCTTACGAACTCGACGCTGACGAGCTGTTGGCATCGCCGTTTGCAATCATGTGGGTAGAACGCCGCGGGTCTTACGAACTCGACGCTGACGAGCTGTTGGCATCGCCGTTTGCAATCATGTAGGTATAACGCCGCGGGTCTTACGAACTCGACGCTGACGAGCTGTTGGCATCGCCGTTTGCAATCATGTGGGTAGAACGCCGCGGGTCTTACGAACTCGACGCTGACGAGCTGTTGGCATCGCCGTTTGCAATCATGTGGGTAGAACGCCGCGGGTCTTGGGAATTCGACGCTGACGAGCCGATGGCATCGCCGGAGGCGTAATGACCTCGCCGTAATGGCATCAGACTCTCACGTCGAGGGGCCGGGTTCGAATCCCTGTTCCGTCCAGAGCTCATAAACGCTATGACCGCCGTAGTCACTGGCGTCGGCCATAACAGAGGGTCGTGATGACATGCATGGCATCTCCTCTTTCTGAACCAGCAAGAGGTCCTCAGGCCACATCAGATAACGCAAACCTAGGCTTATGGAGCCAGACACATGTGGGACCTGGCACAAACGGGGCTAGTCACTGCACTGGAAAGTTTGTCGCTCATGAGAGCTTAGCAGACGGGAAATTCACTGACGGCGTTCGCGCACCAGTTCACAAATCACATTGCCTCAAAATCGCATGATCGTGGCCTGGCCAAGCTATCTTTAAACTGCCAGTCTATCCAGATGCTGCATAACCAGTGGATCAGGATCATCGAAATCTGTGACCTTGAAATAATTGAGCGTTTTTGGCGGCTGTGGCCAAACTATTGCAACAGGACACGCCAATATCTTGCTTCATGCTGGCCGCACTGAGCTAGGCTACACTCCTGTATAATTCTCATGACCCAATCTCTCTCAGTTAAGGCAACAGCATGCCGCATTGGGGACAGGTTCTGAGACATGTGACGTCGGCCGTTGCCCGGTCGGCTGCTCGCACACTCACCTGTGGGTCACTGTTTGCATTCGCCAGTGGTTCACAGACCACACCTTCGCTCGCACCGTGCCGTCGGTGTCACGTCTGCATCCGCTCCGTTGGCCAATATCTGATATCCGTCCTTAACGCGGCCAGTGATACATAAGGGGGAAAACGATATATATATATATATATATATATATATATATATATGTATATATGCATACCTATATACATATTATATAAAAAAGGCACAAACACATAGGTAAAGGTATAAATACGAGGGGAAACGCCTTAGCACTTCCAAATAGTACGCCACGTTCTTAGCACGTCCTTAACACGCCTAGACACGTCCAAATACTATGGAGAACCCGAACACTTTGGCATTAGCGCCAGTCATGGAGAGCAATTTAGCGCGCGTCGTCGGCTGCCTGCGTCGGTCCATACTCCTGCCAATGCAGCTGCCCGTTGTTCCGAAGACTGAACGGTGTCGATTTGTGTGGAGCCGCTGTCAGGACCGGGCCGCTGTCAGGACCGCTGTCTGGACCGGGCCCGCTTTCGACCCGTGTTGCGCACCCGTTTTCGCCATTAGCAAATGTTACGTCGCCGGCGTTAATCGAGAGGGCAATGCTATGTTGTTCGTGTGACAATTTATCATAAAAAACACGCCCCATCAAGCAATTTTGCTACTGTCTCAGAATATGCGAGGCACAGCTTTTGTAAACAAGCGTCTTTTATCAGTCGTTGCAAGGATAAGAGCGTCAACAAAGCATGACGGTTGAGCCGCTAAAAAAGAGCATTTTGTCACTTTTCAAACAAGATCCGTTCAGCACGCAGCGTCGCTTCAGGTATTGGCGCGTATGATTGTGCTGATGCCGATGATGAAAGTATCGGCGCCGATGAGTGCGAACGGTCAGGCACTCCGTCGTCGTCATTGGGGCTTTACGACGCAGTCAGCTGCTGAGGTCATATGGCGTCGCCTGCCTTTCACTCTGGCAGGAATGGCGGGCACCGCGGAGAACCGTACCCCGTACCTCTGGTTCCTCAGACGTGAAGAGGTGAACGCAGGTGCCTTAACCACTACGCTATGGGCACCATGGCCAGATACTCCAGTCAAGCCTCGAGACACGGTAAATCCCACGTCGGCCCATGTCGGACCTCTGCGCCATGGCACCAAACAGGGGTGTGTTCGCCGTAAATCCCACGTCGGCCCACGTCGGACCGCTGCGCCGTGGCACCAAACATGGGTGTGTTCGCCGTAAATCCCACGTCGGCTCATTTTGGACCGCTGCGCCGTGGCACCAAACAGGGGTGTGTTCGCCGTAAATCCCACGTCGGCTCATGTCGGACCGCTGCGCCATGACACCAAACAGGAGTGTGTTCGCCGTGAATCAGCTCATGTCGGACCGCTGCACCATGGCACCAAACAAGGATGTGTTCGCCGTAGATCCCACGCCGGCTCATGTCGGACCGCCGCGCCAATGCACCAAACAAGGGTGTGTTCGCCGTGCCGTTGTTGCATGGTTACAAACTGGAGGGCTTTCATACCAGATCATTGTGCACCACCAATGAACAGTTCCCTTCTTCTGATTACGGGGCAAAGTAAGAGCAGGAGGAGACTCATTTTGCTACTTTGCTGCAACAGTGTTAATAATAATGGAGCTTGGTAGCTCCACTGGCAGCTTAGATGTTTGTGGGCGAACAGCGTTATGGCGACCAGCCCTGAAACAGTTACGTGAACACAGCTCTCACAGCAGAAACCTCACATAATCCACCCGCGGCTCATAAACTGACAGACTGCGTCCGTGCTTGAGCACAGTATTTGTACCACGTCCTCGCAGTATGAGAAGAACGTATGCCGCCACGAGCGAAAGAGAGGACCGCAGCGGCTGCGCGGCCCGGGCGCCCTCCGCGGGCAGCGCCCGGCCGGGGCGGCGGCGCCAGGTGCCGCTGGCGCCGTCCGCAGCCGGGTTGGCAACCCGCGCCGCCGCCCTGCCACCGCTGGAGTTGGCACTCGGCACGGCCACTGGCGATTGGCGAGGTCACATAGCTGGCAGCGCGACAGGTCACGTGACCTCTCGGGTGTCCGTGGCAGCCGGCCGGCCCCTCCCCCCAGCCTGGGGCCGTGGGCTGAACCTCTCCGCCGGGCTGCCGGACTACCAGGTGCGCTGACTCGATGCGGACCACCACCTGCACTTCTTGCCCTCCGGATATGCATGCCGTTTGTGAATGCATATATATATATATACATATATATATACATATATATATATATACATATATATATATATATATATATATATATATATATATATATATATATATATATATATGTATATATATATGTAGCATATCTGCACCTGAAATGAGGCACGAGTAAATACTCACACGGACACAAATTAAATTTTTGTTTCTTGTAAATGCTTAGCGAGCAAAGGATCAAAGACGGTGGTAGCGTTGTGTGTGATATGTCGCTTTAATGCGGGCCTTTTCAAATTGTACCTCCGGTTGACCTGTCGGGCTGCTACAAACTAAGTCAGAACAGGCTGCGCCGTCTCTGTGTCGCTTTTTGATTGCCAGTAGAGCAGGCTGGTTCCAGATAAGACATGCCGACATTTTCGTCCAAGGCGTGAAGCGATGTCACCAGAGTCCGTCCAATACCCTTCCATGACCGCGGTCTCGCATGGCCGTGCCTTTAAAATAGTCATACATGATTGGTGCACGTGTATTAACGCCGCCGGCAACCGGTCCAAGGTGTCCCGCGACGCGCGGCGTACGAATCGTACCACAGAATGCAGGATCCATAATAGATCGCAATATTCGTGAAGAAGATTAGATGGATCGACTTAGGAACTGAACCACTTTCACGTGGCGCTCTTTCCTCAATTCCGCCAGCCAGGCCGCCGCCTATCACATTCAAACAACTGGAAGGAGCTTTCTTCGCACTGTGTCAAATGGCACTGGTCCAAGCATCAACCCTGGCCTAATGAGGGAACGGGTGGGCCCGACAGCCGCTTAATATAGTTCTTTTGTTAGCGATTGGAAGATGTTGCTCGCTGCTTATAAAAATAATCCATTCTGGTGTCAATCGAGGCCAGGCCTGGTTGCGCCTGAAGACAAAACACCAGTCCGTGAAAGCGCAAGCCAAGCCAATCAAGTCCAATTGTTGTTTTAGGTGGAATGGATGGCGCCTTAGCTTACAAGATTGTTTAGCCACGATTGGTCACATCGACATGACTGACGGACACAGTGCAGCTAGACTTGGGTCACGCCTGGTCAGGTAAATGTAGGCAGGCAAATACCAATACTTGCAGGCTACCCCACCGCTGGTGCGCACGTACTACATTGATTATTGCACATTTTCAACTCGCTTTGCTTATGGGTACTTTCCTGTCAAGGATACTAATGTCCCAAAGTACAAATAAGGCGATGACCTTGAATCAATAGTGTCTGCACGCGCCATCGCAGCTGCTCCGCCCTCGCCTGTCATTGTAGTTGCACTGTGCCTAATATAGCTTAAATTTGCAGGATTAGCCTTCCTTTTCATTACATACTATCGAATTTGTTATTATTGTGGCAAGGCATTACAAAAGTCCGTCGCCGCATTTGACCTAACAAAGGTTTATGCCATGGTTTTTATGAATTAAGTCGTCTGGAATAGGTCGACAATTGCACCGAATCTCTCGTACCACGTCATCGTGACGTGGGTTGTTATAATGTTATAGATACGGAAAATAACTGGCCTCTTCAAAGAGTTTGACCTTGAGCTGTCAACATGTAACATCATTGAGCTGTCGACATCATTGAGCCGTGTCATGTTGAGCTGTCAACATTACCAACCGAAATCGCACAAAATTATTCGAATTACGTTTATAAGATTTAGTACAAAATATATAATATAGCACAAAATATCTAAAGCACAAAATATATAAAATATATAATAAAATAGCACAAAACATCTATGTGTGCTGCATAAAAAGGCAGAGGATCGTGACATCAGCGACCTTACTTGATCGGAGGCCTCAGAGGTCAAAATTTGATAAAAAAAAAACAAAACAAGCACGGCTGAACAGCTTGAACAATGGCATGCCATGTCTTTTTTCTCTGTCAGCCCACCTTCCTCTATGTGGCAGCAAGCAGCGGTTTGACTATACAGCATATGCACTACAACGAGCATCGCAAGCGTGATGTTTCTGGCCGACTGGGTGGGCGCCCTGTTGGTCCAGACCCAACGACCCGGGCATTACCTAAACCGAAATATAGCATAAAACACCAGGGTGCCTACGGAATTACTTTCATGTTAGGTTTGAAAATTATGCCACCGAGAAGTAAGTCTCATTTTCGATGTGACCCCTTTCAGAGCATTATCATTACCTGGAAGGTCACCCACCAGCCTGGTTCTAAGAAACCGTTATTTTTAGACAGCTCAGACATCGAGCAACACAGTGGCTCTGGTCCTGATCATCTATCTGTCTTAGTTGAAAAGTTAGCAGCGGAGGCTGTCACTCTCCTCGTCTGGCGAGACTGAAGAAATGGCCCCGTTGGGCGAGACTGAAATGCCAGGCGGGGTTCTATCAGTGGATCCAGGCGGCTGTGTTAGAAGGGCGAAACTCGAGATTAAAACGTCATGGCGTCCAGTATTGTTACACTGAGGATAAAGTGGCGTGGGGCTGCTGCTTTAAGTGGTCTGTCGGTCATTTGCGGCATGTCATATTACATAGGAAAAGGTTGCTGGAACCCTCGGTTGGAAACGGCAACGAAATGGATGCGAATTGCACCCAGACCATGATAACAGTTACAAGCGGTGATTGGTGCTATGGTCCAGTGAAACGCAATGTGCTTACATGCCCGTGAATTGTCGAGCTGTAAGCCAGTCAAAAGGTGAGGTCGAGTCGGGTATGCATGTCTGCATGCTCTCATACATGCATACATGCATGTGCTTAGTAATCCACGAACTTCCGCGAGCATGTATTTTCAGGGTGGTTTAGTCAAGCGTTTCATAAATCACCATCCTACCTAACAACGTTAAATTAAGTTCCAACGATTAGAGATAAAACACAGACCTACAATGTGTTTGCACTTTGGTCGCTGCCCAGAGACTATTTGAGAGACTGTTTGAGTTTCCTGAACCATGAGCAATGTGCTGATGGAGTGGAGTGGCACGCACAGGTCAACCTGCCTCAAAACGCTCCGTTTGTGCATCCCGGCATGCAGAAGGGCAGTTGTGGGGCACCACGCAAGCTGCGACGGATTGCACGCAAGGATGACCGGGCCCGAGTCACGAACATTAAGAGACGGCCGATGGCGTGCTTACAATGTGCAAGGCCATACAGGTCTTAACACGGGCGCCTAATCAGCTTATGAAGCCTAGGCCAACATAACGTCCTGAGATCTTGTGACATACGGTGGCGTTTCCGGGCTGTAGGCCGACATAACATCCTGAGAACCTGTGACATACAGCGGCTGTTCCGGGTTCTAGGCCAACGAAGCTCCTTGACAGCTTGTGACATACCATGGCATTTCCGGGTTCTAGGCCAACATAACATCCTGAGAACCTGTGACATACGATGGCGGTTCCGGGTGCTAGGCTTACATAACGTTCTGAGAACTTACGACACACGGTGGCGGTTCCGGGTTCTAGGCGAAGCTCATGGGCCTCCTGACACGGCTCAGTTTCTGTTGTGTCGTGCCTGGCCCCTACACACATCAATAAACAGCATTACACGTGGGGGGGGGGGGGGGAGGCGTAACATAAGTCCGGACGATGAAGAGGAGAGCTTCAGAATTAAAGGTGCAGGTAACCGTTTCAGGGAGCCTGTGGTTGGAGAATGTTTTCTCGCCACCTCACCGACATATGTGTGCACCTCAACGTTCAGATTATATAAATTGAACGGTACAGCTTAGAGCCTGGAATGTCGGTTTTGAAGATGTTATGCCTTCTTTTTTGACCATGTCATTTGCTACCCATGGGGCTGAAATCAGTTTTGCAGGCATTCATCTTAATGAATTCGAAGCAAACGGCTGCTGCAAAGCTTAAAAAAGCTTTTGCAAATCAAGCGATTCGAAAGTCGATGATAACCACTTGTAATTTTATAATTATTCCTATGGTTGGGAGGCATCTGAGGAGAATTTGGGGGCCTCGGCAAGGCCGAATGGAGGAAAGTTGGAAAGATCCTTGACAAACATGTTGAAAACAGCATGTTTTCCACACGTTCAGAACTAAGATTGCTGAAAAGACCAAAAAAGAACAGGTGCAGATTCTTGACATATCCCGTGGCCCTTGAAACTATCAACAATAACAGGATCATGGTGCTTTGGAAAGGTATAATATCTAGCCATCTTGATGAGCCTTAAGTACAATAACGCGCGTAAAGCTAAATGGCTTGCCAAAGTAGCATTAAGACGCATGCCGTGGTGACTTACGTATCTCTATATACTAGATGCACTATTTGATGAAAAACCGCTAAAAAGGCAAAACAAAATGTCCTGAGTACTTCTTCAGCTGCGTAACAATTTCTTGTCAACTCAGGGACAGTCACAAGCCGGCACTACGCTCCAGTGACCCAGTTTGGAATGGTTACGAGGCTCCGTGACCTTCACGGAGGTTTTCCATGGTAGGAGCTTCTGTGACAGTCAAAGGAGACGCATATTCAAGTGACAGTCAAGGGGCAGCGAATGTCACGGCCACGAGGTTACTAGAGACGGTCCAGGGGGATGACAACTGAAGTCCTTTTATTTTCATTCCATTTCTATTTTAGAGTTGGGTCTGTCGTTTATATGGGTGCTTGAGCTGCACAAGTTGCTGGAGTGCCAAATGAAACATCATGGGGACCAGACGCATTTCAATCCGCCAATGACCGTTTAAGCCTGACAAATGTGACGGCTTATAAACCGTCGAATATGGCACGGTGGGGTCGAGATATGTTTGAATCATTCCATATTAAATTTACCTATTAGTCCCAAGGGATACCAACAAAGCGGACGAGATATTTGGCTGTAAACATAAGCATCATCTTCATGCTTTTTAAAGTAACGGTACAATATAAAGGTAAGCATACTAACTCATGATTGAAAAATATTACCGCGGCAGTGATATGGTAGCAAGCGCATTCAGGGCTGGACTGCGGCAATAGAGGCAAAATCTCAGCACTTTGATAAAAACGATTGGGTGAATACGGTGCGACGCATGTGTCCATTCCTTGAACGCGTCTTAATGTGCTGCTGTTTGAGCGAGCGGAGTGGGTTGCTGAAGGGGGAGTGGGAGTGGTTTAAGTTACCACTATTTACATTTTAGGTGGTCCCCGCTCATGTGGCGAAAACCGCATCCTTACGTGCTCTCAGGTACTTAGCAGCCCTTAATCCGTTAGTGCATCTTGCATGGCATCGTTCTGTATTTTTCTTTTTCCTGAAGTGCATATTATCATCATGCGATTAATTGGATAGATTTGAGGGTGGTTCTCAGCGGAGTCATCAGTAGTTTAGAAGTGGGCAGGAGATTCGAACCGATATTTTCATAAACACTTTATCCGGTAAATCATGGAGGGTGTCTTTCTTTGGAGGAACCCACTTATAACGGAAGGGTTCAGGTGTGGCCAGGTCGCCTCTGCGCTTATTAGCTGGCTCCACCACTGGTTGACACATCTTAGTCGATGTCGTTCCTTTGTTTTGGAGGACGTATTTGGATTTCGCGGAGTAGTTTTATGTCTATTACGTCATCTGGTCATGATGGGTAGTGAATAAAAAGCAAATTTTGTAGAGGTGGAGGCATTGACAATGACCCCTTTGCGACCACCTCCAAGTTGCAACCACCAGCATCAAGAACGCGTCGGACAGCCGATTTTTGAATTTTTTCCGTGCAGACTTGCGACGAGTTTTTAAGTCAGTGATTCGGCACTGTAAGAAGTCGAAAGCTCAAGTATGGTGTGACAAGACCTGTAACTCGGTCAAACCTTCAGTACGATGCGTCTAGCGGCTCGGGGAATACTCCGACAACAGGAGGTGGGACCCTCAATTCTGGCAAGGCGCATCAGCCGCCTTATGTTAGCACGGACCGAACGCTATCACTTCGAGCTCTGCTGAGCCTGATAGGTGAAGCACGCTCGAGTGCTTGCCGAGGACGGGCCGTCCTGGCTCGGTTGGTCTGAAGTGGCGCGGTAAACGCTCGACATTGCTCTGGGAACTGCAGAGGCGTCGTGCGCCGCGGTCAGGTTTGTCCAGTATTGCGTGCGGCGGGGTGGCTGGTTTGCCAGTACGTTCGGGCATACTTCGCAGCACGGGCGTGGGAAATCTGTGCGTAGCTGCTGGCCTGGGGATCTTGTTCGACGTGCTTTGCTTGTTGGCTGCTGCAAGATGAAGCTCTTGACCGTTTGAGGAGCTGACTGCCAGGGTCTCCATGACGCAAAGCAGCCTTTGCAATGACCGGTTGAGGGGTCCTGTCAGAGGATACTGGGCCCATGCCGCTATCAAGTCCCACTCAACGTCCTAGGGTCGTTAAAAGTCGCAGAAATCCCTCAAGCTTCTCGGAAGCAGCCTGGTGACTATTTCAGAAACTCTTCGACATCTCACAACTCCTTGAGAAACCTCATGGTAAATTATAATGTGCTTTATCACCACATACATTTATATATAACTTGCCATGATCCGGTAGCGTAAACGGGTATCGTCCGAGGAGAAGAGTACACTCCATCTGTTTTGATTTATCTCCGGGGATGTACCGTTGAACACATCCCTGACACAATCTGGTGCGCCTTTCCGGGGCCTGAGTCCAGCCGGGGACTTTCTTGCTTTCGGAAGCCCCGTAAGGAAGGCTAATAACGATACTATGACGTATAGAAGTCCAAAAGCTTGCAAATTATCAGACCCAGTCGCTCGTGACGTCACTGACCGTGCACTTCCCGCGCGCTGGTCCGCACGCACGCCGCCGGTAAACACTTCACCAGTTCGTTCGGTGACTGACCACTCCGATATCTGTCGTGAGGGCGTTTGATGTGCTATGTGTCTGTGACCTCTTACGCGACGGCTTTGGCGGTCTCCTGGGGTAATCGAACCGTTAGTGTGCAGTCCTCCCGGGAGGTTTTCAACATCATCGGAGATAAGAGCAGTGCCTTTCAGTTCTATGACCGGTGGCTCATTTGGGACCTGCGGGCCTTGGGCCTATCTGACAGCGCATTAGTTAAGCATTAGCCATCGATGTTGTCCTGATAATGATCCTTAGCCTTCCGTGGTCACCTGATCGTCTTCGACGCATTCGTTTTGAGTGATCGTACATCCTTCCCATATCTTCAACCAGATGTATTCCGGAGACTGTTGGATGGTTATATCCTCTGGCCCTATCATGTTCTCGGATTTTGCGCGGTCCTACCACCATCTTGATGATATGTTCGTAAACGTTTCTTAGCATGTTGTTTACGGCCGAGCCGCCTCAGTATTTCGTAACGACATGGGTCCATGTTTGTATGACGCTGACTGAAAGAGGAATGCAGTCACCACCTGGCAGGACTTTGTTCTAAAATTGTAAACATGTTTGCACAGCAGTGCTGCTATGAAATCGATCTATTTTCCAAGACCTGAACGCATGGCCTTAATCTCTTAATCTTCGGTTCAAAATGATCGTCCCGCTGGCACGCCTCCCTCGCCGTCGCCATAAATAGATACGCCATGAAATTCCGCGGCGCCCATCCACATCAGCTACTTCCACCCTCATCGGCGGAAAAGAAACCCTTCGCCGTGTCTACATAATAAACAGTCCAGTCTGGACCGACTCAGCGTACACGTGTGTGCTGCCACCTAGGGTGCGTATACAATACTATTGGTTTCTAATTATGTTGATAGTCTCCTTCCGTTTACAGAGCCGTGCCCGTCGAAATCAACTTCATAAAACAAGATTGCAGTTACTTTGTCATGGCGCGTACCAGACTTGTTGTGTGCGAGAAGCGCTTGCTATCACTTTAAACCATCTATTTCTGTCATATTCTCCCAACGAGGAGGACCTCAGAGCTCTTCCTTAATGAACACTAAATCAAGAGCATGAGCTCCAGCACCGCAGGCGAGGGCGGGCGCAGGGGGCACGTGAACCCTCTTGGATACCGAGGGGCCCTTCCGACGTTAAAACATCCGCTGCAAGGTCCTGAAGGCCCCGAAGGGCTGGCTGGAGATGGCAATCACGGACCCCGGCCTGCATGCCCGGACCCTCAAATCTGCGGACCGTGAGAGAGCCCTTTGCGCTGATAGGGGGCCTCCAAGTCAATAGGGGTCTCTATGGGCCTCCGTTTCGGTATGGACCTTAGGGCCCATTTCCAAAGCAGCCAAAAAGCCAGCGCGAGCGATTTACATCGGTCGGGCGGGGCCCTTGTATCAATGCGGGGCGCGTATGTCTGCCTAACAGAAGTCCTGTGCTATCATGGGGACCCGATTCGTCCAGGGAATCTGTTTGAGGAGGGGCCCGAATTTCAAATTCGCGACAAGGAATATTTTCAACGTCAATGAGGACCGCCGCATCGATGCAGTGCCATCTTTCTTGGTCAGAGGGCCTCCGCGTCAGAAAGGGGATCAACGTATGATGTATCCCTGCAAGGGCCTCCGGATTGACCCGGGACCCCACCCCCGTGTCATCAGAATGACTGCCGGTGGCCGATAGGCACACCGCCTTGGGACGGAATGGCCCTTCAAGCCCTGACCGGGACAGATAGATGCCCCCTAGTCTTGTACTACGAGCCTCTTTCCCGGAAAAGGTAAGGGGTCTCACTAGTGTCTAATAGTGTACCGAAATAAGGTAAAAATTGGAAAGAGGGCTAACCCATGTTTGCCTAAGGACATCCATTCTTTCTCAGTATCGAAGCAGCTTCGTAGAAATGCTTTGAGGCTGCGCGTTGCAATCCGGAGTTATGTGAGATATATATATATATATATATATATATATATATATATATATATATATATATGCATAAGAGAACAGTGCAAAAGATCTCCTCCATGGAGTGCACTGTCCGCGAGATCTAAACGTTGCTTGTCACTTTTAAAAAGATATGTATGGTATGACCTCAAGGAAGGACATACAGCATAAACTTAAAAGTTCACGAACTTTACATTTCCACAACGTATGTAAAACAGCGCAATGCCAGCTCCTCAGATTTGAGCAACTTGCCCAAGCTGTTCAGGAGTCATTTAAAAATATTTCACGGGTCCCTGAGGCCGTCTTAGGGCGAGAGCTAATGTCAGCTCCACGATCTCGCGGGCCGCATAGAAGCAAAAACTTTAAAGAGACCGTCGGCAGATTTTGCGCGAGCTGGGCAGCCTTCCGATAGCAGGGTGTCGCACACGGCTGAGGGTCCCGTCCCGGGCCATAGAGCGTGAGTGCGGAGAGACCACCGCCGTCGGCAGTGTGCGTCTAACGGCGCGACAACACGACAATTGTGCCGCTGCTCGCCAGGACAGCAATGCCGTGTTGCCGGTGAAAATGGCCCGCGCAATGTGCAAGGCGCCTTGGCAGGACATAGTAATGGTTTGCGTATTCAACTGCTGTTGACTGTGCATGTGGCGTTGACATTGAGATCGGGTCAGTCGGGTTCATTGTGGTAAGCACATTTCAGTTCTGTTCGGTGTAGTGGATACATTCTTAAATGCTTCCAGGCTTTTCAGGAACCTATGCCAAAATTAATCAAGGGCAGTGGATGGGGAAGACAACCAGCCAGCTAAATACCTCTTATAAACGAAATCAATGTCTGATAATACGATATCACTAGCCTCTCAAATCAACCGCTACAGGTTATCGATAAGTTCCGACACCTGCCATTTCCTGTCCGGGCGCTTAGACCAGGTACGCATTTCACTGCTCTTACACATTTGTCACGCTAAGCTAGTCATGGATGTAACCACCACTGGGATCTGTGGAGTACTGATCTCAGAAACTGTTAGCAGGCCTGAGCTTTTTGCGTTTTGATCATATAAAATGACACAAAAACAGGAATGGACCACAGTAATATCCATGGTGTAGTGAGGTCCATGGTTGCTGGTACGTAAAAATGACGGCTGCTCGTTTGGTTGCCTAACCCACCTAGTGCCTAGGTAACAAGGACGTAGATGTACAAAAGGAGTTTGGGGGCGGGAGTGCTGCACAGTTGAGTATGACAGAGACCTACCATAAAATACGCCGACAAACGGCTTTCTCCCCGGATTTGCCCAGCTTTTCCCTCAATTTTGTAGAGGATAAGGGGAGGGACTTGAGCATAAGCTGGGATGGGAAGTAAGGACTGAAGCCCCAAATGAATTTGGAACTACATCGCTACTAGGAAAACATGGCCAACTTAACATTCTTCCATTAATCGATCAATCAAGTTCCTCAACCTTCTATAATTTATTCACCTATCTAGCTCCAATCCTTCGGAAACGTCGCATGAAGTCCACGACCACGCATGAGCCATTTGCATGCGATCAGAACATTCGTGATAGGAAAATTATGAAGCGTATTCGTCCGATTTTAGCTCTTCAACCTTCCGGGATTTCCATCGGGTACATAACCCCACTCGCGCAAGCGCCACCTATATGCGACCTATACGTCACCTAAATGTCTCCTTTTAAGCCATCCGGGAGATGGCAGGTCCGTTTCCGTGGTGGTATCTCGACGTGACGCAGCGCAGGTAAGCCTGGTGTTGTTTCAACTGAGGTACGTCTGTGCTGGACATTTAACGCTTAGGGCTCGCCTGAGTGTCGTTTGGGGTGGGAGGTATGAGGCGGGAGGTAGTGGGGGTGAGGTTGCTGTAGGCGAGGAGGGGATTGACGCCACCTGCCCTGCTACGTACGATGAGAGGTAGAGCTAGTCATCTTCTGATCCGGTGGATATTTGGGTAAAGCTCTCGGCTTAGTGCATTCAGACCTCTTCGAAGCCATAAATTATAGGGTATAAGTAAGACACAGTGTAACAGTGCGGCCACGCTGTCTCAGGCACAGACCACAGGCCTTGCGCCAGAGGAAGCGCCGCCTGTCTTCCGACGGGGTCGGGGACCAGCGTGTGAGCCCCAAGCCGCCAGGGATACCTCCAGGGATACCCGCCAGGGATACCTCCATGCCAGGGATAAGCACGGGGAAGCCCCGGCGTTGCGATGCGTGCCATTCAGCAGCATTTCCGCGACATGATCTCGGCATTCGAAGCCTTGGGAGACCGCAGGCGTCATCCAGCCAAAGGGGGTCGCGTGAAGAGGAGAGCGGATGGAAGCCAGGGGCGGCATCCTGACTGAAATGCATCGAGGTTAGCGGGTGGTGAATTGCCGAGATTGTCGAGAGCATCGCCGAGAAACTAATCGTCAACGCTTATTTGTTCATCCGTTTCAGGCTGTCTTCAGCACGGTTCTGCAGCTGCCACATGTAATATAGAAAACAACGGGGCCCTCAGCCCGAGTGCGCTCAACACTCAGCTACAGGCATTTGCTATGGTGGCTAGTTAAGCTAGGAGGAGCTCGCTGAAAGCTATGAAGCAGACCACCTGGCGGATGGTCATGCGGCGTGGTCGGTATTGACTGAATCACCAACGGCCGACAAAACCTCACTATTGGTACGTGCGCGTTAGACTGCATAGGTGCTGATGTGTGGGCGATGTGAGGGCGTGCGAGTGCCTTCAGCTGCACATGCACACGTGAATGCACACGTTTCAGCAGTCCTTTCGCTTTAACCGCATTGTAACCACGCCCTGTCGAGCGCCTTCAGTTGCCTGGCCCGCCCACAGGCCCCTCGAGGCCCCAGGCCCACCGGCGGCCACTCACCGGACACGGACATGACACGGACCGGAGGTGACCGTGACCGGTCATGCAGACCGGCGGCCCGCGTCCGGCCGGCCCCGCGCCGCATTGCCTCACCGGCCCCCCTGCCTGACGAGCTCTGGGGAAACACCGGAAACTCGCGTCGGCTTTCCGGCCGGCGACGCGGAGACCACGAAACACGGCTCTGGTGTCAGACGACGGTCGTCATGAAGTTATTCGCGGATCGCAGGTGGTCTATCATTGGAGCAAGCGCACTACGTCGGACGATGTCACTTCCTCCAGATCGGGACGCCGTGAGAAGCTCACCGATACTCTCGTAAATGTTCTGGAATGTATTGTCTGCAGTATACGGACGGATGCCAACGTCAAGCCTGTGGGCCTGGACAGGTCTCGCCGTCGGCTGCGGCAGCGAGCCATCACACTGTCTTCTGCATCTGGCTGACTCGCAATAGCAGGCTTGCGAGCATGCTTACGAAACCAAGCGCGACTCTTTGGCAAGCGAGCATAACCACTCTCTAAACACAGCGATCCGGGCCTTTCTAGCCGAACACTGCCTGTGGTCAATACAGCTTACAGGCCGGCGAGAGCTGCCAGCTGTGTGTAGGAGCGCATCTGAGGCTGGCCGCGACGTCCACCGCGTGCCGATTCTCGCTGGAAAAGCGCTGGTGGTGCCATCTGCCGCACGCCGCTTGTATGAAAACCGCTCGCCTTCGATCGGTTTGGGGCGAACTGCGCTGTCCGAGAGTGACCCATTCTCATGCGGTTTCCCGCATTTCTGACGTGCAGCAGGAGCGGTGCCACACATTTTGAGTTGGGGGGTGGGGGGAGGCAGGATCTTCCAGAGGACCTCCAGGACAAATACCTGCGCAGCATCGTATTCAAGGGGAAGGGACATTGATGACACCTCCCCCTTATCAGACTGTTACGTGTGCCATATCAAAGTAAATAAATGTTGTCAGTTAAAAATCCAGAATAGGAATCTCCTAATTATCTAGCATACGCTCTCTCTAAACCTAAACAGGACATTCTGGCCCGGAACCGCAGCCAGCTGATACATGAAAGGAACCTCCTGTTCCAGAAATGGGCCGCCCGAATATAGAGGATGCCTCCTAACCCAGACCAAGAGTCTACTAGTTTGTAACAGGGGACTTCCGACCCTAGCAAAGGGGGCTCCTGAACACAATATCGGGTTTTCTGACCTAGAGCATTGATAATACAGCAGTAATAGCCTTATCCCTCGGAGAAAAACCCGGGCAATGGAGATATAGTTCGGTTGATATTTCGGCAACATGTCTTTATCGAAACTATAGCAGAAGTGAATTTAAGATTGCCTGCCGATGATCCTATTCGATTTTTCAGTTTTTTTTTGGAAACAGCAGGCCACAGTTTTTACAGAGCACCAACATTCATGGGATTAAACAAAGGGCGACTGCCAGCCATCACCACCATAAGCCTGTCTAAGAATTAGAACACGCAAACATACGTATACATGCAACCGAATTCAAGCAAACAGGCATCACACTTCACGTTTTATTCAAGCATGCAAGCGAGTTGAGGCACACAAGCATCACACATCGCGCATCAAGTATTCATGCAAGCGATTTCAATTGCACAGTCATCGCACATTACACGTCAGGCATTACTTACGAATGAAACGATTTTATGCTAACACACATGATACATAAAAGCACATATCACGTTCGCATAATTGGCCATAATGGGTCCTGTACGTTAAGATTTGGTCGCCGACTTTTCATAAGAATAGATTCACTTATTTTACTGCCAGTCTGGTCCTGTGCTCTGTAGATGACTTCAGATATCGTGTCGATAAAGGCATGCTACCGAAATATCAAGCCAACTATATCTCCATTGCCCTGGTTTTTCTCCGAGGAATAAGGCTGTTGCTACTATCTTATCTATGCGAATAATATTCCTCGCTAATGCACTGAACAGCTTACGTGATCTAGAGCATTGGCTACCTTATCCATAAACGTGACGTCATAACCCAGAAAACGGTTTTCTTGATGTAGCAAAAAGTCTTCTGAGCCCGAGTCCTTATTCTCTAGCTCAATTAGCTGACTTAAGGCCTCATTGATCTGACTTTTGGTGCCCTATGGGTAGCTATAATGCCTTTAGTTTGGAAAAAATCGGCCTCCCAAGTTTTTGTCAGGGGGGGGGGGACGGCATACTCTTGCCCCCTGTCTGCCGGCAGCAAGAACCCGCTCTGGCCACTACCCGCTCTGCCGGCCCCACCCCCTGCTGCGCCTCCCCCCCCCCCCCCCGTGCAGTTCCGTTCAGTACTGTGCCGCACAGTTCTAAAGAGCACATCGGTCATGAAGGACGTAAAGGGCGTAAAGGGAGCGATGTTCCTGGAATCGTTCCAAAAATTTGGATTCCTTGCATCGATATTGTGTGATCATCTGTGACATGACCAGTCGCATGACAGATGCCGATGCCACCTGGTGGGATTGACTGAAGTCAGCGGCCGGCAGTTGACATTCTTCCTCCGATACGACTGCTGTAATCCGATGTCTGGAATGACAGGGGAAGCAACAAATAATTCCCAGGTGGTTGCGGTGGATGAAATACCCGGACAGTGCTGGTGAAAGAGCCACTGCATACACAAATAGCAGATGCCCAGATGCTTCGGTGGATTTCATTTGCCAGCCCCGGTAACAAACCGGGAAGCGTGTGGTGAAACTGTGCGGTGAAAAAAAACCGTCCGCTCCCAGCCCAGCGCAGGGATCCCCTGCAAACCGGGCGTGCTGTTCCGTTGGGGCAGGCACTGGAACTGCAGACGGGTTCTCACCGCCCCTGTCCATCGAGGCAGAACCCTCTCCGCTCGGGTCGGTATTCCAAGCCTCACCTTTTGACACAGCTGACCGCATCACAGTGGTGACGTCGTACCAGCACAGCCTTACGCTCTGTGCTCGCTCCCCCCCCCCCCCCCTCCCTCGACGCCCGGGACCTACGGCTCCACTGCGGAGTTTCCCGAAGCGGCCCGGCTGACCCGCGAGCCTTGATAAACACTGTCGCGGACACGTGCCTTACCTGTAACGTGCTATGAACATGACAAAGGTACGCATGCTTTCTTTGACCTTTGACGAGCTAGAGCATTGGGTGCTTATTGCGTAAGTCTAACCATGCGCCTTTTTCTTAACGCCGTAGCCGCCAAGCATGCAAGCGATTTCACGTGCCTTGCGGAGTCGTTAGAACCCGGTGTCCCAAACCTGCTATTTCAAAGCGCATTGTTATCCGTGTCAACTCTGACATTTCTCTGCAAAACTCTCCAGTACCTCGCCATCACTGAATCACACAGATCCGCAACAGTGGTTCCGCGTCCATCGACGGCTGTCAGTGGCGCTGACCGCCGTGACTCACCACGGCCGTGCCTACTGACAGGGCGTCAGACGTGAGCATGCCGGCCGGCTAGCGACAGCGCGTGCCGCACCTCTGAGTCACGCGACACCTGTCCCGACGGCCCATCGGCGTCCTCCGATCGGTCCGTCTGGATGAATCCGGCGACAGCCAGGGTCGGCGGCAGCTGCGAGGTAGCCCGTGACATTTACTTCCTACCAAACAAAGTGCACAGCCTTGCCTGAAATAGGAGTTGTTATACGTAGCGACACCTCTTGTCCTTTAGCGGTTCAGGACGTCGAGGTTCTTAGCATTGTTTTCAAATATACACTGGGATGAGCAGATTTACGGGCATAGATGTTTTCGTTTTCAGCTCCTCAAGTGATTTTTTGAGGAGAGGGGCAAGGGCCTACCACTGGTGAGACTGAAACGAATATTGGGACGGAGCGGGCGCCGAGGAAAAGTGTACAAAGCATCTCGTTATGCTCTTATCCACGTCTGCAACAAGTGATTTCCATGACATGCATTTTTCGGTATGCCAGTGAGGTGTAGGCACGTGGCAAAAACGCTACAAATAAGTTCTTGGCCTCCTGTTGGGACTTCTTTACGAGAACTGCTCCAGACAATTGCATGAAAACGGCTCCAAAGACGAGAATGAATGTCTCAGGAGTACATCGATGTTTGTGTATCATTTACGGCTTCTTGAGTGAAATAGGAAACATTTTATACAATGTCTCTCATATGTGCATGCACATCTATATGCAGCAGTACGATAACATTCGTATCTGGTGATTTCCAAAATGCATAAACATTGCAAATTAAATCTCTTTCGTGCCTCCGTTTCGGCGACAGGTTGTACCAACATTGACCGCTTTCGCACCTCGCATCATGGAAGCATAAAAAGACCGATGTAAGCGCGGTTTCTCAATCTTCCTTCGCCTGTATCCGACTGCGTCCATGACCGTCCATAGGCTTTTTGTAAATGTTTAGTCCAAACCTTTTGAATGGATGGGTTTCGGGATCAGTACCCACGTCAGGCAGTGCTCGGTGCGTGAGCCATGTCCCCACCATCTGATCACGACATTCCAGGCCATCGGCAGAATTTGGTAGCGAAAGTTTGGAAACCGAGCTTGACGTCACTTGACTCTTGTCGCGGCACCTGCCCTCGGCCGCGGGTCAGTCCAGCCAAGGGTACGTAACGAGCGTCTGCAGCGACTGAACCCGCCTCGCCACGGGTAGGTGAATCAGCAGGCAGTAGCTCTAACCAACTGAGCCATCGGCACGAACTTCATGGGGCACTCACCGGCTCATTGGGGGCGGGGTTAACGACGCAAGGCGTCGGCACCACCGCACCGGCGGCCGGCGTCGCTATCAGAACCAGCGGTACTGGCGCGGTACTGGCGCAGTACTGGCGCGGTACCTCGTGCACTGACAGTGTCCGACCCGCGTCGGCAGCAGGAAGTGTTGACTCCGAGCGTTGTCATCGCTCGAGGTTTTTAAGGTCATGACTCAGGCTGGACCTTTAGCGAAGCCTGCGCTGCGCCAAATAACATCGGGAAATGTCACAGCCCTTGAGTTTCGAAGAAGTTCAGAAATAGAAGCCACGTGCCTCACTTCTACTTCCCTTTTGTAAAGACTGAGCTGCATGCAGTCGTGCAGCAGGTGAGGCAGTTAATCTTCCGACAGGAAAGACAGTGAAGACACCATAGAGCTCACCCTGAAAAATTTGGCACAGGTGGGCCATCGAAAATTACGCCATGCAAGTGCTAGCAAAAAAAGTTACAGCCAAAACCAATGCCAATGCCAATACGGAGGGAGCATATTAAGTCAGACAACAGAGTAGAGGTCATAAGTGGTGCCTAGCGAACGACTGACCACACCGCGCTCCGAACTGAACGTCGGCGGTCCCAGGAATGAATAAGGTGGAGGAACGCGGCGGTCAGGAGAACCAAATTCCGACTTCTTAATCCGGGGGTTCGTCGCCATGTCAGACATAGATGCTTCTTTATACACACCGCTGGAATTGCGACACGGAGCTACCTGTTGTCCGTGCACAGAACCTAGATGTTGCACAGAGGTGAATGCATGGAGAAAGTTTGAACCCGACCGGGGCGCCTGGTCAGCTTTTGCGAACGCCATCCGCGTGCTGTAGCCCCATCAGTCAGGCATCTAAAAATGCAGGCAAAGATCACCGAACAAGGCCACCGCCCCCCCGTTTTCTGGTATCCGTCCTCTGATCAATAAGGCCTCGGTCCTCTGGCCAACAAGGCCTCCGTCCTCTGGCCTTCGCTCTCTGAACTCCGTCCTCTGGCCAACAACGCCTCTGCTGTCCACCGAAAGCGCTTCGTGTGAGTCGGCAATGAACCGTTTCAAGTTATGATACGCCATAGCAATGATGCCCACGCAATTCTGCCAAGAAATGAAAGTCACGAAATATTTCCAAACCGATGACAGCCAAAAAGCATATTGCCACAGACTAGTGCTGATCGAACAACACTGAGAATCCACGTCACGTGACCCAGCATAGAACTTCTACCGTCCTGCACGAATCGAACACACCCGGCGTTCCTGCCTCCGTTTACGTCACCGCCGCCCGCCGCCCGTGCCCCTCGCGGCTGCACCGCGGCCGCCGCCGTCGCCGGCGCTGCCGCCCTCGTGACCTCACGGCACGCGTCCGCGTCGCTCAAACGTGTCCTCACGCCGCCGGGTCGTGATTCACGCGCGCGCCGGACTCGACGGCCGTTCGCGGAGACGGTCTGGTCGTGCGTCAGGCCGGCGGCGCGGACACGGCGGCGATAGCGCCGGTTCCGCTGCGCCTGAGTCACGTCCGAGGCCGCGGCCGTCTGCGCTCGCCCCGCACGCCCGTGATGATGGTGGGAAGTGTTCGGGGGCGCGTCGATTACGCGGCCGTGTTGCGCCTCGTTGAGAACGGTTGCAACCATCCTACTAGGTCAACAGTGTCGGTTGCCCATTAAAACGCATTTGGAACATTATATGCGTACCCCGTCTGGCGGATATCAAAAATGTTAAAGTCGATGCGCCCTAAAGAAGGCGGGTACGTGAACAATGTCATTACATGGATCGGGATCCAAAAGCCAAGAAAGAGGTTCTGGAATAAAGCAACTCTGCCGATTTAGCATTAACATGGTGACGGCACGAGATGAGAACATAGTCAACAGTCAACCGCTCGCAACCTTTCCCACACTGCGGCATGTCCTAGCCCGATAGATGAAAGGAATGCGCGCCACTATAGGGTCGAAGTTCTTATGTTGAGCACACGACCTTCCATATACCAGGCCGTGTTGATAAAACGATGTTGTAGTGTTTGATGACGCTTATATTGGCGGTGTTCAGTATTTGGGACTGTACTCATCATCAAGAGCACAGGCCTTGACCGCTGACTCTCGAGGATGAGCACAGCTCGACAGATTGAGCTCCGTCAAGATAACCGCAATTTAGGACAATAACGTCGTGTTACCAGCACCTCCTGGTCTATTGAAGGTCGTTACTTGAGCATAAGAACTTCGAAGTCATAATGGCGGAAAAAGAAGCTGAAGGCCCTTCTTTCTTATATTAAGGAATGTGCTGCGTAGTTGTGCCCCAGCCGTAGCCGCCACGAAGTAGTTTTCAAGGCCATTGGTACGATGGGACGATACTCAATCGCCAGTGAGGGATTTGATGATCCTGAGCGGATGAACAATGCTGTTATGAAGGCTGTTGTTAATACGGTTGGTGTTAACTTCTTTTATCACATCTAATAAATCACATACTTTGCCACTGTTGGTTTCAGGTTAGTGGCCTTCGCTGATCGAGTGAGCTCACTGCACTGGAACTCGGACTTAACAGGCCACAAGCCAAGTTGAGCTAGGTTCAGTTTTTAAGAAGGTTACGGGCATGGTCACGGGCAAGATCACGTGCGAGGAGACCGAGAAACGCCGGGTGCACGCCCTCAAAGACAAAAGCTTAGTAAATAATGCGTATGTCTGCAACAGAACGCAGCCTTTCATGCTCATGCCCCTTGAAACAGAAAGCATCACACTGAAGAGCACTGGCTACCTCAAGCATGAAATAACATTGATGATAAGAGATGATTATAAACAGGTAGAGAAAGTAACAGTGTGAAGCGGGCGGGCGCCAGGAGGGCGAGCCTGGCATTCAACGGCCGATGGACGGCTCAGGGTGTGGTGCTAAGGATGGTGGACGGGAGGATAATTTTAATATCCAGGGAGGATAAGAATTTATCCAGGGAGGATAATTTTGACCCACAAAGGTCTCTACTTCAGACCACCCGCCGGCAGACTGACCGGGAGGGACAGCCTCGGCGCGCGGCTGCTCTCGCTGCATTGTCTCTCTCATTGCCCATAATGCCGACGTGGCTGGAAATCCACATGGCAGAGGTTTTAACGTTTTGTTTTGTGTGTAATGCAGCTGTAACAGTCGCTCCCAAACTGATGCTGGATATAACGTGTCACGAGAGCCAGAGACCGCGTCATTGAGGGGTGACCAAGCGGGGGGGGGGGGGGATCACGCGGGAGCGGGGAGGAGGACAGGTCAGTCGAATGTCAGGAGGACAGGTCAGTCGAAGGTCAGAAAGATTGGTCAGTCGAAGGGCAGGAGGAAGGTCAGTCGAAGGTCAGAAGGACAGGTCAGTCGAAGGTCATGAGGTGAGGTCGGTCGATGGTCAAGAGGTCAGGTCGTGGCGGAGAGCAGGCAGCGGCGATGATGGGCCAAACTGCGGCCTCCTTCACAGGGTACAGAACGCATGGGGTGATTGACATGCAGCCATCGACCAGCTGATGCAAGCGTAATCCAGTGTCGGCCTTCCTGAAAGAACCAGTTCGTCTGTTTACATGGGTAAATATAGCCGGCAGCTCTGCCGGGCGTATTCCCACACTCGCCGGCGGAAAGTTGCACTCGTCATCTGTTGGTCCTGCAGACGTCACTTGACGCGATACAGGACTTTCGGTTGGGCTCTGCGGACCGGCAGACTGCCGGTGCCCGAGGGTCGGCCAATCAGGCCAGCACAGCTGCGCCAACTCACGGTGACCCGGCGTCACATGTGACGTGCCGCGACGCGGGACGGGCAGCGCAGGTAGTTTGAGAGGCACTGGTTCAGTGACCCGACCGGTGGGGCCGGTGTGGACTCACCCACATTCCGCCGGCTGGGGGAGCGAGTTCTGCGGACCATGACACGGCATGCGTTGCAAGTGGGAGGCCGTGCCTGTGCGGAGGCGCATAGGCTCCTGCTGCATCGTCAGAGTTTCGTTTCACCCAGTTTCTCAGGCCTGAAAACGGACTCGAGTAGTGCAAGTTTTAAGCCTCTTCAAAGCTGCAAGACGAATAATAATAGGAATAGGCAGGTGAATAATCACTTCATCAGCTGACTTTGTCAGGACTCTGTCGTGTGGCGTAAGGCATCTCATAATAAACAAGTGATGATACACCGGCCTGCTCTCGACCAGGCGGCGTCAGAGACAACGTGTCCATCACCAGGCATAGAGGCGGCCTCTGGCGGCTGGGTGTCACGGTGTCACGGTGTCACGGACATCGTCAGTGTCACGGTGTCACGGACGCACACACAGTCGCAGCCCCTGACATACTTTCCTTTTTTAAAAGGCGACTTCTACCGACCTAACGTCCAATCAGGCCTAGTCAAAAAGTCGCAAAAACTGCAGTCACCCACGACAAGGGATCGCCACAGCGTGACTGTGGACCAATCGGACGATGAAATGAACTCAGCGGGCCCGACAGGCGTGCGTGGGCCGCATGCCAATCGTGAGCACCGCCACATGTGACGAAACCAGCGGTGGCATTTCACCAGCTATGAAAGGCATGATTACATCAGCGAACATACCGTGCCGTAATATGTCAACGGTCTTCGCACGGGCAGAAGGCGCGGGCACGTTTAGCGGGCGTTGGATGCGTTTTGTCAGGTTCGGACTCCAGCCCCAGAGTCACCTGAGTCCGCCCGGCAGAGTCACCGCTCTCCGCCGGGCGGAGTCGCCGGCGCGAGCCGCGCTCCACGTGGCACGAGCGCTGGCATCGACGGCATCCGGCCGGCGGTGGCGACGTCAGTCACGTGGTCATGAGTCGACCACGGGAGCGCCACGCGTCCGAGGCACCGTTGGCGACCCGGTCATCATGGTCTGCTGGTTAGAGAAGCGAAGGGCGAAGGGCGCCACAGATGCCAAGCAGGGCGAAGGGCGCCATAAACGACGAGAGCAAGGACCCTTTACACATTCACACTCCCGCACTGCGCGCCGAACCCCTTCCCCTCACATACATCAATACACACGACACACACGGCCGTCTGTGCAGACAAGTCAGCGGGAGGGGGCGTGACAGCACTTCCCTGCACGGAGAAAGATATCTGCTGGGTTCACATGTCCCCGCGTCCACGCCGAGCAGAAACGCAGTGACGCTACCACGAAGGCCACACAGAGCCACGAGCTGGCCTGGTCTCAGCCGCAACCACCACAATCTGGATTCCCCCTCCCCACCCCCCACCTATCATCACGCGCTCGCGACGCCACGCCGCCCGCACCGGGCGCGCACACTCCAGCGCCGACCCAGACCATCCGGTGACGTCAGCGGCGCGTGGTGTCATCCGCCAGCAGCCGAACCCGGCGCAGTTCGGCGCAGGGCGACGTGGGTCGGCTGCGGCGGAGCGGCGGCCTTCCCGGGTTGCGCAATGTCCTGCGTCGTCGCCCGTCAGCGGGTGCGCTCATGGCGGCTGGGGGGGGGGGGGGGAGGGGGCGAGCCTGGAGTGGCGACGCGGAGTGGCACGTAATCTCGAAGCAGGTCCAGGAGTTGGCATGATCATCGATATTAGAGTGGAAACGGTGAGGTCTAAGAACACATGGAAAGTGTGACCAGCTGCCCGCAATCACGTTGATTGGTTTGGAATATAATGCTGCCTTTCGATCTTCATGGTCAAAGAGCCGCTAATTCTGAGGAAAAATTGTGTGCATCAACCACGAATATGCTGGGAGCATATATCACACCACTTAAAAGGAAATAAAGAAGTAAGCAGCTTTCATACATTGCCATGCCATGTGGCGATGTACGGAAAGAGTTAGCTTGAAAGGCTTCAGATTCCTCACTTGAACATCACTACGCACTCTGCCGACAGCGGTTGTCAAAAAACCTACTTTACCTGGCAAGCTTATTTCGGTAACTCGAGTGAAAACAGCGGGCTGGTTCAGAAGCGAAATCAGAAGAAAGACTTGAATTATTCGAAACGAAAACACCTGCAATCGGGCGTCGCTTCGAGCAGATTACTGGCTGATTTGAGACTGCTGGGCCCGATAGGCATGCTCAGTGTGTGTTTACACTGCCGACGCTCGCAGATAAGCACCACTCTGGGGTCGGCGGAGGTGACCCAACAGCTCTTGAAGCGAGAGGCCGTCCGCGCATCCGGCCTTGGCCCACATCGGCCGGGTCTGCCAGGTATGGGTCCAGCCCGGCCGCGCCATCTTGAGGTACGTCGGGCCTGACCCTGCCCCCGACGTCGGAGGCCTCGTTCCTAGCGCGGACAAACACAATTCACCGAGGTAACAACCTGGGGCGGCGCAGGTAAGTGTGTGAGGCATGACGATGAAGAACGTGGGTGAGTCCAAATATGACCAAAAGGCTGGTTTAGAGGGCGGACACGCTCAGCAGGCAACAATGGCGTGTTTGGGTATTATTCGATTGTACAGCTGTTGACAAGCTTCGCGGTTAAAAAAAACGTTATCCTCGCTGATGCCATCCAGTCGCGATTGAAAGCTGCCTAACCGCAGTTTGTCACATTCAATTCAACTCTCGGCCAAGAAAGGGATGGCGTTCAGGAATCAAGCAACCGGAAAGCCATAGAACCACACCACAGGTCGAGTGGGCTTACTCGACATAATGGACGGGCATGTCAAAAAAGCGAACGGCCGATGGAGAGCAGAAGCCCGGATTCGCAGGACGCGACCCGGCCGCCGCCATCAGCCGCTCCCTTCTGTTGGCCTTGGTGTCTCTGTCGCCTGTCCGGGGCGGTCAGCTCTTCCGTGCTCAGTTCCGCTCCGAACAGGCGGCCGCCGGTGCAACCTTGACCCGGTGCGCGCCTGGCGTCCGGCGGCGGCGACCGCCCCAACCGGCACCGTCCCCGCCGCCACAGCGGCCGCACGATGTCGGCCTGCACACCTGGCGACGAGCGCTGGAGGCGGCGACCGCCCCAACCGGCACCGTCCCTGCCGCCACAGCGGCCGCACGATGTCGGCCTGCACACCTGGCGACGAGCGCTGGAGGCGGCGGTCGCTGTTTGGACCCGTGCCGGTCAGGTCCGCGTCGGAATCAATAGCGCTGGCGACCGATTTCGGGCTAGGTTTTGATGAACGGCTTCAGTGAACCGCGCTCTTTATCACCTGCACTCACGAAGTTAGACGATGAACGTTCCACGAACGCGTCGAGACGATATTGTGAGTAAGTGCTATCGTCGGTATGTGGCTGATGAAGCCGCGCGTTAGCTTACTGACGCATCCATGCCAGTGCAGAGGTCTGCTTGCATTACGAAAGTTAGTAAGAGTGGAGAAGATCAGATCAGTGTACTTTTGTTGCGACGGCTCCAATGTGTTCCTGCCTTGGGTGGATCGATTTGCGAAGATATATTTAGTTCTATCCGAATGCGTTTTAGCTGCTCCACAGAAGGTTAAACTAGGTTTAGTGCATTTGACAGAAGGCACATCTTAGCACAGAATAGATACGCTATGGTTATAAGAAAATGGACCAGCTGAAAACCGCAATCGTTTCGATTTTCCCAGGGTGAAGAAAAACACAGTTTTTCAGTTTTTGCAGTTTTTCGATCTCATCAAACTCCAAAGAACTGAATAATTTCTAGTTTTGTGCGCCGTCTTCGGCCGCGATACTACGGACCAACCCACAGCCCTAAGGGAGCGGCGCGCAGCCGCAGCCATTGCCCCCCCCCCCCCCGTGCCGCGTGCCGCTCGATGTGGCGTCCTCCGGCCGGCCTGTCCCAGCCGGGTCAGCGGGGGCGCGGCGGACCGGGCCTGCACCTGGCCGTCCGGCCGCCACGCCCCGCTAGGAAATAGGTCAGCTGGCCGTGCCGGCCTCTGGTCGCCATGTAGGCGATCGAGCGCCGTCTGGAGCCAGTCTCATACAGGTCTGTGATAGGTGATGCGTAATTTCATTTAAATGTGGAGTAAATATGCTGTGCTCAGACTCTCAAAAATTTGACGAAACTTTTCAGCGAAATTCTGGTAGTGCCTCCGGCATGACCCTTTGGTAGGCGCACATGTCAGGAGAAATTATGGCACATTATAACAATGATGAGTGGCATGAGAATCTTAGTCAGATATGTGTCAGTATGTAATAATGATAAGGGTCACATATGTGGATGATGCATCTAAAAGTATATGAGGCGCAACAGAGGCCAAACCCTGCTCTCATCCTTGCAGGGGTCAGCTGTATGAGCGTCATGGTCTTCAGAACAGTCTTCAGAACACCAGCTGCTCCACAAAGGCCCACAAAACACACATCAGCTGATGGCGCAGGCGCGATAGCTTCAACGACGGCCAGCGAACGCGCATGGCAGGTGGGCGTGCTGCCCAGTCGGCGCACTTCATTGGCTGCCCGCTACCCGTGTCCTTGGAGCGCGGGGCAACGCCGGGGCGCACGGAAGCGATCGCCGACTGGCCGGGCTTCTGCTTGGGATGAGCGCCGGGGTTCGTCAGACATGCGGGGAAGCTGCTTGGTTTAAAATACATGAGTAAATAAGGACCCTAAGATGCCACTGCGGTGTCCCTCAGCAATGAACGTTCACTCCATCCCTTACCCAAGCGTTTACGGGCATGTTAACAGCATGCTTCATGTGGGCCTGATAAATATGGGCTTCGTGGTGAGTGCATGCATGAATCCTCAAAATCCCTCGCATGCAAGATGACGCCACTTGCGGCGCCGGCCATGACACCGAGCTGAAGACCTTTGCCTCTGCATGCTCCGCACTTTTACAAGGCTTGGGAGCGGCAATTGGTAGGGTTGAAGATTCTCGTTATGAAACTGGGCCCAAGCTATCATGCCTGAGTCATATTGTGCCCCGGTCAAACCGCTAGCCTTTGTCAGCTCTGCAGCCTGCCGACGACTAGCGACCACCTGCGCAGCTGATCACGCAAATGGCGCAGAATGTTACAACATTGTGAGCGCAGCAGCGGGCCACAAAAGCCGAGCTATGCGTCACCAAACATGACTGCTGTCTCATCTAGGGGTCTAACACGACGACGTATGTAAAAAGGCATCTTGCACGATGAGGCGCAGAACAACCAGCACGAGGATGCGCCTTCAATACAATAAATATAATTGTTTATCACGGAAGGTCCAAAAACAATCCATACAAACTACACACAAACATACGCACACCCACCTACACACACATACCCACACGCGCATACGCGCACATCCACACACCCACACGAGCACACCCATACACCCCCTCCCACATATATATATATATATATATATATATATATATATATATATATATATATATATTTACACATTTAAGGGAACTTTGTTTTGTAATCTACGCTTTTGCAAGCGGCGACGCTAGGTATTACATGGCGCACGCGTGCGCGCTCGCAATTGTTGAAATGCTTGGTTCAGCTCTGACGTATGTGCATGACGCACTGCTTAGCGGATGACGGGTTTTCACTCTCGCAATGCGGCCAGTGTGGTCGCCCTTGGTAACGCTTTCAGAGCGTTACATTAGTGCCCCCAGAACGCCCAATGGTGCCAGGCTGGGCAGGTGTGAGGGGTGGCGAGTAACCTGGGGAGACGGAGTGATACTGTCCGATCGACCGGCCGTCGCCGCCTGTGGGGGGGGGGGGGGGGGCTCAACGCCGCAGGCCATCGCCAGCGAGGGTGGTGGATGGGGCAGGGGGGAAGGGGGAGGGCAGTGACTCACGCCCAAACCATGAGTCACAGGGGCCCGCACGGCCCGGCCGCTCAGCCCGCCCGCCCCTGCAGGTTGCGGTAGCCTGCGTGCTGTCCGATCGCGGACGCGCGCCAGGCATCGCCGGGCCGACAATGCTCAGACGTCTGGAGAAACCGCTAGAACTGGTTACGGCGTCGAACCCGGTTTGTGGCGCGCCAATGAAACGTACTGAATGTTTGGTACATGCCTTCGCAGGAAACTTTCACTGCTCCGGATTCGCCTCCAGAGCGTGACGGTGCTGGAAAACTCAGTGGCCACGGGAGTCGATAAGTGGCCCTGCGGAGAGGTCAGTAATAACATGTTGTTTCGATTCCAATTCGCTGTTAGAATATAATATTTTAAAGCGCCCACTTTGATCGCATATTGAAACGGGGCATGGCCACGGCACAGGGTGTGGGCGTAGGAAACGAGCAACAGGCCGTTACGCGCGTGCGTCAAATTCGCCTTACCTCACCGATACGACGATTGTGATTATGATATCACAGATTATTCTCACACGGAGGGGGTGGGGGGGGGGGGGCGGGGGGGGGGGGGGGGTCCGACAACGCATCATAGTGTATGGACTCTCGGCCGCGCGCTTCATGATTGAAGTCACGCCAACAGCAGTGCGCGAGTAGCTTCGAGTCGACATGAGTACGTCACCATGCTGACGCCTTGCGAGCTCGAGAGAGTCGGGGCTCGAGGACCTGTCGGCTCAAGATCCTGCGACTTGCCATTCATTGTGCCTTTCAAGTCGCCATGACGATTGGGACTGGGGCGCCGAACAAACCGGTTTGCCAAGTTGTCACCGTCAATAAAGCACGTGGACGTCGCACCAGACGGCATCGACAGGTCTCCGCACGCTTATCAGGACGGAACTGGGAAGACGGGAGCCTGGCAGCCGGCCTGCCCGGGCTCATCGCGTTCTGCTTGGCATCGGGAGAGGGGGCGGTTTAACGGCTTTCAAAAGTCGAGCTGGAGGCCAGCTGGTTGCTGCTGGGATCGTACCTGTATGATCTGTATGTGCGTGTTCTGTGTGCACATGCTTATCTGCATGCAGGATGCAAGATGTTATGCGATTCTATCAACTACCGCTTGTTCATTGTCAAAGGCCCATCACGATTGCCCACACGCACGGGCAATCTATCCATGTATGTCATCTGTCGTGGGGTCGCCTCCTGTGTCTCCTCGTCCGCTGGAGCAGGCAGTTTACACCGCTGCACCCGCAGCACCGTCTGGTGCCCCACCACACTCCGGGTGACCTGAGCACCCGCCGGGGTGCAGCCACCACCTGCGTGGTGGGAGGCAGGCGACGCCAGACAAGGCCGAACCAGCGACGGCTGTAGGTTTGCGTAAGTATCGAGGCGAGGTACAGACATTACGGATAGAAAAGTTGTGTCTGTTGTGTTAGCGTGTACCCCGCATTTCGGCCAGTTCACTCTCTGGCGGTCGTCAGGTGTTATTGGGTCCTGATAAGGACTGGATGATGATTTCTGGACTGGATTTGACTTCCAGCCACGTGCGCGTCACGATTCGAATTATCTCCTCAGAAATTGCAAGGATTCGAACCAGGGTCTTCTGACTATGAATCCAGCGGTCTACCGACCGACCGTCCTTCCCGTTTAGCCCAGTTGGCAGAGCACTGGACTTACAATTGCAAGACCCCAGTTCGAATCCCAGCAATTCCAAGAAGAGACGTCGGGTTGCCGCGTGTACATGGATGACAGTCAAACGCCAGCCAGGCCTTCTCAGGATTAAAACAGAAACACCCGATGACCGCAGAGACCTACCTGGCCGAAACGTTAGGTGCATACTGCATAACACACCAGAACACACCAGACGTGTGTTGTTAGTGCATAACACACCAGACGAGGACGATAAACGATCATTTCATCCGTGACAGCTATGGCTGCTCTGAACCTCGCACGGACCCTGCGCTCCTATACACCGTCCAGCATGTGTCTACCGCCAGTTCACCATGTGTCTACATCGACCGTTAGCCCTATCTCGTCGTCCTTGCGCCTTCTGCGACTATCCACGCTGTGCCCTTCCCGTCTGGCCTCACTGTGTTTGCGAGCATTATCTGCCGGAGTGTCCCTGTGGGTGCTCGAACGCCGGCTCCACACGCGGAATAGTGCCGCCACGGCCGAGGACATCTGCTGCCACGGGCCGCCGGCGGGGCGGATGGAGCCGGCGCGGCGGGCCCTGACCTGGCCAGGAGAAACCGACGGCGCGCCGGCTCAAGGCCCGAAGAGCGCGGCGGCACCGTCCACCCTGTGCCGTCTGCCGTGACCGTCCACCCTGTGCCGTTTGCCGTGACCGCCAATCCCGCACCGTCTCCCCTGATCGTTTACTCTGCGTTCCGTCTGACCTTAACGCAGGGCCTTTTCTTCCTGTTTAGTGAATGCGTGTGTGTGTGTGTGTGTGTGTGTGTGTGTGTGTGTGTGTGTGTGTGTGTGTGTGTGTGTGTGTGTGTGTGTGTGTGTGTGTGTGTGTGTGTGTGTGTGTGTGTGTGTGTGTGTGTGTGAGGGGGGGTTACAGGAAAAATAAGCTAGGTTTCAGAAGAATTCAGAATTTCAGGTTTATAACGATGAAACTGTACATATGCTTAGATCCATTTGTATGCATATGTTTGGTATCTTCCCCCTCAAAATTCCCAATAAAGGCCCCGACTGGCCGTCCACCCTGGGTCTTCCACCCTGCCCTGGCAGTCCACTTCGTGCCATGGGCCCGGCACTGACCGTCTATCCTGTGCCGTCTGCCCTGCCCTGACCGTCTACCCTGTGCCGTCCGCCCGACGCGGCCGTGACGGGGTGAGAGTGGATCGCCGCAGGCGGGGCGGGCCGCGACGCGTTCGCCGGGCCTTGAGCGCGGCGCGTCGCCGGTTTCTCCTGGCCAGGTCAGGGCCCGCCGCGCCGGTTCTGCCTCGCCGGGCCTGGCCGCCGCAGGACGGCGCGGCCGCCGCGGCGACCGACCCCGGCCGCGGTAGCGGCGTTTCCCGCACCGTCCGGCTGGCGTCCGAGAACCCGGCACGACGCTTCGACGTCTGCCGCCTGTGATGGGCCGGACGTAGAGCGGGCACAGACAGACACCGTGAACCGGCGGGAGGCGGCTAAGCTGGCCGCGCGCGTGCACATTGCGCGCGTAATTTCACTCGCGCTTTTCGCATAATTCGCGTGCCATGCGGATTACGTTGCATGCGTGTACAAGCTCCAGATAGACACTTGGTTGGTACGCGCTGGAAACGCATATACGGTGGTGTAAATGGGGCGCCGCGGAAATCATATGCAATGCATTTAGAAATATGCATGCGTGTATACATAATGGAGTGCCATACTGCGCAGTATCATATGCAGCTATGGTATGTTTTATGGTGAAAACACCATGGGATGTCAATACCAAACAATATACGATGTTGCCTGGCGGTGGGGCTCC
>NW_023596746.1:5649720-5653889 GCF_011947565.3 Pollicipes pollicipes
CTTCAGCAACACACCTGGCCACCCTTCTATGGCACAGTTCAGCGAGGACATCACAGCGGTCCCTGTGGCAAGAGGCTCGTCCGGACATCAAGCCTGGCTTTGTGTGGCACGAACAGTCTGGACGTCAGACCGCACCTGTGGCAAGAGCTCGTCCGGACATCAAGCCTGGCTTTGTGTGGCACGAACAGTCTGGACGTCAGACCGCACCTGTGACAAGAGGCTCGTCCGGACATCAAGCCTGGCTTTGTGTGGCACGAACAGTCTGGACGTCAGACCGCACCTGTGACAAGAGGCTCGTCCGGACATCAAGCCTGGCTTTGTGTGGCACGAACAGTCTGGACGTCAGACCGCACCTGTGGCAAGAGGCTCGTCCGGACATCAAGCCTGGCTTTGTGTGGCACGAACAGTCTGGACGTCAGACCGCACCGGTTTTTTAAGACACGTTATTCTGGACTGGACGGTGGATGGTGCAGCGCCGATTTTTGTGGCACATCTTGGACTGGATATTGAACTGGCTCCTCCTCCTCCTGAAGTCGACGCTCGGGCGCTGACTTCAGACGCCGTTTCATGCCTGTAGCGCACGTTCATTCTGGACGTCATAGCGGTACGTGGGCTCAGCTAAGTCAAGCCGCAGTACTCCATCTGAGTCCCACTGCGCCACAGCTCGGTGCGCGCGGTGGACAGACCGAACCTGTGTGGCCATGTGTAAGCTGGCTGTCTGGCTGGATGTCAGTGGAGCGGCGTGTTGTGAGCGTCACCCCGGTACTTCCGTGTGGCGGTAAGCCGGTAAGCAAGTAAGCTGGCTGTCTGGATGGATCTCAGTGGAGCGGGGTGTTGTGAGCGTTACACCACTACTTCCGTGTGGCGGTAAGCTGGTAAGTAAGCAATCTAGCTGTCTGGATGGATCCCAGTGGAGCGGCGTGTTGTGAGCGTCACACCATTACTTCCGTGTGGTGGTAAGCTGGTAAGAAAGTAAGCTGGCTGTCTGGCTGGATCTCAGTGGAGCGGGGTGTTGTGAGCGTCACACCACTACTTCCGTGTGGCGGTAAGCTGGTAAGTAAGTAAGCTGGCTGTCTGGATGGATCTCAGTGGAGCGGCGTGTTGTGAGCGTCACACCACTACTTCCGTGTGGCGGTAAGCTGGTAAGTAAGCAAGCTGGCTGTCTGGCTGGATCTCAGTGGGGCGGCGTGTTGTGAGCATCACACCACTTCTTCCGTATGGCGGTAAGCCGGTAAGAAAGTAAGCTGGCTGTCTGGCTGGATCTCAGTGGAGCGGCGTGTTGTGAGCGTCACACCACTACTTCCGTGTGGCGGTAAGCTGGTAAGTAAGCTGGTTGTCTGGCTGGATCTCAGTGGAGCGGCGTGTTGTGGGCGTCACACCGCTACTTCCGTGTGGCGCAGTACATAACGCCGGTCCGGCCATCCGCATGGCACAAGCGACCAGGAGCGCCACACCAATCCTCCGCGTGGCAAACGCGGGCTAACGTTCCCCCGTGCGGGGGCCACGCAGGATTTTGCAAAGGGGAAGGCACGTGCCAAGTTTGTCGTTGAAGACCAAGTTAAGCGCGCTGCAATCTGACGAGGCCTCTTACATGGCGTAAAGCAACTTCTGCTATCCTTAATCCAAGTGCTACGCACCAATTTAGAATTTTTAATCCCGCACAACTTAACGTATGCAATAAATGTGACGAGGGGGTGGCAGTACACTCGGGACCCACCGGGCGAGTACGCCCCCGCTTCTGAGTTATGCATGGAAGCGTCTGTTGGACCTCACTCTGGTGTACTGCATGGCACAGTGTGTGATGAAGGTCACCCTGGTACTCTGTACTGCATGGCACAGTGTGATGAAGGTCACCCTGGTACTCTGCACCGTATGTGGTATGAAGGATGGCGGCAGCACCGGTCTTATGCTGGGCATTGGGAAAGCCGTCATGAATGGCGCATCTGCAAACATCATGGATATCGATTGCAGCATGACAAGTGTAGTAACAGCTTTACATGATAACCTAACATCAGCGTCGAATCATAACCCGGACCAAATCGTGATTAAATTATAACCATATTGTAAGGTGCTTCCTCCTGAAGCCTTGCCACGCTGCCTCCCCTCCATATCCTACATGGGCGATTATGACGCACCACAAGTCGTCCTATGCCGCACGAAGGCGCAGCTTGGAGGTCATACACTGCCCGTTCCGCGGTCCCAGTCGAGGCAGAGACGTCGGCGACCCACCCCTGGTGCAGTCTGGACTAGACCACTGAGGATTTGCTCGTAATGTTTACAAACTGAAGCGCCTCGCCCCGCGGGGAATTTGGAGCGTGCTGCACTGCAGCTCTGAGAATGAGCGTTGGTTATTTACGTCATTGGGTGGGCGTATGTTTATATACGTAATTGGTGACATTTAAGCATCCATTTCCTCATAACCATCGTGGTGCCATCAAGCTCTAAAATCACAATCAAGATGCAAATGCAAAAAGTGATTCCACTTTAATAACGATATCGACTTTTTTAAATTTGATCCGAACCCTTTGAATGGATGGATTTATAGGACCAGCGCTCACGCTAAGCAGTGCTTGTTGTGTGAGCCCTGATCTCCACCATCCGATCGCGCAGTTCCAGGTAACGGCAGAATTTAGTGGGGAAAGATTAACGTGCCGCAATACTCGGCACGGTCCGTTCTGCTATCTGACGTCAACTGACCTTTAGCGCGACCGCTGCCACCGGCCGCAGGCCATACCTGCAAAGGGCAAAAAGCGAGCGACTCGAACCCATCCTGCCATGGGTGGATGGGTCGGAATGCAGGCGCTCTAACCAACTGAGCCACCGGGACGGACGAACCATTATATTACACGGACATATTATTCATCTCCTTGACACCAGAAGTTGGTCACACAATACTCACCTTGCTTGGTAAAAGCCGCTATCGATTTTACAAACCAATAGGAGTTTTTGTGCACCCACAGCCGGGTGTCAGCCCAGGCTGGTAGCGTACTTCCCGTCTCTGCCGAAAAAAAAAATAAGCTAAATGGCAAAAGTCATCCATCGTGTATAGCAGTGCCGCCATCGGGCATGGGCTGCACCTCCCGGGAACGCAGCTCCCAGCTTCGCTTCAGCGAGGTATGCAGAAGGTCACGCCGGTGAGTGACCCAAAGTCCGTACCGACTTTTGACAGTGACAAATGTCAGCGTGGGGGCGCGTGCCCGCCAAAAGGAGCGATGTCCTGCACGACAGGGGCGCCGCATGTTTGATGAACGCCACGTCGCTTCCGTCATGTGCAGTGTGTTTGTACTTCAGCTCACCGCAGAAATCAACCCCATTTGTCACTGGAACTCGTGTCTGTTGCAGTGTTTACCAACAACGTGATCGATTCGTGCCTCTTGTAGTTGGTCATTAGCTGCGCTCGAACCTGATCGGTGGAGGGGGGGGGGAGACAGACCTTATTGACTATGTCAGGTGTTAGGACGCCGAGGTCAAGCTGTTCACGCGTGCGTTTTGCGCGCATGTGAGTGTGCTATAGTGATGGGCCATCCATAATTACGTCACGCATAGAGAGGGCGGGAAAGGTTTGATGAGGTGCAACTGAAACGTAACCAGGGGGGCTAGGTTTGGGCAGTGTAATGTTACGCACAGGTTTGGTTATGGGTTATGTTAGTCGGGAATGGTCACCAGCATGCCCGCCTTAGTTTCGTACATCTAGCTCAATTAAGAGCCACAAGGTCGTTGTCTTTTTGGGGCGTTACGCTTACACAGCGTAACGAGGGTTTCGTCTAGCGTAACCAGTGCGTAACCAAGAGGAGAGGCTGGATAAGTGGCAAGAATGCCCAACGTGAGTTATGGATGGCTCCTAACTGTCAGTTGATAGGTAAGACTACAATGCGTACAACGCGAGCAGACTCACAAATGAGCGGAACTCTACCGTCGATTATAAATGCAACGAAAGCAATCACGTGGCATGCATTCGCATGCAGCTTCTGTTCGCAGGGTTCGCCCCGTTCGTCTGAGACCATGGCGAGGCAGTAGCGCCAGGCCAGCGTATGGCGTGGTACGAGCAGGAGCACACAGACTGACGTGTCGGGCTATGGAATGGTGTAGGCGGTGGTGCGGGGCCCGGGATGAGTCGATGTAGGGCACGTGACGCGCAGGGCGGCCCGCTGATGCTACCGCTCTGTTTC
>NW_023596746.1:5654889-5731459 GCF_011947565.3 Pollicipes pollicipes
TTATTAATGCGCATCGTTTCGTCGCGTGCGTCTGCTGCAACTCCGCTACGGATCTGGTGGCGAGGCGAGGAACTCGCGCGGTAGCACGGATCCCGATGCCCTTGTTTTCCGCGCGCTGGCGGCCTGATTGATACCCATGCTCTCCGAGCGTTCGCAGCCTGATGCCCTTGTTCTCTGATCGTTCGCGGCTCATTATTCGCTGCTGGGTCAGCACTGCGTCGCTCACAGAACCATGATCAGGAGCGCAGGGGAAAGTCAGGCGAGCTCTCAGGCAGCCAGTGGTCCGGACGTCCCCACCTGACGTCTCCAGCTGGGACTCGGTGCATCCTCGTGCTGTTGGCGGCGGTGCGACGCTCTTTGTGGCTGGGAGTCCGCTCGTCGTTCACGCGTCGGCCCATGAGTTAAACGCAGCTTCCTGCGTCCACGACGAGGGCTTTGAACAGCCGAACCATATGATGACGGTGGGTTTGCACGGCTCCGACACGCAGTCATGAATATGGCGCGTGCGCGGCGACGCGCGGCGCAGCCCTGCAGCCGGTGTGTCCGAGCACCTGATGGGGGGCGGCCCGCGCTGTTGTCGGCGCCGCCGCCGGAGGCAGCCCGGCTGTATCCGCGCGGTGCCCGCCCAGCAGCGGACTGCCCCGAGGTCAGGTGGAGCTGGCCGAGCCGGCCACCTCGCGGCCCTGCGCCGGTCAGTGCCGGAGTTCTGACCTGGACGGGCTGTGGGCGGGGTCAGGGGTCACGCTCTGCTGGCCCTGCCACTGCTGTCATGGGCCGCCCGCTCTCTCGGTAGCCTGCCCAGAGCAGTCACGTGCCGCTCCAGAAACAGGGCGGCTGGTTTTTGTACAGCATCCTGACGCAATGTGGCCGGTTCTTAGGCCTTCAGGTGGGCCGGAGTTGCAGTCGTTTTTTGGGGGGAGGGGGGAGGGGCATTGATGATAACAAGGCCCTCCTGATGAGGCTGCATGGGTGTTCTGGTTGTTGGTTACTGATTAATATCGCGGACAATAGACCGCGTCAACCTAACACTTGACCAGTCTCGATGATAATCTATCAAGTGTTAGTCGTGGGCAGCGCATTGTCATCATCAACCACCTAACAACGAAGACAAAAACACGCAAAAGTGCTCAACATGTATGTGATCTGATCAAAACCGTATATTTTAACAACGTCATATATGTATCACGCAAATTTCCTATACACAACCAAGCATCGGGTTGTATGTCATGGATCCGATTTTTAGCAACATTCCCCTCCCCAAAAAACACGACCAAGTGCCTCCAAATAAGCCAGTTCGCCATAGCATCGTCCCTTTTACTGAGCCACCCATTACAGCAGGAGAACACCATCGTTCTCGAGAGCTCTCAGTGACCACACTGGTGGCGCTTCTGCGTCGCCTCCGTACCGCGGTCGCTGAAGCAATAACGAAGGAATCAGGTGCCAGGCGCGACCGACCGCGGTCGGGACGCCCGGCGTCGGCGCTGGGCTGGCCGCCACCCCGGAGTCGGCGGTAAACACGCGTGGGAGAGTACCGGCGGCCGGCAGCCGGCCCGACGCCGCTACCGCCGCCGGCTGTCCGTGTCACGGGGCGGGGCCGGTCTCCTCTCACTTTCTCTTTTTAGCGGCCGACCTTGCTCCACATGGATGAGGAGCTGCGGCGACCGGGTCCCAGGCCCCTCTCTCCGCACCGGTGACCGGGTCCCAGGTCCACCTCTCCGCACCGGTGACCGGGTTCCAGGTCCCTCTCTTCGCACCGGTGACCGGGTCCCAGGTCCTGCTCTCCGCACCGGTGACCGGGTCCCAGGTCCACCTCTCCGCACCGGTGACCGGGTTCCAGGTCCCTCTCTTCGCACCGGTGACCGGGTCCCAGGTCCTGCTCTCCGCACCGGTGACCGGGTCCCATGTCCCGCTCTCCGCACTGGTGACCGGGTCCCAGGTCCCGCTCTCCGCACTGGTGACCGGGTCCCAGGTCCCGCTCTCCGCACTGGTGACCGGGTCCCACCCCTCCCTCCGCCCGGTCCGCCTCGGGTCCCGCTCCGCACCGGTGACCGGGTCCATGTCCGCTCTCCGCACCGGTGACCGGGTTTTAGGTCCATCTCTCTGCACTGGTGACCGGGTACCAGGTCCCGCTCTTCGCACCGGTGACCGGGTCCCATGTCCCGCTCTCCGCACTGGTGACCGGGTCCCAGGTCCCGCTCTCCGCACTGGTGACCGGGTCCCATGTCCCGCTCTCCGCACTGGTGACCGGGTCCCATGTCCCGCTCTCCGCACCGGTGACCGGGTTTTAGGTCCATCTCTCTGCACTGGTGACCGGGTACCAGGTCCCGCTCTTCGCACCGGTGACCGGGTCCCATGTCCCGCTCTCCGCACTGGTGACCGGGTCCCATGTCCCGCCCTCCGCACTGGTGACCGGGTCCCATGTCCCGCTCCCCGCACTGGTGACCGGGTACCAGATCCCGCTCTTCGCACCGGTGACCGGGTCCCATGTCCCGCTGTCCGCACTGGTGACCGGGTCCCAGGTCCGGCTCTCCGCACCGGTGACCGGGTTCCATGTCCATCTCTCCGCACCGATGACCGGGTCCCGAGTCTCGCTGCGAACCGGCGCGGCCCTGGGGAAAAGGGCGGGACAGGGAGGGAGGGGGGGGGGGGGGGGCGTACCGTCGCCTCCGGGTAAGGATTGTCTCCAATCACTGACAATGGTTTAAGAAACCTTGGCCTGCACTATCTCCGAGCTAGGAAAATCCCGACTATTCGCTCCGGGCCTTACGGCTGTCACTGCGCAGCGCCGCAGATGAATTGACGTCGAGTGATTCTGTCTGTGATACAACAGAGTCCACAGTCCGGCCCTGTCTTGTTTGTGCGGTAAGGGTAAACAAGGTAGGTTTTCCCGTCGGCGAGGGAAAATGCAAGACAACATCCGAACATGGAAATGCCCGAAATGCTGATGTAAGACACGGTGACTGCGGACAGCATCAGGAAGGGACAATTGTGAGGACGCCGCCCAGTTGTGGACATGGAGAGAGGCGTGGCATCATGCGCTGGGAGCGGCAGAGAGGAAGAGAGAGTGACCTTCCCTCCGAACGGCTGGACTTTCAAACGGGAAGAGAAGACCGACTGCTTGCGTAGCGCAGCACCACCTGTGCAGAGTGACATCCCATACCCGCGCTCGACGCCATCGGTGCATGGCGACATCCCATACGACCCTGGATTGGGCGCTGATGCATTATGCAGCGTGTCAGGAAGGCGTCCAGTGCTGTCTTCGAGCCGGCCACAGCGTCCTCGGTGTATAATGCATGAGGCAGGACATTTCCGTGACGCCCCTTCCGTCTCCACATGTCACCAAAGCATTGCGACTTGAGAAGAACGGATGTGTATTCCGACACAGGCCAGCTGCGATAATTGTTCACATCGCCCCATAGATGAACCAGTCACCGGCGAAAATACAATAACTTACACTCACTCTAGCTTCTCCGCACCCATACAAGCAGACCGCAGCATTCACCAAACACGCAAACAACGCTAGATTGTGCCGACGAAAATTCGGCACGACGTCATATAAACATGTCAACATCTTCTTAAAAGAACAAGGTCGGGCAAGGATCCGAGTACTTGTACCACAACTCAGTGCACGGGCAACTCGCGCTTCCACGCGATCCCAGCGTTTCGCGGAGTGGCCGAAGGCTGGTGCACGGTACAATCTATCACAGCATGCTCGCCCCTCATCACAGCCGTGCGCGGCGGGAGGTTAGGCCTGGGCGGCGACGGCGGCGACAGCCGGCTGCGAGCGACGACGTAGGGCACTCGTGAAGCCGGTCGTGCCGTCGGGCCCGCGCGGCGCGCGCACCACGTTCTCCTGGGTGACGAGCGAGCCACGCCGGTCGCCGTCCAGCGCGCCCGACGCCTTGCGCCGCTGCACCCAGGGGCACGTGCCGGGCGGCGTCGGACCGCCGAAGGACGGCGGCGACGTCTTCTTAGCGCGGGCGGTGGGCGCGGCGCGGGTCGCGCCGGCGCCGCCGTCAGCCTGTAGGCGGATGTCAGTGGAGGCGAAGACGGAGCTGCCGCGGCTGGGCGGCGACGCCCGCCGGGGCACCAGGCCGGCCGGCAGCGGCAACAGCGGCGGCGGCTGGCTCAACAGCGGGGGAGGCTGGCTCAGCAGAGGGGGAGGCTGACTCAGCAGCGGGGGAGGCTGACTCAGCAGCGGGGGAGGCTGACCCAGCAGCGGGGGGAGCGGGCCCATCAGCGGGGGGAGCTGGGAGAGCAGCGGCGAGCCCTGCGGCGGCGTCGAGCGACGAGACGACGGGGCACTGAACTCGCCGTCGGTGCCGGACATCGAGCCACGGCTGTCCGAGTGCTCGAGCGGCATCTTCTTGCGCCGCTGGCGGCGCTTCTTCTGCGCCTCGGCCGTGAGGCAGCCGACGAGGCTGATCTCCTCCTCGCGGCTTGTGACGTTCTGCTCGTCCTGGCGCGACTTCTTCTTGTTGCTCACCTTGCCGATCGGGATGATGTGCATGCCGGCGGTGTCCTCCGGATCGTTGCAGCCCATCGTCTCCTTAGCCTTGCGAGCCTGCTCCTGCAGGTCGAACTCGACAACGGCGCAGTTGACGCCCTCCCACGCGATGTCCGGATGCTTGTTGAAGGCGGCGCGCACCTCCACCGGGATGTTGCTGCCCGGCTTGAGCACGCGGATGCTGCTGATGTCGCCGCAGCTGCCGAACAGCTCGGACACGGACGCGATGGTCGGGCTGTCCAGCGGCAGGTTAACGGCGACGACGGTGCGGCTGGTGACGGTCTCATCGTGCTCGGGCAGCGGCTGCAGGCGGCGCGCCTTCGTGCCCGCCTCGCTCACCTCCAGCAGGGCGCTCTGCTGGATCGCGTGCGCCACAGCACGCCAGTCGCGGCTGATGTGCTTGACGCGCTTGAAGCTGGAGATGAGCTTGACGCTGACGAAGCCCTCCTTGTTGCGCTTGACGTGCTTCAGCAGGAAGGCGTCCTTCAGCAGATTCTCGTCGGAGAAATAGAACTCGACGGCCTCGACGATGCGGTGGCAGGTGTCGGCGTCGGGCGGCGCAAAAGCGTCGGCCTCGACGCCGCTGTCGCGGCAGTCGGACAGTGACGAGCCATCCGTCTGCGCGTCGGCGGCCAACCGCTGGCCGTCGGGCCCGGGCGGCGACGAGCCCTCGCTGTCGGACGAGGCGGCGCTGGCGGCCGACTCGCGGCGCGCCGGCAGCGCCACGATCGCCACGGGCTGACTGACTTCCATCGGACCGGACGCGACGCTCCGCGCTGCACGGACCCTCCGCTCGGCTCTGCTGGAGCTGCGACACTCGGCGGCACGAGGCGGTCCGCGGCGGGCGGGGCGGCGTGAGGCAGCGGAGGTCGGGTGGATGCCGGGCTCTGGGACGTCAGAATCGCCGTCCCCAGCCGTCGACTGCGGTGCCTCTCTCCTGTCCGGTGGGTCAGCGTGCACTACGGCCGCCGCCGCCGCCGGCCGGCTATATAGGCGGCGCTGACGTCACGGCCGGTGACGCGCACGCGCCGGCGCCCGACGCCGCTCTACCGGGAACGGGGGCTGCCGGCCGGCCGGCCACGTGCCCGCGGCCACGCCGCCGGCCCGGCTGGGTCGCAGCCAGCGGAGTTGGCGCGAGGGCCGCCGGGCAGACGGGGGCACCCACCCCGGCGCCGGCTCCGGACCCGGGCAGTCTGGGGCGGCCTGCAGCGGGGCGGAGCGGGCGAGGGTCACGGCCGGAGGAGAGGCGGCGGGATGGGGCTGCACCGGCGGGTGTTGAGCAGGTCATGCCTGCGGGCGGCTCGGTCCCTGCAGAGCTCAGACTGCACACGTCACGCCACAGGCTGCCGACGCGCCGGAGGCCAGCTGGAGCGCGATGACGTCACCGACAGTACGCCTGGACCGTCCCGGGCCGGCGCTATGCTATACCATGATGCCGTCAGAGGGCGTGCCCGGCATGGGAGGGGTTTTTATTCACGTCACGCCAAGTGCGTGCTGGAGACGCGAACCGGGCGCGGGCGCAAACGGTTTGGCTCGAAGGGATTTAACAGTTGTACTTGATATTTGGCATGGCACTGGAAAAAGCAAGTCTCACGGAGATCTTGTGACGTCAGAGCTTGTGTCAGACTTATGCTCAATTCGCCCTCACGTGGTTTTAATGGATTCCGATTCAAAGCTTTTGGGTGCCGATTGATGACTTCAGGTGGCTCTAATCAAAGTGACCTTCTAAGAAATTCGCATTAAGTTTTAATTCAGTAAGTTGTTTATTTATTGAAACCGATACGGACTCTGATTCACGGAAGGAGGGTCTTAACCAAGAGCCAGGTCATCTTTATTCCCATCAAAATGGGTAAGCTTATAAAGGGGAGCAGGACCCTAGTCTCCAAAAAAGACGGTTTAGAAACTGGTACCTATGGCATTTAGGTACATAAATCTACGCCATATGAAGCAGCGTGTGAGAGGACGCAGAGCTGCCCGATAATATTTAGAAGTTATCTCGGAAAATCACAAAGCATCCAGGTTGTAGTTGTACTATGCACCAACTACAAATAAGAAAGGAAAAAGAAAACACGTATTTTCCTGTTTACCTATGCTGCTAGGACATCTGGCGATGGTTTCTACCTGAGTGGCGTACGCAAAATTATTTGTATCGCATTCGCCAAAACAAAAAGCTAGATTTTGATTGGTTGTGGGCGCCGTCTTCCGCTCACTCGGTCGTCGCTTGTGTTCTCATTTTTGCTACCCTGGCGGGTCAGTCGACAGCTCTGCTCTGAAGATGCCCGTGGTTGTTTCCTACGACTGCCTCCTGTGGTCTTTTTTATTAGCTCATCGCTATGAGGTGGAACACACATCCCGCCGCATTTGCTTAGCGCACAAACTAGCTTCTGTCGAAATGCGACCTTAAAATTGACCTTGATGGCTGATCTTGAGGTGTCATGGCCTTTCTACCGACGGTCTTTTATGTGCTGAAGAGCACTTGTATGCTCGAAGATTCAAAAACGGCCTGTATCTATTGAGTGGTATGGAGTACCCATCATTTGACCCTAAACTTGATCTTGCATATTGGCCATGGGAAGCCAGGACTTTGCGCAAGACGGTAGGTTCGCATGCTGGAAGAGATTCATTCATTCATCATTCATCATTCATTCACCCAACCATTCAAAATCGGCTTATCATTTATTTTAGCGATATCCGGTTCCACTGCAGTTGACCTTGAATTTGGCCTTGAAGGTACGTGATGTGCAAAACAAACACCAGATTCGGTGTTCTCGAGCCGTACCTAGCTGACCACCTGAGGCGTTTCCATTGAAATCAGAGCCCGTCATTGAATACAGCGGTGAGAAATCTCTAACTTCACAAACATCCACAAAAGTCTTTAATCCAGACCAAAACTGTCACAATTTTCCACAAAAAAGAGAAAAACGTGTTTCAGAAGGCGTCGAACTGCACGCACGCCCACAAACGGAATTGCACAACGTGCCGCAATTGTCTCATCTGAATTACCAGCAGGTGCGAACATCAAATTCATCAGCATAGCTATGTCATTGAGCCACCTTTGGGCTCACATGGCAGTCTGCCTAACCCGTCTCAGCTGTCAAACGCCGCCCACGACCAAGCAGGTGATTCCCCGGTTGTCAGCACCAGCCACTGATTGGGGAACTCCCTCTGGTGCGGTGACCGAGGCAGACAAAGGGATCCCGGATGGACGGAGGCTGCAAACGAAGTGTGGCGGTAGCTGCAACCCCCCCCCCCAAAAAAAAAAACCGCTATAAGTGGAACTGTGTAGTGTCTCTAGAAGTGTACTTCCAACAATTTGTTTGCGCTTTTTACTTCAAATAGGTGCCCATGCCCGCCATTTTCCCAACATCCGTGCCCAACCCAGCCTTTTGCCCCCTCCCCCCCCCCCCCCAATGGGTACCTATGGATTTTCCCAACCCGTGAAGGCTTCTCGTAGGATGCGCTTTCGTGGAAATTTGTCATATCTTTGTAGTGAATCTGGCTGAACGACGTGGTTAACTTTTGGGTCATTCGAAACCGTGAGGATGGCTTGTTTGTTTGCTTTTCTGCTTCAAAACATCATTAAAAAGAACGTAATAAACATACGACGCGGGATCGCTGCATACGTCATTGGACTTTTATCGGGACACATCCTTCCACATACCATAAAATGGGACACCGGAAGCAAGAATTTCGCTAAGAGTCTGACAGGACACAACAAGACGGCACCACCGCATCCGTACTCGTCACCCGCTGCGGCTTTGTTTTTAGAGCCTTCATGTTGTAATCCTGAGAGCATGCAGCGAGAAACACACCACGCCCGTTGATGATGTTTGCGCCGTACATTGGTGCGTGCATGGCGTTAAACTTCGAAAGCGGGTTGAATTTTTGACCTGATATTTGCGTTGCATGCTTAAAAAGGTTGCGCCCATAGCGTTTTGAAAAAGGTATAAAAGAGTATAACAAAGACGGATCGTCTCGGGCCAGGACCGCAGATACAGTCAGAGACGGTAGTTTAATTTTCTAGCGGCATGAATTAAGTGGGAAGCTGCTCACACCTTTAGCTGTATATGAAAAATGTTGCCGTAGCTTCCACCGTATGAGAAGCATCGTGGTGCTCTGTGGGTACCTGTGTGATGTGCTACAGCTTTTTTTGAACTTGTGTGATGTTCGTGCGTGTGTGGGGTGTGTGTGGGTGTGCGTGCGCACACACACACGCACACCTACACACACACAGCGGCGCGCGTGCGTGTGTGCGTGCGTTTGTGTGTGTGTTAGTTTGCTCCATGTAGGAGTGGTGTTCGTTAAGAATGATCACCGTGAGCACTTTGTTCTGCTCTCAGGTAGTGTAAGCGTGATGGAATTTCAGAGCGCCCTTCCAGGGAGCGTTACGCATGTTTGACGGAGTGCCTCTCTCCTGCAGTGAGGTCGTTGGCGTTCTGGGGAGATAAACATGTGAAAGGATGTTGGTTTGTGCAGCCTTCGTCGGGTCTTTAGTGTGCGCCAATCCAAATCTTGTCTTACTTTGTCAATTGATATCCTACGTGTTGGTCCCTGCCACGCATCTACGGACTCGGTTTGAGTTCTACCTTTTCCAAATCATTGTTAGTCGATGCGTGTCCTGTACTACGTCCACGACAAAGCACAGTGTCCAGTGCCCGTTTCCAGCAGTGTCACATTGGCCCAAAAAGCATTCTTACATGGGTTGATTGCAAGATACAACGTTCACTATATGTGCCATTGAGTGTGATACGACTCATCTCTTAAGCTAAATAAAGGACGGCGGGCCTGTGACCTGTGGCCTAGACCTGTGGTTGCTTCTTTTGAGATACTTTTTTACGCCATGGTGGTGTGCCAGGCCTATGAGTATGACAGTTCTGATGTATTAATGGGCTGTGGTGCCAAAGGGAATGCCTTGACCGGATCAAGTCAACCGGCTGTGTGTGATGCACTCCACAGTCGAAAGTCGAAAGTCCAAAATAAAAAAAGCGTGACCCACTACCTCCCATAAATACCCATAACATCCAGATCGAGTCAGTAATAAGGACCTGTGTGAAATGCAATTTGCCACGTACCCTTAAGTTTTTAGTTACCTTGGGTCGAAGTTCATGCTGCCATTGGGGCTGACCGTGGAGGTAGAAAGCTTGTGGAAGGTTCAGCACGGTAGATAGTACTTCCGAGTCTCGCGTAATTTTCGTCATCAGATCATGCCCAACCTTTTAGTCCGCTCAGGTGTGAGAGCATCCCTCCGGAAGGTACGATCTGTACCTTCCGCGGGTATATCGTGACGCACCGATGCAGTGACCGATGAAGCCGTGTGGGGCTCGCACACCCACGCTACGTGCCAAATCGGGCACGTGGTGGCCGTGTGGTTAGCACCTTCGGCTCCTACCTGGTGGGCCCCGTTGCGAACCCCAGTAGAGCCGTGTTCACTGAGCGCAAATATACCCATACAGTCGCTGGCACTTTATAAAAGTGTGTCCGACGACATGCGTCGCATCCTCTAAGAAAACGTAACAAGCCAACACCCAGAGCGGTGACAGCCGCAAGCTACCTCAGTCGAAAAGTCCGTAGTGGTGGGCGACCGTCGCTTATCACGCGCGATATGATATCGAAACGTCACAGGTGCTGACGTCTATTGTCGCAGCCCTTCCGTGCAGACGTACGTCAGACCGGGGTCCCGAGAGCCGTTGGTGAGTGGTGGCACGATGGTTGACATGATCGCGAGCTGTGTTTGGTCCCGGTGTTGATAGAGGGGACGGTTGTATAACCGTGCTGCGCCGTGAGTTCGCGCTGAACTGGCCGGCAGGAAACAGACAACGTCTACCGCTGGGTGGGGCGACGCCGGGGCTGAGGTGGGACAAGCCCGTCACATCGGCTGCCAACGTGGGGGCGAACGCGTCGCCGGAAGGGACAAAGGAGTGGCACGGACGCACCCGGTGAGGGGTGCAGTCAGCTGCTGTTTGCGTAACCAAGCCCTGTTGGCAGGGCGTTTAGACACGGTGGGGCACGGTGGGGTGGGGCGTTCCCTGGCTGGTGCCAGGGACTGTAGAGAGGCGTGTGCTGACGTCACTGGCTCCGACGAGAGAAGCGTCCCGAATCTTCGTCCCGCGTGGCAGCCGGCTGTTCAGACGGCCGACGTGTGCGGGCTGTCCTTCGCAACGCAGGCACGCTCTCTGGTGCATGATGAGCGGCACATCGCGCTGGCAAACTGGTCGAGCTGTTGGCCTCCTCCGAAGATCGGTGCCCACCTCTCCAATGTTAGCATCCGCTTAGAGGCTGTTTGACCCTGTTTCCTGCTCGGGGGCAGTCTGCCCCCTCCGCCGAGCTATTTTTACGGTTCTGTCATAAATTGCTTGCTGCAGAGTCATGAAATTGTGTGACTTATATCTATACACACACATATGCCAATATTTCAAAGAAATTGGTCACCCAGAAGCGGTTCCATGCTTTTGTGTTTGGTAAGCAGCCTGCCGCGCGAGGTAAGTATCAATCTGCCGCGCACGCGCGCAAAAAAAATCACAGGTTTCTTCATATTGTCAAACGTATCACAAACGCTGCGTAAACACACGCTAACTTTCTGACAGAGACGCACTGATATGTTAAAAAAGGAGCAGCGTACTAAATCATTGTCTACCTTTTTTGCTTCCACCACCTGCATCCAGCGTAGATGTGAGGTATTTACATAACGCTTGGATTGTGTCAGACAGAGCAAGATACAAGTACCCAAGGCCACAGGCCTCATACAACCGCATTGAACCCGGGCATCTGTTGTAAGTAACAGGTCATGGGTGTTCATTTTAGGTCAGTGAGCTTTTGGTCCTTAGAGGGTCATGGTGGCCTACAGCTTATTATATTACCTACAGCTTATTTTGATTTTTGAATCTCTATAGGCGTTAATAGTAACGCTAGGCTGTACGTTCCTAGAAACAAAGGACTGATCTAGGTCATTTTAAGTCAGTGATCTATTCTGAGCTTTACAAAGTCCATGGAAGATATCTGTTGCGCTCCCTGTTATCATGAAATTCGAAATGAGCATCAGAAACTAACACTTAGAGAAAGCTCACGGGTAAAAAACAATTTGGCGTTGACTTCAGTCTGACCTTCATGCCTGACGCTAGATCGATGGAATTTATTGTAGTCCCAAATTCAATTGTTTAGTGCCTAAGACGCTATCTAAAAAAAGGTCGCTTCGCCAAACGCTCCGTTGTCGCATCAGATTGAACGATCCCCTACAAGTTGCCTTCGGTAACGGTCACGGCCTTACCTTGACCTGTCATAGATCTGTAACGTTACAAGGTGCAAGTAACTTTTATGCCAAAAGATCCTCTTTTCAGTCGCCTATTGCCTGTTCAATTCAAGACTACTATGCAAAGTTTTGCGCGGCTATGCCACGATGCCCTAAAATCATTTTGCAATGAACCCTTCAGGGGAGGGGGTCAAATTGACCCCCACCAGAGCACGAATTAAGCATGAGCGTTTAAATCGAAAAGCTTTCTTTAAGCAATTCTCAAGACTTCGGAGGAAGGACAGACACTTTACCCAGCAAATTAACGAAAACCTCACAGTCTGCAAGCAAGATGGTTAAAAGGAGGATCCCACCTATTTCCACTTTTCACTTGCTGTTGTGCCAGATGCGTACAATTTGGTCAGTAATACCTAGTTTTTACAAAAATATTTCCAAACAGCTCAGAATTCATATTTGAAGTAACTGACTCCGTGGGGGAAATCTTATTTGACTACCTGCTCACCACTATTTCTTTCACACGCTTATGTGTCAAAACGTTTGCGTAATAAATGCAACGTAAGCTTGAAACACGATACTTAGACAAAAAGACATGCCATCACAAAACTAAGATCCCATGAATTCAATGAAATGTTATACTTTTGCTTTTATTTCTCCCGTATGTCGTTTGTTACAACAGGGGTTCTTTTTGAGACACATTTTTGCTTTGGAAATGGAAATATCACATGATCTGTGTGACGCACTGGCCCAAATTTCAAGCAACCAACTTCTCAGTGATAAGCCCTTGCCCGCCGGGCCAATCACAAATGTACTGTTATTCGCACCAGCAGAGGTGCGCATGGTCGCTATCATGACGACAGTGGTCTCGACTGCAGAGAAGAAGTGCAGAGCTGTTACCAAACGTTGACAGCGGAATTTGGACCACACAATAATTGTAATTATATCCCCATTACGTCTTGATGGTGCTGCGGTGGCACTATCCAGTGCTGTTACAAGACAAGGGAGTGTTTCACATTTGCATGGGGGTTTGAATTGAAACAGCCATCTGGAAGACCATTCAATAGAGTTCACAGCCCTGCCGTTCTTAATACCTAAACCCCTCTAGTCTCTGAACTACACGCCCGCGAAGAAGTGCAGACTATTTTGGGGAGACTATTTGAGGGTCACCTGAGCATCCATGACGCCATTATCTCGTCATTCAAATGCTGTCGTTCCATTGACCACACCACCATCAAGACCGATATAAATATAATTGTTGAGCCGTTCATGTCTGGCGTTCGTGTGCACGATTTTCAGATACAACGGTCGTCAACTGGATCTCAACCAATGCTGTATAAGGTGCGATAATGCGACCAAGCAATAACCTATTGCGAAGCTTATCCTACTTAGTAGGGACATTGGGCTATCTGAAGCGGTCTTTCCACTTAAAAGCATACCGATAGTTGAAAGCGAGCATATTTCATCATAACTGATGCTAACTTCAATATCTTAACACGTGGAACATTCCTTTTACGACTCAAGGTGACGCCTAGGGAACGCTCAGCACTCAGTGCACGCGCATCCGTCATCAAATACTTAGACTTTAATCGAAGACATTGCCGATGCACGTGTGCTAACTTGCCACCGCCTGTCCTGGTGCCCAACGTATACATTTTAAGATGCGTTCATATCGTGAGGATTCCCTGAAAAAAACGACTAGGCTGCTATGCCTCTGCATGCTATGCATCGTGCGGTCGTCCCGCGGTCGCGGGTCCGCTGAATGGCGCGTTGTGAGCGCGCTGGCCGGACGCCGCGTCTGCGTGCTGGTTAGCTATTTCGGCCGGCGCCGTCTGACACGTGCTGACCCGGCCACATGTGACCCCCGAAACGCCCTGTCGCCGGGGGTGGGGATGGGGAGGGGAGTCGTCAGCGGCGGACCGTCTGACCGGGCGCGGGTTTCCCGCTCCCCCCCCCCCCCCCCCCCCCACCCCGCCCACTGGCGGACGGCCAGCGGCAGTGCCGGCGGCCGTGGCCAGCTCTCCGCAGCCCGTGGGCCTCATGCTTACCGAGAACAGAGTCCGGGCGCCTGGTGGGAAGGCCGCCGGTAGCGCCGACCGCACTGACATCCTGCTGCGACCACGGGGACGGCCCGCGGCGTCACGGAAAGGTCGCAGGCGCTCGCGCTTGCATAGGTCAGCGAGACTGTCTGCCGCTGGCACGGAAAGGTCGCAGTCTCAGGATTAAGCGAGCTGAAGAGGGCGGGACCGCAGGGAAATATCATCGGGCCACAGGGGAAGGGAAAGACAGTCGGGCTGCACGGAGAGAAGCCAGACATTCGTGTCTGAAGACGCAATTTTTCCGTTGAGAAAAATTAATGGCCTCTTCTCCGGTTGAAACCAATTATCTAGCCAGACATTCATATATTTGCGTGTTTGGTGCCATTCATCACCGCTAAAGGGCAAAAGCTGCTTTCTACTAAAAGTTGTACTTGTGATATTTGAGCAACCCAGTGCTTAATCAAAGCTTTGCCAGGGTAATCAGCCATTCCAACCTTTATCAGTGCTCTCTACGCCGCACAGGTTACAACGAGAGATGTTTATGCTCCTTTTCACCAGCGGGAAACAAGAGCAACCTGGAATGCTAGATACACTGGGTTAAGGTCACCACATTTACAAGACATTGACGCCCTCAAGGAGGGACAATAAACAAAGCGGTATGACGCTCCAGACCTCATATGACGTCCGCGGAAACGAAAGCGTTTTTTTTTTTGCTTTGATCCGAGGCAGGCCGGCTGTGCTGACCTAACCGACTGGCCGCGATCTGCCCGGAAGTTCAAGACATACGGTGCTGCGACGCTGCTTCCTACCATAGTCCAATGCCAGTGATTTTGAGCGAGGGACCGCACAAGCACCCATTCTTACGTTGCGCTGAGCACATACATGGGTAATTTTAAGAGGAATGCTGCGCATTTGAAGATAATGAATCAAGCGTGAGATATGATGAATTTGCTCACTTATAACTATTGGGATACGTTAAGTAGAAAAGACTTCTCTAGGCAACACAAGTTTTCTTTTTAGTAAATATACTCCTCATTCAGTCATTGTTTGATTGCGTCATCGTGCCTTGCACAACATTGGTTGAAAGCCAGTTGACAACCATTATAAATGGAAATCGTGCTCATGAACGCCAGATGTGAACGACTTGACAATTCTATTTTTCTTGGCCTTGATTGCCGCATGGCCAACTGAATGCCAGGATTTGAATGGCGTTGTTACGGCTTTATGGATGTCTGGTTAACCTGGAATAGTCTACACGAAGTAGTCTGCATATCTTCGCGGGCGGTAAGCTCGGAACCTAGAGCGGGCTAGATGTTAAGAGGGGAAAGGCTGTCAACTGCACCGAACGATCTTCAAAATGGCTACTTCACTTCAAAACCCCGCACAAATGTGAAACACTCCCTTTAAGGGAGACAAGCTGTGTTTGTGCAGAGGCGAGGACTCAAGCACCCTCGATAGTGAGTATCGACTGTCATTAATACAGCTGTCTTAATCTGATCACCCTCTCGACGACAGCCAAATCAGGGAGTTGTCTACAACGTAGTAATGCTGGTGGGCTTCTCATCTGTTGGCGATCCTCACGGCGCCGTACCGCCGTGCCTCGAGGGCACAGTCTTCTTTGTTGCACTGCAGTGCAGAAGCGGCCGCTCGTGCTCTATTTACGTTTGGCAAGCGGGCGCAGTGTTTTTTAGCTGCGCTCGAACTGCGACGCGCGGGTTCGCAGTTGGCGTGCGGCGGCGCTGCGAAAAACTGCCCAGTGCTCGGCGCTGACTCAGCGACATACTGCCGGCTCGTATGCGCCACGCTAACTACGCTCAACTGTCCTGCGGCACGTGCTCCAATCTGCCGATCGTGGAACCCAGCTTCAAGTGAGGCGTCCAAATTGTCCTGTTGCAGGTGTCAGTCGTGCCGCTGAAAACATCACAAGGAGTGTTTGAATGACTTCGTGCAAACCAGGTCGTGAAAGAAACCAGGCCACTCCGCAGTAGTTCTAGCGAGCCATGGACTTCACGATTGCGCAACGGCAGAATCTAGCCAACGCCAACATCCGTCTTCGGCGAAAAGACCTCCAGTATGCCAGGAAAGCTGCTGACTCCGGGAGATGCCCGTTCTCACAATAGAACGGCTCTTAAGAACCACGGCATGCACGTGAAAAATATAACCCAGAATGCAGGAATCTCAGGAACTAGGCAACCATGTAAGTTGAGCGACCAGGTTAACTTCTAACATAGCCAGTCGATGAAATCGTCACCGCGTAGCTTGTCAGCCATAGCTAGTCATCCACATGGAAACTACAGAAAGAGATCGCGCGTCTGGCACGCGATGATCGAGAGTGAGATCGCATGCCATGAACTCAGACGGCAAGATTTTGTCTCTTGCTTTTTGGTAGGCTCATTCATCGATTTTCTCGCTGATCTTTTTGGCGTTACCTACAAATTAAATCAGTGTTCGGACCTGCCTGGAACGACTCGAAAGATGTTCCAAGCCGGCCTGCTTCTAATCTCATAGGCGGATGTTGACTTTTGCCGGCAAGTGACAAACAAAACGTACGCCCAACCCTCCCGTATCTATGAGATGTTTCCACGTCGCTTTACATGATGACTACAGCCGCTACTGGCCGGTGCCAACGGCAATGTCTGCCTTTCTGGAGGCCGTCCGGTACGTAAACAGAGCGGTAGCATCAGCGGGCCGCCCCTGCGCGTCACGTGCCCTACATCGACTCATCCCAGGGCCCCGCACCACCGCCTACACCATTCCATAGCCCCGACACGTCAGTCTGGTGCTCCTGCTCGTACCACGCCATACGCTGGCCTGGCGCTACTGCCTCGCCATGGTCTCAGACGAACGGCGCGAACCCTGCGAACAGAAGCTGCATGCGAATGCATGCCACGTGATTGCTTTCGTTGCATTTATAATCGACGGTAGAGTTCCGCTCATTTGTGAGTCTGCTCGCGTTGTACGCATTGTAGTCTTACCTATCAACTGACAGTTAGGAGCCATCCATAACTCACGTTGGGCATTCTTGCCACTTATCCAGCCTCTCCTCTTGGTTACGCACTGGTTACGCTAGACGAAACCCTCGTTACGCTGTGTAAGCGTAACGCCCCAAAAAGACAACGACCTTGCGGCTCTTAATTGAGCTAGATGTACGAAACTAAGGCGGGCATGCTGGTGACCATGCCCGACTAACATAACCCATAACCAAACCTGTGCGTAACATTACACTGCCCAAACCTAGCCTCCCTGGTTACGTTTCAGTTACACCTCATCAAACCTTTCCCGACCTCTCTATGCGTGACGTAATTATGGATGGCCCATCACTATAGCACACTCACATGCGCGCAAAACGCACACGTGAACAGCTTGACCTCGGCGTCCTAACACCTGACATAGTCAATAAGGTCTGTCTCCCCCCCCCCCCCTCCACCGATCAGGTTCGAGCGCAGCTAATGACCAACTACAAGAGGCACGAATCGATCACGTTGTTGGTAAACACTGCAACAGACACGAGTTCCAGTGACAAGTGGGGTTGATTTCTGCGGTGAGCTGAAGTACAAACACACTGCACATGACGGAAACGACGTGGCGTTCATCAAACATGCGGCGCCCCTGTCGTGCAGGACATCGCTCCTTTTGGCGGGCACGCGCCCCCACGCTGACATTTGTCACTGTCAAAAGTCGGTACGGACTTTGGGTCACTCACCGGCGTGACCTTCTGCATACCTCGCTGAAGCGAAGCTGGGAGCTGCGTTCCCGGGAGGTGCAGCCTATGCCCGATGGCGGCACTGCTATACACGATGGATGACTTTTGCCATTTAGCTTTTTATTTTTTCGGCAGAGACGGGAAGTACGCTACCAGCCTGGGCTGACACCCGGCTGTGGGTGCACAAAAACTCCTATCGGTTTGTAAAATCGATAGCGGCTTTTGCCAAGCAAGGTGAGTATTGTGTGACCAACTTCTGGTGTCGAGATGAATAATGTGTCCGTGTAATATAATGGTTCGTCCGTCCCGGTGGCTCAGTTGGTTAGAGCGCCTGCATTCCGACCCATCCACCCATGGCAGGATGGGTTCGAGTCGCTCGCTCTTTGTCCTTGGCAGGTATGGCCTGCGGCCGGTGGCAGCGGTCGCGCTAAAGGTCAGTTGACGTCAGAGGGCAGGACGGACCGTGCCGAGTATTGCGGCACGTTAAGCTTTCCCCACTAAATTCTGCCGTTGCCTGGAACTGCGCGATCGGATGGTGGAGATCAGGGCTCACACAACAAGCACTGCTTAGCGTGAGCGCTGGTCCCATAAATCCATCCATTCAAAGGGTTCGGATTAAATTTAAAAAAAAAATAAAGTCGAGATCGTTATTAAAGTGGAATCACTTTTTGCATTTGTATCTTGATTGTGATTTTAGTGCTTGATGGCACCACGATGGTTATGAGAAAATGGATGCTTAAATGTCACCAATTACGTATATAAACATACGCCCACCCAATGACGTAAATAACCAACGCTCATTCTCAGAGCTGCAGTGCAGCACGCTCCAAATTCCCCGCGGGGCGAGGCGCTTCAGTTTGTAAACATTACGAGCAAATCCTCAGTGGTCTAGTCCAGACTGCACCAGGGGTGGGTCGCCGACGTCTCTGCCTCGACTGGGACCGCGGAACGGGCAGTGTATGGCCTCCAAGCTGCGCCTTCGTGCGGCATAGGACGACTTGTGGTGCGTCATAATCGCCCATGTGGGATATGGAGGGGAGGCAGCGTGACAAGGCTTCAGGAGGAAGCACCTTACAATATGGTTATAATTTAATCACGATTTGGTCCGGGTTATGATTCGACGCTGATGTTAGGTTATCATGTAAAGCTGTTACTACACTTGTCATGCTGCAATCGATATCCATGATGTTTGCAGATGCGCCATTCATGACGGCTTTCCCAATGCCCAGCATAAGACCGGTGCTGCCGCCATCCTTCATACCACATACGGTACAGAGTACCAGGGTGACCTTCATCACACTGTGCCATGCAGTACAGAGTACCAGGGTGACCTTCATCACACACTGTGCCATGCAGTACACCAGAGTGAGGTCCAACAGACGCTTCCATGCATAACTCAGAAGCGGGGGCGTACTCGCACGGTGGGTCCCGAGTGTACTGCCACCCCCTCGTCACATTTATTGCATACGTTAAGTTGTGCGGGATTAAAAATTCTAAATTGGTGCGTAGCACTTGGATTAAGGATAGCAGAAGTTGCTTTACGCCATGTAAGAGGCCTCGTCAGATTGCAGCGCGCTTAACTTGGTCTTCAACGACAAACTTGGCACGTGCCTTCCCCTTTGCAAAATCCTGCGTGGCCCCCGCACGGCGGAACGTTAGCCCGCGTTTGCCACGCGGAGGATTGGTGTGGCGCTCCTGGTCGCTTGTGCCATGCGGATGGCCGGACCGGCGTTATGTACTGCGCCACACGGAAGTAGCGGTGTGACGCCCACAACACGCCGCTCCACTGAGATCCAGCCAGACAGCCAGCTTACTTTCTTACCAGCTTACCACCACACGGAAGTAGTGGTGTGACGCTCACAACACGCCGCTCCACTGGGATCCACCCAGACAGCTAGCTTGCTTACTTACCAGCTTTCCGCCACACGGAAGTAGTGGTGTAACGCTCACAACACCCCGCTCCACTAAGATCCATCCAGACAGCCAGCTTACTTGCTTACCGGCTTACCGCCACACGGAAGTACCGGGGTGACGCTCACAACACGCCGCTCCACTGACATCCAGCCAGACAGCCAGCTTACACATGGCCACACAGGTTCGGTCTGTCCACCGCGCGCACCGAGCTGTGGCGCAGTGGGACTCAGATGGAGTACTGCGGCTTGACTTAGCTGAGCCCACGTACCGCTATGACGTCCAGAATGAACGTGCGCTACAGGCATGAAACGGCGTCTGAAGTCAGCGCCCGAGCGTCGACTTCAGGAGGAGGAGGAGCCAGTTCAATATCCAGTCCAAGATATGCCACAAAAATCGGCGCTGCACCATCCACCGTCCAGTCCAGACTAACGTGTCTTAAAAAACCGGTGCGGTCTGACGTCCAGACTGTTCGTGCCACACAAAGCCAGGCTTGATGTCCGGACGAGCCTCTTGCCACAGGTGCGGTCTGACGTCCAGACTGTTCGTGCCACACAAAGCCAGGCTTGATGTCCGGACGAGCCTCTTGCCACAGGTGCGGTCTGACGTCCAGACTGTTCGTGCCACACAAGGCCGGCTTGATGTCCGGACGAGCCTCTTGCCACAGGGACCGCTGTGATGTCCTCGCTGAATTGTGCCATAGAAGGGTGGCCAGGTGTGTTGCTGAAGTGTGTAACGAACGGGTCGGGGTAACGGCCAGCCCAAGCCGAGACACGAATGGGTGACGCACAGGGTCCATGTGCCGTGTCGGTTCATGTTCGAAGTTTTTGATGTGCGAAAGAACTGATAACCGTCTGCCATCATACCCGACTGGTGCGACATTACCAGACTGAACTGAGACTGAAGAGCTCCATGAGTTTTTTTCTGCTGAAACTAACCGATATGAATGCATCACCAGGTACGAAATCATTAAAGCGAATGTTCCATACTTAAAGATGTTGAAACAAACATTTTGCATCATTAAATAAGCTCAATTCTTACAAGCGATTTACCTTTAAATGGAAAAGACCGCTCTAAAGAACAAAGTCTCCCTTTTTAGTGAATATGCTCCCCAATATATCATTGTTTGATTGCGTCATGGGACGTTTGTGTGACGCTGAGGTGCCACCAAACTAGTCGTGCGAAATTACCTTCCTATGACCTGGACAGGCTCTAGGACAAATTCTTTCCACAATATCCACTGCATAGACCGCCACGAATGCCATCAAATAGTCACCGATGCATGTGCATGCGAACAAAACCTCCGTTGGAGAGCGATGACAAGGTTGCTGGTTAGAACAAGCAGGTGAGCAGTCGAGCAGTTGAACAGTCGAGCAATGAAGCTGTCGAGCAGTTGAGCAGAAGAGCAGTTGAGCAGTCGAGCCTTTGAGCTGTCGAGCAGTCGTATGGAACCTCGTTCAGTAATTCACGTCAACACGGGCATATTTGTGTAATTAATCAAACTATTAAAAGAGGCGGGATGTGCGAACACTGAACTCTAGCACGACACCAGTGAGACATTCCAGACTGCAAGTGAAACGTGTGATTTCTGCGAACATTTGCCAACTTTAGGTCTTTGGGACGGACAGTTTGGCCCTGGTAGTTTGATGTGAGCGCCCGCCACGCGCGGGCTAAGCCAGCCGGCATTGAGCCCATAGATTCAAGTACCTGCTCCGTTGTATATGCTCTGCGGGACAAGGCTGTGACGGCGGCGGCTACTGCCGCCATTCACGGACACTTCCTCGACGACAGAACCACTGCGGTGCCAATACTCATGTCACTTGTCAGTTCCCTAGCGTCCTCGACGACAGAACCACTGCGGTGCCAATACTCAGTCACTTGTCAGTTCCCTAGCGTCAACCAATCAACGCATCTGTAACAAATCTCAGCTCGCGCAGCCGGTCCGCTTCTCAAGCGCCGGCGCTGTGCACAGCGGGGCCAGGTTACCGGGAGCACGGGCATGGCTTCCGGGCCGGCGACAGGTCAGGTCATGCTCCCTCTGACCTTGACTTCGGCGCGGTGCTGTCAGGGGTCAGGTCAGGGTGGGGCTTCTCGTCGCCGCTAACTGGATGGGCCGGTCGCCACATCGATACTTGGACGGCTGCCGACACCACGCTACCCGGCTTACGCAACGAAGGGCAGGTCACTTTTCCCGGCGGGTGACCTTGTGCGGGGCTTCGGAACTTGTCGCCGGCGGGTTTCGCTGTCGACCAGGCCAGCCGAGCCATGCTTTCCATCGCCGAGTTCTCTGGACGTGCACCGGCTGCAGAAAGCCAGGCTGCCACCGCGGACAGCACGCATTTCAAGTCAAGGTGCTTTCAGGGTCCGAAAGTGTGCCTCGCCGGGAAGATTGCAGGGGGCGCGGAATTGAATTATAGGCCACAGGAGCTGAATGCAGGGAGCTGGAAATTGGAAACTGGTCACAAGATCCGATCGGACGAGCTCCGCCAAAAGAAGGATGAAACACCGCCAGGAGGACTGAGGTTGCCGGTCTCAAAATGACCCGAGACCACCAGCAGGTGGTGGTGTCGTCTGGAGGCCCGCCACCTTCAGGTGTGGAGGGCTCCGGCACGTCCTTCATTTTCGGAAAAACGTTGCCAGGATAGCGAAAGAACGAATCAAATCAGCTCTGTTCGTAACATTTACACAACTTCTTAACTCTGCCAGGAAATGCATCATTAATAACATGTGTGTGCATGTGCGTGTGTGTGTGCGTGTGCTGTGTGTGTGTTTGTGCGTGTGCAAGTACAAGGACAAGGGCAGGTATGGTTGCTTCTGGAATGGCCTTCGGTATTAATTGATCGCCAGCCAGAATATGTGCACTTCTGGGTTACATATCAATTCACATGGAGATGAGGGGCGCTTCTATGGCGAAGGAGACGGTCGGGTGCAGCGCGAATTTATTGACCCGTACAGAGACGCAAGGACATGAGAGCAGGGTTTAAGAACAAAGCCCTGCCATTGATCTGCAACGAATGGAGGTCATGGAGCACCGCAGAAAAATAGTATCACATCGATTGACTGATTCGTTAGATACCCTGCGGACAAAACTCAACACTTCTGCGTCAGATCTTTATTCCACGGCCGGAATGCAAAAAAATCGCAAACGGCAGGACGATTCGCATCACGTGAAATGACGGCACAGAACGGAGAGCAGAGCACACGTATTTCACAACAGCTCCCTCTCGAATACCACCGGTTCGGGAACGACGTCTGAGTCCAGTCGAGCGACGCCGAGGAGGGGGAGGGGAGGGGAGGGGGTGATAAGCGGCACTGCGTCACCGCCCTGTTTATTGTTACAGCGGTGTGTCATGTTGCCCATGACGCAGACGAGTCGCTGCGACATTAAACTAATGTCGACGGAGGGAAAGCGGACAGTTGTACTAGCAAAGCATCCGCACAAACGCATCGGCCGTGGGAAAAGGTGTCAAACGGACAATCGTTCATTGGCTCGTTGCCGGACTTTTCTTCTCCGGATAAACGTCAGCTCCCGGTAGGAGATCGAGACGTGCAGCCATCCGCTCAGTGGCGGGGGCCGTGCCGGACACAGTCAATCAACGACTTGATTCTGTGCGACTATTGAGTGCGACAGTGATTAGACGGCGAGAGGCTAATCTCCCGTTGTTCGAAACTGGCCTCAAACACAACACGCTGTGACATAATCAAATGGGAATTTGACCCCGAAAGCTATATGCGGCCATAGCCCGCTTTGCTGGGAGCAATGTCCACCCAACAACTGGCGTTTTATCGAATGCGTTCTCGACGGGCACGAAAAGCGTGGCTCATCCTATGCTCACCAAGTACTCGCTCCACAACCGCGTGCGACGGCCCGCCGAACTCCTCGCTGCAGGCTGTCGCCGGGGTCAGCGGAGCGGAAACAGCCGACCGCGCCAAGCGTTGCAGGGGCTGCACTGTGGCAACTGCTAACGGCGGGCGAGGATTGCCATTGATGGCGGAGACCATAGCACATCTGTTATCTTCGTCCCAGGCTGCACTCGCAAACATCGCCACTAAACCCGGTTTGAGCAACGTCGTTTGGGTAACACAGGCTGACAAATAGTTTGGTACTCGTCGGGGTGAACGCTGACGCCCGCTGGCTAGTTTCTTTACATCTTCATGCTCGGTTAGGGTCATTGAAGGGTCGTTTCGGCTTGGGCGCCCTTGTTTCGGGCAGCCTTTCACGGAGTACCCTGCATTGGTTGCTCCGCGACCTGAGACTCTGAACAGCCGGCATGTCCGTGATGTGCGTGAAACACTCACAACGCCTGATGGTCATAGCACGCCTAGCTTCCTTCCCAGTATGGGTCATCGTGACCTTCCGCTTTAGTCGCCTGTGTTCCGCGCAGCACTTCGCGCTGCACCGTGTATTAACAACAACAACGTAGAACGTTCGGGGCGATATCAGAACGGGCCCGCGGCGTACCCGACGCGGGTTATCGGACCGTCACGTGCGATCTCGGCACTACGGGTCACATGATCTGAGGGTTGCATGTCCGAATGACCAATCACACTCATCGGCTTTCCAGGGCGCCTGTTACGCGTCCAATTCAGTGTGCATGTGATCGGCCATTCAGGATAATGATAGGTAAGGGACAAGAATAGGATAGGATAGGATAAAAATAGACGCAGCTTAGTCGCTACCGATAGTGTAGCGATTAAGCTGCGCGTCTGGGAAACCAGAGGTACACGGTTCGATTTCCTGCAGTGCCCGACCTCCCTGCCAGGGTGAAAGGCAAGTGACGCCACATAATCTCAGCAGCTGAGTGTGTCGTGAAAACCCAATCACAATCGCGGGCAAACCATGGGACAATGGGTTCTTGATCGACCCCCGCACGTTTGCCCTCCGCAGTTCAATCGGTTAGCGCGCCTAGCTCCTAACACCCTGCCTGCCCATGACGCGGTGGGTGGAGTAAGAGTCGCTTCAGCACTCATTTTTGTCCCCGGCTGGAATGGCCTGCGGTCGATGACAGCAGCCGCTCGAGGTGAGATGAGGTCAGAATGCGGGGTGGGGCGGGGCGCGCCGGGCATTGTCCACATTAAACTTTCGCCAGAAAAGTTTACCATTGAACTGGAATTTCACGATCGGATGGTGGGTCCAGGGCTTGCATAGCAAGCACTGCTCGGCGTGAACTCAGATCCACAACTTCATTAAATCAAAATCTCTGGACTAAATTTATCTTTAAAAGAACTCATGACGGCCCGTATGATTCCACAAATGTTCTCCCTCTTTGCGTGCTGTTGTGAGCTGTACTGATGCACGATTCTAATAGATGAACTTCGGCACGAGTCGTGTAAACTCCCGTGTGGTACGAGCCATGCAAGCTATCGCCTGTTTCGGCATCGCTGTGGTTTGCTACATGCATTAAGTATGGAAATCATCATATAAAATGGAGCCGTGCGATGTTCTGGTGAGGTGACTATCCTGCGTAGCACAGCAAGTAATGTCGCAATCCTTTCAGAAGAAACAGGGGCCGCCACTGCCGTCACCGTCACATCCACTTTTTTCTCATTCCTCACTTCTTCCGCCATTCCAGCAACGCCATCCCAGATTATCCGGTACAAGTTGATGCATCAGCCGGAAGTGAATGCAGGTATTTTCCTCGCATCGGCGGAGCCCCCATTAGAGCGCCCGCACATAATCCAAAGAAGGTTTCTTGTGCGGATTAAGAAGCTGTAACGAAAGGGTCTCCGGTGCATGCAGCAGCTGCCCTGTCGTTTTTACTTTTCTTTATTCCACAGCCCTGAAATGGTTAGTATAGGCCGAAAAAATGAAATCGGGGAGAAATCCCAACCAAGCAGAAAACCTTTGTAGAATAAGTAAGACGCCCTCAACACGTTTAGCAGACGTCGTTTCTGAAAGGGTTAGCTACTCCGACTCCGACTCCGTAGCAGACTCCGAAGCTCTTGGTTAATTGGATATCTGGGATGCCTGCGCCAAGCAACGATTGTTACATTAGTCATTACCAGGGTCTTGCCTTGACCCCACTACCCGATTGTGGCATTCCAGGTCAACGGCAGGCATTTTGTGGCGAAAGTTTAACGAGCGGTTATGCTTGGCATGGAATGTTCTGGCCTTTGATGTCATCTGACCTTTTTCGGCCGTTGCATGCTGTACCATTTAGGAAAATCCAGGGAGCGCCGAGGGGCGTGGTCAAGGGTAGGCCCAGGGAAAAGATCGGAGTGCTAAAGCTCATGAAAAATGTGGAAAGTGGAAAAATATTTCGATATGGAATGGCTCGGCCCGAATTGGCAGCAGTAACTTGCTGCGCCCGAAACAGCTGATAACGCGAGAATGGCGGCGCCGCGCTCGGGGCGTGCGTTGTTTGCGTGTTGTGGGGGGGATGAATGACACGTGGGTGCTCTTGCGGACGAAAGTGAATGTGGAGCTGCGAGACAGTTCTAGGTCCCGCAGTGCCATCTCTTGTCTCATAAATACTGGGTAGGTGACTACTGACTTGGCTTTCGCCTGTTTTTCCTTCCCAAATGTATCTGAGCCGCCATGTGATAGTTGCAATACCCGGCGAGTCCCAAAAATGCGAGGTCAGGTTCGAGGCTGTCTTGTGTGCTAACTTACGTTTTGCATGCAGGTTTTAGGATTACTCACGATTATGAAAACGTACTAGATCGAACAGTAGTTCGAGAAAACCATTTGAGCGTGTGCAGCTCCCTTGCTATGTCAACTAATTTATGTTGACCTGTTCACATTTCTCATAGAACATAACATTGCATGCGTAATAATTAGGATGCTATTTCATTTTGGAAAGGAAAAGAAGTCATGTTGTGGAGGGAATGTCTGGTGTGGGGTTTATGGTTTATAAGGCAAGCTGCAGGTGAATGCCCAAAAATGAAATGTTATTTTATTTCTTTTCTTGATAGTTTAAGCTGTGACTCATCACCATGGGCACAGCTTGAAATGAACATTTATGACATGACTATGTAAATTGTTCAGTGCACTAGCAAGGAACATAAGTCAGAGAGATAACACAGTAGTATTAGCCTTATTCCTTGGAAAAACAGGAGAATAGAGATGCAGTTAGGTTGATATTCTGGTGACATGACTCTCAGGGAGGTACTGGATGTTGTATGAGGTACCTACTGGTATATTGAGTGTTGATAACTCAGCACAAGAATTGTTAACTCATGATGGGAAGCATTGAATTGGAAGCAGTGAGATTATACCTTCCATGACATCTGATGCATGTTACACATCCTTTTCCTGGTAGTCCCAATGATGGAATGTGGATGGAAGGTGGATCTCTCATCACAAGAATTTGCCAATGCATTGAATTATAGCTGTAATACCATGCTATTTTGTTTCCTGTCTGAGGTGTGCAGACAGCAATAGAAGGGAGCTTCACCAACTGCAGCCATAATACTGCATGACATAGCATTGTAAAATTCCCAGCAACCATTGCAACCAACAGACTAGGGAAAAGAAATATGGTTGTGGTCATTTGGTAGCAGTCAGTATCCTTGTGACCATCTCTCCTCATTGATTACTCCTAAACCCAGTACCACAAATGGAAACTTATCTGTGTGTCTCCAGTTCCCTGTACTCTGGTTTGTGACATAGTGTTTCTAGAAAATTGCTGTGAAAGGCTCAGCATTAAGGGAGTGAGCCCAGCCACACATTTTCCTAATTGCATGTGCTAGGTCATAGAATATAAGGTCACAATGTCGACAAAACATGTGAAATAAGCTCTTAGATTTCTTAGAAAAGAGATGAATAAACAATAAATCTCTTAGAAATTAGCTTGTGCCCCAAGGTATCACATGCATTTTTTCTCTTCTACTAATTATGGATGATGATGGCTTTTGATATGCCCATGCACCATTAATAACTAATATGCCACAGGCACAGGTTATTTTCACCTTAAATTGGGCTGAAAATTGCTTTTCTGCATCCCTTTTTGGAGACAACCTGCAAAGCCATATTACCTTTTAAAAACCAAATGAAATGGATGGACAGCTGAATGTGGAGATCTGATAGGACTTTGGTGGTAGTCTAGAATGAATATGCATCCTTGAAAAGCATTTGTAATGACTTTAATAGATGTTGGCAGGCTTATCTAATGATTTCAACAAATGTTAGTTTACATAGTAATGTTAATGGTACTGGTAAATACAATATCAAGTAATGTTTATGGGTATGATAATTGCAATGAATGCAGGTAGGGCTCTTGCCCCACCTGCATTGCCTTATTCTTCTATGGCTTGATCTATCCATATCAATATTAAGTCATAGTAGGTAAGCTATAATGTAGGAAGTTATAATGTTTCAGTTTTTTACACTTTCTTATCTCTTATTTCAGTCTTTTCTTTATCTTACGGATCTGATGGCATGAATTTTATTCTGGTTTAGTGAGCTATGGCTGTGCAAAATGAACTATCTACAGAAATGTTTCCAGAGGATGAAAGTCAAGAAAGGTGAAAGCTGAAGCTATGGACTTTTTACCATCAGATGTTGCCCGCTTGGTACTTGGTAAGCTATTTTCCAGATGGCAGTAATGCTAGACATGCTGCAGTGTGCTTTAAAAGGAATGCTGATGTATCATGTCCTCGATCTGCCTTTTATGCATCATCTTTACTTAAGTTGTTTCAAACACAATCTCTGAACATATTGAACATTGCAGTTATGGTCTCATTTATGTTGTCTTTATCATTGTTTCTGCTTCATCCAGTGTGTTGCTCATCTGGCCAGTGTTCAGGTTGGTCACCAGGTGCTACTCTGACGTAACCCCTGTGTGCCTGCAGGGTACTTGAACAGGTCATGTCCAGAGGCGGCCACACTCTTCCTGGCCCGTTGTCCGGACCTGGCCGAGCTGCGGCGACTGAAAGCGCGCGGGCGGCCGGGGCCCAGCCGCCCGCTCGGACCCTCGCTCACCGAGATCCTTGCCGACCATGGCGCCGCCTGCGCCCTGGGTGAGCAGACTCGGCGGCGGCAGAGGAGGAAGTAGTGACTCTCAAATGTATATTGAGGCTTCACTGTTCTCTCCTTGATATCGAACAGGTTCGTTGTCTTCCAACTGCATGACCCGTTTTGAGTGAATTTATACGGAAGATAAACGTTTTTTTGTTGTTGCAAGTTGTGTGATTACTATTACCAGTTTCATTATTTTTGCCTGTTTTTCTGTTGACCTCTAGTGGACGCGGTCATAGAGCAGACGGACTCTGGTGACGTCGGGGATGGATTTCTGAGCAAGCTACGCAGCCTACTTTCTCTGCTCGCCAAAACACAGGTACAGGGCATTGTGAAACAATTCGTGACACCAATCAGTCTATAGTCGTCTATTAGCATTGCTGCGTCTCCCACCGCCAACACGGTTGGTCGTCTGCTGACCACTGACGCCATCTGTCGCCCTCTGCATAGGCGTTAGCGCCATCCCCTCCGTTATGCGGGTCCGTTGCCTGCCCGTGCGCTGGTCCTGTGTGCAATGACTGCTGCCACCGTGTCCGTCCTGCCGACCACAAACATCGCAGCCGCTGCGCGGTCCGCTGACGTTGCCCGGCCGCGCTCGCAGACGGTCGCGCCGTCGCAGTCGTGCGCCGCCGCCGCCGCCGCCGCCGCCCCGCCAGAGGACGACTCGGTCGACGCGTGGCGGTGGCATGGGGCGGCTCCGGCCGACTACCAGCCGTGGAGCCCGGCGGCGGGCGCCGTGGCAGGCGGCGGCGCCGCGAGGACGCCGGGCACCGCCCCGCCCGCCGCCGCCGCCCCCAGCCCCCGGCCGGCGCCGGGCGGCGGCGCGGCCGCGGCAGCGAAGAGCGCGGCGGCCTGGCCGCCGGTCGCCGCCGGCAGCCCCGAACCGGCCGCCGGGGTCTCCGGTGTGCGGCCGACGGCCGGCGCCGGCACCGACCGGACCCCTTCTCCCGCCGCCGCCGGCAAGACGCGTCCGTCCGGTGGCGCCGGCCGAAGCGGCAGGAGCCGGCGCAAGCGGCGGGCGCCGCGCAGGGTCGCGGCCAACTGCTGGAGGGGGTCGACGCTGAGCAGGTACGCTCCGTGCCCTACTGGAGGCGCCTTTAGATGTCACGCTCGCACGAGCAAATGGTGCTGTTTGGCACAGACGTTCAGGCGAAGCAAACAACTGCTGGTTTCTGGGAATCGAATGCCGTTTGCGTTTCTGCAAACTTCAGGTTTTATTGGCGTTCGGGTGTAAGATTATTACTTATAAAAAATCGCCGTTGTTGCGTGATTCAACTACGTAATAATACTACATTTCAGCTCGCGAGATTACGGGAGCTCACGCTGCTTCGGTTGGATCTATGGCAAAATCAACCATTGCTCGGCAAGTAGAAACAACGGGTTATTTATTTTGAGTGAATGCATGGTCGCAAGCAAGCGTGTCGACGTCAGTGGTTCTTTTTTGACCATGTGCACTGAATGTTATGAACGTCGTCTACCATGCTTTGAACACTGTCGTCCGCCCCGAATACCCGCACCCCGAAATTTAGCCATTTTTAAATTGTCCCGAGTGAGAGTATCCAGTTGAAACCTTTAAACTTGATAGCAGTAGTCGCATGCCTGAACGGATGTACAGTGTCTGATTCACCAGATGAACCAATGAGCAGTTCGGAGTGTTCTACCGTTGGGTGCTTGACAACGCTTTTTCGGTCGACATTTCGCACGTTAGAGTGGCGTCCATGCCTTGCAACGGCACGTTCAAATGACCGCCTCGAATGGTTCGCCGGCAGTCGAAGCGGTCGGCGCCTCCGCCGACGTCGCTCCCGGAGGCGGAGTTGGCAGCGCCCTCTCCGGTCGTCCAGTCAGGAGCGCCGGTCCGCGCGCCATCGTCTGTGGCGAGCCCGGCGCTGCCGGCCGCCGCAGAGCAGGCCAAGGCCGACGGAGCCCAGGCTGTCGCGGAGCGAGGCGAGACGAGGAGGCCGCCGGCTGCCGCGGAGCGAGGCGAGGTGAGGGGGCCACCGGCTGCCGCGGAGCGAGGCGAGGCGAGCGGGCTTCCGGCTGCTGCGGAGCGAAGCGAGGCGAGGAGGCCGTCGGCTGCCGCGGAGCGAAGCGAGACGAGGGGGCCGCCTGCTGCCGCGGAGCAAGACAAGGCGATGGGACCACCGACTGCCGCGGAACGAGGCGAGACGAGGAGGCCGCCTGCTGCCGCGGAGCGAGGCGAGGCGAAGGGGCTTCCGGCTGCCGCGGAGCGAAGCGAGGCGAGGGGGCCACCGGCTGTCGCGAAGCGAGGCGAGGCGAGTGGGCCGTCGGCTGCCGCCGAGGTGAAAGCTAAGAATGCTGGACAGGCCGCGGCGATGAAGACTGAAGATGATTTGCTGGCCGCGGCAGAACGGAGGTCCGGACCGCCAGCTGCCGCAGAGCAAAGGACTCCAGACGCACCCCCAGTCGTCGCACAGGGGGACACTGTGGATGAATCTCCAGCCGACATGGGGCAGAGCACAGCAGGCAAACACCGGAGCGCGAAGATTTCTCCCGAACCGCCGGCTGCCACGGAGCGCAGGACCCCTGACGGGCCGCCGCCCGATACGTCCGGAGCGGCGGAGCTGGCGCCATCTACCGCCGGGCCGCGGCCGCTCTCAAGGACGGCTGTCCGACCCGGCCCCGCAGCGTCCCGGCCCGGCCTCCCAGCTGTCGAGGCGCGGCTCGCTGAGCGGCTGGAGGCGGCGCGCCGTCGGACCGAGCCTGCTGTTGCCGTCGCCGCCGGTGCCGCTGCCGCTGCACCCCCACCCTCGCCCTCGCTCGTCCGCAACCGCACGCCGCGGAAAGGTGTGCCGCGCAGGTGGCCGGCGGCGGCCGTGAAGGCGGAGGCGGCGCCGGCCGTGAAGGTGGAGGCGGAGGCGGCAGCGGCCTGGGCCGAGCCGGTGACGGCCGTGAAGCGGGAGCCGTGGGCCCCGCTGCCCGAGTGTGCAGTGGCGGCGGCGCCGGCCGGTGACGGCTCCGGCCGGCCGGCCGAGCGGGCGGCGGGAGGCGTCCGGCCGGCCACGCCGGCGACGCCCACGCTGGCGGCGGCGCCGCTGCTCCGCGCAGCGCTGGAGTCGGCCGCGGACCCGTCCGAATGTTTCCGGACGCCGGCGCCGGACGGCGGAGCGGGCCACGCGGCGCCGCTGAGCCGCAGCACGCCGCCCGGGGAGCGGTCTCTGCACATAGCGCTGACGCCGGTCGCCGAGCTGACGCCTACCTCGGCCGGGGGAGGCCCGCCGCGCCCGGCCAACTCGCGGTCAGGTGAGGGAGAGGGAGAGGAGAGGGTCACCAGTGCCGGGTGGTCCAGACAGGAAAGGTTGTCACAGTGGTCGATGTGAGTGTTGGGCGAGTGCGTGTTCAGCTCGCTGAACCAGTGTCGTAATGTGCATACGTTTTCTGTAAAACGTTGGAGCCAATTTGACACCACGGCTTTTTTAAACGTAGCTTTAGTTTCCTCAATTCGTTTCAGGTCTCACGCCTCGCAAACTTCACCCCACTGGCTCACTTTTCTAGTGTATTGCGCTAAAGTTCAATACAGTTTAAGCTTTAATCGTTCTTTCGGTGTATGTACGAGTTTTCAAAACGGTTCTTCTACCGGGCATGCGCCTTCCAGCAGCAGATGTCCCCGTCGTGTTGTTCTATAGTCCCAGCGTGCACCCGTGCGGTCCCGCGGGCTGCTGTGTGAGCCCCGGATCGCGCTCTGCGTGCAGGAGCGGTCGGCTCCAGCGAACCGCGCCGTCGCCTGCCCCGCCGGAGGCTGCTGGGAGCCGCCGAGACGCCGCCATCCTCTCTGGACACGAGCCGTCGGCACGCCAGCGATCCGGCTGCTGCCAGGTCCGTGGCGAGCCCGTGTGAGCCAGTCCCAGAGCAGCGGCTCCGTCTTAGTATCCAGGTCGCCAGAGCGAGTGTGTAGCGGGCCAGCAGCGAGGCCCATGTCCGAGGCAACAGCCGTCCCGTGCAGAATGAAACCGGGAGTACAAGTTTGGTATCGGCTCCTTGTGCCATCACATCTTGCCAGCGATTTCGGCGCGGGGATGCACAGAGCGAGAAATATTTGTCATCATGCGTTTTAAACATGTGCCCATCATTCGCCGTCGCTAGCGCCGCCGCAAGCCGCCGTCCTGCTTATTCCCGCGTCTTTGCCGGGCCCCCTACCGGACTCCCCCTCTGCTGTGCAGGTGCAGCGCGGCCGGCGTGGTGGCGCCACCTGTGGACGCCCCGACGGACGCCAGCGCCAGCCCGGCCCGGGCCGGCGGCCGGCGCCGCACGCCGGCCCGCGCCGCGCGGCTCGCGCAGCCGGCCGGCCGGACGGCGGCGCCGCCGTCCGCCAGGAAGCGACTCAGGAACGTCGACGCGCCCACCCCACCGGTACGACGCGCCGCGGCCGGACGGTGTCGCCGGGGGAGGGTGGAGGGTGGAGGGTGGAGGGTGGAGGCGGAGGGAGGAGGGAGGAGGGAGGAGGGAGGGCGGAGGGTGGCGGGCGGAGGCGGAGGCGGAGGCGGAGGCGGAGGCGGAGGAATGGGACGGGAGGTCAGGCTGGGTGGTGCAAAGGAGTGAGAGCGACCACGGCCTCGATTGTCGACTTGTCCAACGCAAGCCGCCGTGCTTGGTCGTCGGGAAGATCGTCTGAGCCGTCAGTTCTGAAAACGTGTGAGACGACGGCATGCGGGCGTCGCGCGTTTCATTGCGTTTTAAGCAACGCTTTGTTTCGTGTGCATTGAATGACGTAACGCATAACCGTCACGTGGCAGCTTATTCAGACGACGCTACTGAGGGTTTACACGCTTCACTGCCTGCTGCGCCATCCGACGGTTATGTGTTTAAGATGTGGGTGCCGTGTGATATTGTGTGCGCCGTGCGTCCGTTCCTAATTGATAGACGTCCCTGCCGTTTGGTGTCACAGGAGAAGAGGCCACGGGCAGCCGCCGCGACGGAGCGCGCCAGGGATCTACTGAAGGGGGTCAACATCATGTCCTTCCTCGCCAAGATTCACAACGTCGGCGCAAGCGATGTGGCGGTGTGAGCCTGGTGACCAACGAGCGCTCCGACCATTCCAGTTATCTTGCGTGTCAAACGCAGTCTTGCCATTCTCAGGGCCATTTGTATCAGGCTGACTTCCGCTGAGACGCTTGTCGAAATCATTGCTACTATGATTCATCGCGAGGTGAACAGGGGCTTGCGTGCAGAAGAAGTTTCACTAGCCCTGGGCGGCAAGATGTGGATTCCACGGCACGCAGGCCAGCTTACTTGGGCAGTAGCAGCCTCGAGACGATTACAGGCTGTGCATTGTACGTCAGCAGGGCGGCGGCATTTGGGGGAGGGGGAAGAGGCTGAACAACTGGCTGATTCTCGCTGGTGAAGACGGCTCAGCCTCAGCCCCCCGGCGATGCGTCTTTCATGAGTGGTGCCATCGTGGGTGGGGAGTCGTGCCGTGCCAATACAGACGCCGCTGGCAGCTACACTTGGTAACACCGGCAAACCCCGACACGTGATAAGAAAGCTGGCATGAACTGCATCCTCGTAACGCTATTGGTGGCATCCCTGTAGTTACGCAGCCTGGGCATGTAGCGGCCGTACCGCGGCGCTACCCACCTACCGGCTGATCCAACACGAACCACGTTACACATTCCCTGTATTTACACACCATGGTCACCACCGGCTAAGCACTTCTACTCGTCGTCAGCAGGTATTCCCAGCTCTTCATTCGTCCACTTGGAGGTGTCCGGGTACTCAAACTCGCCCTGAAACACGGACCTCTCATGAGGACGCGCACCACGCCGGAAGAACACGACAAACAGTAACATGCCACGACGCTGGCGCTGGCTCGTAGATGAAATCGCGTTGCCGCACGCGTAGAACAAGCACATGTATGATTCAGAGTCGCGGCGTTGATGCGCGCGTATAACCAGCACGTACATAATTCAGGGTCGCGCCCCTCAGTCGTGCGAACGAACGACCAGCGTACAATCCCCAGTACTTACAAACAGATGCTCCGGCTCGTACCACAGGTGGTAGAGAATCCAGTACCACATGAAGGCCACCAGCAGATCGCCAGCGATGACACGGCCCCTCGGGTGCTCGGTGGCAATGGCTCTGTAGTAGTACCTGCGGGTGACGTCCGGGGCTCCGTCAGAGGGTGCTGAGTGGTAAATCAGTTGCCAACCGGATGGTCGTACCCAGTACAGTGCACACACTGTTCTTTGGCAGAACGCAGTACTGCTGATTCACACTGCCGAAAATTAACCAAAAGAGGTCTTCATTTTGCCCACAACAGCATCCATCACCACTGACGTAACCGCTACTGCGGGTGAGGGGGAGAGACATGTTCTCCACCATTTCTTTCAGCAGTGTGTTTTGTCACCCATGTTCTGCACAGCATGCATGCTTTCATGCTATTCCACTCAAACTATTCTTTGTGGGTCAGCTGGCTCCCACTGGATTCCAGTTTCAACCCCCTAATCCTGATTTGTTTCCGTAATATCAGGCACCTGGTTACATACAAACATGTTCAGCGTCACTCATGGTTAACTATTTGGAGCAATTATCTGTGACAAAAGGCAAGCTTAAGCCAGTTAAATCCTATAGTCAGAATAAATAGTTTACACCAAAAACACATTGTGCATGCATGAAGAAAGTGACGAGCATTATGAACACAACCATTGTCACAAAAAGGTAAACTTCTATAATTCCTGCAGCATGGATGCTTGAAATAAGAAAACAGGTACAAATTTATTGTAGCAGTGGTAAACACCCCTTCACAATTGTTAGCTCTTCAGTCTATTCACATGAAAATGCAAAATAAAATTTTTGAATGGGAAGCCAGAACAAGAAACCTTTCAAACTGTGCATGCATCAAAATGACCCAAAGAAAGATGTCAATGATTTGTTCTATCCCTATACTCTTTAAAATTTGGGCTTTTGAGGCAGCTGCGTATTGGTTCCAAAAATATCTTCGACACTTAATCTATTGTCACCCACTTGGTACCCTGCAGAGCTGCTGAAGAGGAAATGCATCTTCTCCCGTCAAGTTTTTTGGCGGCAAAATTCCGGGATAGTCTAGTACTGGCTAGTGTTAGCCTTACCAAGCTACTTCGTAGCATGGCTGAGTAAATTTTTAGTCCAACTTCGTGTGCCAATCGCTGACTGATCTGCTCTAAGCATAAACATACACATTTACCGTTGAATGTGACATATGCGCCACGTACGTGTAATATCTCATATGAGGTCGCTTGAAAAAGAAAAGTAGCAGTGCGCGAAGTCAAGGATATAAAGTAGCCTTGCGGAAAATCAGAAATAAAATATGTGAGCATTTCCACGCTTGCTTCGCTGCGTTAATGAAAAACGCAGAAAAAGTGCCGTCAAAGCCTACTCATACAACCGCCATGAAGCCAGACATCCGTTCTAAGCAAAAGTTCACTGGTTTTCTTATTAAGGTCAGTGGCAGTGTTTGAGCTTGAGAAGGTCATGGTGATCTGAAATCCTACAATAATGTTGTGTTTTTGCATTTCAATAAGTGTCAAGGCTTACGCCAAGCGGTAAGTTCCTAAAAACACGAAATGTCCACCCAGGTCATTTTAGATCAGTGACCCTCACTGACACTAAAAAATCCATGCATGATGTCTGTTGCGGTCTTTGTTATTAATCAATTCGATACAAGCGTCAGAAACTGCTCCATATAACAAGCTCTCGTGTAAAAAAGACGGTTGGCGTAGGCCTCGGTCCTCGGTCCTCGGTAGGCCTCGGACTTCATTCCTGACCCTAGGTCATTTGAATTTGTTACGATCCCAAATTCAACCGTTTTATTGCCTAAGAAACTATAGCAGATATGTATGGCTTTGTCTAACGTTCCGTTATTTGAATTTATCGAATTCCACATCATATTGATGGTACATCAAATTGAGCAATTCTCTGTAAATTGCCTTCCTTGACAGCCACGGCCTGCCTGTGACCCCTCATGAGTCAGCAACCTTGCAAGGTACTTTGCATTGCTGTAATAAAAGATGCGCGCTTAAATTTCTTACAGTTGTTTTTAAATTGGTGCGGCTATGCTACAGCTATTTCCTACTGGTGTACAATCTTATCTGTTCGACTTGTCTTTACCATTCGGTGAATAAAACCACACAGCTTCCTGAAATTATTGGTCTGTTTCTATGCTCTCTCCTCCTCCTCCTCCTCCCTACTCATCTCCTGTGAGAACGCAAAATTCTTCCAGAGGGTATACTTCTGGTCATTGTAAACGAGGACGATGCCACGGATTTTGAGTTGGAGGAGGGGGTTTTCCAGGTGACCTGTGCGAAAAATGGGACCTCCTGGCCAGTACTGTATTTAGGGGGAGGGGCCCGCAGGCACCTATCGTATTCACGGGAGGAACCCTTATGGAATTGTGACATGTGTCAACTTCCATGTAAAAAACGTCGACAGTTTAAGTTGCAGAATGAGGGTCTTCTTGTTGATACAGGTGTCTTTTTGACGCAGTGAGGGGTCTCCCGATCCTTAAATAAGACTTCCGTTGCCGGAAAAGGGCTTTCTGATGCATACATGGGCTTCCTGATTCAGAACAGGTTCCTTTCGATTCACAAAGAGGGCCATCATATTCAGCAAAGTGCCTACGGGGGATTCCGATCCGGATGAAATGAGGTTGTCTGATATTCAGGTCCGTAACCAGGTGGGACATTCAATGCCTGTGCGTCCCCAGGGGTGTGGGATCCTCCGGTCTCGTTCAGTGCAGTCACTGTACTTTTGCTGCCGTACTGCAGTCCCTGTAACCCCGGTACTGCATCCCCTGAGCATGGGTTTTTAGCCTTTTTTAAGCATTTTTAGGAAATGCTTTTTAGATGCCTCAAATAGGTAGTACAAAATCGTGCTGTGTTCGCTTATTTTCATTGCTAATAGCTCCACGCACATTACTTTTGCGACTATGAATGGAAAACAACAAGTTTTTATGCATACTAACCCAACTAGTTCTTTTTAAAATTCATTTTATGGTTTAGTCCGAAACCTTATGCCAGTGGCTCCAGCCGCACAAACATGGAAGTGCCCTAGGTGAAATGTCATTTGACCATGTCAGCGATTGTCATGACGACAGAGTGGGTTATGTGAAGCACTGGGAATCTGGGAATCGGCAGTGGGATGTGGAGTTTCATCACATGTTAGAGACATCTCTTCTTCTTCACTTGGAACGGCACCGTGATTGGAGATCCCAAACTTCGGGCGGAGGGGTTGTCATCAACGAAGGCCAGCAGGCACTGACAAAGGTCATCTGGGACGTTCGTCGGCATCTTGCGAGACGCTGGCCAGGGCAGTGAAGTGAGCGCCCAGGGCCGCGAGCGCCGAGGTTTTGGAAGCCGTAATGCAGGAGGACGTCCTGCCAAATATCGCCGAGGAATGTCGACAGCTTGGTTATGCTGTTACGTGATGTTAGCGGACAGAAGTTCGTAATCTGTCCAAGCATAAGATCCAGCGTTGCCGGCTTAAACTCAGTGATATTTTAATCCAGCCAATATAATAAATTTAGCGAAATATTCAGGTCACAAAGGCTGGAACTTATGAGGCGGGGAGAGATGCTGGGCTAACAAAGACACACATTTTTAATTGATATGGAAGTAATTCCTTCCCGTTACTCAACATGTCGTGGCTAGTAGTAAAAGCTGCCAACACGGTCCAAGATATGGCTATTCAAATGAACCGCCATCTCAGATACCGCGCACATACTGTTCTCATTACGCGTAATGCACAGGCATCCGGATTGCTGTCAGCCACGCTCAACACGTTTCATCCACAAGCAGGCCAAACATAATGTTCAGAGCCTGGTGCCTTCCGACGACCATTGCTACTCTCGCATCTATACGCCGTGCGACATTTCCCAAATCTAACAAGCGCAGAAATCATGAAGTTTTGCGCCCGAGTTGTCAGCGCTCGGAGTCGTCACGGCCGCACTTTTAATGTGATTAATCAGCTCGGCTGGCTGCGAGATCCGCAGGTACAATGCTTCGCCGGTCTGTGCTGCCCGGCGCGCTATCACGGCAGACCATCCAGAGTGCGACTCCAGAGTGCGACTCCAGAGTGCGACTCCAAAGAATCACGCTCAAGAGAACGGGGCAAAAACAACCGGGACGCGCAGCACATAACATAACCTCGCACCCGAACCGACGCCGGCGGGCGCTGAGTGCGTGGCAGAACAATCCCAATGTTCGGTAGCATTGTGTAGATCTTAGTGTCATGTTATTAACGTTTAAATATAAGACAGCGGTTTAGATATTAATCCACATGATCCGTTCTTTCGTTTAGCCATTGTGCATGTAGTAATGTTTGGACGCAATTAAAGTATTCTATTTGTTTGCATTCGTTGTGGGTGCGTACGTGCGTACTTGTTTTGCTGGGTTGGCTGCATGGACCGGCACCACGGGAGTTCAGTTGGTGGTGGTGGTAGTGGGGAAAGGAGGCTTCCTTATCTCAAAACAGGCCCTCGTGTGCCATAAAAGCGCCTTACTATGCATACAGAAACCTCTTTATCCAGAGCTGTACCCTTCCGATTGACGAAGGGCACCTCAAAATCTGACCAAGGGGCTCATCATTCCAAGACAGGGCGTTCTGATCTAAAAAGGTCTTTGGACACATGATAGGTAGCCTCCTGGTTTGGAATGGGTCTCCCGGCCTGGAATGGGGGCCTCCGACATTTCGACGGTGCCTGTCGGGGGGGGGGGGGGGGGGGGGCGGGGGACCATCGCAACACCTAATGTGCGTAACCACTAATGTATCGTAACACCGTATGTTCGAAACGCCTAATGTATCACAGCCAGGCACTGCAGACATCGCCAGCGCAGGATCCACGACACTGCCTCAGCGCAACGCGGGGTGACAGAAGTACACTAGCCGTCACTACCTGTGCTACACGTTATACCTGTCACGGTGTCACGGCGAGATAGTTATGTCACCTTGCCGTAACGCTGCTGACCAGACGCGAATGGAGTATTGATTCGTGTCCATTCGTGTTCGTGTCGAATGGAGCATCCATTCGTGTCAAAGAGCGTCGCGCTGCCGTCGATATCCATGACCGGTGTGGGCAACGCCAAACGCAGCCACAGGCCACACGAACAAGCAAAACGCCTCATATGTCGACGCCACTGATGCCCGCACCACCTCCGTGCCCCAACTCAGGACAAGGCCCAGCCCTGTCGGCCGCCTAGCACAGCCCCGCGGCGACTCACGCATTCTCGCGATCTTCACGCGATCTTTATGGGCGTAGAGATCTCCGTGGGCAGCGGCAGCGGGAGCACGTGAAACGAGTCAACCAGGCGTCCTCGTGGCCGCACTAGCCGTACGCCACCTTCGACTAGGACTGACCGTGGAATAGGCCCATCACGAGCGGCTTGCGGCGGGACGTGGCTCTCCTTCGGCAGGACACGAGCGGCAGGACGTGTCTCTCCCAGGTGTGAGCGGGCGGCGGAGCACGTGGCCAGCGGTGGCCGTATCCAGAGCAGCACCAGGAGACGCAGGAGGCGTCCAGTCGTCCGCCCCAGGGCCAGGAGAAACAGAGCATCCTGCACGCACAGAGAACTGGCAGTGACGGGTGTGTGGCACGAGTTAAGCAGATGACGTCATAAATGATAACGCACAGCAGGCACGCCATAGACTACCCGGCCGTGCGGAACAAGTCTGTCTGGCAGCTCTACAGAATGATTGAGACGAGACATTTGGATTACGGATGGGACAGTTGTTCGGACTATCGTCGACGGCGTCGGTCGGGCGTACTAAAACGCATACGCATCAGGCTTACACTGCTGACACGCCAGACCAGTACGATAAGCCGGGATAATCGCTCCATCAGTAAACCCGCCCCGGTGCGCAGTACAGGCATAAATGGTATCACACCTTTGCGTGTTGTTGTTCAGGCAGGTCTACCCGCCATATTTCTTAAAAACTGACGTGAAACCTCGCTGAGATCTGAGCCCCATTTTTGTCTACAATTTGTTTCCAAACAGCGAATATGAGAAACAACGAAGCTGCGAAGCAGCAGCGAATATGAGAGATCATGCTTGCTGACAGCCTCGGCGGGCAAGAACACCACCCTCATCGGTGCCCATACCGGCAGCTTCAGCGGCGCAACAGTCTCAGTCGTGCCGCGCCATATTTCCTGGCTGAGACCAACCTCGCATACCGCGCGATGGGACCTTCCATGCCCCGCGGGATGTTCCTACAGCGGGGGCCAACCGGAGCGTGAGACGGGGGCACCGGTACACGCGCGGGACACGCGGAACTCCCGCCGGCCGACACTCAGAGGGTGGGAGCCTGCCCCGCTGCTGGCGGCCGGACCAGCTGTCCGGTCTCGCGGCCGCGCGAGGCGCCGGGTTCGCAGACCGGGAAGCACGACAGCATGACGCGGAGCTGGCGGCTGGTGCTGGCGCTGGCGGCCGTGCTCTGCGGCGCGCACGGCTGCCCGGACGAGCGGTGGACGCAGAGCGGCAGCCACTGCTACCGCGTCTTCGAGGAACTCGTGAGTGCCGGCTGGACCAGGGGCTCCGAGAGGCTGTGTCAAGTGCATCGCAACGCTGAACATGCCACTTTGCGACTATTGTCTATATGAAATGTATGGAGAACGTAACTTACTAGCTTATTTTGACCTTCATTTGAGACATTATCTTTCAGCATATTTTTCGTCAGCCTTGGAAATAAGTTTCATTGTCCCGGCGCTACAAAGCAGCCGAAAGCTGACAAAGATATCTTAAAACCTCAACTTGCACAGGGCCCCATATGCTAGAGCCCCGGTACTGCAATATTTCATCCCGCCCCTGACGTATCCGCGCATATCCCCCTGCCCGGATGAGCCGCTTCGCTCGACCTGTCCTTGACGTAGCGGCGCGTCGCTGCAGCAGGAGAACTGGCCTGACTCGGAGGGCCTGTGCGAGCCGTGGGACACGCTGGCCAACATCGGCAACAGCGACACCAACGCCCTGCTGGCACAGCTGATCGGCGCCAGCTCGCTGCCCGAGGCCTGGATCGGCCTCACCAACATCGGCACCGAGGACCGCGTCTACGAGTGGACCAGGTGGCCGCAGCCTCTCAACTTCACGGCGTGGGCCCAGGGCGCGCCGAGCGGCCGCGACTGCCGCGGCGTGGTGCTGGCCACCGACGGCAGCTGGACCGACCTCGACATGTTCCAGGTGCGCGGCTACGTGTGTCAGGCGCCGGCCGACGGGCGGCGGCCGGCGGCGCGGCAGCCGGCGGCGCGGTGGAGGCTGCTCTGTTGACCGGCTCTGGCGGCGCCGCCGCCGCAGGGGATGCTGACGGCGGAGCGGCAGGAGATGCCGACGGCGCCGCAGCAAGGGTATGCTGGCGGTGCGGCGGCAGGGGAGGTTGACGGCGACACGGCAGGGAATGTTGACGGCAACACGGCAGGGGACGTTGACGGCGGCGCGACAGGAGAGGTTGACGGCGACCCGGCAGGGGAGGTTGACGGCGGCGCGGCACGGGAAGTTGACGGCGGCGCGGCACGGGAAGTTGACGGCAGCGCGGCGCGGCAAGTTGACGGTGGCTCGGCTGGGTGTGCTGGCGGTGCCGCGGCAGGGGAGGTTGACGTTGGCACGGAGGAGCGAGGACCTCGGTCGGATTGAAGCGGCCGATCCAGCTCTGCGGACGCCGTGAGAGGAGAGAGAACTGGCAGCGGCACGACTGAGGGCTCAGTCCATCAAGCTCGCCGCTCGTCAAGCGGACCCGACTGCTGACGTGTGCTAGTAAAATCAACGAAATTTGTAATACACGGTGACCGCCTGTGGAGCGTCATGTATTGATCAATAGCTGCTATTCTGTTGCGGCAGACTGCAGTTTCTCACAAGCGGTGCGAGTGCTCAGGACTTTGCTTGTCCTGATGTGGCTGAACACGCATCGCGACTTTAGTGCCTTAAGTCTGCTATCAGCTGAAGCAATTCGGCAGCTGTCTCTTCTCACGACAGTTGATATGTATTTTTGATAAGACGCAGACGAGTGTAATAGCGCTCGTCTTGAACAAAGATGTGCCTGGTGCAATGACGACGGCATCTAGCCATGGCTACCATGCGCTTTGCCAAACACAACGATGAACGACGTCCCACTGCCGACCACCGGAGTTCCTCAAGCCAGCTGACTTAGTCCCGTATAGATGCATGCTCTCAACGTAGCGCTTGGTGAGGGTGGTCCTGTTGCTGCCGCACTGAAGCACGGTGTTCATGAAGCATGCGTTGTCAGTGTTGTTCGAACCCGCCACACCCATCTCGATCGGGAAAGGAAATGTTATCATATAGCATGGCACACAAATCAGAGCAATCACATGACAGAATCAGCGTATCGTCTGGACTCCTGCCCGGCCGTCTGGACTCATGCCCGGCCATCGTCTGGACTCGTGCCCGGCCGTCGTCTGGACTCGTGGCCGGCCGTCGTCTGGACTCATGTCCGGCTGTCGTCTAGACTCGTGGCCGGCCGTCGTCCAGACTCGTGGCCGGTCGTCGTCTAGACTCGTGGCCGGCCGTCGTCTGGACTCATGACCGGCCGTCGTCTAGACTCATGGCCGGCCGTCGTCTAGACTCGTGCCCGACTCGTGGCCGTCGTCTGGACTCGTAACAAGCCCGTATCACGTGGCCCAGCCTGTCGGCACCGACTCTCACGTAGCCGGTGTCTGGCGGCCTGCACCCGGCTGAGGTTGGCGATAGTCGTCGGCTCCCTGGTGCCACGCCTGGTCCTTGTTGCGGACTACGAGCACCACCTGGTCGTCCTCGGACCACCTTGAGCTGCTCCAGCGAAGGAGACTCGTCCTCCGACAGGACCACGGTGTTCTGCCGAACCACACGCACGGCGGGATTAATCCCTGACGCCCTGTACTCAGCGCATGCGCAGGTGACACAGGTCCACACAAGCCCGCCCGCCGGGTACGGGCACAGTCACACGTGAGCAGTCTCAGTAAAATCCATCATGATGAGCACATGCCATATTTTCTTCGTCTCATCATTCCAACGGATGACAGACAGCTCACCAGTAACACGAGACCTCGGTAACAATCCTCGCACGAGAAGCGGCATCTTCACTGAATCCGCAACATGAATCAAGCCACCACCTGGCAGAAGCTCGGGCAAGCCTGTCCTCTGCAGCGGCGCGGTCGCCTCTGTCGTGCGCACCGCATCCCAGGCGTGTCAGAGCCACGTGTCCCCGGGCCGCAGCCGGAACCGCGAGCTGAGGAACTCGCTTGGCTGACGCACGGTCGTGCCCTCGGGCCGCAGTTAGAGCCGCGAGCTGAGGAACTCACGGCTGACGCACGGTCGTGTCCTCGGGCCGCAGCTGGAGCCGCGAGCTGAGGAACTCACGGCTGACGCACGGTTGTGTCCTCGGGCCGCAGCTGGAGCCGCGAGCTGAGGAACTCACGGCTGACGCGCGGTTGTGTCCTCGGGCCGCAGCTGGAGCCGCGAGCCGAGGAACTCGCACGGCTGACGCACGGTCGCCCGCCAGCTGAGGGCAGCCGTGTAGCCGGTGGTGTAGTTAAGGAGGAGGCTGTTGAGGCCATGGACCATGGCCACCCTTTGGAGGCAACGGGGGACCGTGGGGACGACAGGCTAGCCATTTTTGACAGTTGAAGACGCTCACAAACAGGGGCACTGCCATATATATATATATATATATATATATATATATATATATATATATACACGTGTGTGTGTGTGTGTGTGTGTGTGTGTGTGTGTGTGTGTGTGTGTGTGTGTGTGTGTGTGTGGTGTGTGTGTGTGTGTGTGGTGTGTGTGTGTGTGTGTGTGTTGTGTGTGTGTGTGTGTGTGTGTGTGTGTGTGTGTGTGTGTGTGTGTGTGTGTGTGTGTGTGTGGTGTGTGTGTGTGTGTGTGTGTGTGTGTGTGTGTGTGTGTGTGTGTGTGTGTGTGTGTGTGTGTGTGTGTGTGTGTGTGTGTGTGTGTGTGTGTGTGTGTGTGTGTGTGTGTGTGCATGCGTGCGCTTGCGTGTATATTTGCATTGCCATTGCAATTCACGTAATAAATCTGTGCTACTGCATAGGATATGTTTTTGGGGACTGACACAGTTGACTAGCCCAAACTAATAACGCACATTTTTAACAACAGTCTAGTGTTACGCTTTTTTGCAAAAATGTATCAACAACTGGAACACACAACATGAAACTTGCCAACCATTCTCCGACACCCTTTTTGTGGTGATATTCGATGAACGTCATACCACAGCACTCTGCTTTAAGCCCGTGACCGCCCCTATCATGTTATGTATGATGTATCATCACAATGCAGCATATCCCGTGCCTTCTAAAAAGCAGTTTTTATTTCACAGATGTGGTCCACCGTCGTGTAAGCGTAGTCTTACTAAGATGCTTCTCCTTTTCCGTGATGGGAAAAACCTATAACACACAGTGAGGCCTGCCGCTCGGGCCGCACGTTCTCCATTTAAAGTAACAGCATGCTTGCATAGAAACTGTAAGGAGGCGCAGCAAACAAATCATGTCTATGTGGAGCTACCTTTTAAAGACGACGAGCTGTGTGTACAATCCAATGCCGCTGTACGATTGAGCGGTGTGCACGGCCTTACGATAGCGTGGACTAGTGGTCCCGGTCAAAAAAGAATGCAAATCTATCAGCGTTACGATAAGCGTTAAAGAAGCCTTATGTGTCCAACTGGGTGTATGATTTATCATGCACGTGAAATCGACTGAAAGGGAAATGCGCACGGAAAAACGTAGTACGCAATATCTGTTTTAACCTCTGCTCAGGGATACTATATGTAGGAAAAACAAAGAGCAGCATTCGTGACCGGCGTCATGAACACCTTAGAGACGGACGTTTGCGGAGAGCGTACATACCTCCAAGAGAACACATGATAGATCGACACGCAGGAGTGGACCGTATTGTAATAAATAACTAAGTTAAGATATAAGCTTTAGCAACAGCGAAACACAATGCGTGCCTCAAGATCTGAGAAAAGCTGCACATTCGCTGTCTTTGCCTTTGCCTAAGACCTAAAACCCTATAGTTTCTGAATCATACGTCCGCGAAGATGTGCAGACTACTTCGTGCAGACGTTTTTAAGGCCACTCAGGCATGCATGACTCCATGGCAACGTCATTCAAATCCTGCCATTCTATTGGTCATGCGGAATTCAAGGCCAGGAAAAATGTCATCGTCGAGCCTTTTAAGCTTGGTGCCCGAGCTGGGCGTGAGCACAGATTCCAAATAAATTGGACGTCATCTGGCTCTTAATCGACGGTGTGAATATACTTTAACATTTTAAACTCACATATAAATATGCAAGGAGAACAAGCTGAAGGGCCAAAACATGAGCACATAACAATATTTGGCTCAGTAAACACTTAAGCACCACCACTGTCATCTCTCGGCGGGTTTAAGATGCTACAAGTGAGTGCTAGGGCGGCAATTTCGCACCACTCCTTTGGCAGCATCTCACTGTCATGCAAGCGTTCCATGGCACAATCAAATAATAACATAAGGAGGAGCATATTAAAAAATGGGGGAAATGTTATTGTCTAGAGCATTTTTTCCACTTAAAACATGCCATTAGTTATGAGTGCGCTTATTCATCATGTCTAATGCTCGCTTCAAGATCTTTAAATGTGGAACATTCCCTTTAAACGCTATTTTAAGGTTATCACATCTCTGGGGCTCAGGCGATGTTCGTGGTGCCTGAAGATTGCGGTCTTTTCTCATCTAGTAGTTGCTGTGCATCATTGTAAACCTCCGGCTCAGCCGCCTGCTTTTTGTAGCCTCTGACGTAGAGCTAACGTAGCATCACGTAACCTCGCAACCTCATAACGTAACTTTGGCGTAACTTGATATGTGGGGTGTTGGGAGCTCGGGTGATTTATCATTTTTGACATCTTTTAGCGGCAGTGCCTACACAGATAAGGAGCATCTTCTGAATTTACGTATCGTACATTTCAAGTGTAATGTTATGGTTGGCCTTTCTGAACCCTTGCCAATTTTGAAGATGAACACTGCTCGAAATGCTAAGTACCGCCATTACAATAGTAACTTAGTACCATAACGTGCAAAACTATACAGCGCCAGTACAAAACTGGTAAGTACCGCGTGCAAAACTTAGCCAACACGACCAGAAGAAAAGCCACCGATTACACAATACAAAATTGTGTCATCATACGTGTAGGGGCTCTCACGTTCTTCCGGAAAAACTTAGAGAATTTCTCCGTGGTCACGGTATGACAATGCTTAACGGGTAAAATCGCCACTGCGCCGTTCTCCTTTCAACCTCGCGATAGCACGTGTATGACAATAAAGTTTACGTCTGTGTTTAACTCTGTCAAGATATTCGGAGAAGACGTCGAGTGGGTCAAATTGGATGCAAACAATCAAACAAAAAAGTCGGCAGGGATAGGAGCACTCAGCACAAAAAGTCGAATGACAAAAAGCCAAAAGGGATACAAGTTGACAGGAAAAAATCGAATTTGTAAAATATCAAAGGATAAAAAGCCTACAAGTATAAAAGTCGACATGGAGGAAAGTTGAATGAAAGGTATACAGGGGTAACAGCTTGGGAACACCTTCAATTAGTGCGAACAAAAAACTCGATGAGAACCATGCGCTAGGCTCAGATTCCCGTTTTCAGAAGGGAAGTGGGAACCAAGAACCAGCATTGGGAATAGGCACGTGTTTGTCCAGCACTAGAATAACGAAAAAAACAGGATTCCCGACGGGCGCCGTGCTGCGAGATGTGGAACCCATTGAATCCATACGCGCATCCGAGTGCAGTCGAAAAAATCTCCTTTCAAATGATACCTCAAACAATCTGGACTTCCGTCTCAAACCCCCTTGACTACCGACTTGCTTACTTTTATCCATATCCGATTTTCGTCCTGTTATTTTTTCCAATCTGTCGCTTATGCCTGCCGACCTTTCTCGCCTTTGCCTCTTTGCTATGCAAGTAATACTCCCGTCGGCTTTTGTGTCATTTGAGGTGTTTTCTATACTTACCCCTGTCGAATTTCATCCTGTTTGACTGTCGTCCTGCGTACCGCGTTTAACCCAGTCACTTCTCATCTTCGACATTCATCCCCCTCGCTCTATCCCAACCAGTTTTTACGTCAACCCTTTCTCTACTCAACTTTTCTCCCCTATAAACTTTTTCCATTTTGACTCTTTATCATTACACTATTTTCCAATCGAATTCTATCCCTGTCAACGTTGATCCCTTCGGCTATTCGTTTCAAATTTTGCGTTCCATTTTTTTTTCAATTCGGGTTTTTTTATTCGACGTTTGTACGGGAACTAAACTATCCACGATCACACACAGTTTCCACAATTACGCAGTTTCCGAAACGTCTATGACGCTCGTGAGCGAGCCAGCTATCTGCATGATATGAGAGAGCGCAACAGAGTCCGTTGATGGCCTCGATCGGGCGTCCCGACGAACCGCCTTCCGCACCTGCACGACATCGACCAGTGCTGTTCAAGATCGGGAACCCCAACGTCGCCCGAGCCGGGCGACACCCTTCGAAAACAGTGTCAACCGGCGCTTCACATCCGTGAGGCGGGAGCGGCAGCCCGTCGGCAGCTTGCCCAGGGTGGTCAAGAGTGCCGCTCCAGAGGGTCGGAACAAAAGCCCCGCTCTCCAGGCGGCCCGGCACTCGCGCTCTCCAGACCGGCAACAAACACGGCCGCTGCAGGCCCCGCCCCGCCGGTGACGTCACGCCGCCGCAGGCCCCGCCCCCGCGTGCGGCGCCGCCCGGTCGCGGTCTGCTCGGCCCGGCTCTGACCTATAAGAGCGCGCTGGCGGGGTGGGCTCGTACTGGGCGGTGAAGACATGTGTCGGTACACAGCACACCAGCAGGCTGCACGGAGACGCACCGACATGAGGTCAGTGTCGAACATGGCGCGTCACCATCGCACCAGACTCGAGAACAATATGTTATTTTATTCACTATGTTTAAGTGTTCGGCATTGTAGTCGTCGTTTTAATGCATCGCCCCGATATGCCACGAGACAGTTGATGGAGCCTTGTCGGTGCCATACATCATAACCGTAAGACGCAGAACGTCTATCCTGAAAAACAAGGCTTTAATAACCGTACCAGAAATAGATACTCAAACACGTGATGGGCACTTTCGGCTGAAAATAACTAAGATTTCGGCATGTCATGTCAGTCTGCATTAAAGAACTGTAGGTATATGCCTCTCACAACAGCCAGCGTTTGCGTCAGAGAAAGAGCTGCACGGGTTTGAAATTCTGATCCAGGCGATGTCTTCCTAGCCAAAAATGTTCTGCATGTAAATGACATTACAAGGACACGTTTAACCTTAAACCAGCCCTGTCATTTGAATCACGCTATCATATAATCGTCAAAAGGGTCTACTGCGGTCCTTTCCTCCTGAAACCGCTCTGTCATGGCGAACCGGGCATCTCAAGGTCTGACATACTGAACCACAATCCAACGTAGCCACTTAAGAATGTTACTGCCATCCTCTTCCTGCCAGGGTGGGGGAGCAGGCGACCCCATATAGCCTCAGCAGTTGAGTGCGTCGTAAACCCCCGATGACGACGACGACCTCCCGCACCCCTGACATCGTGACTGAAGGGGGCTTGAGTGCCGGACATGGCCACAGCGCACCATATCCAGTCATCAAAACAGTTGATGTGCCTATTTACCGATCTGTTGTTTTTCATGTTTTCCTGTCATCCGTCGCGGGAGACCGCGCTTCATGCGCTCAAGCACACGCCTCAGTTGCATACGCTCAAGCACACGCCTCAGTTTCATGCGCTCAAGCACACGCCTCAGTTTCATACGCTCAAGCACACGCTTCAGTTTCATGCGCTCAAGCACACGCCTCAGTTTCATACGCTCAAGCACACGCCTCAGTTTCATGCGCTCAAGCACGCGCCTCAGTTTCACGCGCTCAAGCACACGCCTCAAAGTCTCAGTCACGTTTATAGTCACGCAAACACTTAAAGCAAGTGGCGACGAACTTGCAATAACTCCCCCCGGAGAGCGGACACCATCGCACTCGCACCACCTCACGAGACCGATGCCGTGAAACAACAGTTTCGTGAAATGGTCTCGCATCGGTCTCGTGAGCCTGAGCCGCGCTGCCACCTGACAGCCGCGGTCGCCGACAGGACGGGCCTGCTACTCGCGCTGCTGGCCGTGTGGCTGGCCGCGCTGACCGCCGCCGCTGACGTGACCTCGGTCGACCCGGGTCGCTCGGTCGGCTCCTCCGGGCGCGCTCTGCCGGCCGGGCTCATCCAGCGGGGCAACCCGTACGAGACGTGGAGCTCGTACCTCGGCCGCCTGGCCGTCGAGCGGCGCGCGCGGCTCGAGCGGCACCGGCGCTCCGCCGACCAGCCCCACTCGCGCCAGAAGCGCTTTCCTCAGCTTCCCGTCCGGCTCCTACCTCTACATCGAGCCGGAGCTGTACACGCCGCTGTTCACGCAGGGAGACTTCTGTGAGTCGGCTCGGAGGCCAGCGTTGGCACACGCCAGCCGCCGCTGCCGGGCGTAGGCAGCGGGGAGACGACGCTCTTGACCTGCTCAGCTGGTTTGCGTCGCTTTTTTGTATAAAATGGCTGCCGTGCACCTTACAGGCCTGCGATTTCTTTGGTGACAAAATAGTGAATGTTTTGTGTGGTTTGTAAGTTTTCTTCCGAGGAGACTGTTTGCTGTGCTTTTGTTTCGCCGTGAGGTGCGCTTCTTTTTCATGTTGTCGACTCCTCCTAGAAGGCTGCATTAACTTGCATGCTTATGTTTCAAAAATTCCTAAAGCGTGTTTCCGTCGCCATCTTATGTCAACTAGGAAGTAGAGTCTGTAACCAAATGCAGTTTTCTTCTTTTCCCACTACCCCGCGCCAGCCTTGCTTGCTTGTTTTCTGGACGATCTGGTTGTTCTGTACACACCACTTACGTTGATGTGCTTCTCTCCGACTGGAGGCCTGCACCAGACAGCTGACCCAGACAAGGTGGACTGACCCGGACTGGCCCGACTGGGCGGACTGACCCAGACTGGGCGGACGTGACCCGGACTGACCCAGACTGACCCCGGCTGGGCAGAGTGACCCGCACTGATCTTGACTGGGCGGACGTGACCCGGACTGACCCTGGCTGCTGGTGGACGTGACCTGGGCTGACCCGGGCTTGCGGAGGTGACCCGAGCTGACCCGGGCGTGACCGACGTTGACAGCGCTCCGGATCGACACCGAGGTGCAGCTGCGCTGGACGCTCCCCAATGACACCTTCACCCTGGGGCGGTCCGTACTGGGAGGCGACCGACTCGGCATCTACGAGACGGCCCGCCTCAGTCTGGATAGGTACCCTCGCACTGCCCGACCCTGACACCGACCGGCCACCGACCGGACTGGATGGACACCGACCGGTACTCCGGACAGAAAGCCGACATCGACCGATCTCGGTTGGGACGGGCACCCCGACACCTGGCCGGTCTCGGTCGTGACGGGCACCCCGACACTGGCCGGTCATGGTCGGTACGGGCATCCCGACACCGGTTGGTCATGGTCGGAACGGGCATCACGACACCGGCCGGTCTCGGTCGGGATGAGCACCCCGACACTGGCCTGTCTCGACTGGAATGAGCACCCCGACACTGGCCTGTCTCGGCTGGGATGAGCACCCCGACACTGGCCGGTCTCGGTCGGGATGAGCACCCCGACACTGGCCGGTCTCGGTCGGGTGTCTCGCTGCTCACCCGTCCGACTCGGGACAGGCGCTCGAGCAGTCTGCGACACTCTGGATGGACCGGGTCTCGGGCAGACTTGTGGGCCATGTCGCTAGAGTGAGGCCCGAACTCATAAAAACATGCCCGACATTCAAACACGCATCTTACTATACGACTGAAACGTATATCATACTGTACATACCATATCATAATAGAAATACCTACTACAGAAATACTACATACTACACACTACAAAATAAAAAAATAGACTATTATCGATATATAAGAAAATCATCTGCGATTCAATGGGATCCGCAACACCGACTAAACTGCATCAGAGAGGAACCCGACAGTCTACATCGGTCCTGGACACCGGCGACCTTTGGACCTTTTGGGCCTCCTGTGGACCCGGTTCTGACATACCGAAGGGTCAGCCTCTGTCATCGAACGGTCTTGGGTTAACAATGACAGTAGGTGACACAGTAAGACGCATGTTTGCCTGCAGGGCGACCCTTTTAATGTTTGTGGGTAGTCTGTCCGACGCTGTGTGCTTTGGTATCCAGCAACTTCACTGCATCCCTTTATGCATTTTTGACGGGTTTGTCTTGATTGATTTGTCGCATCTTGATCGCTTAGTATTTCGTTCCTTGATCCCCTTTTCTGTCCCTGTCCGTTTTGTGTTTTCCGCATGCTTAATTTGATGCTTCTCAAGAATTTTCCGGGTGTCGTCCTCCTCATGCATCGATGACATACTTCTGCATTCCATGTTCCTCCCTTACATCTTGTAACCTATATTATTGGAACGTTCTCTTTTGCCAGTGACTTCAGAACGTCCTCAAGCCATTTGCATCTGGGCATTACAACTTTAACCGATATATTGAGCAAAAGAGCAAGTCTTGTCACACCCAGACCGCGGGCATGTTCAAGCCTGATGATCTCGGATGTTGTTCATGCACACTGCGGCTTACGCGATGCTCCTCCTGATCACACACTTAATATCTCAGTGTTCCGTTCCATATTTGGTGCGCATGTTTAAGCGGTGTGCAATGCTGTGCATGGATGGAGGCTACTTTTTCTGTTCATTTCGGTGAGCTTTAGTCATATGACAGCTGTCAAGCTATAAGCCAATCACCTGGCTTGATTCGTACTGAGATCGACACCGGCCTTCATTGATCGAAACTTCGCCGCTCATTGATCCACTCCCTTGTTGCGATCTCGCCAGCAGCCCAATGCAACAGTCCACCAACAGCCACCTCACCCTCAGGCATGGTCTAGCCACCCTCTAACGGCCCACTGTCCCGTTCGTCCCTCCCTCCGCCCCGCCCTCACCTCCCCCCCCCCTCAGTGCGAGCTCCCCCGCCCTGAGACCCGCTGTATCGCCGGCCTCGCTCTCCAGGTTCGGTTTGGACGGCAAGGCGTGCATCCTGAGGAGCATCTGCGAAGCGGCCGAATACCCGCTGGAGAACGAGGGCCTGCTCGGCGAAGTGCTCAACATCGTGCTGACGTGAGTCCGCCGGGGTCTTCAGACCCACCCCACCTCCCGCGGCGCGCGGCTCCGCCGCAGATTCCACCGCGCGCGATGACGCGGCCGCGCCGCACCAATCACCGAGGCCCGCGTCAGGCGATCACCAGCAGCGCCGCTGAGTCGGGATGACCGCCGCCTGGACGAAGCAGGGCGGAGAACGCACTCATCGCGGGGCAGTTCCGACCGCCACCTGCGGCGCAGAGGAGATGTGGGGCGTGGCTTCGCCCGCGGCGGCTTGCTGGCGGAGGCGGTGCGGCGCGACACGCTTCTCTCACAGTGCAAGCAGCGTTGGCTTTCTCCGCGCGTCCTGGTTCGTCGCGAATCTGCGCTCCGTGACGCCGGCCGCGTCTCCCGCACGGAGCTGGCACTCGCCCGTCATCAATCGTCACGCGGCATTTGTCATCGACGGGTGCGATGAAGTACGTCACGGCTGAGGGAGCGGCGCCGCGCCCCGGTCCGCGCGCGCCACGCGCGGGGCCCGAAACCGTGCGCCGCCACTCAGAGCCGAAGTGCGACCAGGTGGAAACCGACATAACCGCGCCACCCTCCGTGAAGGAACATTGACGTGGGGTGTTTTCGTGACGTTGCTCAGCTTCAGACCTGGCGCGCGGTTCCCTTTTCTGGGACCTGGCGTCACGGTGACATGGCGTTACGACCACGATGACTGTCGTACGCGATGCCGGATGCTGTCCTTGATCTCTGATCAGTTTTGTCAGACGACACCGTCTTGTGCACACGTTACGCGGCCGTGTTTAACGCCTCGTCTCCTCTGTTTCCTGACGCTCCTCTGCCGCTCTCATCGGCAGGGCGTCGCGCACCACCACCGAGGACGGCGCCGAGCAGGAGTACACGCAGGCCGAGTACCAGGGTCGTTCGCAGGGTGACTGCTACGCCGCCTACCCCGACTGTCCCGTCTCCATGTTCAACCTGATCTGAGCGCGCGCCGGCCACCGGTGGCGGGAACGCGCGCGCCGGCCGCCGTCACCGGGCGGGCTCGGGTCGGGCCGGGCTCGGGTCAGGCCGGGCTCGGGTCGGGTCGGGCCGGGCTCGGGTCGGGCCGGGCTCGGGTCGGGTCGGGCCGGGCCGGGCCGAACCCGTGGCCCCCCCCCCCCCGCCTTCCAGCCGAGTGATGACTGTTCGATGGTATCGCCCGCGGGCCGGCAGACGTCAAGTGCGGCGTCTGACCGGCCGCGCGCTGTGAAGGCACGAGAGAGGCCAATTGGCTGCGATCGCGACCCCTCGATACCGTCTCGAACCGGGACCGCCGACTGCGCCGGCCGCCGATAGGAGAGAGCAGTGCTGCCGGTGGTCGGCCGCCAGCGACGGGCGGTTCGCTCTCTGGCCACGATGGCAGGTGTGTTTTTTTTTCGCGTCGTTCCTGTTGTTGTATGTTGGTTGTTACGGCGTGCGGCGTTTTGCTGTCTTTCTCTTTGTTGGAATACATATCCAAAGATGACGTTTCCAATAAATGACACGATCAAAGCATCTGTTCGCTGATTTGACGTGAAAATTCGACGAGGCTTTCCAGGACCGCTAAGAAATAGCTGAGAAACTCGCCCACCGTTGCGGGAGCTCAATGTCGTATTATGCCGTTTCTTTTCCTGTGCCATTCAGTGGTGCATGCTGCATGCCTCGCGCCTGCATGCGTCCTCACGCTTAGAACAAACGAATGATCGTGTACAACCAGAAAAATGCATTTTGAAGGTTGCATGCGGAGTACTCACACTGTTCCAAGATGCATCTAATATGCACTTGCATTGCAATGCACCAGGAGCAATTGTGATTCATAAATGGCAACCGAGGTCACACATGTAATGAAGAATGCGAGACTCTACCTTGAGCAATGCAATGGTTTTCGAGTCGAAAAACGTACGCCAGCCAAGCGCCTTGATCTTCCATCTTGACGTGTTATGAACCAGTATGAAGCCTTTGCGTCGAGAGGGGGCGAGGTGATAGCACATGTGATAATCATCATCATACGGATGACGCCCGAACGTAAGGGACAGAGCCCGTAGCCTACGGGAGCCCACACGGATATATATATATATATATATATATATATATATATATATATATATATATGCGTATGCACATATACCTACATACAACTGCGATTTTGGCTGCTTCGGGCTCAAAACCTGTCACGGTTATTGGACAAGGTGAATTAAGTTTGAAATAGTTTACTCGTCTGATGAATGCTCTGTGAGTATCGAAAGTCAATAACAATAATACACTTCTCGATGAACACGCGTAGTTCCCATGGCTTGGGTCGCCTCGGCTTAGGTCACAGCCTGCTGTATGTTTCTGAGGCCGCTGTATCCGATTTGATTACATTGGAGACTTCCTGGTCTGTTATTGGTGAATTTCAGCCAGAAGTTCAGCTCAGTTCAGCCAGAAGAAGATCAGCCAGAGTTGAGAGTTTATTGTAAGGCAGCTTCGTTCCTTGTGGACGGTCCGTTGGCCTACATTGTAAAGCCCAAGGCTACTAGAGTAAAAAGCTACGCAGGTGTGACGTCACCGTGGAACTCAAGTTTGGTAGCTCGTAGTATGTTTTTTGGTTGATACCACGAAAAGGCTGGTAAATACTGTAGAACAGGATTAACAGGATTAGCAGGGTAGAAAACTGAGATTCCGCTAACGGACTTTGTTGCTATCCTGTTCTAAATCTTAATTATGATGTTTTGTGAATAGATATTGTGCATTTTGTATTTCAAACCTTCTATTGACAAATCAATACTAGGATGTGCTTTTTGAAAAAAGATCCTACTAAACCGCGTTTTCTAGCTCCAGCAGCGGCGCCATATTCGTCCTATTCAACACGCCTGCATATTCATATGTAATGCTTTCTTGCAAAATGAATATTGATATGAAAAAATATATGTAATGTTATATGTAATGTCATATGTAATGTTTGTACTCAATTTACTGACGGGCAAATATCCAAAATTGCATATTTATCTTCGTACTGCAGTACCTATGTAATGTAATGTTTATATTCAACTTATTGATGGGCAAAGATTCAAAGATTGCACATTTATCTTCGTACTGCCGTACCTGTATGCAGTGAAATGTAAAAAGAAGGCTATGTGAGGAGGGCAGAAGCTTAAGTTTTGCTGTTTCTGTGCGATGATTTTCCTAAGCGTTGGTTGACTTAAAAATCCATAATTTCGGATGGGTTAAGTTTAAATAGTACGCAGGGAATAATGCCTTAACTGCCCTAACATATCCCCAAGACTATTTCCGAGTTGAGATGTGGGCTACGACTATTTGACTGGCAGAAATTGCAAAACTTGCCAGAAATCGCCCCATTTTACAGGATATGTCGTGCGTTAAATTCACGCCTTCCAGGGTTCACCAGTCACTAACCCAATTAAGGCAGGCCAACCCTGCATTCACCCTGACAGCGCTCTTCCTATGGCTACAGGATGTGCATTCAACCTCCCAAGGCGCGTCCCATGGTGCTGCGAGCCCGTCTGACCCGCTGTTTCTCATCACCACCCTTTGTTGTTGTTGTATGTTGTACCCTTTTACACAGAGTGTTTCTAAGCACTTCCCGCAAGAGTTCTTCGGAATAAATCGCATGGTGAATGGGTTTCCCATCATTCCCCCATCTGCCGGAAGCAGGCTGGAAGCGCATTCCAGCAATAAGTTCGTAGCTCCAGCGCAAACCAATACCATTTCCCAGCTGGCAGTGCTTCATTGAATATCCTTGGTATGAAATCCGGTTTATGAAAATGTCTATGTTTTAACCGTTCCGCAAAGTAAAGCGTTTTCACGCCGCCGCAGCGTTGGCACCATACGATTTAGTTCCATGATGACGTCACAGCGTCGCCTTCCCAGAATGCAGTAATGCGGGGGCTTACGAAAGCCTGGGTTCGCGTGCCTACCTTTCATGGTCACCGTGATCTGAGATTACCTCTTAACAACGCCCGAAAACCGGTGAATCTATAATCCGGACGATGGAACAGGTGGATGCTCGGATGGACTTGCACAAGATTGTGCTTAAGAATTTGCACACATTGACCTGCACGTATGTCGGTGCGTTTGTCCGTTTTTCCAGTTAATACCAGCTAGGACCAGTTGGTAGCAGTCAGTCTGATGTAGCTGTTCTGGTCCGCATTTCTCAGTTCTTTTTGTGATTAAAAATCATATGTTTTGGATGATAATCGAACGGGGACATGAAGAACAGAGACAACGCAAAGTTGCAGATGCGCGACTGCTGATTACGCAACCTGCTTGGAAGTGCATGACGCGGAAACATTACAAAACATGCTGTGCTTGTCGATGATTCATAACGGTGCAGTCAGTGAATGTGACGTTCAACGCCCATCAAGAGCGTGGCTTGCGGGGCCGGGCTGGGCCGCCGAAGCTACAAAACTCCCAGATAGTTGGCGTTCCGACTCGCCCGCACCGCGGCCTCGCTTACCACGGGCGCGGGCTCTCGACCTGAACCGTTTGTTGCAGTGCGTTCCAGCCGGCGTAGTTTGGTGCCCGACGGACTCAGGGGATGCACTAACCCGAACTCTGTCCAATCACTGGACCCCAGGTGATTATTCCCGGTGTAGACCGATGCATCGCGTCCCACAAAGGGAAGCCACGCAACCGGCTAGCTGAAAATTGCCGTAGCCAGCCATTGCGAGCGTTTCGTCCTCTACCGCCGCTTATTCCCCCCGCTGAAACGTGACGAATGGCAGGGAAAAGCGAGCGACGCTACCTTCAGCATTTACATGCGGCAGCACACCGCAATGACTCTGCCTCGGTCGTCTGTTCAACACTGCCTCGGTCTCGTCAAAATCGTTCTCCTTCGAGATCCCGGCTGGACGCCGGAGATAGTCTCACCACCAGAGGAGCGACCTGGAGTCCGGGATGACGGCAGATGAGCGAGATTGGTCCAGCGCCACTGCGGTCCGTCCACCCCCCCCCCCCCTCGCCCTGTGACAACACCCGGGACGCGCCTGCGGCCAGTCGCCACCGCCAGCGCGTGTCTTATAGCGCGGTTACGACTTGGTAGCGGGGGAGATCACGCGCCCTGTGGAGGGACACGCCGCATGCAGGAGGTGCTCAGAGGCGGCAGGCACGTTTTTGTGCGGAGGGAATGTACCCTACTGCGCCGTGCCATGCAAGCGGTGGGCTTCTACCGTGCTGAGCAGTCATTATGGGTATGAAACATCGTCTGTCGTCAGGGCGTACGCAGGTTGTCATAATGAGTGCAGAGGTTCACAACTGAAACAAATTTATTCAAAGCCGGGCTTAGCGCACCGCAGATATGTGCATTTTGGCGCGGCGTTCAACTACATGGCATGCGGCCAAACATATTATCCACATGCATATGCCTGCACTTTTTAATTGTCAATATCTATCCACGCATACATTAACACGCGCCCGGGTGGCCGGCTAGATACCCTTCGCTCGGGCGGGGTAGGGGCCAATTTGACCCTCCCTGAGATCTCGGGAACTAAGAAAGCTAGAGACACCAAATTTACAGGATGTTTTGACCTTTACGTGAACTCACTTAGGTCAAAGTTTGAGCTTTCCAGATCATGACCTTCAGGTCAAATAAGGTCAAAGGAGGTCCCATTACATGTTGGCTTTTCAAGTGCCCCAGAATCTAGACAACTGCTTCTGAGCAAAAGGTCATAATCCCATTTGAGGTCAGTGACCTTTTTTGCCCTTTTGAAGGTCGTGGGGACCCAAATCATACAAGACTACCCTGAGTTTTGCATTTAAATAAGCGACAAAGATTACGCTAGGCAGTATGTTCATAAAACAAAATGTTGACCCGGGTCATCTTAGGTAAATGACCTCTTCTGACCTCTAAGAAGTCAATGGAAGATGCATAATACGGTTCCTGCTGTCAGTAAATTCGAAATGAGCACCACAAACTATCTCATACATCAAACTCGAGTAATAAATCAAGTTGGTTTTGACCTCGGTCTAACCTTCATACCTGACCTTAGGCCACCGTAATTTGCTCATTCAATATTTGTGGTGCATAAGAAAGCATCTCAGAGATGTACGACTTCGTCAAACACTCCGTTATTGTACCAGATTGGGCGATTCCTTAGAAATTGCCTTCACTGAAACCATGGCCTGACTTTGACCTGCCATAGGTCAGCGACCTTACAAGGTACACCTAAATGTTTCATGTCAAACGATTTGCTATTTAATTGCCTACAGCTGCATAAAATGTGGCACGGCTACGCCGCGCCGTTCGGAAACCATTCTGGAAAACCTTTGGGGAGGTCAATTTGACCCCCCACCCGAGCGCGTGTTAAAACAAGGCCACATATTTAATACGGAGGGGGGGGGGGGGTGGCACGTGCCCCCGGGGGACCACCATTTGAATGCATCCCTGTCTGTAATTGGTCGTAGCGGCCGACCCGCCGTGATCAACTTACTTGGCTGGAAAAGTACCCATTCGAACCTGCCCAGCTTTTGTTTCCCATTGACCTGTTCAGGCCCTGTGGTGGTACTCTTCGGGGATTGAATCAGTCCTTTGGATTGCATTAGTTATGATTTAAACTGTGGTTTAGACTGATAAGAAGAGAATCTAGAAGGATATACATTTTGATCCAATTTTTACGATATGATTTCAAACCATCGTTATGGTGGAATTTCAAAGTTGTGCAGTTAAGATTTATTAGAACGGATTGCAAACTCTCCACAAGTGCCAATATGCCACGCGGCAAGGCTTAGCACTCGTAAACGAACGGTCTCAGGCAGGATTTTCATAACACGCGCTCGGGTGGGGGTGGGGTCAAATTGACCCCAAAGGATTTTCCAAAATGATTTCCGAACCATGTGGTGTAGCCGTCCCAAATTTTGCATAGCTGTAGAAAATTGAATAGCGGATCTTTTGGCGCAAAAATTTAGATGTACCTTGTAAGGTCGTTGACCTATGGCAGGTCAAGGTCAGACCATGGTTTCAGCGAAGGCAATTTCTAGGGAATCATTCAATCTGATCCAACAACGGAATGTTAGACGAAGCCATACATCTCTGAGATGCTTTCTTAGGCAACGCAATAGTTGAATCAACGAATTAAATGGACCTAAGGTCAGGCATAAAGGTCTCACCAAGGTCAAAGCCAACCTGTTTTGTTACGATATGGCTTGCTGTGTGGGATAGTTTCTGCCGCTCATTTCGAGTTTATTGATAGCAGGAACCGCGTTATACATCCTCCATGGACTTTTTAGAGGTCAGAATATGTCATTGACCTAAAATGACCCAGGTCAACATTTTGTTTTAGGAACATACTACCTAGCGTAATCTTTGTCGCTTAGTGAAGCGCAAAACTCAAAGCAATCTTGTATAATTTTGGTCACCTTGATCTTAAAAAGGTCAAACAAGGTCACTGACCTCGAATAAGAATGTGACCTTTTGCTTAGAAACGGTTATCTAGGCTCTGGGGCACTTTGGAGACCAACCTGGAACTTGACCTTGTTTGACCTTTTTGACCAGAAGATCATATCCTGAGAACCTAAAACTTTGACCTAAGTGAGTCCACGTACAGGTCAACACATCCTGTGAATTTGGTGTCTCTAGCTCTCTTGGTTTCCGAGATCTCAAGGGGAGGGGTCTCAAATTGCCCGCCCCATCCGAGCGAATGGTATTTAGCCGGCCACCCGGACGCGTGTTAAGGTTGGGGGGGGGGGGGGGGGCAGCTCGGTGAGTACAAAAAATTGGTCTTATTTTGCCGGCAATGTCGATTCTATGCCAGATTTCACCGGACAATATTTAACCTGGTGAGCCTGGCGAAATAAGGGAGTCGGAGTCGGTATTCGTTTCAGAATTGTTACATTATACTGGCTGGAAAGACCCTGAAGGCTTAGTAACAGCGGATGAAAAGGAGGTATCTCGGTTTCTGCTCTTGCAGTACCTAAAGTCGTTTCTCGGAGATGCCCTCAAAGTACTATTTTTCTGCACCCGTATACCCAGCCATGCCTCTTCTTTGCCCTGGATATTTCGCCAGAATGTGTGTTGTTCTGTTTCGTCACATTTGTGACAGGTTTGGTCGGGAAATTTGTGCCCACACTCCAACACACTCGTCTGTGACAAATACCATCGGCTTATTGGCCCGGTCCGTTGCCACTCCAGATACAAGAACTCCAAGATTAGCCAGCAGCTGCGAGAAAACGACAGCGAAAAACCGCTGCGGAGTCATCCTTTCGTTTGCCTGTGAGGCTGCGAGCCACTGGTATTACTACACGCAGAAGGGCGGCGCGAGCTGGCATACAATAACAGTGTCACCAGAGTTACCCAGAGGGCAGGAAGGGCGCGGTCACCCCTCGAAATGGTTTTGATAGGGCTCTTAAGGAGGCGCTCGTGCAGCGGGGCCATCTGAAGTTTGCAGTCGAACCATTACAATAGGCAACTCGTCCTTGCAGTATGGAAACCATCCGGAAATGAAAGTAACTCCAAACTTAGCACCAGAGGCGTAGCCAGGATTTAAAAATGGGGCGGTAGGAGCAGAACTCAGCCGAAAACGAAGTTAAGCGCGCAGCAGTAGCGTGCATTTTTTGTGCGCCGTTATAACCAAACCACATGTTCTTGATGTTTACGTTCTTGTATATCTCTTTGAACTTTGTTATCGTCAGCGTTTGATCACGTAAACGCACATAATACCTACATTCTACAAATTTGGTAAGGGGTGGGCACGTATCCCCGGGAGCTACTACTGTGCGTAAACCCCGGCTCAGCACATTTTTTAGAGCGCCCTTTTCAAGCTCAGTGCACCGTCCAGGGAGCGCTGAGGCCCGTCAGTAAGATATTTTTAAAACAGCTGGAGTTTATTTCTGTAGAAAGCTTGTCAGCATTCAACGCAAGTACGTACATGGGACCAATCGAATCGATATGACGATGAAACAAAAATGCCCCCGGCGTAAAGTAAACAGGCTGCTTCGATGGATGTGGCAATAAACAATGGGCTTTGCCCCACTTTATCCTTATTTCATACATTTCAGGTTAAGTACAAGATTAGGCAACTGCCCAATAATGCGATCGTGGACACTAGCCATTGGGGAAGCTTTCTCTGACAAGTCTCTGTCGGACTATTTCTTAATCGGTGGAGCTTTTTGAAGACTGTCTGAAATGACGCTATGGTTTTTTTCGTACTCGACACATGATGCTCCTGCAAAAACTTAGCTTTTTCCCATCAAATGTGACGAGCATAAGTCCTGTTATGTCAGCTCCATGTCAGACACGAGTTTTTAGGTTGCTCAAGGAAAGCGTTTTGCCGTCGTAACCGTTCTAAAGAAAAAGGAAACGAAAAAACAAAGCAGAAAATTCGGGCAGTTAGATAGTGCTTTAAAGTTATTTCTTGTACAGAACTCCGCAGCACATAGGCCGCATGGACAAATTTGCTATTTTTGGATATTGGAGTTCCTCAATAGTGCGGAATATTCTACCTGTGCTTTAATCTTACGAAATGTGCGACTACTGTCGCTCGGCAATAGAGGTGAGAAGTCAATATGCATTGGGGCGGGGACGGCAGAGTAAAGACATGCCAAAGACAAAATATATACGTATTTCTGTACGAATAGCTTTGACATTCATATCGGTTGTCCGTCAATTTTAGTGCGTTAGAAAGTTCGGATTAAGGAGAGATCCAGCCCTTGATTGGCGCTGGGACATGAGTCTAGTCAACACTTTTTTTTCTTCTAGAATCGGTCCGAACTTTTTTATTTGATCAATGTGTGGGATCAGAGGTCAGGTTATATAGTGCTGGTGTGAACCCTGAGCCCACCACTAGGTCGAAAAATTCCGGTTCAACGGCAGAATCTTGTGGCGAAAGTTAAACGCGCGGCAATACTCTGCTTTGCTCACCCTTTGATTTCATCTGACCTTGAACGGCCGCTACCTTTAGGCACTCGCTGTTTGTCTGACTGGGCAGGCTATCCCAGTCAGACAAACAGCGGGCGCCGAATCGACTCGAACTCACCTAATCCACCACGCTTGGGATGGCAGCTGGTAGCTCTAACCGATTGGCCTGCGGGGACGTCCATCATGCTCTTCAATGAGCTACAGTAGTTCATCCACTGCGGTGGTAAACATTCCAGCGCCTGCAGTCTGCACAAAACGCGCCGATTTCTGCCGCCAGGGCGTGGAATGTCTTACGTCACCAGACGGGAGCGGGGATGCGATGCGATGCGAGGATGCTCCTGTCACGCCACCGGACAGGAGCGGGGATGCGCGACCTCCCTGCAGAGCGGGGAGGTCGCGGACCGGCTCCGCCGCGGCCCTTTCGCCGCGGTAACGGCGGCAAGCCACCGCTGAATGCCGCCCGCACGGCGGCCGCGGGTGGGCTGCCGCATGGCAGCCGGCGGCGCCTCCACACAGTCGTGAAACGAGCTGGATCCGGTCCGAGCCGGGCTGGCGGCAGGCGGGCGCCCAGCCGCCGGCCGCCGGAGGCCGTCGCCGGCGGCCGCGCCCCGTGGGAGTCGCCCACCCCCCGCGGCCCGCCAATGCACAAATCACAGACATTTGTCTCCGGCCATCAGAAGGCGGCCTCCTCGCTTTCGGGTAATGACGGCCGGTCGATATGAATGCCGGGGACGCGCGCTCATTGAATGCCGTGCCGGTAATTGGGCGCTCCCATGCGATCTGTGGCTTCTCTTTCCGTGCGGCCAGTGTTCGTGGCCAGGCTGCGTGTCGGCGCTCGACGGCACCCCGGCATTGGAGGCGTGACGCTGCCCAGGCTGGCGACTCCTGTCCATCAGCCCGCCGTGTCCTTATTCGTGCACCCGTTTGCCTGGGAAATTCGCGTGAGCGTGATTTTCTCTGAAATTCTGTTTGTAGTGCGGGAGAATTAGTCCACCATTAGGATCATGTATGTAGGAACCAAGCACACCGTGGGTATGCCCCCTAAGGAAACGCCGCACGATGGGAGAGTTATACATCGATACATTATTGATCCCGGAGCTGCTCATTGAATGTCTGAGTCGTCTTCATCTAACTACCATGCATATTATCAAAGTGGGTTGGAGGATAAGAGGGCATGACAGCTCTTCTCGGCCCTTTGAACTCCACTGGTGTGGCAAGGTGCCGGAGCCGTCGGTCGCCTCCTGGGAGCAGACGATAGATGAAGTGTCGGTCGTAGCAGTCCGTCTGCACCATACCCTGCATCCTGACAGGGGCCTGATGGCCACGCTTGATGGCCACGCTCTCAGCGATCGCACTCGCCTGATGACCACGCTCAGAGCGATCGCACTCCCCTGATGACCACGTTCTCAGCAATCGCACGTGCATGGTGTCAGAGGGTCAGCTTGGCTGACCATTAGCTGCTGACGAAACCATGACCTGTGGCCGCTGCACCAATTTTCATGAAATGTGCATCGAACGATGCAAACTGTTTAGGCGTATTTTGCTTTTTAAGTCCAAATCGCAAAAGCAGGTTAAGTCATTAACTTAGCCAATGAAGTAATTCAGGCTACCAGCTCGGACTCATGCAAAAACTTACGCTGCAAAAACCTCTGCTTATTATGTCTTCGACTGCATATTTATTCTTTAGTCGTGCGCCAGGATCCATTATTTGCCAACATTCGTACGCAACATTAATGCAGCACGACAAACCTTGTCCTCCAGAAACTTATACCTTTCGTGACGCTTTGAATGCCAAAATGCTTACGGTCTTTCTAGCTTGTAAGCAATATTGCTTCTACTGCCAGCATTTATATGTGACATCAGTGTTTAATGACAAAACGAACTCATCAAAACTTATGCCAGTAGTCATCTGCACTGCAAAAACATTTTGAGTCCTTAATCACATACGACATTGTGATTGATGCCAACATTTTTAACTACGCAACATTGGTGCAATGCTTCACGACTTAACGTATGCTTCGAAAATTGCGCTCGTCAGTCCCCTTATTTATCAGTTCCATTCTGCACGTTGCTTCATTTGCCTGTAAAGTCTAACACTGACCATACTTAGGACTATACCGTGTTTGCTTCTATACAATGTGTTTACTGCAAATGCCAAAACTTCACATGAGCTCCGCACGACAATACAGCTTCCTCACAGCTCTATACGTCGGACCCGACAGAGCTACTACAAAAAAGCCTCTACAGACGTAAGTCACATGGTGATTGATTCTACCGCGAGTACTCATACGTGGCATAACTGCTACCGCACACAACTCCTTTTCCAGATATTTACACACGACAGAGCTTTTACTAAGTGGTTTTCAACCCGAAGCAGCACTTCTCCCACCTCCTTCGCCGCCACTCGCGCATAATAAGGGCTGTAGTAGATTTACAGAAGCCCTAAAGCGACTCCGATATATCGGGTGGCGGGGGAGGGGGGGGGGGGGGGGCGAACCTCTCACTTAACCAGCAATCCGTCTCCCTCAGCCAGTCACTCGAACCGACGTCACAGCTCCGGTATCAGCGCTGCGAGGACAGGCTGTTGTCGAGCCCATTGTGGCGATTGTTAGTCAGGAAACGCACCCGGTAATTTGGGACGCATCCACTTGCTCCGTATGATCGGGGAGCTAGTTGAGAACGTGATCGATGTGACAATTCGTCTTTGTCAATTCGTCACTCACGGGCGCGTTTCCCGTGCCATGCGGCCGCGGCTGATGAACCTGACCAGTCGTGACCGGTCCTCAGAATCGAGCTCGTCGCTTGACTTTGATTACTTTTCTCTCCCACAGCCTCTCACGGCTGTAGGTCTGTCAGCCGCTATTTGTGGACTGCATTCAACGTGTATCCGGTGTAAAGTGTGCCTTAAGGTCCGTTGGTCGTCACCGTCCACTGTCTTATCTGGTCACGACATAGCATGAAATGCACACATGAAAGAAGGCCAATTCTAGTATACACCAGCCAGTGTATGCAAGTCGTCATAAATAGCGCAAAAGTCCCTGTCTTATCCCGGTTACCTACATCGTCCACAAATAACGAAGTGACTCAACATGATAAACTCTCGGTTCTCACCACAGGCACTTCTCTCGGTCTACCGACCCGGATGATGAGGCAGTCATGATAAATCTGTTCTGCACCCTGCCCCGCATCTGGGAGTCAGTTAAGCGATCCTACAGCTGTTCTATTGACCACCACGGGTACTACAAGAGGCCGCCATCTGACCCGCGTGCGCTGCTGCGGCAAGCCAAGTCTAGGCAACGGACGCCGATCGCTCTAAAGAAGCCGCATGACTCGTGGATAGCTTTTGACTTGTGTCCGACCCTTTGCTGCAGAGCTGTGTTTGTGTCTTGATAAACGGCGTTTGATGACGTTCACAGGGACTATTTCGGGTTGTTTATGAGGTTGAACAAAGGGTCCGTCGATCCATCCACAGTTCATATGCATGACCGCATATTTTCCGCCGTGTGTTAGGAAAACAATACTGAAGCTGTTTAATCATATGTTATAAACACGTAGTGAGCCGAATCATACACGTTTTAGGACATTCGTTCATTGCTTCCTCACCTGACCTTCACGAGCCCCAAAAATGCTGACTGATTCTGCTAGGAGGTGCTCAAACCATTAACATATACTTGTTAGCTGCAAACTGCAAACGAAATTTCGTTTGAGCTGATGCTTTGCTAAGATGTAAACCAGTGTGAAATGGTGGGCTTCGTGATGCCGAGATGCCAGTGTGGTTGCTGATTTACCTTGCAGACAGCGTCCGAGGCGTCAGTTTGGCAAATACAGGTGCGTCTTGTATAGCAACAGGAAGCGTGTTTCTTAGGCTTAACGTGAGGGTGCTCTTAGTGAGCCGATCAGCAGTTACATTCTCAAGAATGTTTGAGTGGTCAGGTAGCCAAAGCCTTTTGATGCGCGCTTGGTGCGCAGGATATGCGAAAATGTTCTGGATTTCTGCAAGCAGCGGATGTGATCTGTGATGTCAGTCCGTGCAGAATTCTCTGCTTGTGTTGGCACTTAACTCTAGCCTGGATTCGCCGTTGTCCGTGGCACTAACAAATTGGGGGGGGGGGGGGAGGGGGTGGTCGATGCTACCCACATCCTGCGGCTTCCAAACTGAAAATGATAGAGCCTCGCGAAATGACAACGGAAAATGAATAGGTCTCAACGAGCTCTCATGGTTGGTTATAAGGGTTATGCGGCTGTTTCAAAAATTGGCTTGAGCAGTGCGTATCCAACCGTCAGTTTTTCCCCTGAAAATCGGTCTGTTTCAACTTCACATGCCACTATTAAAGAAACCTTGCCGCATAGCAGCATGAAGACTTCATAGATTGCAGAGTATCTTAGTTTTGCGTGGTTCAAGCATAAATTAATGATGTAGAGCACCGTTAATATAACAGTGTTGCCTCCGCTTCCCCCCCCCCCCCCCCCCCATTTGTGGACTCGTCGGCTGCCGGCCGCCGACTTCGCCGGGAGTAAATTGCCATGTAGTGTTATTGAAAATATTTCGCTACCCCCTCCCCGAAGAAAACGCTAGAAACAAGTGCGTCGTGACAAAAACGCATGTAATGTGTGTCCCAGAATCTGCTGTAAATTTGGGCGCGACTACACGACATGCTGGAGGGATATACTCAGAAAACCTCGGTGAGTGGGTGGAGGGAAGTCGCATCAATCTGCTATCCGTGTCGGGGCCGGTGTTGCCCGCTGGTATTTTAAACCAGTTAGAGCCCCGATTCACCAGCAACACTGAAAACCTGATTCATTGGCTCATCATCATTGAAATGGTTGCCATGACAAAGTAAGTTAACTTAACCCTCGTCCTCATGGAGGCGGGGTGGATGCGACCCTTGGCTATTTCTGAGCATAGCTCTGCTGCATGCCCTGCAATCGCGCCCAAATTTTCGGTAGCCTATGGAGCATCTATTGCGGGCCCTTTGGCATGACAACAAGTCCTAAGCATTTTTGTTTCGGAGTAGAGATGATTTTTGAAGAAAAAACACAGCACGGCGATCTACGGCCGGTGCGGGCGGCGCTCGGCGACCGACGATTCCACGGTCCGCGTGCGGTGAGCCAGCACCTACATTAACGAAGCCAAGCATCATAAATATATGCCCAAAACACATAAACCTAAAACTATTGATTGTTCTCATAACTGCATAAGGAAAACGCCTGTTTATGTTTTGTGACGCTTCTAAGCATGGTATCCTACGTGCTAGTGTGTGAGAGTTCACGTAAAGGAGCATAAGCTCGATGTTCAGGAAAAATTGGCCTTTAGCCTGAGCTGATAGGGTCAATTACTGACCTAGCAATACACAGCTTAATGTCGATCGCGGGATCTCATTGAGACCAACCCACCGGTGTTCTCCGCTAGACTTCATCTTTCTTAGTTTGGGAACGGCTTGAGCCGGGTGCATCACCCCGCCCCCCCCCCCCCCCTCCTATCAATCCGCGTTATGGAAAATGGCGAGTCTGGTGGTTACATCCCACCGATAGCCAATAGTTTCTCAGGTTCTACCCCCGGCCGTTAGCCCAGATCTTATTTGAACTTTTAATCAACGCAATTTTTTATTCTAAGTGGCTTTTCAGGCCAGATCAAACTAGGGCATTTCAAATATTGCAATGTTCACTGGGCATTTGATATTTCCTCTGCATGACGCAAGTTTGAACCAGGCCATCCCTGGCCCTATGTTACCTGGGATTTCTGAACTCAGCTTAGCCAGCGGTATAGTATTCTATTCAGTTTGGGAGGGGCGCGAACCCACCGTCGTTTCCAAAAAGGGCAGTGGGGGAAAACAAGCTTTTGGCATATCTTAGCTATAAATTGTTGTTTTGTTTGCGAAACTGCGCCTTAACCTTAACTGAACAAATCTGATGGAAACTATCCAGAATTTCATCGTTTGGGCTGAGTGTGCAAGAGTCTTTAACAAACTACGGACAGTTGCGCCAAGTCATGATAACGTTGCTATAAGTGGCTTGAGAACGTTGTTGCGAGTTTGTAACTGTGTTTATTCGCTGTGTTTCCTGCTTTCATTCGTGTCTGCCAGTTGGATAGCGAGCGAGATTAATGTGAGATGGCAAGCATGTCCTGGTGTGTTCTTGCGTCGTGCTGAACCTCACGACAACTTAACGAGTTGGTCACTTTTGCAGTTCTTGAAATTAGCGGTGCAATCATGGACGACAAACACTTTCTCTTTTTGCTGTAGCTGGCCGGAGACACGAAGTCAAATACGGCGGCGTGGGATGCAGTTTGCAAAACAGAGTCGAGTGAGTTCGCATATTGACTATGCATTTTAGCAGGCGCGGGTCTCACGTTGATGAATATTTCATGATCAAGGACGTCAAACAACATTTTCGGGCAGTGTGCACCGATCGAAGATGCTCCAACGCCTTTCATCGCTTTATTTCAGATTTGTGCACTATCCGGCAGTCCATGCAACGACATGTAAGGCATGTATCCACTGACAAGAGTGCGATTCCGGACCGCTCCGCTCCGAACCGCCCGGCTCTGGACCGCCCGGCTCCGAACCGCCCAGCTCCGAACCGCCCTGCTCCGAACAGGCCCGCTACGCGTCGCTCTCTGGGCTCCTGCAGGACCACGTAGAACACATCAATGCTTCCTGTGTCTTATCAAAGCAAATTTCGTCATTCTTGGTGCTCATTGGCTAAACAGCGGCGTCTGCAGATGCGCTTTTGTGTTGTTACATGCGTGAGACATGCAAAGCTAAGGCTTCACCCTCTGATTCTTCCCACTTTTATGAGCGGTTCCTCCATTCCGTCACAATTCGGCCTCGAAGTCTTGCCTCCAACATGACACAAATATGGGGTTCAGCTCGCACGTCTTGGCTCCAACATGGGACAAATAGGAGTTTACACATGTGCACATGTTGGTGTTTACTGCCCTTTTTTCCTGGCAAAGGCTAAAAATTAACAGTCCGAACAACACGTAGGGACAGTGCAACTGCAAAACTAAAAAATATTTCACGAGAATTTTAAAAAGGTACTATAACATTTTCTTCTATCATCAAATGGATAACAAACGAAACAATAATGGCCTATGTTTCGCAGGGTCAGTTTGGGATTACAGTCCTTTTTATCCTTTCTGAATGTAGTTCACTGCACAGACTTTACTCCTATTCACCAAGCAGAACAACTCCATTTCAGTGGGAATCTTTACTAAAAAGTTTGAACGTGCTGCGCAGAGCTGGGCCACAAACTCTTGTTCAGTCCGATTGTATTGGCCAGCTGTTAACCAACAGTAACAAACCGAGCCAATCATGGCCGTTTTTCAAGCACGGCTTCTGAGACGTCAACCTACACGTCTGCCTCATGTTGGTCAGCGCCCGGCGCTGTGCCAACTGGGCTGCACGATCCTGCCTATGAAACTGCTGTCTCCGTTGGGACCATCCCTTTAAGGCAGCTGGCTGCAGCGTTGTGCACCCATACCATTGCGCCCTCCCAATCCCCTAATCTTGAAATGGTCTGAGCAGGCTCGTTAAGTCAATATCTCCACAAAGGTGACAGGGAATCACGCGCCTGCGTATACCGCAAGTTAAATATAGCAAAGGAAAACAGTTAGTCAATTCGAAGTAGTTATTCCACTCCGGTTCCTGCAAGACATACGCTATTGCCGCGTCACGCAATATTCGTTTTCAGTTCTCGACTTCTAGAAACTTATTCCAAATGGTTTGTGCGGATGGCTTTGGGTTCAGAGAAGCAGCTAAAGAAAGCTTGTAGCGTATACCCTGAAACCACCGTCCAAGCCACTGTCGCTCAGTTCAACGACCAGTAGTACTCCCGTTCTTCCGCTGGACAGGACTGCGTACCACTGCACGCGTCGCACTATGCTGCGGCAGCAGCCGCCCATGCTGACGTCCTAAGAGAGACGTCAGCTGACTTCTACAAGCCATTTGAGTCCAACAATCTCGCGTCTCGCTGCATAACAGTACCACTGGTTAGCGAGTCCAGAATGTTTCACAAGCACCACAGATCCAGTCTTATATGAGATTGAGCACATCGCCGATGCTTACCCACACACACAGAGTCTCAGCACGGTGCAGGTTGTATACGATGGAGAGATGATAGCGGAATACACTACTCGTCGGTCAACCATGACAGTCACTTATTCGTATATATAAACGTTCTCCAAAACAGAAGCAACGTAACGCGTCTGACCTTTCATTGACAGACGGCTAGGCGTAACAAACTTGTCAGCTGAATTTCCAAGAAAGCTCGCTTTTATGCGGTCAGGCCTCCCGCAAGCAACACCAACGTGCAGCGAACAGCGGCCAAATAACACGTGTTCTAGGCTCAACTGGCACTGGCTGGCACCTTGATAGGTGGCCCGATCCATAAATGTTGTTTTGCCCAGTCTGTGTAGAGGGCGCTTTGTCGGCACATTTGTGGATGGGAGAACCGATACCGGTAACCACACTCTGACAATCTATGGGCAAAGTTGCTGAGAACGTGCGCGCCAATCACGTCGAACTCCAAAGCAGTACTTCATAACGATCTCTGTAATGCCGTGTTCTGATTTTCTACTTCTTGCTGAAGTGGTACGTTCTGCATTCGTATTGGGTTTCAAACTAAAATAGCCGTCTTGAAGATCATTCGGTGCAGTTCACAGCTCTGCCCTTCATAAGACCTAAACCCCCTAGTTTCTGAGCTACACACCGTGAAGATGTGCATGCTATTTCGGGGAAAATATTGCAAGGTCACCCAGGCGTCCATGACGTCATAATAACGTCAATTAGATCCTGTCATTCCATTTGCCATGCGGCGATCTAGGGCAATGCAAGCATAATTATCGGGTCGCCCATATCTGGCGTCCGTGATATGGGTGACACGACACGATTTCCAGATATAACGGCCGTCAGTTGACCCTCAATCAATATCATGCAAGGTACGATGACGTAATCAAACAATGACGTATTGAGGAACGTATTTACTGAACGGAGAAATTGTGTTGACCGGATAAATATTTTTCCCTGAAAAGTATATTAATAGTCATAAGCTTATTTCATCAGATCTGTTGCTTGCTTTGATATCTTAAAATGTGGAACATTCCTTTAACGTCACTTGCCTGAGTCCTTGATATTTCAACAGCGAGAAATAGCGTAATGAGATCACTGAAAGAGTTAGACGTATTTTTGGCAACACGCGGAAAGTTAAAAAAGGCGTCAGTTTTGACTCTTGCAAGCCCCGAACACACCACATACACAAGTTTTGTCCGTTTTCGTCGGATTACGATATTGTGAACCAAAAAGCCAGACTATAGGTAGCACTACGTCATATCACCCTCCCACCAGGCCTGCACTAGGGCCAAATCTTTGCAAAAGCATTACGGCATTAATAGAAAATTATCAGTAAAAAGCTGCACTAAGGAGGCAGGGCGCGCCGCAGCTTACCGCAAATTCATATTTGAATCGAAAAGCGTTTTCTCGGTTTATCCAATTCCAGTGCTTGAAATTTTTGAAATGCGAGCCCGCCTGCACTGGTGTGCTGCCGGTGAGTGATGACGTGCGTCTGCCTGCCGGTCCCCTGGACTGCTCCGAGTGAAACCGAGACCAGACCCCCTGCGCCGAGAGAGTGTATCGCCGGCAGGCTGCAGTATGTCACGTGATCCCGCTCTGGTGACCCACACGCCTGGTTTGTGTGTGCCTGGCGCGGTCACGTGACTGTCGCCGAGGCGCGCTCATGTGTGAACGACATAAGAGACAATGGGCCGCGCAGGCCAGTGCCAGTGATAGCTGGCCGTCGGCGAACGGAGGGAGGCTGCGGCTGCCGGTACCGCACACACGAGCGCCGCCACAGCACAACCCGGCTGCAGACGAGAGGTGAGGCCAACACATTGTAATCCGGCAGGGGATCATTAAGGGTGGCTGTGGCAAGCACAGCGTCGTCACACTGACGAGCGACCGTGGCGCGTCGTGGCGTAGTTAGGACGCTCACCCGTCAAAAATCGCTCACGATGTTTTATATGAATCAACCAACGAACGCCGTTTAATGGATTTCTTTTGCACAGACGTATATGCAGTGCATGCAGTCACACCGCGTCAACATGCGTTTGCCGTCAACCGCGCGGCAGTTTCCAGCGTTTGACCGCGGCGAAAGCAGGCATCCGGGAACGAGGCGTCAAAATTCGCGGCTGCAGCCAAAATCCACTTCGTCATCTCCAAGAAGGACCGCAAAAAACAACACGATAGGCATATAGCGCGATAGAGAAAATGCACATCGCGATTTCTAGGGAGGACCGCAAAAAACAACATGATGGACATATAACACCATAGAGCCAGCAAAAAACATGACGATCTGGACGCAGCCATAAAAGCGGCGGCTGCCAGCGAGGGACGTGTGCCGCTTTCGGCGCGGCTCCAGATTAGCGTCGGTTGTGACTTCAGAGCCACGCGCCGCCTGTAAAACTGCCGGTCACGCGAGCCCTTTGACGGCCCGGGGCCGTTCGGTGGCTGACCCCTCACATCTGGCGTCGGCGCGGCGCGCGGGGCCTTTTTGGCCGACCGGCTCGGCGGTCGCCGGTTTCCCGAGCCTCGGCGCAGACGCTGTTGACACAATCATACGCGAGTTTCTAAAAGCTGTTTGCTCTGAGCGCGCTGCTCTCGGCCGCGAACATAATTGCCGCCGTTGACCGGCGGAGGAGCGTGTTTGCCGTTCCCCTAGAGTGCAGGCGGACGGGTGGCGGCGGCAGAGCGATTGGAGCAGCCGGAGCGGCCGGACCGGCACCGGTCTCTGCGCCCGGTGTCACAGAGCCCACACCAGTGAACGTGCGGCGATTGCAGAGTGGTCGGTGACTCACGCCTGCGAGACGTGTGGGTGTGTGATAGCTGTTCGCGGAGGACCGCTGACGAAGGTAACGGTGCTGCATGACGCTTGACATGTCGCCGGTGTAGAATTGAGCTTGGGTGAGACGAACGTCACTGCCGTCGTAGGGACCGGTGCGGGTCATGTTGCTCAGTGAGATAGACAAAACCGATTCGCCTAAGGGGAGGTAGTTGCCGTAACTTCGTTTTTTTTTTTAGGTGCAATCGCTTGCGAACTATCCATGAAACAGTTTAACAGAAGTCATGAAGGTATTTTACCGGGCGGGACCGCGTGACGTGTATGGTCTTATGGAGACGTAACATAATTTCGCCGATTTTTGTCCTCCACGCCGACGCAAAATACATGCACGGTTCCAGTGACGTGCGCCAGCACTTTGCCGTAACTGACAGCATGAACTCTTGCTGAAAGCTGACCAATATTGGGACGTGCTGAGCTTATGTATCTTCTCGTCTGCTTACAGGAACATACTGCCCAGGTTTGGTATTATATATATATATATATATATATATATATATATATATATATATATATATATATCATACCATTCCGGTATTACTGCTTTCCTCCCCAACTTCATGTGGTAATAGACATGATCCGCGCACGAATGGGGCTACCCCTTTATTTATATTATATTGTATTGGTGGCGAACTTGTGCCAGTTGATAAATGGTCCCACACTTAAATGGTCGTTGTCAAAGAAAGATAGTCGTTTCGTTTTAGGGCGCACGTCGTTAGTGCTTTAAAGAAATAAGGAAGAAACCTAACCACACACTCTTCATGCACGTTAGTCCAGGGATCAGTCATAGTCCGTGCTAATTACAACGTGATTAGCGAGTGCCCCGATCCCGGTGCAGTGCTCTAAATCTAGTCCAGCGGATAATTTTTCCGAAAGAGTATAAGGTAGCTGTGTAATGGCATATCACAAATGTGATATTTGAAAATTATTTAGGCGCGTTGACTACAGTGATCATTTTGCGCCAATGCAATGCCGCGTTACAGCGTCGTCGCTTGGTGACATCCCGTTTCACTGGTTCGACTATGCTGCTGTGTTTTGAATTATGTCCGCGTGTTTGAAAGTGATTTTTGTGGAATAACTAACGCAGGGTAGTCAACGACTTTCAAAGCCTACTTAAAGTAGATAATTTTGGCAATTAAATGCCGTATCACAGCAATACCGTTTGGTTACATCCCGATTTACAAGCTGGACTATACTGCAATGTTTGAAGTTTGCTTGTTGCCGTGTGTATGAAGGTCAGTGGAGATCACTGGCCTAAAATAACCCCGAAAAACACTGGTTTGTGGAGCATGCCGGCCCTGACCTTGTTTGACGTCATTTGATCCAAACACAACAACCTAGGGGCCGACAACTTTGACACAAGCGAGTTCAAGTGCAGACCTACTGGTCGCGTAAATTTTGTGCTTTTAGCCCCCTTAGTTTTTGGGGTCTCAGGGAAATCAAATGAACCTCACTCGAGCGCGTCGTATTCAACCGACCACCCGAGCGCGCGTTTATACCACATAGAGCCTCGTTAAGGGTGCTTCATGGATTAAAAAAAACCTTCCCCAGAGCCCATGACCCCGGTTTCGGGATTGTCAATGCGCCACTTGGCGACAGTGTCGCGCTTACGCCATCGGTGCGCCGTGTTCACGGCTGAGCGCGGCGCGGCTCGCTGTCTCGGGAGTCACTGATACTGATAGCTCATTAATCTCCCGGTTGGGCCAGCACCAGCAGCTGTTCATTTGTCTCCTGCTTGCGCCCGGAAACGGATCGCACGACGCCAAGCGCTCCTCAGGACAGCCAAGAGGCGTGACACTCGCGTGGCTGTCTGCTGTGTTTCGACCTATCATGTATCATCGCTGAACGCTGTGAGCTCCTTGCAGCGAAAGGAGGATGCCAAGTGATCCAGTCTCGTAATTTATAATGGTGAACAGCGCTATACTGAGCGTTATAGGCTAAGTGGTGTGTAACAAACTCATCAAGCACTGCGGTGGCTAAGTAGCAAACATAAATCCCCTCCCACCCCACTCCACTCAGTGACGGTAAGTTCAGAGCGGCGAACAGCTGTTCCCTTACACCTTGGTCAGAGCATGGTGATTTTTGCGCCGCTGCTGACTGGCGCACGTCCCTCTCCCTGACGTGGTCGCAACTGCAAGTGGTTTATACCCTCCCAAAGGCGTGATTCCCTCCAAGTCACCACCGGCTGTTGCACGCCCTCTCGCCACGTATGGTAATCTTGTTGACACGCTGAGGGATGTTCGGCCCTCTCGTCGGGTGGCAATCCCACCGTACTGGATACAGGGCGTTCCAGGAAAGCGGATGGATTTAGGTCTTTCCTGTTTCAGACATTCATTTACTTTGCATCACCAAAAGAACGCACACGAAATGTGAAGAGCAGTTGCCGTTTTTCTTATCTGGCCGCTGCTGTCTCGCAGTCCGTCCCAGCTTAAATAACGACATGATGCGTCATTGACTTTCGGCCTTCACCATCACTCTGATACGCTTATCAGGTTCAAAATAGTCGCCAAGCGCTACGAGCACATTCGCTTCTTCAAATACTCCCGCAGAAAGGAATCTGGCGCCTTGGAATCGAGAAACTGTGGGGGCTAGTTATTTGGCTTCTTAAAAATTACCCAAAATAAGTCCGAATTAGTCAAAATCCAAATAACCCAATCCGCTCGCTGATCACTTGTCCCGTCGCCATCGCCGAGCGTGCCATTATAGTGTCTGGTCGCAGCTACTGACATTTCAACCACAGACTTCCTGCCAAACCGCTCGGAGCTTGTAACGGCCGGCCAAGTACCGTTTAGCCGTTACAGTCACTGCAGCACCTCAGCTGTCTTGAAATCAGCAGCGGTCACTGACACCTCAGCTGTTGATAGTCCCGTAAGCGGTGCAATTTATACCGTGCAGTGGTGCTCTGCAAACCTCCTCGGAGTCCTCGGCGGAACATGAGCGATGATTTTGGCTGTGAACTTTACTGTCTAAACGCATGCGCGCCTCGCCACTAAACAATATCGGCAACAAACGATGGGATATACTTGCACTGTCGAAGGAACGACGCAATGTAGCGCGTGCACGAGGGGGAAATCAGGTGGTGAGAGCTTCTAATGTGAGTTCACTTTTTATGTGAACAGATTACGATCTTGTCTTACCAGCATTAACAATGTGGCTTTGCTATGAAATATTCCTGCCCAGGTATCTCTCTCTCTCTCTCTCTCTCTCTCTCTCTCTCTCTCTCTCTCTCTCCTCTCTCTCATCTCTCTCTCCTCTCTCTCTCTCTCTCTCTCTCTCTCTCCTCCTCTCTCTCTCTCTCTCTCTCTCTCTC
>NW_023596746.1:5732459-5837775 GCF_011947565.3 Pollicipes pollicipes
CACAGTCACGTGCGCGGTCACCAAGGACATCCGCTCACCAAGCCCCTCCGTCATCACCGACGACCTTGAACAAACCGGGACGCGTTCAGTTCTGAATCCTGCATGCCATTGCAGGAATTCAAATAAAATGCAACACGCGCGGCATGCGTTCGTTTAGCGCGGTTTCGGGAGAAATCGGATGCACCATAGGTCACATTACGCCGCTGCTTCAAATCAATGAAAGTGGCAATGCTGCTCACTGCAGCATTACTATGCCCGTATTCCCCTCACAACTGCCTTTCAAGGCGGATAACAGGAATGGTGAGCAGTAGGCTGATAATAAGTCCACGTATCCCATACTGATCCGCATCGCGGCCTACAAAAGCACCGTTAGTTCTGCGAAACCTATCATGGAATGTCCGGCATCGCAGAGAGAAATCCCATCTTCACACATGTCCATCCCCACAAATCCGCATCACAGCGGACGCACGAGCTAACAGTGTACCTTTACGCACATCACCTCATATAATTGACAAACTGATCAGGGACACGTCCCCCCTGCGTTCATGTGCAGACATCCGATGTTCAGACGGTAACCGACTGAATACCAGCAATGCCATTATTTACACAGCAATCATGCCATTATCTTGAATTCTATCCACGTTTTACGACCTGAAAAGTCCGCAGACCGGATGAATGTGCGCACCTCCGAAGTAGCAGGCTCCATTGAACTCCTGTTTCACTCGATTCAAACGTCAAATTAGGAAACTGACAGCCACCTGTCGGATTTTGGTCATAATGCGTTCGAAGATCTGATTGACTGAACCAACTCGTGCAGCCTTCAGCCAAACAAAATAAGTTGCGCTGCTCTAGAAACTGGGGAATTTTAACAGGGCCAAGTTTATGACACCTTGGTGGGCTTTACCTCGTATCACGAACGGAATGGAGGAAGACTACGCGCCGCTAAAACCGCGATGAGCCGATACAACTTAAAAATGTATTTTGTTTGTAATTTCTGTTAAAGACTATGACCTGGCATAATTCAACTCCATATCAAAGGCATAACCCAGCGGCTGAATTGTAACGCACCGCAATACTTGGCAAGATCCGTCCTGCCCTTTCACGCAACCGCCGCCGTCAGCCGCGCGCCACCCCGATCAGGGACACAGCGAGCGTCTGAACCGAATCAAACCTCCACCCGTGGGTGACTTGGGAGGTAGGTGCTTAAACACCAAATGAGCTGTCGGGACGGACGCCAGCATACGTTAACTGAGACAGCTTGCAGACGTGTTAATGGGAAATGCCTTCAACTCTCTTTGCTGATGTGGCCTTGCATATTTTGTTCTTGTTAACGTAACACATATACACGTTACGTACAAATTCATTACATAAATTCCGTGATTTTGAAGGTCAAGAGCCCCTTGCAGATCCGGGTGACCGGGCGCCGCACAGGGATGGGGTTTGGAAATGCCAACGGTAGTAATGCTCGCGCCGTCTCCTCCGTCAACACACCCAACAGCCACAGGACAGTTGCTGCTGAAGGCACATGGACGATGCACATCATGCCCTGCTACGCACCTGGCCGTCCAAGCACGACGTAGAAGTCCAGGCCGTAGATGCCGATGCTGGGGTCGTACTTGATACCCAGATCGATATGCTCCTTGATACCGAAACCGAAGTTGCCGGTGTCAGAGAAATTGCCCTTCCTCAGTTCGTACTCGCACACCTGTACAAAGCAAGTTATTTGCAAACAGCTGACTACGAACAGAACCTGGCTGTGCATACAGAGCTAGGGCGGCGCCACAAAGTTCGAGAACACATGCCCTTATGGTATTTAAGCTATCTTTTCCGAGCAGAAAAACGACGCGAATCACAACTGATTAAAAAGGCCATTCCCATTAGTTCCATAGCCAGCAGATCCTAGTAAAGCCAGTTTCCAGCCAGCAAAGAGCCAGCACAGCACAGCACCAGTGGGATGGGCTTGACTGGCCTGCTGCCTGCCCCACCTGACTGCAGACACACTTACCTTGAGGCCGCACTCGAGGATCTCCTCGGCCTTGGGGCCGCGCACCGTGCAGTGGACGGCGATCTTCTCATTACGCCGGATGCCGAAGCTGCGCACGGTGTAGCGGGCCTTCGAGAACACGGGCGACTGGCCCGTCAGCTGCTCCAGCACCTTGGCAGCACGGGTCAGCCTGAAAACAGAGCACTGTCAGCCTCCTGAAATACTGGCCTGTCGGCTTCTCCAGCACCTTGGCAGCATGGGTCACCCTGAAACAGAGCACTTTCAGCTTCCTGAAATATAGACACTGTCCAGAACAAGTCTGCCATGAGGTGAAATTTACTAATATATCCACACACACATCCAATAATCAGACCAAACATGGAACAATACCACTGTGCCATCTTGTCGGGCTCTCACTTATGCCGATCTGACAAGCATGACTGACCATCAACAACCTGCACTCCTCACAGTATAGATAACAGAATGCACACACCACACACCATGTCTGTAGCACAAACAAAATGGCTATTTAGTCACAGTTTAGGCTTCAACTGCTGTGATCATTTATTCCTACACAGAATACACACTCAGGTTTGTGGTGTCACATGATAAGCACTACTGCAAAACTACTTAAAATGTAAATGCTACATTATAAGCTAAACATTAATCTGCCACAAGAACTTAACTCCACTTACACACATTACTTTTACTGCAACAACTCAACATCAGTGGTACACCACAAAATCTATACTTCAGACTTCAACATATCATTACATCCACTGCAAAACCCATACACAACAAAGTACAACACACAAACATTTAATGCAAAAACATATACTTGTCATCACATCTACAGCACACTTGTCCACATGTGTTTGCTGTAACACTAATGTTGCATACACATCTTTACATTGGAGCAATGCTCGTGTAATGTGTGTGTAATGTGCATAAGCAATGGCTGCATAATATTTTGCAGTGGAGGTAATGAAGGATAAAGGTGTTGCAATAAGTGTTGTCACATAGCATAGCACCAACGTTGTGCAGAATGTTCTGCAGTAGAAATAAGATAAAAGCACTCCTGTTTGCAGGAGCCTTTGTTGCAACCACTAATATTGTGGAACTCCAGGTTTGCAGCACAGACAACAGAACTCACGTACCATGTTTGCAAAGATTTAACCTGCATGATAAACAAAATTGATGTCAAACAGGCAATTCAGAACTACCACACATTTTCTTTGGCAGCTCTACACAACTTCATAACAATGATGGACCTTGCAGCCCTTCACATATTCAATATTAGCACCACCAAGATCACACCCAAGTCATACAATGCACATATTGTGGATGCTGTTGATGCTAGAGTTCTGGCTAGAGAAGCAACTTGACATGCATCTCCACTGGCATTCATCCAGATAAGATGGGAGTAGAACTCACAACATCACATACCTCTTGTGAGGTGCCAAGGAGGATGCATGTCTGCATGATTAGCACCTTGGATACCAGTAGCAGGGAATTCATGGATAAAATCCAACTTAGTCCATGGTCCCTCAGCAGCAGAATGGCTGATGCAATTCTAGGACTCCATGAAAGGGAGGTGAAGACATGGGTGACAGGGGCTGTTACCACTTAGAGCTCCAGGCCTAGCCACAAATTTAACCTGGAGCATTCATTTGGGAGGATGCGAAATGTGCTATCAATTTTGCCAGTGTGCCTTCCCATTATATTCAAGATAGTTAATGAAAACAATGAAGGCCAATAACAACTTGCAAATATATGTGAAATATGTACCAATATAACATGCATGACAAGCCTTCCCAAAATGTCACCAGGGCTAGTATATTATGTCACTAGTGCATGGCGACATTTTCAACTCTAATAGCTTACTTGTCACCAGATTCACCAACGCAGATATTGAGACATAACTTCAGGATGCGGAGATCCCGCATGGGGTTCTTGGCCTTGTCCTGCAACAAAAATCAAGTCAGCACATGTTTAGCATGCATACCAGACATGTCTGATATAATGGCCAACTCAACACCAATCATGTATTTCAACAACCCAGGACACCCTGTCAGCACATCTACATTCTAGGCACCACAATCATCCACATCTCAAACACCTTGGAATGTTCATTCTTGACTAGCTGCCACTGTTAATCTAGCATGCTTCATAACTGACTATGCTGAATGATGTAGTGAAAGAATGGTACATAACATAAAAGATGACAGAACACTTCTTGTAAAATTTTGAATGCTATCTATCAGGGATTGGTATCTTACAAATGAGCAGTGCTTTACATGCTGCATCTGCAAACAAGTATGAAGACATCACATATTTTAAAATGCTGTTCAATATGAAAGCCATTAAAAAAGCTACCAATTCCTAGTGCATTTTATAACATCCAAAACCTGTTGCAGGAACTAACAAAGCTTCATGTAAGATGTTAAAACTCCATAAAATGCTGATAACCATGAAACATAACACATCAGGCATAAGGCAAATTGTGCAAATTCCAAGCAGAAAAATACACATTTTATCAAGCATGTTGAACAAAGCAGTAACATCACCCCACTTATTTCAGAGAAAGCAAAAAATTACAAAAGCAGGCAGGTTTGGCTTAAATGGTGAGTACTACTAAGGAACATCAGAGTCCATCATAAAATTCATTCTTGTTTCTTGGGTCCAAACTGGCCAAAAATAAGACTTGACCACAAAAGCACCACACTCAGCATACACATCCCTCATCACATGAAACAGTGGATTATGGTTGAATTGTGCCAATAAAAAACCACCACGTGATCCATGACCCTAGACCTTTAATAAATTTAGGTAAACTGAGCCTAGCCATGCCATCAGAAGCAAACAGGTTGACCCTTGCCCACACCACAAGATGTAAGCAGAAAGGTCTTATTAAAAAAACAACCTTAAAATACGAAAAACAGCTATTCTAGCACACTCCCATTTATCACATCAGACTAGTCCTACATTGCTTCAATACCAAAACACTATTGGCACTCGCTTGTCACCCTTCAGCCCAGAGCTAAATTTAAATTTACGGTACAGCATGCCACAATTTTACGAATGTTAAAGCCAGCGATACATTTCTCGGTATATTGTCAACGTTGAAAACACTCGAAACACGCGCAAGTACGCATTAGTCCTGACACAGCGCAGGACGTACATAGATTCAAAGCCAGTTCATCAATTCGGCCCAACGATGCATTTAAGCCTACTTTGATATTCGGTCTATATCGGTCTTAAGTGACAATATAGCGGACTCCGGCCGCCCCACAACACACTCACCCCCATCTTCGACCGGAAAGGACCGCGAATGCAGCGCCACCAAAAATCCCAATTTTAACTTAAGCTTGAAAATAGGCATAATTCTTAAAGCTACTTTCCGAATAAGATGAAGGCTAAGACAGACACAAATATTATTGAGGATATGTTGCGTAGAATATTGAGTTATCGTGCAAAAAGGCACTGAATTAAATGAGATAAAATACATTACATCCACACAGCTTTGTATCCCTTTCTTGATGAAGTTTCCATCCTTCATTATTTACATATTCGCATTTTTGTATAGAAACTGCTTGTTTAAAGGTGTATTTTTCCCTTAAATATTAAAATATTAATTGCTTGCTTGGGCTTTGTGTACATAAATTGCGCATTAGAGACATCCGAAACAATTTGCTTGAAACGCATGAAGAGCGCCCGGGTCCCAAACAGGGGGGCGCGAGTTGTTAGGAACGGGGGTGGTATCTCCCAAGGGGTTGAGTTTCTGCGTGTATTCGGACAGGCGCATGGCACTTCCAGAGTTTGGTAGATTATAGGGACACAAGGAAGAAAGTATTGAACCTGATTCATTGCTTTTAAGCAGCTCTTTCCTGTAGGGCCTGCTAAGTTGCTCTGTGTACCATATTCCTTGTGATCAGGTTCTAATCTTGGAGGTTCAGAATGCATTTTTTGCAACATATGCAGGTGCTGTTATCTCTCATTTTAATCGCATGTGACTCATTATTTACTTCTTCAGTTAACTAGCATTTCTGGAAGGAGAAACATGTCCCACAGTCATCTGTTCCTAAAGTCAGCATTTGTCAAAGCACCAATACAGAATGGGCTGGGAAGATATGTTTGTCAATTGCAAAGAATAACAGTCAAGTTTTGCAAGGAGCACAGTGACAGTAAAGGTGCAAGGTATGTATATCTCATGTTACATTATGCTGAAACAGGCTATGAATGTGATCTATGTATGAAACACCATGTTTTATGAATATATTATGCATTCAGCTAAACATATGATTGTTTTGATATTGCACACACATCACACACACACACACACACACACACACACACACACACACACACACACATATATATATATATATATATATATATATATATATATCCTCACATCAGCAAAGTACATATTTATTGTATGCATCATAATTCTGGATGACCCATGATATGATAATAAATGAAACTGAGAAAAGTAGGAGGTTTCAGGGAAAATTTGAGAAGCTTTTGACAGTTTGAGAGATGGGAGGTTTGAAAGAATGAGAGGCTTGGTGTGGATGGGCACCATATGACCCAAGTAGTTATGTGCCATCAAATATAGATCTGGGATATGTCATTTTAATGATCTGCTATTCACCAAATGACTGAGACCATAAGGCCAATGTCAGATGAGCATTATCAATGTTATGATCACTGAAAATATGTGGTGTTATTACCTACAAGTCAATGATGTATATTTATCTTTATGTTTTCCAATTAAAGTAACTAATTTCAACAGGTATGCCACACTGACCTGGCACAGCATGCTTTGCCCATGGACCAACTATTTGCTTGATTTACACCTCACCATGTGAATGAATGCATGCAAGATGAGATGTACCCATAGTGATGTTGCCTGGCAAAGGTCTTGCCACTCACTGGAACAATGTTGACATGTAGGTGTTATCATTGAATATGCTTAATGTTATTAATTCCATGTAATGATGATGCATTCTTTCTACTGGTTTCAGAGACTTCATAGAGAATCATGTGATTGATTTTGCAAAGAAGAATCCGGGGATTGTGGTATACTTGAAACCACGTCGACATCGTGCACCACACATCAAACTGGAATATTGTGAGGCTGGATGATGTCAACTGGAATGTGCTTGGATGGAACCAGAGTCATATATTTTATATATCACCATCTATTTAAATATGATGGGCTTAATAACAATGCTACATATTTCCCTTAGATGAAATGTTTGTTCTGGCTAACACCCTCATATGTTGTACTAGTATCTACACAATATTTTGGTCAGTGAACTGTCCAACCTTTGCAAGGTGTTATTGAGTCCTGAAAAGGCTATCATAGATGGTGCACCCCAAAAGCCCAAATTTTCTCCTTGAAATTACCGTGATTTGAACCGGTGACTTCTGATTGTGAGTCAAGTGCTTCACCAACTAAGCTTACCAGACAGGACTCTTTCAGTGTCAAAACTTTGTAACCAACATGGGATGAGATAATAATCACTGACAGAGCACACCAGATAACTAGAAAGATCAAGGTGGCGGAACATACAACATTGGCGAACCAGTAAGCCAAGCATGGATGTCAGTTCAATATGGCCGACAATTCTGTGGGAAAATTACTGGATGTCGAGTGGTTGAAGGACACCAAGTTCGAACAGTGAAAGTTTATCCTTCCCATTTAGCTCAGTTGGTAGGGCACTGCACTCACAATAAGAAGAGCCTAGTTGGAGTCACAACAATTATAAGGGGATAATTCGAGTTGTGACACATGCATGGCTGGAAGTAAAACATCATCCAGTTCTCAGGACTCAATAACACCTGATGAGGGCCGCAGAGATAACTGGCCGAAAAGTCGCGTAGCTGCGAACACACCAGACAAGTACAATAATCCAAACAATTATTTCATCCCTGGTACTAAACTAGTGCTTTGTCTTAATGCTTCCATAAACCCACCACATATTCTTGTTTGGAGCTTGTCACGCTTATCAGGGGGAAGTGTCCAGTTTCTTGCTTCGAGCGACCGATCTCCAGGCTGGTATGGCCCACAGCTGACCACTCGCAATCCGGCAGTGAACGGCGAAACGGAGATCCTGGGCATCAAGTGCATGTCGGAGCACGAGGTGGCGCAGTGGCTGGAGGTGGCCCGCGGCAGCAGCGGACAGCCGGTGGCGCGGCTCAGGAAGCTGCAGCACACCGACCACCCGTCCATACAGGGCGTCTGGACGCCCTGGACCAACGTGCCGCCCCAGGCCAACGTTGAGACCTTCCCCAGCGTGAGTGATCCGCCGAGGCCTGCAGTACAAACAGCGAAGCGTGGGTGGAGACTGAAAAGTGGGGCTGCTACGTTATTTCTTGCCCTTGACTGTGTTTAGGTCTGGGAAATTTTAGCACAAATGGCGTGACAACAGCATCCATGCTGAATCTTGTTTAGGTCGCGGCCGTGCCGTTCACACAACTGCGTTAATCTTCAAACGGGCTATCACCAGTACAAGTATTACTGGGCCGGTAACGCCGCCCGCAGCGCCATTCCGGCCCGCAGTTGTTTTCCCCACTACTTCGTTGTGACACCTCACGTTGTGATCCTCCACCTTCAGGGATCACTTCACGTGATCTTCACGTGGCCTGACTTGGACGTTCTGGGGAGACGTTGCAAACCCGGCGTGCTGGTGCGCCCCACCCGCCGGACGCAGAGCACGCGAGCGGGGCGCACACCGTGCCCTGACCTTTGTACCGCCTGTTTCAGGAGGCGTACCGGGCCCCGCAGCGGGAACAGTCGGCCACCGAGCGGCTGCAGGAGATTTTCCGACGGCAGCAACAGGAGCAGCAGCAGCAGCAGCAGGCTGAGCCGGCGTAGTCGCGCATATCGCGTCGCGTAGCCGCTGTGAGTTTGAGTGGACGCGTGCCGACAGTGCGTGGCAGTCAGCAGTACGTGTGGTATCGCATGTGGGTTCTGGGACGCTCGACGTCAGGTGTGCAAGCGGCTGCAGAGAGGCAGCGTTCGCCTTGCAGGTGATCACTGTTGTACCCGTGGCGTTTCGGCCAGGCCAAACTATGGATATTGACGTGAGCGAGAATAAATGGGATGACGTCCCCAGATTTCTAATGTCACCTCTAATGTCAATCGGTTGGTTAGGATATTTATTGAACCAATCAGGTAAAAGCGTTCTCCAAGCACCGGTTTCATCGCGTCCCAACGCTACGATCCCAGAAGTCCCTGCCAAAGCGTTCAAACACGATGCGGCCACGAAAAGTCAGCGTCACAATCCGGAGCGCTCAGCTTACAGCAAATAACGCTGCAGCGATAGGTAACGTGCGAGGACCTCATACTGTGCCAACGGACGCACAGTCCTACCGAACACGGGCCGGATAGTCGCGTCGAGACAGCGGCCAGGCGACGCCACGTCACGACAGAAAGTCAATGACCTCGCCCAGCTCGCGTTCTCGCGCCTGCTCCTGCGCCCAGCGCGCTTCGGCCAGCTGCGGCGACACCTTGTACTTGTCGTGGAAGATGCGCTTGCCACAGAACTCGCACTTCTTGCCGCCGTCGAATGGCGGCGTCTTCATGTACTGCACGAGGCAGCCGAAGTGGTAAAGGTGGCCGCAGTAGACACGCTCCACGTGGAGGTCTGCGCCGCCGTCCTCGACTACATCGGCCGGGTCCGCGGGCAGTGCCACCTGTCGGCACCAGGAGATGCTGAAAATTTGAAACAAATTTCGGCACAAAAAGAACGTTATTTCTTAACTAGATGACTCAGGCACCCGCCGAGATTGTTTACCATGAGTACGTCCATAGGGCCACGGACCTGACCGATCGCGCAACGCTCGACATGAGCTGATAACCTGTGGCCCACGGACATCCCTCTCGTCAACCCAACACACGCCCACAGGAAACCCACTGGCTCTCCAGTTGCGGCCGACGCTCACCTTCTTGCAGTGCTGACAGACGTCGGTAGGAAAGCGGCGAAAGTCGGTAGCCAAGAAGCGCACCACGGGCTCGAGCGAGGGACGTGGCTCGAAGGGCGGCGCGTTGCGCGGCGGCCGCAGCGGCGGCTCGACGCAGCAGCGCGCCAGCTCCCCAGCCTGGCCGGTCAGCCAGCGGCGCAGCGGGCCGGGCAGGTTACAGCTGCGCTCCTCGACGGCGACGCGCTCGCGCGGGTAGTCGGCCGGCACCACCAGGTGCGCCCGGTAGTGGTACTGCTGGCAGCGCAGCGACAGCGACACGGTCGACGTCTTCTGCTTCAGCTTGAGCTCGTCGCCGTCGGCGAGGGCCTCGCGGCGCACGCGCGACAGCTCAGCAGAGCAGCAGCTCAGCGGGTTCTCGTCCAGGAAGCGGCTGACGAACTTGGCTAGCGGCAGGATCTGCGGCTTACCCAGCAGCTTCTTAGCCTCGGCCTCACAGATCTTGACGAGGCCTTCCAGCAGCTTGTCTGACAGCGTCTTGCTCTTGAGCTCCAGCAGGATGATCTGGCGAGGGTATTCGGATGGAAACTGGAAGCACGCTGCCAGCTGCTTGAAGTCGGTTTTGCGGATCTCGATGCGAACCATGGCCGGCACGCAGGTTATTAACTTACTGTCAAGTACCACGTTTTGACACATCTTTCTGACCTCTTCCAGTTCATCGTTTATCAAACCCATCGCGATATTTGTGTGTAAGATGGAGGTTAGTTAGTCAGATATGTTTCCGGCTCCAGTGCTGACCATAAGGAGCAAGTGAATCACCACTTCCTAGATCTTGACGTCTACAAGATAATCGCTGGACACGATGTCGAATGTTTTATCTTCGGTTGCCTTCAAATCGTCGCGGATTTGCTGCAGGTGCAGACAAGCTTCTGACATAGAGGCCTGGCGAGGATCATTCTAAATTAATACCTTTCCACCCACTCAGGTAAAACGAGCGCACAGAGCTACAGACAGTGACGATGGAAACTTACACGCCATTGCCGGTGACGAATGCTAGTTAAATCATTATGAAGTAAAAAAGTGCACGTTATTCGCATAGTATTGATGACAAACCATATGACATTGCGCACCACAGCCTTTACTGCAGTCACAATGGGCTCTGAACACCAAAGGCTGTTTTTCCTCCTTGTTTTCTGTCCCTGGGGTAATCTAGCACGCCTTCTCCTCGTAAGAACGTCCAACGCATAACGAGCGCATATCTCACATCTGGGTGCTAACAGAAGCATCAGAGGGCGGGCAGTGGAGATCGCGTTCAGGCAGTGTGACGGCGCATCGCAAGCGACATGGGTCGGCAAGACGCAGCTCCGATGCTTTCTGTGATTCTCGGGTCAGCAAAGCCGGCTGTGATTTTCAGTCATTGACAGAAACGCCAGCAAGCAAAAAGATAGTCAATACCGTGCGTAAAAGCACGCCCTAGAACGCCTTACGAATTACCTGATCAGCGGGCTGGAAAAGCAAATGATTAAATTTGCGCGAAGGAGTATATCCAGTCGCCTTCAACACGCTGCCACCGTCAACCGAGGGAACCCCCTCGGCTCCGGGTGAACGTCACACAGTGGACGTCGCCAGATCCAGGACGTCCGCCCTGACCGGGCTCCGGGTCAGCCGACCAGTGTGACGACTGTCCACTCAGCTGGATCTGGACGTCGCCAGATCCAGGACGTCCGCCCTGACCGAGCGCCGGGTCAGCCGACCAGTGTGACGACTGTCCACTCACCTGGATCTTGGACAGGGAGTACGTCAGGTTCCGTACATTCCGGGTCGACCGTTGGTACGGCGTGACAATCTGAAGCTTGATGGCGTTGCGCAATTTAACGTTGGCTTCACCTGCAATGGAGTGGGGCAGTGAGCACGGGATTCGAGATACTGCGGGTCAGAAGAACCGCAGTATGACACGCACAGTTACAGCACAGACACTGGCACGGTTACAGCACAAGCATTGGCACGGTTACAGCACAGACATTATGTGAGCGGCAGGTGCCCACAGAATGCCCACCTCCGTCCTTCCTACATATTTCTGCGTTTCCTATTTGTTGCAATGTGATATCAAAGAGCCACGCCCCTTATTACCGAGGTCATTACTGAGGTAGCCACAACGAAGTCTATTCTCCCTTCAGACAGAACAGTTGGATAAATTCGACATTCTGCGATGTATACACATCCACTGACGATCGGTCTTAAATCGCCAACCAAGGTTTTGACCCGGTCACAGTAACGCACAGCCAGTCTGGTACCCAGTGGTCATCTGATGCATCGGCCCCATGGTCGGTGCAAGCTGCATGCAGCACCACGTGCTCCGAGAACATGAACGGAGAGCAAAACAAATGGCACATCCCATGCATAAGCATGACGCAATACTTCTCTTTCAACTTCAACTTTGACTTCCAACTCAACACTGTAGGTACTTCGGCAACACTCTCGCGGGGCTTAATCCCCTTAAATTCCGTTTCGTACAATGTCGTCTTCATTGAACATGTGCTGCCCAAGTAACAGATTTCCTGAGAAACCTTCACCTGTGAGTTTTTCTTTCCGTGGCTACGTGCTTCATTCGAAACGGATGGCCAACGCGCGTAAATGTTAAAGATGCCATCGATTCCTCTGCTATTGGCCAATGCCCATATCCCCAGAGATATACGGAAGGGCGTGAGAAACGAAGGCATTGCGTGCAGTTCATGTGTGGGAAGGGGATTGTGATCTTAATTCATATAAAGCTGTGCCAAGTCATGCTCAACGTTCCGGAAGCTGGCGGGGCATCTACACCTCCAATCTACCTCGCCTTGCTCACAACCCGTCCCTTTCCCCAAGCATCCATCAGGACCGGATCGCAGAATGTTGGCGCACCTTACCGGAAGACAACAAATATAGGCGTTCAAATGACGATTGAAATACAAAACAATATAGGGATCAACAGGTCCTCGATCTTAACGTTTCATTCCCTCCATGACCACCGACCGCATACATCGTGATATCGGGTGACCAGAACCAAAGCAGACATCGGCAATAACGCGCTGGTCAAAATTATATGTATATATATATATATATATATATATATATATATATATATATATATATATAATGAAAACTGGGTCTACATTTTCAAAATATAATAATTCCGACCACCTTTGGGAGTAACAAAGAGTTACAACAGTAAATAACCTTAAAAATAACCCACAAGAACATTTTTGGGAGCAAAAACATTTGCAAAGGATCCTACGGCTTTCATGCACAAACGCATCCATAACTGCATCCATACCAATAGTAGCATATAGCACGTCTTTGCATTAGCCGAGTCTCCGCCCGTTGAGCTATGGGTAGCTAATGAACTCTGACTACCCCTGACAGATACACAGCGTGTTCTTGCAGGTTGAGAGGCCGGCACATGCTATGTGCAGCTAGTGACCCCGACACTCCAGAAGCAACAAGGACGGGGAAAAACGACATTGTGAGGGTTCGCCGAGCTTGTGATCCAGCCGCAGCGTACCAACAAAAAAAAGGATTTCACGGCTGGCGGACCTGTCCTACGTTTCTACCAATGGTAGCGTTTCGGGGCAAGTGTGACGTCATTAGATCATTTGATGGCTGTGTGCATTGCTGTCGGTGTCAAACCTATCGCCACATAAATTACTGCACGGTGGCGTCTAATATTAAAAGACCACTTCCCGCAGTCTTCGATCTAGATAAGACAGTAGTATTAACCTTATTCCTCGGAAAAACCAGCAGAGTGGAGATATAGTTAGGTTAATATTTCGGCAACATGCCTTTATCGCAACAATAGCAGAAGTAAATAAAGTGAATTCACTTCTGCTATTGTTTCGATAAAGACATGTTGCCGAAAAATCAACCTAACTATACCTCCATTCTCCTGTTTTTCCCCTGGAATAAGGATTATACTACTGTCTTATTTATGTGAATAATGCTCTTCGCTAAAGCACTGAACAAGTTACAGTCCTCGACCTTTTCAACTGCGGACCATGCCGCAGTTTCAAAAACGCTCGATCCAAATTGCTTGTAGGCAATGGCGTAGCCAGGGTGTCTGGTTTTGGGGCCATTCTCGGGGAGGCCAAGGACCACACGGGCTCCAGAACTTTATGATGGCTTAAGACGGATTCCCCCAGTCTTATAGTCTTCCCACGCCCTAGTACAGTCGCCAGCACCTCAGCCTCCTGAACGGCACTGGACTCACGCAGCTTGTGGTGCAGAACCGAGTGCTGGGTGTCGTCAGGCCTGGCTGCCGGCTGTCGCCGCCGCCGCTGCTGCTGCACGGACGCCTGCCCCTGCACAGCAGCCACGGACGTGTCTGCAGTACAGCGGTGCAGTCATCAACACCACTGAAGGAAAGGGGCCGCTCTAGCCAGGCTTACGTAGAGTACCAGCCCGGTGGCTCTGGGTGTCGGCAAAGCAAGGAGCCTCGATTATCCGCCGGTTCGAGGAACATAATACACCGACACATCATGCCATTGTTACAAGGGGCTTCAACATCACAGTCTTAAATAACAGGAATGCTTATGAAACATTGTCCCCTGCGCGGACATAACTGCCCACTGGCCAATGGTGCCACCGTTGTTTAAGGCATTGTTCCATATTTCTATGGGGTACTGATAACAGCCAGCTTGAAGATCATTCGGTACATTCCAAAGCTCTGCCCTTAAGATCTAAACACCTCTAGTTTCTGAGCTACAGCGCCCATTAACATGGGGAGACTATCCCGGGAACAGCATTACAAAATCGCCTAGACATTCATGACGGCATAATGACGTCATTCAAATCCTGTCATTCCGTTAGCCATGCGGCGATCAAGGCCAAGGTAAATATCATGATCGAGATGTTCATGTTTGGCGTTAGTGGGCACAATTTCCAGATATAACGCCGTCGATTGGCTCTCAATCCATGTTGGGGGGGGGGGGGGGGGGCATATTCCCCGTGGTAGATACAAACCGCTGGACTGAAATAACAACTACGCCCTGCAAAATCTCGCGTCGTCTCTCTTACAACTAACAGCTGAAGGATAAGGGACCTCACACTGCCAGTAACAGCGACCCCTGGTGTCGATTTATCTCAGATCTGCGCTTTGACATTTTATTTCAACGCCAAATGCGCGGATCGTTCCGATGAGTTTTCCGTTTGGACACTTAATAATACGTTCAGCGAAAACTGGGTGTTAGATCGTGGTCTTTACATGGTTCACTGTCAGTTGTAACTCGTCTCCCATGCCATTTTTCGTTTCACTCATCATCCCATTTTTCTGATAATCGGGATACATTTCTGCCGCCCGCCATGTAAGATCAAAAGTGCTCTCCTCCCCGAAAAAACAGCACACAACACCGGCAACTAACACATTTCTACGAACAAGATTGCCTTCTGACGTCCTACGCGACACTCCACCCCAAGGAAAAAAAAAACGAAAACCTTACGCGCCCCCAAGAATCCATGGCCCCTTCCAGGATTGCTCCCCAATGTTAAGAAAACCCAGAATGAGCAAATGGCAATGTCTGCCTTCCAGACAATGGCAAGCTCGTGCCTAAACATCACTAAAACACAAAAGCAAACAAAAGTTGTGCTTCTCAGAATCCTTATTCACACAACGTTCAATATTTCCTGCCACCCGGCCATCCAGACTTCCCTGTATCAGTGGTGACTCGGTGATGACTCTGCCATTAAACCCACCTATTTCTTCGAGGTCCGCCGAGGTCACAAACTCGTCGTCACTGTATGCCTCATCAGCAGAAGACTCAGATTCCTCCCCTGGGTGGATTACACTCTTTGAGGCCATTCAGCTATGGAGACACAGATGACATTATACATCAAGGAAGGACAGTGCAATATCTTGGAAACTATGCACTACATACCATAACACAATTCAACATTGCTAGTGCACAGCCTGACCTCAGAATGTGTTAGCACAAGCCACTATGTCAGTCACTGCATTCTAGCATGGCAACAGGCACCAACATGCTTTAGCACATTGTCACAGTCATCTTAAGATCTGTGAAGGGTTGGATTCAGCATGGGTGTTCAAGATGCACATACTTGTGTCTTGCTAATTATCACAGCCCACTGAACTGAGCACACTGAATGGCCTCTGGTGCTGCAGACACCTTGATAATGTTTATTGAGGATGCTGTCCATGGGCACAATAAACCTTCACATTATGCAGCCAGATTTATCTATATATGAGACTTGTATATCACAGCTAATTAAAAAAATATCAACACAAAACTGCTTCACAAGATGTGATAACTTTGATAATCAAAATACCATTAAATGTGCTATAACACCTTAAGCCAGATTGACCAAAAACAATAAGACACCATGGGCTGTACATAGATAATACTCACTTGCTTTTCATAATGGGCAGCAACACTGCTGTCCTCCAGCCTGTCAACAAGTTTTGCCATCAGTTACAATCATAAAGTAATTACAATCTCTCACCTTGAGGCTCAAACTTCCTAGGAGATATTACAAATTTTTGAACCTGTCCTGTATGTTACTGTCCACACTTGTGCAAGGCATGTGCAGAAGGCATGGAATCAAAATCAGGCCATAATGTTCTAACCACATTGTTATGCAAACCCTTGAAGACTTGTGCATGGATCTTGCACCATATCCTGTTTTTTTCTACAAAATCATCAACTGTGAAATTAATATCATAGCAATCAAATCCAAAGCTGGGATAATCATGACAAGAAGCTGAAACTTGACTGGAAATGGCACCACCCTCAGTTCACAAACCTGACAGTAATGAGCTGCCAGTAGGTGGGAGCATCCCTCATCCAATGTGGATGTCAGAAGGGCAATGGAACACATTGCAGAATCCCATGATCCTCTATACATCCAGATGCTAGGAGGGCTAAATATTCTCAGGAAACAGCCGGAGTGTGCTCTAAATGGACTATGGCCTTCAAATTGATCAATAAATCTTTGGCACATCAAAGTGCACCTGGGCCGGTACACAAGAAGATTGGGAGGGACAGTGCTCAGTCTCAAGATGGTTTGGACAACCCTATATCAGTAGATGCTTCTGATGCAATATCTCCTGTGACCAGGCAGCTCAATGTTATCAGCTAGCTGGAAGAGCACCAATGCTTTCTGAAATGAACAGACATGGAGGCTGCATTATGATGCCAAATTATCAAGAACTTATGGGATTAGGGTATTTGGAAACAATGAGCCCTCCCTGAACATGCCCTCAGACAGATGTCCTTTAAACTACCAGATTAGTTTATTTGTTTCTGACCAGAAATTAGTTGTGCCTATTTATTTGTACTGAAGACATAATGCTTTTGATGTCACTTTATTTCATGAAAGTTAGAGTGATCTGAATGAAATAGTGGTGCCAAATTAAATCCCAATCATGGACTTGAAATAATTTGCAAAATCTTCATAAGTTCAACCATACCAACTAGGAGCACTTCCCTTGTTTTAGGGATATCATTTAAGGTATTAAAGCTTGTGATGTCTTGCTCCCACACATGAAAATCATATATGGCTAGTCCTTGCACATTTTTGAGAGCCAGGGAAATGCATGCGAGATTATAGCAGGCATTGGCTAAACCATAGTAAGAAGCCTGACAAGCTAATCAAGGCCATTAATCCAAGTTAGATCTTAATTGATCCAAGAATTTAAACATCAGTCTTGTCATTTCCAGCATGGTCGCGTATCTGGACACGGTCCACAACTCACCAGTTTAGAACAAGACATGCTCATGTGCTATGATACCCAAACATAAGATAATACAATGCTTCAGACTAAAAGCCATCAGGACCATCAACTAAATCAGGCAAGTACATTCTGCAGCCAACACACCGCCCTTAATCGCATTCGTGTCTTACAATCAAGCTCAAGGCATCTCAAAGCCAAAGTAAACGATAAAGACGACCTTACCACACACCAACCACTCGCGCGCATTGGCGTACTGTTTACGGTATGGGCTAAGGCTGCATGTAAGAACGCATATAAAGGCACCTGAGTTCCAAGCATGAAAAATGACGTCAGAAGATATATCGCAATAGTTAGATTTCAAGCATGAAGCATAACGCAAAGCTATTTCTTGAACTAAAACTATCTGCGTGTACAAATTGAGCGCTTCATGGGCAAGTTGGACTGGAATTTTGAGCTTTAGAGCAGTTCAGGTAAAATGCAAGCTACAAAAATAAGCGACCTTGAATGTCATGCTTTGAGAGCACGGCAACAGGACAGTCGTTATGATAATGTTAATGGCAGTGACGATTCCTTTATGGTCACGTATTTCTAGCAATCACAATTTTTCATAACCTACCTTGCTTTTACCTGGAACTGAATTGACTCGACGATATAAAGGAGATCCCATGTAGCACATTTGCTGCGTGTGACCTACCACACTTCGCTCTCAAAACAGCGCATCCGTTCCAGTATGCAACGCGTACTGACGCGGCTGGTGTTTAAAATCATTCAAGTCTGGACAACACGCGATATCTTGGGGTAACAGGGTTGATGCTATTCCGAGTGTAAGCGCAGGGGTGCCACTCATAATGTCTGGATGGATGGTATTTTATCCACCACGCCCGTAACTGTTACACTGCCATATATCTATCTGGTTAGGTCTTTCACATTTTGTACCAGTGATAACAAATGCGTTGTGATAAACCTTTCCCAGTATGGGTTGTGCCTACCAGATATGGTGGAGGGTGCTAATCCCAATTTCTTTCAAATTAAAAACGCCTATGCTGCATGCAGGGGCACACCCTGCACGTCTGGCTATGTTCCCCCAACTTTTGATGTGATTTTGGCACTTTTCTTCTGCTTTTCTCCTGCAGTTCCTCATGAGGCTGAGGTTTTGATTGTCAGGTTTGTTCCATATATTGTAAAGTAGAAATAATGAACCATTGAAGGTATGTTTTTGACATTTAAATGACCAACTGATCCTGTTTAAATCCAACTTAGGTAGTTAATGCAAGAGACCAGTGGTTGTAGACTCTGGCATACACCAGCTGCATGACAGCTGCACCACCCCTACTGCTTTTGATGCAGATTTGTCATGTGCTGCCTTCTGCCTGCCACACACTTTTGTGTGTGGTATTTCTCATGAAGTACCAGAACTGCATAGGCAGTTTTGTTGCACATCAGCATTCAATACATAAAATACAAAGCTTTGAGTGGAGGTTGGGCTTATGCCACCATCTACCTATTCAAAAACCAAGCAGCCACAAAGATGCTTCCAGGAGATCATCGGAGTGCCTCAGAGCACCCCTTTAACTCCAGTGGTTTTCACACTTGTACAGCCCACTGAGAGAAGTTAATTGTGCATATATGGTTCTTTTGTTTAGATATACACAACATTCTGAAATAATAACTTGGTATATGAATTGAGCTCCCAACTTCTAATGACCTTTAGCCATCATTAGATGGTTAATTGTAACTCAATCATTGCAAAATGATTGCTTTTAATGTGTTATGCTTTACTTATCCTCTTGATAAGCTTGGAACAAAAATGTCAAGATCATCCAATCTTGAGGACAACTTCTCCTACAGCCCCCAAAATCTTACAAGTGGCCAACATTCTGGTATGGTGCCAGGTATGCAATTACTGGTATGGACTGGACCAAACAGGTGTTGCTAAAGGTTATAACTGATACATCAGGTGCAAGATCACTGAGCCAACAGAGTTGTTGCTTGTTGCTACCCATGGGAGACATGCACTGCAACATTGGGCATGACCCCTTTCTCAACCCCATTGGCAACATCCTGGTATTGCAACATCAGCTCAACTATACCCCTGCAGAGTAGTCGCCATGCACTAAAGCCCAAATCATTGCCATCATCTGTATCCCTGCAGTTGCCAAGTCAGCAAAGATGGATCATAAGAAAGCGACCACAGCGCCCCTGACGGCGGATAGCGGAACCCTAACACCAGCCGGCGCGGAGGCAGCGCCTCTGGCGGACAGCGGGGGAGACGTGCCAGACGGCGATGGGTACTTCAGCAGTTACGAGAACTTCGAGGTAAGCGGGCCGCGCGCCACATCACCGCAGAACTGCGTGACGGGCGCTGGCGCGCCGGCGAGGCGACGTTCCCGCCGGCCCGCTGGCAGCTAGGCGTTTCATGCCAACGAGCCGTGGCGGGCACTAAAGGCTCGAAACATTCAGACCCGTGCACACCGCCCGAGGCGCGTATCAGCACCAATAGCTGCCATTAGCATATATGGTCGGTTTCATTGGTGGCCGGCCCGATGTCATTGAGAGCAATCAATACATTGACCAAGCGAGCGTCGCCACCCGCCGGGAGGTCCGGCCGCCCGTGCGCTGCGTTCGCCGCCGCCTATGTTTGCGCGGCCCGCGCCGCCGTCTGTCAGCGTAAGCGGGGTCACAGGCTGGCCGGCGGACACCGGCCGGCGCACGGCCGGCGCACGGCCGACTGCGGGTCCGGGGTGATTACGTGCCGGGGGTATGAGGAGGGCGGGAGGAAAGGAGATCACACTGTTCGGTGATTCGGCGGTAGCGGCGCTGGATTCGTTGCCGTCGGCAGTTGGCTTTTCTCCGCTATTGGTGTAACGTCGTGACTGATTTATTAGTCTGTCGGACGGGCTAGATTTGCCATCGCAGACCTCTGGTTTTGCTGGGCAGCTTGGTGCCGCAGCTGTTCCTGACAGGGAAGCGCCGGATTCTCTGACAGCGTGCGTGAACGCTGGCGAAACCGCTTGAACGACGGGGAGGGGCTTCAAATACCGAAGCCGAGGTATTTGTTTTCAGTTGTCTGTTTAAAACAGTCGTCTTTTGAACAGAAATGTTCATCAACGTCCATTCCACGTTGGGAACTGGGGATAGAAGTACGTGACGATATTTAAGGGGCATGTACCGCGCCCAGTTGATTTCCTCCTACGCGCCCTTAATTATGCTGTGCAACAAGTGCCACGAGAACAGTTAACCACTTGTGCTTGAATCATACCTTTTAGACATTTAACCACTTGTACTTGAATCATAGCTTTTAGCGTCCTCAAACGTTAAGAGTTGGAAGTACCCATCCGTCGTCATATCCTACACCGACACCATAGCATCAGCCAGCTGGAGAGGCAATTCTGCGTCAGCAGGGACCGTTTCAAGTCCAATTTCCAAATTTTGCAACGTCAGCGGCGGCCATATTTCACACCGCTTTCGGATTGGCCACCGCTTACCCGCCGCCCGACGCCGGGCGGGGGGCGGCCGGCCGACGGCGCGATCCGGCCCGCGCGGCGGCGTGAGCCGGCGCCGGTGGTGCGCGCCGGACGAGCCCGGTCGGAGCGGGCCGGATCGGGCCGGGCCACTCACCGACAGCCGATCGCAGCCTCCAGCTGCCGCGCTCTTGCCGGCTGGCGGAAGTGACGTGGCGAGTGGCGATGTGGACTGAGTTTCGGGTGCCTGGTCGTGGGTGTCCGCGGACTGAACCCCGACCGTGCGCACCTTGGCGTCGGCGTTCAGTTATGGGGAGTTTCCCTAATGATGGGCGTGTTGCCATAAGTTGCAAAATGATGGCCATTACGCCCGAGATCCGCTTGATTGAAGAAATACAAACGTAGGATGTCTTTTATGTGTTCTTAATTTTTCACGCAAGCAGATATGGTAGGCATGAGGTGTTACAATCATAACGGCGATCTCATTGATATGGTCACTGATCTGCTGATCAGTAACTAACGTCGCCCATCTGTCCACAGCCCAGAGTACTGGAGTGGGAAAGATGGACGACGTCATCTTCGGTGGTTAAAGCCACATGACTGTTTCAGTCGGCTGGCCAGCCCCGCTCACGCCACACTGTAGCAGCTTACTAGCTGCCGGCCAGCCCCGCCCACGCCACACTAGAGCAGCTTATCAGCTGCCGGCCAGCCCCGCTCACGCCACACTAGCAGCTTACCAGCTGCCGGCCAGCCCCGTTCACATCACACTGGAGCAGCTTACCAGCTGCCGGCCAGCCCCGCTCACGCCACACGGTAGCAGCTTACCAGCTGCCGGCCAGCCCCGCTCACGCTACACAAGAGCAGCTTACCAGCTGCCGGCCAGCCCCGCTCACGCCACACGTAGCAGCTCAGCTTACCAGCTGCCGGCCAGCCCCGCTCACGCCACACGGTAGCAGCTTACCAGCTGCCGGCCAGCCCCGCTCACGCTACACAAGAGCAGCTTACCAGCTGCCGGCCAGCCCCGCTCACGCCACACGGTAGCAGCTTACCAGCTGCCGGCCAGCCCCGCTCACGCCACACGGTAGCAGCTTACCAGCTGCCGGCCAGCCCCGCTCACGCCACACGGTAGCAGCTTACCAGCTGCCAGCCAGCCCCGTTCACACCACACTGGATCAGCCTACCAGCTGCCGGCCAGCCCCGCTCACGCCACACGGTAGCAGCTTACCAACTGCCGGCCAGCCCCGCCCACGCCATACTGTAGCAGCTTACCAGCTGCCGGCAGCGCCGCGCGTAGTTCAGCCTTTCCGACCATAAACTGTCATGCGTGCGCTCCAAAGAGGCCTGGCTGAGCACGCTCGGTCGAGTGGTGCCGCACGCCGCTCCCCTCCCGTTCGGCCGAGCCGCGCCGGTCCCAGGGGCGCCGCTGGTCTGTCGGACGGGGCCGCCGGCTGAGTGAATCGCGCCGAGCGGTGCTGGCCGGCCGGACAGGCTCATCGGTCAATCAGCCGCCGAGGGCCGGTGTCCCGGGCCGAGATCGGGTCCGCCGGGGTCCTCCGATCTGCCACAGGTCAGACGGGGTCCACCGATCGACCACATGTACACCGGGGTCCACCGATCGGCCACGGGTCAGACGGGGTCCACCGATCTGTCACAGGTCTGACAGGATCCATCGATCGACCACATGTACACCGGGGTCTACCGATCGGTCACAGGTCAGACGGGCTCCACCGGTCGGCCACAGGTCCGCCGGGGTCCGCCGATCGACCACATACCGTGGTCCACCGATCTGCCACAGGTCCACCGGGATCCACCGATTGGTCACAGGTCTGACGCGGTCCACCGATCGGTCACAGATCCGACGGGGTCTACTGATCGGTCACAGGTCTGACGGGGTTTACCGGTCGAACACAGGTCCACCGGAGTGCCATCGACTGGCCAAGGGCTTAGTGTTGGTCCACCAACCCAACACAGCCATAAGGGCTCCATCGTCGCAGCACGAGTCCACCGTGGATCCGCTGGCCGGACTGTCGAGAGTGGACGTCGTTTACACGCTCCATTCTTGCGTCGTGGGTTTTGGGTCCGCTGGATCCGTAGTCCATGGATCCGCTGGCCGGGCTGTCGAGAGTGGACGTCGTTTACACGCTCCATTCTTGCGTCGTGGGTTTTGGGCGAATACCGGCACGTTGTAGCAGCTTTCTAAAGAGTGCGCGTGGTAACCACGGACGGCCTTTCAAGTTGAAAATTAGGCAGTTGCTACGTGAGATAGGGCGATATTACTGAGATGTCTGTCGTGATTTCTCGCCGCCACTGGAGACTTATGGCGGGCGGGTGGCTGGCATTGCAAGCCCTGCGGCCACTCACGCACCAGCCTCGCCTTCCCAGGGGGAGGGGGTTCGCCGAGTACGCTCGCAGTGTGGAGCCCTTCATGCGTTAGTAGTCGAGCCGCGCAAGTTGCGAGAACTGGCGGGTGCGGCGCCGAACTGCCGCCGACGCCGCCGCCGCCGCCCCCGGCCGCCGGCGGCAGACGTGAGTGGGGCGCGCCTGATGGAGTGCTCGACCAGATCCGCCGGGGGCGGGCTGCCCGCCGGAGGATGGGGGCTGACGTTTCCGACCCCTCCCCCCGCCGCCTCGACCCTGCCTCGCCCTCCGCAGGTCTGTTGGTCGGTGATCACCCAGCGCGCGCTCGGCGGCTTCTCCGAGCCGGTGCCGGCGGCTCGCGGCTGTTGCGGCTGTTGCGGCTGACCTCGCACAGACCTCGGGCCCCGGGTAGCCTGAGAATAGCAGGTGGCGTTGCACTGACAAGGCGCTCGGTGGCAGCGGACAGCGCCGCCTCCGGCGCCGGGAGCTGACCTTTCCGGGCGCCGCCCTCTGGCACTGACCGAGCCCGCCTGCGCGCTGGCAGCTCCGAGAAGCCGCGACTGCTGGCTCCTCTGCCGAACGGGGCGGTGAGATCTGGCGCCGCGGCCCAGTCCGGACCAGCCTCCACGCCAAGGCTCAGTCCGGGGCAGCGCCTAGCCACGCCAAGGCCTCCCACTCCATGGGCCATCAGGCACGAGCCACACCATGGCCCAGTCCGGGGCAGCTCCTACCCAGCCCAGTCCGGCAGCTCCACGCCTCCCAGTCCGACAGCTCCAACCCCAAGCCAGTGGGCCAGCTCCTCGGCCAAGGCCCATCGGGTAGCTCCCCTCAAGCCCGTCCAGCTCCACGCGCAAGGGCCAGTCCGGGCAGCTCCCACGCCAAGGCCTAGTCCGGGGCAGTTCCCACTCCGAGGCCCAGTCCGGGGCAGCTCCCACGCCAAGGCCTAGTCCGGGCAGCTCCCACGCCAAGGCCTAGTCCGGGGCAGCTTTGCGAATCCGCAATTTCCTTGCATTGACCTCGTCTTCGGCTTTGAGACATTTTCCACGACAGGATTTGTCTTTGGCGTCGTCTTTGTGCCATTTTAAACGGTTTGCCTCGGCTCTGGCGGCCACGCGGCGGCGGCCATTTAATTCGGTGACCCAATGACCGCCGCTGCGGTGGAACTGAACGATGGCTCAGCTAGACTCAGAACGTCAGATGATTATACAGCTGACATGTAGTTACATGCTCCTCAATTGGTTAAGGCTAGCGTGTTGATTTGAAAGGCCGCGGGCCTTCCAAATCGACATTGCTGCGAAGAACTTCGGCGTGATTTGCTTCTCATCAAAATCTATCTACTGCGGTCAGGTGCGGTCTACGATTTACGCCAAAAATCTACGAATTTTTAGTTGGAGAAACTGACTTCCGGTGGGTGATTGTGAGCAGAAAATGTGTCGCATTTTACTGACGCCATAAAGGGAACGTAAGGTGCATAAGGTCACGAGCTTAAAACGAGATAAACGTAAAACCGGAAACTTCATATGACGCACTCGTTCTGTGCAAGTTCAGTGGCGCATCACTTCCTGCCGTTCCGACTGTTTCGGATAAGCTATAGGCCACCGAGGAGATCATGCTGTGTAATATTTCAGAAATAATGAAGGCTCTCAGTGACCGGTATTCTGATGGACGTGAAAACTGGGTAGCTAAGATCATCGCGTCAAAGAACCCCGAGAGCGAATTCGCATCACAATACGGGCGATGAGGTTGTTGCCACCGGTCGAAATGCCACCTACTGCATCTTCAGATGTGTTTTTATACAAATATTGGCGCGGTATATAGGGGTGTGGGGTTGTATCACGATTGTTGAATTGTCAGGTCCTTTTGACACGTGGTCTTTAGATTTGCCCGTGCCAGGCTGCTCAGCCTCGCGTACGGCACCGGTTAAAATACGCCTTTCTGCGCATTTCCCCGCATTTTGTCATTCGCAGAGCCTTAGCACCAATGGCTGTCCTCCGCTTAAGGTCCTAGATAATCCGCACGGCGACGTTTGGATGAGGGCGTCACCCGCCACGGATAACCGTGCGCCTACATGCGGCGCCGCCTTTTTGCGCCGGCCGCAGACCTCCAGCCGCCAAGTGGGCCGTTTTTGATGTCGTGCTCGGAATGGTCTCGTAAACAGTCCGTGCCGTGGCGCGCCGTAATATATGCGGACCAAACATGTCGCCAGCCATAATTTCAGCGGCCCGTGCAGGGCTGGCGGGGCGCTGTCTGAGCTTGTTCAGGCGGATGGCGTCGTCGAAGCGGCGTGGCTTCGACCGAGGCGCTTTGTTTTTCGCCCGGTGCGGCTGGGGCTTTGAAAACCGCGCCGCCTTTGATCCGGAAAATAGCGTTTGTAAACCGAATTGTTGGCTGCGTCTCGCTGCGAGGGCTGGGCGGGGAGGTTATTTGGTATGAGGCTGTTCGGTCCCTGGTGATGATGAGCTGTCGGGATGGGGTATCACTAGCAAGACGTGTTGCGAACAGATGTGACCCGGCAGCCACGTGTCGGGGCAGGAGCTTCATAAATAGCTAGATAATCGTTAGTTTTTGTGGCAGGCTGTCCCCAGGTGGAGCCCGTCATTAAGCTCCACCAACAAGATATGAACAGCTGCAAGTGAGCAGGACGCTCCTCACGTGTCCCGTTCTGCCGTCGCCTTCAGACCGCTTCCCCGTATTGGACTCGCCTGGAGCACATTTTCCCCGATTGGCCACACCTGAAGCACGTTTCCGCTGATTGGCTGTGCATGGGCCTCGTTTCCGCGGGCGTTCTGTGGATAACATGCGGTGTCTCTGACCGCAGGTGCACCGCCTGATGGTGTGCGACAAGCCTCGTACCGAAGCCTACCGTAGCGCTATCCTAGGCAGTGCCGAGGTCTTCAAGGACAAGGTGGTGCTGGACATCGGCGCTGGGACAGGTCAGTCGGCCTGGCGCGACGGGCAGCCCCTCTCACAGCCCAGCATGTCCCTCTGCGACAGTTGGGATGGCTTCCTGCGCGGCACATCCAGAGTAGGTAGCCGTCGGCTTAAAATTGATATGCATGGCGTAGAAGAGCTTGCCGGGTTACGTGGACGGATTGAACCAAGAGAGTCGTTTGGAACTTTCTAGAACTGGAGATGATTTTAGAAGTTGTGTTGAAACATTTTTCAACAATTGTTCTGGACGGCGGTGGGTGACGTGTCACGCAAGTGATCGACAATATGTTTCGCAGATCCATGTTTCAGTACATCACCATTACGTAATGAGTGGGAAGTTACATAGGTACCGGCCGTACTGGCATTGAAACTAAATCGTTGCTGCAATAGCCGGTTATCGATGAAGTTGCATATCGTGTCCCCGACAAAGGAAAAACGCTCTCAAATTGTTCTCAATCATTCGGCCAAACTGCACGATTGTCTGCCAGGGCAAAGAGAAGCCAGTAGAACGTTCACGGCAACAAATGCACATCTTTCGTAACGCGATACGTTCCTTGATAACATTGTTGCGTGGTCCATGACACCCACCACCCGACACCACCCGACACCTTCACCCGACAAGGCTGAAGAACGTCCACAATAAGAAAGATACTCATCGCGCGTCTTAGTTGTATGCGTTGCATGGGGCTTGCAATGGGCGCAATACGGGGCGTGCTCAGTGCTTCCGGGCGCAGCCCGCCACAATGGTCGCACTTCCGAATCCGCGGTCTATGTTCTAGTGCCCAGACAACAGGAAGCACAGCAAGTTAAGTTCGACACATTTCATTTATGTACATCGAAGGTGCCGTGGTAGTTTTGCGAAAAAGCGAATCCGTTCAGAATAGGAAGCCTCTCTACGAGAATGCTGAAAACTCGGCGGACGCGGACCCCGTCGCAACCGCGGAGGTGGCCCGAATATAATATTGAGTGCCGCCACCCCAGCAGGGGCCCCACGCACCAAGATGGCCCCCAGCTGCTCCGAAGTCGACCTCGGCTGATAAATAACTCTGAAAGCCATTGGTCACGGCATAACCCCTTACGAACACCAGGCAGCCTGCACCGATCCCGAGCCGGCCTGTCCCAGTCCTCCACCAGACTATCCCGAGTCAGCCTGTCCCAGTCCTCCATCAGACTATCCCGAGCCAGCCTGTCCCAGTCCTCCATCAGACTATCCCGAGCCAGCCTGTCCCAGTCCTCCATCAGACTATCCCGAGCCAGCCTGTCCCAGTCCTCCATCAGACTATCCCGAGGCAGCCTGACCCAGTCCTCCATCAGACTATCCCGAGCCAGCCTGTCCCAGTCCTCCATCAGACTATCCCGAGGCAGCCTGACCCAGTCCTCCATCAGACTATCCCGAGCCAGCCTGTCCCAGTCCTCCATCAGACTATCCCGAGGCAGCCTGACCCAGTCCTCCATCAGACTGTCCGGAGCCAGCCTGACCCAGTCCTCCATCAGACTATCCCCAGACAGCCTATCGCTGTCCTGAAGCCAACCTGACCCCACAGGCCAGAGGTCCCGAACCGTGCGCCGACTCCGCCGCCGGCGCGCGTCGAGCACGCTCGCGGGTCTCGTGGCGCCCGGTAGCAGCAGCCCCCGCCGCCGGCTGATGGCGTACGCTAACCGCCGTCTCGGGACCGGGGAGCCGCCGCCCGGCCCGCGTGGCTGCGCTTCGTGCGGGACGGGCCGCGAACGCTCGGCCGTGCTTTGCCAGGCTTTGCGGACAGCGGCGTCGAAACTGGCCGCAGACAGTCCGGCCCGAGCAGGTTTAAGGCGGCAGATGCGGCACGTGTGTATCGAGGTTCATAGTTGGCGTGTAATGAGGAATTAAGTGACATCATCAAGCCCTTTGCCGCTTGCTGATGTGTATAGTCAGCAAGTGATCGGCGCTCCAACATGGATGCACTGCACCCTTGAGCTTTCTGAGCCGATGTCGGGTAGCCGCCTGATAGTATGAGGAAAATCCATATAAATCGGTTATTGCGGCGACCTGTCGCGAATAATCTTACAATATCGCTGTAATGAAATACTATGCGTTCCAAATATTTTGTGCGGATGCGGTTTGGAGCGGGGGGGGGGGGAGGGGGTACCAGACCTGGTGTTAGCGGTGGTGACTATTCTTTGCCCAACAGCAGAAGTCAAAAGCCATCATGCAGACGAAGTCCTCGGCCACCCTCATCACTTGTCAGCCCGCCAGCCCAGAGCCACCCTCATCACCCGTCAGCCCGCAGCCCAGAACTGACCCGACTGAACCACATCTTTAGTTGTCATGCCTTTGATGAGGAAAACATGGTGTTCCAGCATTGCAGTAGCTTGTGTATCCGGTGATGAAAGCATCCCAATCTGCCAAGGTCGTCTGCGAAAGTTTGAATAAAGTTAGCCTAGAGCAAAGCAGACAGCCTCCTCCGCTTCAACGGCCTCATACAAGTTAGCGGAACGCCGCGTGGCGGCTGGGATCATATCGGGGTGGTCACGTGCCAGCTGCTGGCCGTTTTAGTCTTCTGCTATTTGGGCTTGCATTTCTGCTCTGTTGTAAGCGCGCATGGGACTTGTCTAGCTGTAAATACCGCCAGCAGGCATAGCCAGGGAGTGGCCGGGAATCGTCCTCTCTCGGGCGTCCCCGGTGTAGACGTGTGCGTATCCTCTGTGAGTGGCTACCGGGCTTGGTAACGGATGTTGTGACCCGTTGGAGCACGATGTGGGTCACGTTTGCGGTGGAGTCGGGGAGAGTGCCGCTTCATCGGTCCGAACTTATCTGTGGTCGCGGGTATCGTGGGCATCTGTGGTCGTGGATTATACGTGACCTCTCCTGGCCGCAAGACAGTGTTCTTGAATGCGTCCTCAGGAGCTTTGGATGATCCTTTAAAAGAAGTGATCCGTGGAATGCGGTGATCCGAAATCCAGAGGGATGACCGTTGAATTGCTGAATGGGTTCTTTGAACCGTTGAAGCAAGATTAAGTTTAAAAATCTTTGAGCTTCTAAATGGGTCATTTTCATCGTCGCCGAGACCACCGTGCATAACCACAGCGATGCTGGTCTTACATCTTGTGACCTTACCCGAACTTTAGTCTCTTTTCTCAAGTAACTGGCCGTCACATAAAGCCGATGGATTGGATCTCGGGACGTTGTGGCAGTCTCAGAGTGCCTAGTGCCTCACTTGCTTCATTTAGGGAATACCACTGCCGTAGCTTGCACTCTCTTCTTGATAGAGGACAATATATGTAATGAATGGATGGGATGGGATGGGATGGGATGGGATGGGATGGAATGGAATGGGATGGGATGGGATGGGATGGGATGGGATGGGATGGGATGGGATGGGATGGGATGGGATGGGATGGGACCTATCCTGTTCTATCCTATCCTACGCTATCCTATGCTATCCTGACTTATCCTATCCTATCCTATCCTATCGCATCCTATCGTATCCTATCCTATCCTACCCTACCCTACCCTACCCTACCCTACCCTACCCTACCCTACCCTACCCTACCCTACCCTACCCTACCCTACCCTACCCTACCCTACCCTACCCTACCCTACCCTACCCTACCCTACCCTACCCTACCCTACCCTACCTTAGATGGTATAGATGATACCCTACCCTAGGAAGGGATAGGGAGAGGGAGATTCATTTCTTTCCGTGCAGGGCTCGGGTTTTTGTGACACTGGAAGCAATTTTAGGCCGATATCGGTTTTATCTGTGCTGTCGAAAATATGCGGAAGGGTTGTTTGCGGGCAATCATCAGGTCGTTTCGTGTACCACGGTCCCTTAGCCGCTCACAATGGGCTTCTAGGCTGTGCCATTCAACGGAGGATGCAGTGCTCGACGCGGTGGAGCGGATGCCGCGTCGGATCGACGAAGGGCATGTCATCGCTGCCGTCTCAGCGGACCATAGAAGAGCTTTTGAAAATGTTGACCTGGGCGTCTCTAGACTGCGGCGGGTGGCGAGAGGTGGTTGACCACCCCTTCCATCATTTCACATTGTCCCTGAACGGTCCCTGGTGTGCCCAGCTACCTTCTCTGCATCTTCATAAACGACCTACCGTCCTGAATTCTTAAATTGAAACCAACCACTTCGGCGCATTGCCCATGCTATTTTGACCAGTATCCATCTAAAACTTGGCTTGTGTTCCCGATACATCATAAATGTAAGCTCTTCCAAGTGCATCCGCCTTGTCGATCCATAATCCCATGCTTTAGGAGGCCGAACACCGACCAATATTCTAACTGTACCATTTGGCCATATCTGCGCGGACACCAAATGCACCTCGGCGTGCTAAGCTCATGAAAGGGTAATATCCAACGCATCGATGTGTCCTATCTGAAGGCACTTTAAAAAACAACGTCTGTATTTGCTTATGCTCAAGTATCATCCATATGGTGATCGATCACGTCTACCATCGACTCGCTCGTCGCGCACCATAAGAGGCGTCTCGCTGACGGCAATCAGGCGTTCAGATGTGGGATTATTCTGCTTGGATGACCGCCATTGAAAAACGCACTCAAAGCTGGAAGAAAAAAACAAAGTACGCTACGCTCAAATGGGAGGTGTAATTTCGCAACATGAGTGTGTATGTGTGCGGGGGGGGGGGGTAGAAGATCAGGGCTAAATGGCTGAACTACCCCTGAAATACAGCCAGAAATGGATTTTTCATGGTATTTGACCCACTTCGCTATCTAAGAGATAAGATGAATCGGAATAACTCGGCTGAACTGAATTGAGAGCTACGCCGATGGCTTAAGCAATAATGTTGTGATGGGCGTCATGACGTATTTTCGACAAATCGCTCCATATATATATATATATATATATATATATATATATATATATATATAAATACATCGCTTTTTAACGATTCGATAGGCTACAGCTGCCAAGTAACAGTGGCGATACGATGGAGATGAAAACGCACCGAGAAAGGCTTCAAAGGCGTGCAAAGTAAAAACTATACTCTTCGTGAAATCGTTCAAGCTAAAGCATGAGCACAGCACGGCTCATTTACAGCGGCGCGAGAGATGGACAGCGACCGGACCGCCACTGGGGCGGGGGGTCGCAGCGGCGCGAGAGATGGACAGCGACCGGACCGCCACTGGGGCGGGGGTCGCAGCGGCGCGAGAGATGGACAGCGACCGGACCGCCACTGGGTCGCGTACTCTGAGGACGCTGATACGGTCGCGACGCGCAGCGGGGTCACTCATGCCGCGCCAGCTCGGCCACTCCAGGACCAGTGAAATGTGACCTCGCCTCCGCTCCCCCCAGGCGATCCTCGTCGCGACATTCACGACCGTATTGCACCCGGCTGAGATACCAGGCGGTGGTCCGCCTCGGAGCGTGAGGCGGCGCACGGTGGGCGGGACGACACAGGCCTGGTGAGGAGTGTGCGGGCCTGGGGTGGGAGATGCTGACGGATCTTATGTTGAAAAAGCGGAATGGAGTGGAACTTTTTGACTGATTTGGATATGTTCCCGTTCCAAGACACGGGACGGGTCTTTTGTATCTCCCAACGTCTGCATGGACGGCGGGGGGAGTTAATACGTGGTTGGAGTCGTTAATATAGAAGGATAGTTTTGGGGGCTTGCGGTGTGTCGACTGAGAGAAGGGCAGTGTTGATGTGGTTCATCTCGACGGAATCGGCGGGAAGCAGGACTGTGCGGCAAGGATAGCTTGCCCCTGTTGGGGTTTCATGGTAGACAGGTGCTCAGGGTGAGCAGAGTGGGCACAGTTTCTTGTATTGGAGACCAGTTTGGAAAAAAGGCAGCATTGACCACCGCCCGGTCGGTAACTGTGCTCTTATCCAACGAACACCGTTACGAGCGCTTACTCACATGAACACGGTGTGTTTATCCACACCGAACAACTTGTTTCACGTCCCTATCGGCTCTGACTAGGAAGATCTGATAGAAATCCTTACAAACATCGAAAGCGGGCGTATTTATGGTTTGCGCATGTTTGCACGTGCTGGTTTGCACACACGGGCCCACTTTTGGCAGTACGGTCATCTGTTCCGTTCTTCGTCAGCGTTAGATGATCTTCAATGCCTGAACCTGTTTCCCGCTCGCGTCCTGCATCGCTTCGCACCTAAGAAAATACGTTTACCTTGCTAGGCGGCTGAAATAAAGGCGACAAGCTATTACCCGCTTGTGTCGCTGACCGACGGTGCCCGAGGGTTAGACATGCTTGAAATGAGTTGTTGCATTGCATGGACAATCTGCGGTTGTGAACTTTGCAGGCATGTGTGGCATTATTGTACGATTTCTAAGTTGACCCGCTCTTAGTGGCCGATACACCAGACCCAAGTCGGAGGCCGTCGAGGTGATGTGCTCAAGGACAGGGACACTTGAGGTTTGAGGGGGCCGAAGTCAGTCTGCAAGTTGACGTTCTGTGGAGCAGCGCGGGTTATATCACGCACGACTCTCATAAGCAGTAGAGCCTTGGCCGCTTGTCCTTATCTCCTTCCACTCATGAGGATGTTTTTAAAGACTTGCATTGCACAGCTTGCAAACTCCTAAGAGCCTTACGTTGCTGGTCTAAACAGTAAATTTTAAGTAATGGAGTGGTGTTAATCACAGACTGCGACAAACCTTAACTTTGTATACAGATGTTGTGCTATATTCTCCGACGGCTTAGTGGGTAGGGCCCAAATCCACAACGGGCAAAGGGTGGTAATAAATCGTTCGAAGCATTCCGCTGAAATTGCATCCGCGTTCCCAATCAAAGCCAGCAATACAATAATTCTGCACTCACAATTGTTATGTTCCACTGAACAATTTTGGAGCACCCAAGTCAACATGGAGCGGGGGGGGGGGCAGCCCAATATGGGGTTGAAGGGGGAGGGGGGGTTGCAGGGGGCCAGCAAAATAATTCAAAGCGACACCCTTGCTGTTAGCCATTTGTATGCAGGCTGTTTGATGGGGCACATTTTTTAGCTGCATTGCAATATCACCACGATTTTATCCTTCCATTATTTTAGCATTCTAAACGGGAGCTCAGATGTCGACGACCCGGCGTCGCAGCAATACGAGAAGAGAACACCGACGATGGTACAGACACGGGTGGGAGGCGTTGGGTGCACGTGGCATCAAGTGGGTGCACGTGGTGCAAGCCAGGAATCCACCCGTTTTGGGTACTTTTAAGAACTGATGTCAGATGCCAGCTACCAGAGCATATGCAAACGTGGAGCCAACTGCGCGGTGTGAGCGAATGTACCGGCTACGACTCACTGGTAGTTCTCAAAACAGTCCGACTCAAAGGCGCACCAGGAATCGATCAAGAAGCGGCCAGTGTTGCCCTTCTCCAAACCGATCTTGGATAACAGCTGCTGTCGCCGGAAGCGAAGTAGTGCTGCGAAAACTACACCGGCGTGGGCTCGGTTTAATGCGACCAATGCCCGCTAAAAATACCGGCTGCGTCACAGTTGCTAAAACCGCACGTTACTGCGAAGGCATCGACTGCGGCGACTGAAATAGCCAAGCCTTACCATCAGCCGTGATGCTGGCTTTATAGCCAATTATCATGAAGCATTACTCGTGGATGAGCGCGCGTATGTCAAAGCTGTGTACATCCGCCTGTCAAATTATCGGGGTTAGGCCTCCGACGCATTGATGAAATCTGTTGGTGTGGGTGACTGAAGGCGTCTGGCTTTATTTACTTAATTTTTAACCATTCACATGCAAGAAGTTTACAAATGTCACATTTGCTGTCGCCACGCTCGTCCCCCGCTTTGTATGACGTTGTATTGGTCTAGTTAGTTTTATGACGCACCCCCTGGTGATGTCGCGCATTCATGGCGGTGTCGCCTGGTGATGTCGCATTCTTAGCGGTGTCGCTTGGTTATGTCGCATTCATGGCGGTGTCGCTTGGAGATGTCGCATTCATGACGGTGTGGCCTGGCGACGTTGTATTCTCGGCGGCGTCGCCTGGTGATGTTGCATTCATGGCGGTGTCGCCTGGTGATCTCGCATTCATAGCGGTGTCGCCTGGTGATGTCGCATTCATGGCGGTGTCGCCTGGCGATGTCGCATTCATAGCGGTGTCGCCTGGCGATGTCGCATTCATAGCGGTGTCGCCTGGTGATGTCGCATTCATAGCGGTGTCACCTGGCGATGTCGCATTCATGGCGGTGTCGCCTGGTGATCTCGCATTCATAACGGTGTCGCTTGGTGATCTCGCATTCATGGCGGCATCGCCTGGTGATGTCGCATTCATCGCGGTGCCGCCTGGTGATCGCCATCGAGGATGGATACTGACGTGTGACCGAGGCTACGGCATCATACCTGTCAGAAACATGACTAGGTTCGTTCGAGTTCGTTTGTCGGTGAACGTGCCGCAACAGGCTGGCGAGGGTCTCAATCTCCCGCAAGCGTCTTTCTGCCATGTCAGTTCTTGGATGCCAAAATATATCTAACTAATAGCTTGTTTGGCTATGTTGCAGCCAATAAATGCAACCTACCGCTGTGCGCCCGTTTGGCGTTGTATGCCACGAAAATTATGCATGCTGGCGTAAACAGCTGAAGTCAGATTTCTCTGATGAGCTTTCAGTTGTGTTCACCGAGTGATATTCGTACCCTCAGGGTATTCGTCTTTCTTTGGCCGAACATGCAAAACATTCGTTCTGAATTTGTAGTACCAGGGAGTCGCCTTTCAGTGGAGTGTGACAGGGTGGATTACAGCTGCATATGTGTTATCTGCTACAGCTGGACGTCAGTTACAGTAGTTTACCCGTCAATATTCGTGGCCATAGGTTGATAGGCTTTGTAATGTTGGCGTACTGTTTTATAAGGCGTCTGCTATAGGAAGGTTACGACGCTAAGGGTCTTATCGAATGTCCCACGTTGCTTAGTGCCTGCATGCAGCAACGAATAGCATGACACTTGCGATTCTGAAGGCTATGCGGAGTGATGAACGAATTAATGCGTGGTGGTTTAATGAAAAAGAAACCGGTGACTGCAATGCTCGGAGCCCAGCTCGTCAGCACATTTGAGCCAGCCTACCACCAAATGATATGTTTACGCAGTCTCGTAAACACACTGTGCACAGCACATGGTGGTGATGACCTGCTTTTGATATGGAGAGCATGGGGTATGATTACTTACAGGAATGCATATTTTCATCGCTAGCTGGTACCCAAAATGTGTATATCGGCGTTAGAAAGACTCTCAACATGATGAGTATGTTTCAGCCCCGGGCACCACCTCGGTCAGATGTAACAATCATATGTCACGCCGCTGTCTTCAGCAGTTATTTTGGCAATGGCTGCCGCCGGATTGGGATAAAATATTCAACTGCGCTCTTGATTTTGTCTGATTTCCTGGCAATTGTACAATGTGTATAACGCACAGTGCCGCCCTGGGAGTCCATCAATTGTTCAAGTCAATTAATTCGATTCTGAACTGAAATCTCGCCGGGTGGCAGTGCTGGGATCGGGTCGCCAAGCTCTGAAATCCCATTTTCAATTCGGCTGAGGCGGAGCGTGCCCGCTATTTAGCGTTGCTGATGTTTTAAACATTCTTCGGCTCAAATATTCCTGGCGCTGGTCGATTGGGCGCGCACGGGTTGTCTGCGGGCTACGTCCGGTTCGCGGGGCTCATCTGATCTTGCTCACGGCCGCCCGAAATTGAATCGCGCCCCGCTGTCAGCGCATTAGCGGACGCTGCGCCCCGTCCGGTTGTCTCACTATGCATTCTGGGACGGCGTTGTCTCGGCGGGCGAGCGTGCTGGCCACTGTAGGACTGGGGCAAACGCACCGGCGCTGGCTAAACTTACGTACACATCACTGATGCCATTCAGAGGGCCTAGCCTGGCAGCTCTGTGGGTTTCGACCACCTTTTAGTTGTTTTCGGGGAGAGTGACTAACGTCACTACCGGGTGGTCCCGCCGCTCATCAGCTGACTGCGCCGGTTCGAGTGCAGTCACCCGATGGGCGCGAATCTGATGTGTCTAATTTTTTATCTGCCGATGACGTAACTCGTTGGCGAATTGTCCTAGACCGCGTGTCCGTTGAAATGCAAAGAACTTTGAACGAAATGGACATGATTACACATCAATAAGAAAATGTGCGGAATGCTGGATTCCTTTGCGATTGTTCTTGACATTATCTTGCACGCTTGCGTGCACTCTCCTCCAGGGGTGTTGGGGGGGGGGGGTGGCCTGGGGGGGGGGGAGGAGGAGCTGACGCCTGTGTTTCAGAAGGGCCTTGTTTCCTCGAAGCGGCCATTTAAAAGGATCAGTCCAAAACTGATATTGTTGGGAGAGGTGTCCCCATATCAAACCTGCTGCGCAGCCCACTAGCATTAGCACGGAATATGGCAAGAACAGATGTAAGATAAACGTGTTAATAGGGTCACAGCTAGTTTGAAGGAAGTCGTACATTAGAGGTAAGGGCGCCTGTTAAAGTCGTACCAGAAAAGCGTGGCGTGGCTTATGCCTTGATGAGAACACCTTGCGTCGTTAGTGGAGTAATTTCAGTGAACAGTTAACAGATTTCCTCCGTTGCGCGCTTTCTGCTGTTAATGCCTCCAATTATTTGTGAAGTTGACGTCAGAAGGAACGACCTGAGGATCTGAATGGCCTACCAAGAGCCAATGATGGACGCGCTGCTTCCCGTCGGCAAGCTGTGGGCACAAGTTATTTAGCATGCACATGAAACAAGCCCCACAGCTAAAAACAGCTTACATAGGTACCAGATGTCACTTTGTGACACAACCACGACGTGCCCGGCCTCGGACGGCTCCACATTTTCATTTACCTTTCATAAGGTCGTGACACATACTAGGACTTTGACCGTGAGACAGCTGCGGTCCTAATGAGGCACACGTGAGCACGAAGCAGCCCCCGGGAAAAGCTAGTGCATGGGGTGTTGGTCTTGTCATTTTGATCTGTCCAACACGATGTGAACTTTTTGTGTGCATAGTTTTTCAGGCATGTGTTGAAGGGTGTTACGACTTTTGCATGTCGGGTAGAATTCGATGTGCTGTTTTTGACTCGCTCTTCTCTGAGCCGGATCTCCTCCAATCCGCCCTCCTCTGACTCGCTGTCCTCTGACCGGCTCTCTTTTGACACGCTTTCCTCTGACTGGCTCTCCTGACCCGCTCTCCTCTGACCCGCTCTCCACTGACCCGCTCTCCTCTGACCGGATCTCCTCTGACCCGCTCTCCTCTGACCGGCTCTCCCATAACCGGCTCTCCTCTGAGCGGCTCTCCTCTGACCGGCCTCTCCTCTGACCGGCTCTTCTCTAACCGGCTCCCCTCTAACCGGTTCTCCTCTGACCGGCTCTCCTCTAACCCGCTCTCTACTGACCAGCTCTCCTCTGACCGGCTCTCCTATAACCGGTTCTCGTCTGACCGGCTCTCTTCTGACCGGCTCTCCTCTAACCCGCTCTCCACTGACCGGCTCTCCTCTGACCCGCTCTCCTCTAACTGGCTCTCCTCCGACCCGCGCTCCACTGACCCGCTCTCCTCTGATCCGCTCTCCTCTGAGCGTCTCTCCTCTGACCGGCTCTCATGTGACCCGTTCTCCACTGACCCGCTCCTCTCTGACCCGCTCTTCTCTGAGCCGTTCTCCTCTGACTTACTCTCCTCTGACCGGCTCTCCTCTGACTAGCTCTCCACTGACCGGCTCTCCACTGACCGGCTCTCCTCTAACCCGCTCTCCACTGACCGGGTCTCATCTTATCCGCTCTCCTCTGAGCCGCTCTCCTCTGCCCCACTCTCCTCCAACCCGCTCTCCTCCGACCCACTCTCCTCTGACCGGCTCCCTCCTCCGTCTGCCCGGCAGGCGTGCTGTCTCTGTTCGCCGCGCAGGCCGGGGCCCGGCGCGTGTACGCGGTCGAGGCGTCCGCCTTCCACGTGCTGGCCCGCCGCACGGCCGAGCAGAACGGCCTGGCCGACCGGATCCGGGTGGTGCATGGCCGCGTGGAGGACGTCCAGCTGCCGGAGAAGGTCGACGTCATCGTCTCGGAGTGGATGGGCTTCTACCTGCTGCACGAGTCGATGCTTGACTCGGTCATTGTCGGCAGGGACAGGTGAATGCGCCGGGGAAGGGAGGGGTGGGGGGGGGGGGGGGGGGCAGGGGCTCACGGAGCGGTCGCCGTGATTGCTGACCCGCCTAGGCCATGCCTGCCTGAGCCATGTCTGCCCGGGCCACGCGCGCCCTGTGATCCACCATGGCAAAGCGTATGCCAAGTCAGATGTTATGAATTATGGGCAGTTCATGGTCAGCAGCATTTTGTTCCGATAGATCCCTTGAAGGAAAGCAGCGGTGTTGTTCTTCACTGCGACGGGGTTGCTCGCCTTGCTCAGCAGTGTTGTGATCTATGCGCCGGTCAGGATGTAAGCCAATGTTGAGCCCGGTGGTCGCACAGCCCACCTGTGTGGCGTGCTCGGCAGGTATCACTGTCGAGATACAGCTTATTATACCCGTTGTAAATGGTGTACTCGGCTGAAGACCCGGTGACCATTGTGTGCGGTGTTCTCCGCCGCACGCCCTGTGGCCCGCGTGTGCGGTGTCCTCTGCCACACGCTCAGTGCCCTGCGTGTGCGGTGTTCTCTGCCGCACACTCAGTGACCCGCGTGTGTGCGGTGTTCTCTGCCACACGCTCAGTGCCCTGCGTGTGCTGGTGTCCTCTGCCGCACGCCCTGTGACCCGCGTGTGCGGCGTTCTCTGCCGCACGCTCAGTGACCTTCGTGTGTGATGTTCTCTGCCACACGCTCAGTGACCCGCGTGTGCGGTGTTCTCTGCCACACGCTCAGTGACCTGCATGTGCGGTGCTCTCCGCCAAACGCCATGTGACATGCGTGTGCGGTGTTCTCTGCAGGTTCCTGAAGCCGGATGGCCTCATGTTCCCGGACGTGGCACGGCTGTACGCCTGCCCGTCCACGCTCGACTCGTTCTACTGTGAACAGCTCGCCTGCTGGCGCCGCCCGTACGAGCTGGACATGAGCCCCGTGGCCGAGGCGGCCAGGCTCAGCATGCAGAGCGCCCCTCAGGTCGGTCGGGTCTGGCCCTCGGGCGTGACCCAGGTGTGCCCCCGGCCGGTCCTCTCTGGTCCTTAGGTCTACCCCCATTCTGGTCGTCGGATTGGACCCCTCTGGTCCTCATGCGCACCTTGCTTCTGGTACGCAGGTTTAACCCTTCTGGTCCCTAGGTTTGACCCTTGTGGTTCGATCTGCCCTATCCCCTTCTGGTCCTCAGGTCTGAGACCCTTGCGGTCCTTAGGTCTGCGCCTTTAGGTCCCAAGTCTGTTCCCTCTCGGGGCCAGATCGACTCCCCGTGGACTCGTCCCTTTGGGCCCACCGCGGCGCCACTTGCAGCGGTCCGGGGCCTGCACGGCCTCGCGGGGTGTGTCCGGACTGGAGGGACACGCAGCACGTGACGTACGCGAGGCGATCATCAATATTGATGCGACGTCGTGCACTCGGTGGATTGAAACCGAAGGGACACTTTGTGTCACAGCTAATCGAGAAGGGGTCTACCACTGCAGGGATCTCAGGCCATTTAAGACAAATGGAGGGAGCGCTCTCTTTTTTGAGATTACAGTGCACGCCCGTTATGCCCGCAGCTATCGGAACAAGATTAACCTATCATGACTTGCAGACACCAGGTGCACATAGCAGCGCCGAGGCCTGCGTCAAGGGTGTGGCGTGACGTCCGCACCAGTGACAGCCACCTGCCTCGACGCCGCGTCGTAACAGCTTCGCAGCTGTGCGCGCCCCCGCTGACGGCGCTCGCTCCGCAGGTGCTGCAGACCCACCCGGAGGAGCTGCTGGCCGAGCCGGAGCTGGTCCACGAGTTGTACCTGCAGTACGTCAGCGCCGAGGAGCTGGAGACGCTGAGCTGCCGGCGCTTCGTGACGGTGACGCGGTCCGGCCCGTACCGCGGCCTCTGCCTCTGGTTCAGCTGCCAGTTCCCGGGCGGCGGTGGCGCGCTGGATACGGGGCCACGTGCGCCCGTCACCCACTGGAAGCAGACGGCCGTTGTCCTGCCGACCGACTACCCGCTGCAGGCGGACGAGGTGGTCGGCTTCGAGCTGACCCTGTGCCGCGCGCCGGACCAGCCGCGCCGCTACAGCCTCGCGCTCGCCATGCTTGACGACGACGAGCCTCACCCGGTGCCGTGCTCGTGCGCGGTCGGCCGGTGCCGCCTCATCAAAGCGCTGATGGACCAGGAGGACGCCGAGCTGGAGCGCGCCGGCGACTGACGTGGCCCCGGCGGCGGCGGCGGCGCGCGCGGACCGGAGCGCCGGGCTCCGGTGCGCGTGGCGGCAGATGTGGCGGCGGTGCAGGCGGCCGTGCTTCGCGCCGCCGGCGGCTGATCTCGCCGAAGCGGTGCACTCAAGCCGCGTTCGGCCGTTGACAGCGAGCAGTCGTCGTCGGTCATCTCAGTCGCCGCAGTCGACGATAACGAGCGGAAGACCGACCGACGTCGAAATCGTCGGATTGCGCTCATCAGATCACCGCGTGTGGCGTGCGTGCGGAGATGAAGCTGCAATAAAGGCTGCCATTGTGTATGAAGGCCTGTGACCTCGATGGTCACCGGCGTCGGAACGTTCCACGTCGGCCGCCTGTTTCCGTCCAGCACCTAGGCCGCACGCTGCGGTACCGGCGCGTCCACATCGCCGGAGACGGGGGTGGCATCTTCCAGAAAGGCCGGGCCGTCGTCTCGCGCGCGCCGCTCCCTGAATAATTGATGGTGTCCGCTGGGACCGTGGGACTAATCGAATCGCTCCAACAGAACTGTAATTGGCGCCGATTTAAGTTGTCTCCCTGGGAGTGGTCGGGGGCGACCGAGCGCGCTCCTCATCACAGGAACAGCTGGTGAGGTCTCGCCCGGGACTGATCACTGCCGGGACACTTCTGACCGCGACAGGCGCGCAGGTGTGCTGACAGCGCTGCGCTGGGGTGTTCTGTTGTGGCCTGCGGTCACCGGGTTAGGCTCGCTGACGCGTTCTGCTGTGGCCTGTGGTCACCGGGCTGGACCGGCTGGAGTGTTCTACTGTGGCCTGTGGCCACCGGGTTGGGCTCGCTAGGGTGTTCTGCGGCCTGTGGTCACCGGGTTGGGTCCACTTGGGTGTTATGGGCATGTGGTCACCGTGCTAAGCTCGCTGGGGTGTTCTGCTGTGGCCTGTGGCCACCGGGTTGGACCCGTTGGGGTGTTCTGTGAAATGTGGCCACCGGGTTGGGCTCGCTTGGGTGTTCTGCTGTGACCAGTTCAGTCCTACCGGGACTCGGCGCGTCGAGACAGGCTGTTGTAAGCGCTGTTGCGAGACTCCAGTGTGCTGTGCTGTACCGCTGTTCCTGATGGTCCGGGACGCTGGTGTGCGGAGTGTGCTGCTGTGATTGGCTGTTGGGGCCTCCGTCACGCTGTACTATCACGCTGTGACCGACGGTCCCGGGCTGCGGCATGTTTTGGTGCTCTGTTGTCACCCGCGGCTCTGACCTCCGGTGATCTGCGGTATGCTGCTGCAGCTGGCTGTCCTCTCAACCCCTCGTAGGCGGCAGGTTTCTGCTGGTACCGCTGCTGGTCCGGCAGTTTTGCCTGCTGTAATATGTGGCTCTGGCGGCGGGCGCTTCGAGACTAGGTGTTTTAAAACCGTTGCTTAGCCTGTGATCTCGAGCTTCAGTGATTTTCATGCTGGCGGCGGAATAACAACGGTCGGTCAGACGCCAACGTTCCAGCTTTGAACTTCCCATCTCACAAAGCCCGCCGGGGGCAAAAGCCTCGCAGGGTTTTTCTCCGCCACTAAATTATTATTAAATGACGGCGACGGAAGGTGAAAGCGGCCAGAGCGCCGCGCCGCTCTGTGATGCGCCACCACGACGGCGGCGAAAGATCCGCTCCCAGATCCCTTAATTAAAACTTGGCGCCAGCTGCCAGCTTGGCGCGCATCTTAATCCCGCGCTAACCCACTTCTCGCATTTCTAATGATGTGTAAATAACACAGGGCAAGTTTTCCGCTTCTCGGGTTGGCCACGTGACGAAACAAACATGTGGGGCTGCTGGATAGTTGTTTGACTCCGGGAAACACTGAAGCTATCTTAACTAAACTGGAAAAGAGAAGAAGGCGTTGGAAGTTCAGCATAGGGTGAAATGAGAAACTTGGGCGACATTTACCGTGCTTACACTTGCGCGGCGGCCGGATATGAAGTTATCCCGAATTCTAAAGCGTTGCGATCCTGAATGTTTCAGTTCACGAACGTCCTGCCTCATGGGTCCCTGCATGGCGCCGTATGATATCCGTATCTCATTGGTTGGCGTCACAGCTATGTGTGCCACTCTGAGATTTAATTCTACATTGCAGGGCGATATTCCGCATGTGTCGCTGTGGTTTGAAACTCATTAAAAAGTACCATGTATGGTCCTTTGATGTTGGGCATCAATAAACCTCGCAAGTGTTACGTAACTTAAAGACCATGTGGTAAGGAGTGAAGTGCAGTTTGGGAAGCGCTGCGCATTAACTGGTGGATACCCAACGGCCAGTCGTTCTGATTTCGATTCAGTTGCGGTAACTGCTGTGCCATCACATGTCGAAGGAGAATGTGCAAAATGCCTGCGCCGATGTCCTGGTGTGAAGTCGCTGCAAGCGGCAAAGCATCAGCCTGGTGAGGCTCAGCGGAGTTCCGCTGCCGACACTGCGAGATCGGGCCGCCGGCAGTAACCGTTGGATCTCCGGCGACTCAGCGGGGTTCCGCTGCCGACACCGCGAGCTCGGGCCGCCGGCAGTAACCATCGGATCTCCGGCGACTCAACGGAGTTCCGCTGCCGACACTGCGAGCTCGGGCCGCCGGCAGTAACCGTTGGATCTCCGGCGACTCGACGGGGTTCCGCTGCCGACACTGCGAGCTCGGGCTGCCGGCAGTAACCGTCGATCTCCCCGGCCCGCTCGCAGAGCTCGTGGCCGACTACAGCGGTTCCCCGTGCTGGCGGCGCCGCTGTCGCCGCGGGACCCATCGCGGAGCCTGCGCGTCGCCTATGAGCAGAATGTTACGGCTCGGCTTGGGCCAACTGCTGATCGGCCGACTGTGCTGTGCGCTGGCGGGGCGCTGACAGCCAATCGGCCGACTGTGCTGTGCGCTGGCGGGGCGCTGACAGCCAATCGGCCGACTGTGCTGTGCGCTGGCGGGGCGCTGACAGCCAATTGGCCGACTGTGCTGTGCGCTGGCGGGGCGCTGACTGCCGATCGGCCTACTGTGCTGTGCGCTGGCGAGGCGAGGCGCTGACTGCCCGCCATCAGCCAACATCCCGGGGCCAATGCAGTCTCGATGAGACCAATATCGCGGGCACTGCGAGCACATGCCTGTATCAGATACTGCCGCCCCTGCTCCGCGCTGGAGAGGGGGGGGGGGGGGTTGCACAGGGGTCAGGGCCATGCGCCGTATTATTTCTTGTGGGCCCGTGTTGGCGTCATGGGCGCACTGTGGGTGTGTTTATTTTTCCCGCTGCAGCGGGCCGGAACTTCCCCACGGTATGGAGATTTTTGCCCGGCGCGCTGATGTCTGAGGCTATTTTGGGACATTGAATATCCCAGGCCTTGCTTTGCTACCGGTGGCGGTGCAGGCTCAGCACTGATGAACTCGGGGAGCCCCGGTACTTGTAAGCGGAGCGAAGGGTTATTCGAGTGGTTAACAACGGTGGCACATCTTGTAACTGCTGTTAAGAGGTTTTATGAAGCTGGTAGCTGAGGCCCATTGTCCGCCTTCCGCTTTAAAGCTTCATTGCCAACGCTGCATCTGTAAAATTGTGAGACTCCCCGTTAAAGTTACGCTGCTCTCTGCCTGTGTAAGAGCGTTAGAGCTCTTAAAAGATAGTTTTTTTTGTATAAAAGTGGAAGCTAACCATACAGCCTTTATCGAAAGTCCAAATTTTCTCGGCCAGTCTTGATGTTTCAAGTTTTGGCAGTGCATTATGTGACCATGTGTGTAGGCGGGTACAGCTGTCTGTGGGTATTGCTTACCTAGACAATGATTTTCCTAGGAATTGTGCTAGTGTGAAAGGTGGACCTGCTTAACCATTGCTGGTTGAAATGTGCTTCTCTTTCTGGAAAACAAACCGTAAGATGACTTATTTTAGCCTCATGATACCAACCATGTTAACAAAACAACAAAATTGCATCATCTGTCCCTCGAAAATTAAGCACTACGTAAAGCACTAAAGCACTAAAAATCCTACACTGACAACGGTGTTCACAGCATCTGGAAGGGTCAAGAGGTGGGGCTGGCACTCCATTGTTCAATGAGTCCGCTGAGCATGAGCCAGAGCCCCCTCCATTAAGGTTAATCCCCAAAATGTTAGGTAAGAATAGGTTTGGTTAAAGTTACGTTATATCCCTTGGAATTGTCGGCCATATGAAGACAGTGACAGCATCCTGAAATCGCCTTTCACTTGGGTGGAAGGGCGATGCCAATATTTACAAGGAGGTGGAAAAATTATGCAACTGCCCACATGCTTAACGTCCCAAAAAATGGGTCGGAAGATACATTTGCCCGCTTACCATTTGTTTTTATTGGCCCCGCTTTTTCAGGCCCTAACCACCGTACTGATCTGGTACCCCGCCCATGCGCAAGTATTTCCTAATTTCATACTTGCTCACCAACCACCGTTCACTAAAGACCATGTTTTCATGGGGTGATAGTTATTGGTAATCGCAAGTAATGTTCGCATCATTTGAATTAGCAGAAAATACAACTCAGGTGCCAATTGACCCCTAGGAATTTTTCAACCTAGCTGTAAAGAGTACGCCATACACCGGAAAAACCTCTCTAACACGATCTCAACCCAGCAGATGTTAAAGACGCCAGTTTTTCGCAGCGTGCTATGGAATTGAAGAAACCTGAGCCAACCAAGACGTTTTCTTGTTCAAGATACGTAGAACGAACAAGGTGCGTCCAATGCACGCTTTACCCCCCCCCCCCCCCCCCTCCCGCCCAACAAATTATAAACTCATGGCATGAGTCGATCGCTGCGCAATTATCATTTTGGTCAAAGCACTTCCACAACGAATGTACCGCGATGTGGTACGGATATTTCATTGGACCCGTGCCAAGACCAGCGCTGTCGAGCTACTGCTCCTCAGCAAACTCAGGAAAAAGGGCCACCAAATAAATCGGAAACGTGCCACCAATCCAGTGCAGTTAAGCTTCTAACGATTTTAGGGAAACTCATCCCTATCACCAATTGGACAGTGATTTAGAACCACTACGTGAGCCATCACTTTCAGCAGGCTGTTGTCGGAGGTCAGCGTTCTATCAAAATCTGGTCCATGGTTCAGCGCTCTGGCGGGACTGTGCTATCATCTTCGGGAATCTCCGTCATCCCTCGGCGGATGGCGATTCACTTTAGGCAGGAATAAAAACTCGATGCTAATTCGCGCCCTGATTTGCCGCTATCAATGTGACGGACTGATGGGTGACGGGAGAGGGGGCGATGCGACCCCTGCGGTTTTCAAATATCATCAAAATTGTCCTCGAGGCTCCATCAATAAAGGTAGACCCTGGAGGAAAAATTGCAGTGGATTGTTCTATACAAAATTTCCCGATTGGTGATAAGTTTCGTATCCCGAAGTTAAAACTTGGATCAATTCGGCAAGGTCAAAGGACAAATTTCCTAAAATTGGATTTTTTTTTGGTTTCACGTGCTCACATGCACAGGACCATGCCTTGTGGCGACACGAGACTTCAACAGGCGTATTTATTATCTAATTTTGAGTACGGGAAGGACTAAGATTCTTATAGCTGCTGACAGCTATAACCGTTAGCTTCGGATACAGCGGTAAAGTTTTGGGGAGCACGCCATCGTTTTTCGGTACATGACATCCGAATGACCTCATTTCAAATGAGACAACTTGCCCCACCCTCGGATAAACTGCATCACACGCTGAGGGATGCTGTGCTCATGTTAACTTTGCTACAGAGTAAGCTGCGTCGCAAGCAAGCTGGATGCGTTACGTCATGTATACCAAATGCGCTCGTCTCTCTGCTATCTCGCAATTCGTCGTGATCGCGACGTGATGCATTTTTGCCCCTTTTATATTATCCTTATCCTTATCCTTATCTATATCATCCTTAGTCGTTGTCTTACGACTACTGCGACCTCAGTTTCGGGTGTTTTAGGTAGAGATCATGCGCCTACATAGGTAATGTAAATGTCAACGTGTTTTCCGGATATCAAGAATTGATGGCAATCATGCCGGTCAGTCATTGGCAGTAGGTCAGTAAATGACATGGTAGATACATTATATCACTCATACAGCATGTCCCATGCTTAAATAATACAACATGTACCGCTCGACATCTTAAACAAATCATGCCTCCCCAAAATTCTTGGGAAGCAGACACCAAATATTTTGCTGCATGGACGACAAATGCACTTCACCATTCAGTATACAATTTATATTGGTCAAATTATGTCGTAATCCCTTAAACACATATAGACAGATCGCTTTATTTATCAACGATATATCAAATAATAATAATAATAATAATAATGTCGCGTTAATCCCAAGACCCGTGCGCGTGTGCAGCCGAAAGTACACTGAAAGGCAGAGTGGGCTGCCGTGCGTCAGCTAAATGACTGAAGTACTGAAATAAATGACCATTCACCGCGTATATTTGAAACAAATCACTATGATATTGCCTGGACATGATACAACTTGACCCACTCGCGCCAGGATCGTCCACGGCATTGGGAATACAGTCTAGTGCTGATCTGAAGTGCTGACCGTTTAATCTGGGCTCGGAAACAAATAAATATGACGTACGCATCTAATTTGAATTATGATCCTGTCGGTGACAAAGGTCCGCTCTCCAGTGCTATTTATATCAATGGCAGGTCCTGACAGCTCACCAAGTCATGTTCCTGATTTTTGTCTCCAAAAATGGGACGCTCCCTTCACGCCAAAAAGCGCTACTGGTATAAGAGCTATTCTTATACAAAAATAAATGACCAAAAGTGAAAAAAGGAGCGGCGCACATGTCGCAGCCCTTCCTTAGCAGGCTCTAAGACAGTCGACAGATGGCACATGAGCCACGTGCTGGTAAGTGGCACTAGGATTGCTAACATGCTCATGTCAATACAAGCCCCAGAAATGACCGATGGATACCAAAGTGGTCACGATCTTGAAAAAAGTCACGAAGTTAACTTGGTCTTTAGCAAAATCCTGTACCCACTCGTGGGTCGCCTTGTGGGCACGCCATCGTCGGGCAGAGTCGGACATAACAGAGCTACTAATCACTGACGCAGTGGAGCTGCGCAGCTGCTGGTACCTGTGCTCACTGGTACAATGATACACGTTCCAATGCAGCTATGCCCCTGCTGGCAACTGGAGCCACAGTCACAACGGAGCTATGTTGTCGCTGCCCACGGGCACGCCGCAGATGCACAGCAGAAGACAGGATGCCGTCCGGAGTACGTGATGGGCGTCACAAAGCAGGGGCGTAGTTCCAGGGTTTCTTTGGATCTGACCCGCTTTTTGTCAGTCATGCTGAAGCCTCCCCTTCTCCAAATGAGCCTGCGCCACTGGCACATGCCGTCGCCGTGCTCGGCCGCGGCCGACCGAGGACCGTCGTCTGTTTTCCGTAACGGCGCAGGAAGGCAGGTGATTAGAGTGGCAGCTCAGGCGGAAGGGGCCGCGAGTCAAGCGGCCGCCTTGCGAGCGCCGTAGAGTTGCACCATCAGGTGCTGCAGACCGTGCAGCGACCCAGAGCCGACACCAGCTCAATGGCATGGCCTTCCGACCCTATTGCTGAAATCGCTGATTAATTGGAAGAACACATGCCGGGGTAAGCAATTCAGATGGCGATTAATTGGAGGAACATGCAGTGGTGGGCAATTCAAACAACGGTATGAACCATATTATGAACCGTATTCATCGCGGCGTGGCGTCGGACCGTTATTGCCAAACTATATCGTCTCATCAACGGCAGACTCGTGTGATCAATGTGCTTTAGGGCCCGGTTGGTCCCCAGTGGTCTGCTAACGTGACTGTAAAACGACCATCCGACCGTTAGGTCGCCTTCCGGCTGATGATACAATAATGTGCCGCAGTAATTCTAAGAGCCCATCCACCGTCGCATTTTGCCGACTTGTCACGCGCTGTATGCCTGTGTCTCGTGATCAAGTTAGCCACGCAGGTTTTAAGGTACTCGTCGTAGTTCCGAACATCTTATGTAAGCCTGTAGATGTTATATATATATATATATATATATATATATATATATATATATGTCTTAGCTTCCTCACTAAGAAATGACTCACATCAACATACCTTAGTCAACTTTATGAATCTTATCTTGCTCGCAAAGCGCTACACAGAACAACGGCTGCATCAACAGACAACAGAACGCACACGTTCAGTGTAAACTGCGGTTTAAGACACGCAGTACCAAATTGAAAATAACACGCATGCACATACTGCAGCACACGATCCCCCCTCCCCCCACACCCCACCCCCACCCACTGAACAGTCGTGTATTCATTTTATTACAGATTCTAATGAATATGATAAATTCATGTTATTCAGCGCTGGACCTCTCCCAAAAATGCCTAAAAGGAGAAGAACATTGTCAGATCAAGCGAGCATGATGTCCTGTCCAAGATACTAAAACTGGGACCCAAAACTGGGCTGTCACGTGTAAATGAATGCCCTGGTATGGGGGAGGTTTGGAGGAGGTTTTAGTATGGGGGAGGTTTTGCAAGAAATTTTCCGGTACTGATGTATTTACCTACTTACTGCACAATGCAACCGTGCAAGTTCCAAAGGGTGAAACCTATGTAGGATGCCCAACACGAGGCACAAGTAAACTGGTTAGAACAGGTGATTGGCAGCACACACCTCAGTTTTGGCTTTTAATTTTAGTATCTTGGGCGGACACGTTCCTCGCTTATCCTTATCATTTTTTAAAGAACCGTCTAGCGCTTAATGACATGACTTCAGCATATTGATTAGAAATTGTGATAAAATGATATATGTCTGTTGAATCGAAGATTAGTCGTGCGTCATTGCATGCACATCTGCGGTATTTTCAATCTGTCCGTGTGTGTTTTGAACCATAACGGCTTTCACTGAGCGTGTGTGTTCTTTTGCCTGATGATGCAGCCGTTGTTCTGTAAAACGCATTACATGTTACATAAGATTTATGCTTATATTTATTCATTTATAATATCATATCTTTTCAACAATGTATCATATGCTTGCATGCCGTATTATTTTGTATGCTGCCCTGAGGTGCCATATTGGGCCTGGCTGACAAAGGGCTGTCCATTAGAAGAAAAGTTATGTTGTTTATAGTTCCAAGACACCCTAAGAACCACGACTCTCGGTAGATCCCCGGGATCTTTTGCAGACTCAAGACAAATTGCCTTGACGATATTGGAGTCCAAATGCCGCCTCCCCAGGCTGAGGTCTTCTTCGAAGCTCAACGATCGCAACTCGTGGCTACGAGGACGTTTGTTAATCCCAGGAGCTTCTCGTTATTACTGTTTTGCTCCATATTACATCATAACGGTGTTCCGTGGCGCACAGAAACCTTCTGATAGGCGGAGGGTGATGCCAGCCACACATCGATAGGATCTCCCCGGCCTTCCATCCCCCCCACGCATGCGTCACTGCGTCCCTACTCAGTTGCTATCAATCTTTGTAAGCGTCGGGTCATTCCTCACGTCCGTTGTAGTGAGCGTTCCTTTTGGAAGGATCCCGAAAAATATGGACCGCGCTCCACTTTGTTTTGTGCGTTGCACTTGTCCAGTGCACACCCGACTACTCCGCCAACCTGTGAGTCAAGTCTGTGCCCCCCCCCCCCCCCCCCGCCCAACGCTCGCCGAGCTGTGCCTTGGGGCGCGCTCTGGTGTCCCTAGCGTTACGAATAGTGTCACCGTTTCTAAGACCCCGCTGCGAATTCGGAGGCCAATGTAATTCTGTGATTGTTCAGAGAAAGTGGTGTCGTCACAGTTTTAAACCTCATGAAACCCCGGTTGCCATAGTGATAGATTCCGCGGCCTCGAGACAAAACGCTTTCTCGGAGTTTCACCACGAAATTTCTCATCGGCGAGATGCCGAGCGGTTCAGTACAGAGCGATGACGTCACTGCCTCTCCCCCCCGGCTGCGTCGTCACCTCGCCGCAGGTTTCCCCAGCACGCCGCGGCGGAAAAATGACATCCGGCGCAGCATTAGTCTTTCAAAGCCTGATTTAAGCATTAAGGAAAGGCGCAGTGACGTTGACAGTGTTTCTCCTGGCTTGCAAGTGAGGCAGGCCCTGGCATCTGTGACATCACTGGGGTACGTGATCCCTGGCGGCGGGGCGTCGCTTCCCGCTGGCTTGGACTGGCGCCCCGCTGGCTCGGTCTGGCTCGCCGGCTTCGACTCATTTGCGAGCTGTGGGGCTGCTGTGCTGCCGGCGATGTTTGGCGCCTCAGCGGAGGGACGCTGAACTCCGACGGCTGCGGCAGGTACGCCGGTGGTAATAGGTGTGTGTGTCGATTTCTCAAAATGCTTATGGGAGAGGGGCAGAGTCTTGGAAGTCGCCTTAAGAGGACAGGAACGAAAAACTTTCCAAATATAGTCCGGTGATATGTGTATAATATATGCATATATATGTATATATATATATACATATATATATATATATATATATATATATATATATATATATATATATATATATATATATATATATATTGCAGGCTCATGTGTGTAGCCACAGCAATTATATATGGAAAGCTAGCAAATTGCATCAGCTTCGTATAAACGTATCTGTTTTATGAAGCAGAAGGGGTGCAATGTCACTTCTCTCTTGCAAGTGGAAAATTAAAAATATGTGCACAATTTACCATTCTGTGGTTCTGTAGTTGTTTGGTGTATATATTTATGTATTCACACAGTAGTGTCCCCGGTATGTCTAGAGTTGTATCCAGTTGATATGAAGCTTTTCGGCATTCCAAAAATGGCATCCATATAACATATGTATTTTAATTAACGCAAGACAACATTTCTTCATGCACCATTCCCGAAAATGCTTCCCAACCTTTTTTCCCCAAAACGCTTTGCAACATGTGCCGCTCCTGATAACGTCTTTCCCTGTTCACTTCATCAAACACGCATTGCGAGCCAGCTGCAATTCAGGGAGGCACTATCAAGCTGTTGTACCACTGAGAAGAAAGCGCCTCTAACCCTATTCAGTTTGAATGCATAGCAAATGAAACGACCATCATGCCAATGTCACGCGCAACACAGGTTGGCTGTAAAAGCGTTGCTAATTGAGCTGACCCCTCAGTGACCATGCCCGACCGGGAAGGTTCAACCTTTGTTCAGAACCGAAGAGTGGAAAGATTAGTTAACGCAGCTTTGACCACGCCAGCTCTCAAGCCGTAGAACTAAAACCCCAGTGCCCGGCGTTGCAGTTCCATTGTTTATGTTAGGCGGTGGTCGGTAAGCAGATGAAAACGGCTACGTTTCTCAAAGAAGCATCTCTGAACGCCATATGATGCCAATTCGCATGTGTTGCAAAGAGTCCAGGAATATGATTCACCTGCGCAATTTATATATCTGTTGTAGGAACAGATTAGCATTCATATCACTGCGAACCGGTGCCGAAATTTGGCACTGGAACTAGATAAGACAACATAAAATCCCTGTTTTCTTGTTGCTGGCGTTTTTTTTTAATCTCTTCAGGGGACATCTTGAAAACTTGATATGAAAAACTTACTCCTCAGGGTAATTTTTGAGCTGTATGAATTAATTTTGAAAGACTATCGGAGGCATTGCTTGACGACGGCTGTTCTTGTGCGTGAAGCGCCCACCGCTCGGTGACGGTCTGCCAACGCCGCTCGGTGTCGGTCTGCCACGCCGCTCGGTGTCGGTCTACCAACGCCGCTCGGTGTTGGTCTGCCAACGCCGCTCGGATAGATGGAAACTGCAACCCCGGCCATCGGTGCTCTTGCTTCTAAGATTGCACGTGCGTAATCTCAAATAAATAAAAAAATGCTTGGCACGCTGCTACGAAACGCGGATGGGCAGAGGAGTGTGACTTTCTGAAATGGACCGGGGAAGGCTGAGTGAATAAAGTCGACCTAACCTGCCCTCAAATCCCGTTTGCTCCCCGCATTTTGGTCACTTTGATTTACGTCCTCGATGCCAGAATTGAACTAAAAAACAAACATGTGGTTGGTTTCATCGTTTTTATGTTTAAGAGCCCCCTTCCTTTTGAAGTAGATATGACGGTGATAACGATGACGTATGACGATGATGATATGGATTGTGATGCGGTTGGGCCTACACTGTTCCTGCAGTTTAGACACAGGCTCCATTTTATCGGCCCAGTGTTTCTTTTTTCGCTCGTATGGATTTGGGGCGGGAGGTTCAGACGAGCATTGAAGTGGATTAAAGAGAATGCTCTACATTTGTGTGGCGTTTTGAAATCAAATAGCCATTTTGAAGATCATTCGGTGCAGTTCATAGCCCTTGCCCTTCTTAAGACCTAAAACCGTCCAGTTTCTTAGCTTAACGCTCGCAAAAATGTGCGACTTTTTCGTGCAAAAATGTGCGACTTTTTCCAATTCTGGTGGACGACAATTGGTTCTCAGTCAGCATTGAGCAAGCTGCGCAAGTTTCAATCACAAATCATGTTTAGTGCTACGCCATATAAGAAGTTATACGTGGTTGGCAAATGTTTTTAAAATTTTCAAAAGATGTATCCGAACCTTTTGAATGGATGGATTTCTGGAATCAGAGCTCACACTAAGCAGTGCTTGTTGTGTGATCCCTGATCCCTATCACCCGATCTTGCAATTTCATGTCAACGGCAGAATTTGGTGGCGCAAGCTTAACGTGCCGCAATGCTCAGCACGATCTGTCCTGTCCTCCGGCGTCATCTGACCTTTAGTGCGGCCGCTGCCACCTGCCCCAGGCCGCATCCGTCAAGGGCAAATAGCGGGCGCCTGAAGCGACCCGAACTCCCCCCGCCACGGGCGGGCGAATCGGAATGGGGGCGCTCGAACCAATGGATCCATTCGTACGAACTGCATTATTTTATGTTTCTAAGGATTTCATGTTATTACGGAAATTACGCTTTTGATCGAAAAACTTAAGAAAAACGCTATAACCGAGTAGAGAATACAAGAAAACTTCTTAGACTCACTGAAAAATGTGCTCACACATTGCGAGCAACGGCCAAAAACACGAGCACATAACGATATTTGGCTCAGCGAACACTTCCAGCACCGCCACTGCCATCATTCGGCGAGTTAGAATACTGCCTGTGAGTGCCAGGGTGACAATCTCGCACAGCTAGTTTATCAGCACTTCAACGTCATGTAAACGTTCTATGACGCAATCAGACAATGGCGTATTGAGGCTGATATTTACTAGATTGAGAAATTTTGTCGTCTAGAGCAGTCTTTTCCACTTAAAAATGTACCAACACTCATAAGTTAGGTGATTCCATCACAGTTGATACTTGTTTCACTATCTTTGTATGTGAAACATTCCCTTAAGGTCAGCATTATGGGGGGGGGGGGGGGGGAGGGAGCAGCTCAGTCACTCCGAAAGCGTCCAGAGTGATGCACCTGGATGGATGTTCTCGTTGGTATTAGCCTTTTTCTTATCTTTTTCACCTCACTTTGATCTGCCCTATTTAACACTGAGGAAGCCCCTTACCATGTTCCGAGTAACGGGCCCGGTGGGTAGAACACTAGTGGCACATTATGTTTCCCGGTCAGGAGCTGAAGGGTCCTTCCGTCCCTGCTTGGGATACTTCCGGCTGTCTTTCTGACGAAACAGAGGCTGTATGTATGGGGCTGTGTGGGGCTTTCTGGCGAAACTGCACGTACATTAGTCGCCTGCCTGACGCCCCGTGGCCCGAGGCCCTCGTCGTCCTAGGGTGTTCCCAAGAGACTCTGTGAGTAATATTTCAGAGCCCGGTTCTGCAAACCGGGGTTCTTAGTGTGACCTACAGTGAGCCCCTCGTATCTTCCAATCAGGCACTTGATCGAAGGCCCTTCTGCGAACCCCCTCGAACACGGCTCATGCCAATTCTGGGCTCCTTGCCATGCATGATCTTTGTTATGCACTGCGGTCCTCAGATCGATACAGGGGACTTTTCTTGTCTCAGCGGCCCCGGCCGATGCAAATCGTGGGCCCCGGCCTCGTCTCTGGTTGGGAAATGGGCCTTGAGTCCTACAGCTGACGCTGGAGTAATCTGGTCGCGAATCCGTTACGTGTCACGGTCGTTGAGCCTCGACCGCAGGGGTGTAGTTTCGCAAAATAGGCTTATAAGGAAGGGCAGGGAGACCGAGTGGGGAAGCCTTAGCTTCGACTACACTTCTCAAAATAGGTTTCTTCCAGACTTGACCCACGTTCCCCTCGACGTAATTAAGTTTGATTCCCACCCTGTTGAGTAGGAAACTACAGCACTGCTATAATGCGTTTCCTTCGCTCCGCCTCGGTGTAAGATGTTACCGGGCAACATCTTCAAAAACAAAACAACCTATTTTGTTTGGCGTTGATCGTTTAAACCATGTTTTGGTAATCGAAGCAGGGTCGATGTGATCTGGCTTCAGACACTTTTGGACTTGTACAGCTTTGGGAGTGAGGAGCGTAAGTTTATGTACGCGGCTGTTAAAAACTGCGGAGGGAGCCTCCGGCTGGTGGCCGCAACGCGTGCTGCGGGCTGCAACGCAGCACTAGCGTTAGGCATGTTCAACACGGCTGATGTTGCTTCGGTGGTCATTGTCGGGCGACGGCCGCTACCGGTTTGGACAGCTGGTGTCGATCGCCAAGTTTTCATAACTGTTCCATCGAATACTCACGTTGAATTGGAGGTTGGCACATTTCAAGGGTTCTTTCGAGCGTTGCCGGCTAAAAATTTGTTCACGTTTCTGGGTGCCAACATTTGACCGGTTTGTTTTCAATTTCCGAAAAGACATCGTATCGTATCGAAGCTAAGTGACACAACTTGTTGCAGTCTGTGAATGTCTAAACATCATCGAATAACGCCAAACCACTTAGACAGTAGCTCAAAGTGATATCAGTCAACAAGTTTTATCAATCATTTAACTAAAAAAATGCATCATGCAAGAAAAGAACAAGAAATACTTGAGTAGACACGGTACGAACGCGGAGCTTTTGCACTATGACTAGCTCAGTCAGCTGCATTCAGCTAAACGTGACATAGTTTTAATTTTCTTTGCCATTTTACCTGTGAAACAATTGAAAGAAAACTTTTTTAAATTGATGCAATATTGATATCCCATTTGTACTGTCCTGCTTGTACTTTGGCTCTAGAAGGTCAGGGGAGGCAAACCACCGCTGAGAGGCCAAATCGGACATGGGGGGGGGGGACTTTTGGCCCTCCCAAAATAATACAAATCGACACCCGTGTGACCACCTAAGTAGCTGGCTGACGGTTCCACGCTGTGTGATCCTTAGCACTGGTGCTGGAATGTGCACCAGGCAATTTGGTAGTACTCCTTTCAATAAGCGCAGTTCGTACAGCTTGTGGTGTTCGATTATCAGGCATTTTATGCGGACTTACACTTGGATGAGCTGTGTAATTCAGCATACCCATGGATTAGGCAAAAAGCTGATATCTTCTATTGCTGAGAGCATCAGCAGACAGGAGCTGAGGTACTCGGAGGAGAAAAGGGAGGGCAGGACCCAGGGGGCCTCAGCCCCAATTGTAAAAATATGTAGCACTGCTGCTATGGACGTTGACTGTAGAGAAGTAACCAAAAAGGGCTGCCGATGTCCCAAGTTGGCAAAAATTTGATAGCACATTTCAATAGGTATGATTCTTGCTGCATGACTGAATTAGGTCGACTGCAGTCGCACCAGCGTTCATACCTGAGCGCCATTGCGAATGGGTTCGGCTCAGTCATCACCGGCGACTGTGCATAGTCATGTAGATGTACAGTTCAGCTTCTTCAGCTGATTTCCGCCACCCCTGACCAATCGCGGTAGTGTTCGTCTGCGATGAGCTGTGATGTTATTATCAGGCCTTGTGGTATCGAGGCCCACTGCCGTCTTGTACGGCTGTGGGCACTGTATACCCGCGCGTACTTGAACAACTTCATATGTAGGATTGCTCTGGTCTGCAGAAGGTGATATGTGCTTTTCACCGACAGTGTTTCTGGTAAAGTAATGAAATGTAAATTGAGTTAAGTCGAGGAAAAATGAGAAGCGTAACATGGCCATAGTGAGCTTTGGGTGCTGCCGACACACATGATAAGTGCCTATGCCCCTGATTATGACAATATTCAAGCATTTATTATTGTTCCTAGTTTGCATGTGGCTGTCTCATCAACTGGATTCAGTGCAGCATTCTGCAACCACTAATCGGTTTTAGCATACTACATTGTTATCATTCAAATGTGTGATTAAAAAATACACCATCTTCTTAAACATCACTTAATCTCGCGTGATCTTGGCTGGAGTATTGCTGAATGCAGTGAACGGTCTCATATCATGGGTTCAGCACCAATTGATAAACTTCAAGAAGCGGCTCAGCACACCCACTTTTGCGATGTTCTCAGGCCTCACAAGAAGGACATAATTTGTCTAATTGCAAGCCAGGTGTGCAGTTTCCTCTTCGGTTGTGAGAGAGGGACCTCAGCTCCCAACTTGGATGCCAATTCCCTAACTTTGAGAAGAAGCTGGACCAAATCCAGGGCGTAATCGATTTGTTGGCATATCCTAGGGCTAGGTTCTGTTATTTTTCATTGGGCAGCCCCCCCCCCCCCCACTCGACTCAGGGACACGGGGACACAATTCTACAAAACTATGCCACTGCTGCAGGCGCAATGTTTTGTATCTAAACAATGATCAACTTTACTCAGAAAATCAATACACAACCGCACAGCCTGAGTCACAGCATTTTCTCACTTTCAATACCCGTATTACACAGACATCTAAGATTCATAAGCCTTATGCCATAGAAACTAAGAGAAACACAACCTATCAGGGATGAAGAACAGTACTTGCTTTTGGCAGGGTATTGGCTACCAAATCTGACCCAGCCACCCAGGTAAAAAAAAATACGAACATTCATTCACGCACATTTATCTCATTCCCAGCGAACAAAATACCTGGCTCCTACACACCACCATGATACTTCCATTTCAATGTCAAACAGCAGTGCTGAAATGCCACTCTAGACGCGAGGCAAGGCTTTGAAGCCTGAAGGTGTTTTAAATGGAAAGCAGCCTGACTACCCACGAATAATTTCGAGTCATTTCCAACCACCATCTACGATAGTACTCTCGTGCTGCATGCATCAGCTCTCTAGCCATGTTACGAATGTGACAGAGAAATCAATTACAAACCCCTAGATCTTCTACTACAAAGAAATACATGATCTTTTTCTGTGTTGTCAATGAATGACGTCAATGTTGCGCTAAAGCTGAACAATCATCATATCTCCCTTGTGCTGTTATTCTGTCTAATGTTGTCTGTGGAAACTATTACAAATGCTCTTGGGTGGCGAGCAAATGAGAAGGGCTTAAACGTACCAGAAAACAGTCTCTCTGGGGAAACACCACACCAAAACATCTTCAGATAAGCTGCCAACTTGTTGGCAGCCACCGCGTCGATTGATGCTTTCCCTAGGGTTTTGAAATCGTGAGCGCGATATCTAGAACCGTGGGCTCGATCACGGCTGTTGCAGAACGCCATCAAAGGGTGTCGTTGCTGTCTATCTTCCAGAAATGCTACGGGGGGTTCTGCAACTCTGAACGCGCGATCAAGGATATCACAGTCGTTTACTTAGTCAAAACGTTGAACTGAGAGGTCCAGAATTAACATAAACAAAAATGATATGAATTTCTAAGGATTCCCACTGGACTCGTAATGCAGGCGAGCCATCCATGCTCCACAACTTCAGCGCGTTCGCCGGCGGACGGCGGAACGGCATTAGGATCAGCGTCCAGCTTTCCAGCATCGCCGGACCTCGACCACCATGCAGGGTCGAGGAGTGCCGGCCAACCCGCCAGAGGGATGAGGGTGGATGAGCACCAATACGCCGCCCACACAGCTCGGCGCCAGACGGCTCCGCACGGTCTGAGAACAAGAGCTAACGAAAATCGGTCACTAGGCAACTGATCGGCCATGCACTGAAGGTCAAGTGTCTAACGCCCCGGCGAGTTTTCGTGACATTTAAAAAAGTCGTTGATATCAACACGAAATACTCAGTGCGTTTTAAGACATCATTTCTACACCTTTTTAAAAAAAGACATTTCGCGTTGACTATAGGTTAGACGTGAATTTGAATTACCTCCAGGCTCGAAGATTAAATAGTAAATGTTGTCAAGCATCTTTGAAGCTTAAAGGGAATCTTCAGATGTGGAAATATTGAAGCAAACATCAGATGTGATGAAAGAAGCTCACTTGTAACTATTGATACACTTTGAGAAGAAAAGAATGTTCTGGATACCACAATTTCTCAGCTTAGTAAATATGCTCCTCGATGCGTCATTATTTGATGAAGTCATCGCACCTTGCTCAGCATTAATTAGGAGCTAATTGACGTTCGCTATGTTTGAAAGTCGCGTTCACGGATGCCAGACATGAACGACTCCATCATGATATTTTTCTCGGCCTTGATCACCGCATGGAATGTGGAATGACGGGATTTGAATTACGTTATTATGACGTCATGAATTCCAAGGTGATATTGAATACTATTCCCGAAATACTCTCTCCATTTTCGCGGGCGTGCAGCTCAGAAACTGGAGGTGTTTTGGTCTTCAGGAGGACAAGTCTGTGAACTGCACTGAAAGGTCGTCAAGCTGAATATTTCAGTTTAAAGTCTCATATAAATGTGAAATACTCCATTGCACACATTTCGTTAGAAACCAGGATATTGTATATATATATATATATATATATATATATATATATATATATATATACATATTGAAATGTTTTGGAAGAATCCTTTCTTTTGTGCATGTTTGATAAAAAATAACTGCTGACTCAGCATTGACGAGCTTTTTGACGCATCGTTCTAGTTTCCGGGCCTTTGACTTGGCATCATCGCTTAGTTAAAGATGGCTCGCACAAAACTATTCATATATTCATCGCCCTTTACATTCTAGCGTTTCGAGATCCTTTCTCATCGTCGGAGAAGACTGAATGGCACAAGAAATAAGTTTTCAGTTTGAAAGGATAAAAATTCGGCACTACTGTTGGAAAACATCTTTTGGTACGGAGAACATAAATGAAGCGTAACTACTTGAAGTAAGACATAATCCTATTTTCAGTTTGATACATATAAGAAACGCTCATAATGGGAACACTACAAAAACACAATGAGAGCACTATTGTCACAATCACATCAAGAGTGCTCACCGCCCCGGACATAATAGTTCAAGAGTTGTGCAAGAATTTGTCTGTCCTTTTATGGCCGGAGAGAGTTAGTTAATGAATATGCTTTCCCAAATGTGAAGGCATCTTCTGTCACTGGACCTCCGTAAAATTTCAGTGTTATCTGTAAGTTGTTGTCATGTCAATGTCATGTCGTGTTCGTGTCGCACATGGTCCAGAGGTGTCCCCGTCACGTAGGAGCATTGTCGGGCGTCGTGAGGGTGTCGTTGTGGTCACACCATTGTAGTGTATGGAACGAAGTTTGCAGCCTTTGATGTTGCATTTCAATTGGTACACAACATTGGTGCATTTTAGTTTGTCGGATTTGTCTGCACTGTTCCTCATAAGAAAATTAGATGTTTCGTTATTACGATAATAAACAGCGATGTCTATTTTGCTGGTCGTTTTTGCCTTTAACATGTCGAGAGATAATTTCCTCTAAAACATTTTCGTCTTGTTTGTCGGCAGATGCCATTTGATTTTGATAATGCAGTTTGACGGTTGGTTGGATGTCTTGTCTTGGTTTTCTGTCAAAGTGTCTTGTCATAGGTCGCTGTATTTCGTTTTTAACGTCAGAATTTGAAAACCCGTTGGTTACCGAGATCTGTCTGATTCTTATGAATTCTGGATGCACTTTATAGGTATGATATATGAAGTATGTTCTTAAAGATAAATAGCCAATATTATTTAATGCATTGCAAACCTTTATATATACATATATATATATATATATATATATATATATATATATATATATATATTTGTGTGTGTGTAAACATAAAGACACATGCAATGGGAAAACATCTGCTGCAAGCGTGCGTGCGAAGTAAGCATCTCAGTCCATTACCGAATCATCGCTCTTAGCCCGCGTCCGGCCGGAGTAGTTGATTTTCCCCAAGGTTTTTCGAGCACATGTCAACAACAAACGCCAGCAGCAACACGAAGTTTCCGTTACCTGTTCATCTATCAATATGATATCCTCTGTGCTCATTTCAAGTTTTGACCCACCGAGATCAGTGATTTACGTCTGGTCAAAGAGGTTAACCCTTAAAAATTAACCTCTCAACTTTTTGTGAGTCAATTGCCATTGCTCAAACTTGCTATAGTATTAGAACCTGATAGTACGTACAGCTGATAAATTGCAACCTTTTCAAAACAGGCGAGGTGCATGACCTGGACCCAGGTCAATTTTGACTATTGCCAGGATATATGCTAGCATTTTCTGCACATTTGTAAGTATTTCGGTGTAATTTTGATGTTTCTATACGAGGAAAAGGGTACTAACTCATATGAACAATCATATGAACCATCATACGACCACAGAGCTCATAGCCTTGGTACAAGTCATGAACTGCCTCACTAAGTGCCTCTTGCAAAACACATGCCGAGCTCAAAATAGGCAGTTTTGTTGGGTGGTTTAGGACGTCAAATTCGAATACTCCACTGAAAATTTGTCATGATGTTAACGCATCATGATATCACATTAGAACACGTTAAAACATACAAGGTCATATGAGGGCATGCAAGGTCGATGACCTACGCTGTTGGTAGTGGAGAGGCTAAATGAGCGAGTGCAATGCGTGAGACCACTTTTTCATCGTGTTTGGTAAAGCTGGTGACATATCATTTCATATACCAACGTGCCCGTTCTCAGCTTGTTAAAAATGCATTGTCAAACGTCGAAGAGACTATGTGTGATGTTTACAACAGCCATGTGATCTTGAGAACCTGGAGATATACAACCTACTATTTCTGGGCACAAAAAAACATAGTATTTGTCACATGAACCAGGTTAGCAGTAACGATTTTTCATTTATGAAAGGTATGGTTCTTTTAAGCTATTAGTAGTCCAATTTTGAACAGCGACCTGACCTAGCCTGACCCTTGCGGGGAAAGAAAATGGTCGAATGAACTCCCCACAGTCTTAACACTCAGTTCCCTACCCTCAATATCTTTCTTGACGTGTTTACATAGATTTGACTGAATCTGTCGAAACGACAGCTTCTGACCTTTCGTGCCCTCTAGTGATACTACATTTGACTTAACATCAGAAATTTTGTGTGTTTTCTCCATTGTTTGACGAAACCTTCACAACGGTACCTTTGTTGTTCTCATACGGTCTCTGGAAGTTGGAGATCCCAGAAGCCAACTTCCTCCGGCCGGGCGCGGTTGCCGCAGACCCCGGACCGTGCACAGGTTAAATGTCAAAACGCTGGATTAAAAATATTTTTGAAATGTTCTGCACATTTTAGACGCTGTTGTGAACTTATTTATGAACTTGTATAAAGTGAATATATGTGATAGAACGTCTAGCTCTGTGAGCACGTTGAGTTCAGAGAACGCTGCTGTTCGCCAGCCTGCCAGTATGCTCTGGGACATTTCGAAGTGTGATCTTTTGCATTCCTTGATGGTTTTGCACTGCCTGGTTATGTTTATCTGCCAGTCTGACCGATGAAATTGCTACTGATGTGTTTGTGTGGTGTGATGCCATATGTATGCCCCCATTGAAAACGTTTTCGTTTAGCTCGCATTAACGGTTGTGAGCGTAGCTACATTTCAGAGATGGTTTGGGGCAAACCTGGGTCGGATCGGTCAAACTGGAAATAAGCTGCGGATGCGGGTTAACTTTGGGGGTAATGTGATCTGACAATGACATTTTGAAGGAGAAAATTTAAAGAAAAAAACGCGGCTCGACGGGCAAAATTGAAGGGGACAAAGCTTATCTTGGGGAGCGTTGGAGGGCATGTCCTCCTCAGGCCCCGCCCGTGTGTCACGGAGGTCCCACATGAGTGTCACCAGCTACAAGTGACGCTTGCCTACCACCTGTAGCTTGGTATCGCACCTGTCGGCAACATTCCAATGATTAACGAACGAACCTCATTTTAGCCGTAAAGACAACTTCTGAAGATACCATATCATTACCTTTGAACACATGTGCTTTGTGTCCACGGTGACCTGTACCCTTCTCAGCTACAACTGCATTGCCACGGACTTCTGGCGATATAGGCCTGGGTCACTGTCATTGCAGTGTTCCGAACATCTTCCAGCCGGCTGGAGAAAAGGTCGGGTTGTTGCCATGAGGACTAATGGAGGGCTCTAAGTTAGCGTAATGCGCTGTTCATGCGAGCACACAACGCGAAATTGGTTTGACATGAATGCAATGGATTGTGAGTCGCACGTCGAGAGATAGCTCTAGATGCTTCCCGATAATATGTAGCTGTCACCATACATTCAGGTACATATCCATAAATGCCATAACTTTGGTAAGAAGGCACACTCATGCTCGAGGGTCACCACATGCGCACGTCCCTGCCTTGTTCTCAAACCTGGGGGCTGCAGCGCTTTCCTCAACCGAATAGGAAACTACACCACTGGGTAAGGCAGCGTTTGCATTATCACAGATGGAAAGGAACAGCGTTTGCGACTACCTTATCATAGATGTAAGGGCTGGCTATTTCGCCCGAGGGCGAATGCAAAACGCCGTCTTAGGGGACCAACTCCAGCTTGTGAGCATAAGGTCAAATGGTTTCCTGATCTCACGTGACTCAACCGATTTCCCTTCCTCTTATGCGAGTGTTTCCAAACACACTCCTCTTGGCAACAGTTTTTCTGCTTTCTTCGGCGGTTTAGACTAGAGACGCTATTTCTTGCAAGACTTGACCCATATTGGGGAAGCATTGCCCGGTGCCCCCATGCAGCGTGCCCTCGCCTTAAGCAGCACTCATCGTTCTGAGTTGGCACCATTGCTGGTGAATCCCAGTCAGCTAGAGCTCCCAGGTTTACCTCGAGATATGTCCTCAGGAAAAATCTCTAGCGACTTGGAAACAAGTATGCGCGACACATCCTTGATTTCGTCTCGCAAAAATCACCAATTGCGGCGCACTACGCGAAACACAGGAATCTCGATCCAGAGTCAAGCGGACAGGATTGCAGCGGTATCGAAACGCGCTTCAAGATGCATTTTTCTTCACAAATCTCCCCAAAATACTGGCCGTTTTCATCGCCAACAAGATCCAGTTTAACCATTCCGTGTGGGCGCAAGCATCGGGTATCTGCCAACGTATGCTTATAAGTGCTGATCGAGGTATGGGCTGAACCGTGGGAGGATGTCGCATTGCTAGAATATAGGAATCGTTACCGTATCACTGAACTGTGTTCTGACTTATCAGTCATCATTTTGTTGGGTATGAAATGCCATGGAAGGTAATGAAATATTAAAAAGGACTGAACACCACTAAACCAAACTTGGAAGCATGGTATCATTTTAAACACACTAGATGTCACACACCGACAGAGCTACTCGCCGGGCGTGAGCAACAGCCCATGTAACACGGGCTGAGACACTGTTGTGTCCAGACCTGCCTCGCTTTGTACCCGCAGGTGGACATCATCCCACTCGTCAACGCGTTGCAATCAGGGAGTGTCAGGCCCTCTTTTTCGGCTGGCTGCGTCCGTCACTTCTTACCCTTGGTCTTTATGTGTCATGTGGTGACCTGAGGCGTAGAGGTCGGCGATGAGGGGGAAGGTCGATGACTAATACAAGTTTGGCCACGCGGCACGTGGCGTGTGGTTGGGCCCGCTCGCGAACGGCCGTGACATGGTGGCAGCGGCGGGAGTGTCACCCTGTGACATGGTGGCAGCGGCGGGAGTGTCACCCTGCCGGTGATTCCGGACAACGGTGGGGGTCTCAAGAAACCGGAGGACGTCCCATACTATGCGCCAACGGTGAGGGTGTTTTTAGCAGATTTCCCGATTTTCGACGGTTCAACGTCACCAGACGCGTTCATCCGGCGATGTCGGCGCTTGGCGGCGCTGGGAGCCGACAGCCCCCGCCGTCAAGCTCGCCCGTATCATGGCGACGAGACGCCGCGGGCTCGCGATGGAGGTTGTGGACGGCGCTGGCGAGCCGGACAACGTGACGTCACTTCTCACTGAACTTTCGGGTCTGCGCGGCCCGAAAAGGCAGCCGCACAGCTGAGCGCCGTGCAAAAAGGGACAAGACCCGTGTCGCACGCGTTGGACTCTCATCATCAGGAGGGTGATAAATGAAGTTTAACCGGAATTTGTTTGACGCGGCGGGAGATGAAAAGAAAGCACGCGTGCCGGCCTACCAAGCAGCGCTCTATCGTCATTTTCTCGTCGGTCTATCACTGGACGAGAAATACCCGCCCTCACGCCAAGGCGCGGCATTGTACGAGATGGCAGTCTGTGAGCTGACGCCGACTGACACCGCCGGCTAACCGTTTCCAGCACCTGCGTCCCGCTTCCGCGGTGTGGTACAGCTCAAGTAGCCATTGGCAGATTCATGGTGAGCGACGCCTTAATTGGCCCGGCAGTCAAGTACGTTTGATAGACAGCCGCGTTTTCGGTGTCATCTCACCAGGCTCACCTTCAACTGCGCCCGCCCGTCTAGTCTCCGCCTCCGGGCACACTGAGCGCGCTGGGTTCTTGTGAAGTTTCGAGTGAAGATGGTAGGGGCCGATACAACGACCCGCGAAACGAAGTTTGTGGTGGTTAATAATATGATGCATGATGTAGTCTTGGGCTGGAATTTTCTGTCGTCAGACAAAGCATTGCTTAACTGTTCGGCAGACCATGAAATCAAAACTAAAACTGATAATAAAGAGGCCTGAGTCGGTGCCGCCACGTACCACCGTTTGCCTGTCTGTGAATATTGACCAGCGGCGGTCATGTGGTTTGGAGCATTTGGTGGTCGGACAACGCCCAGTCAACAGACACGTGATTCCTTAACAACGTCATTCCCCGAAACTGATGCTCCTTTGTATGCTCGCAACCGTTCCGACCGCACCATCGCCCTACACACACGCAGCGTTATCGGGTATGCTGAACCCATCACGGATGTTCAGTCCTGCGAACCCCAGCCTGCGTCGGGCGATGCCAACGGCACGGCAGCACAGGCGCACATAGTGTCTTCAGACGACGGGCGGTACGTAGGAGAGACGGCTGATGAGTCTCTCTATCTCATGACGGGCGATTCTGTCGCTGGTCCCCAGCGTGACAAGTTGGCTGCCCTACTGGCTGCGTCCCCTGAAGGGTTTGCAAGGGGCTTTTCAGATACTGGCTTCTATTGTGGGGAATATATCGATCTCAAAATTAAAACTGGGGCGTGCCGTGTATTCGACAAGCTCTATCCCATACCATGAGCGTGCGAGACCAAATTGAAGGCGCAATTGGATGAGTTGCAGGAGTGTGGAGTTATCGAAGAGGGTGAACTGCCAGACAGGAGCTTTCCCATTATTCTTGTTGCAAAGGGGTCCAGTGAAATAAAGATTGCCCAAGACATGCGAGCTGTGACCAAGTTATTGGCTCCAAAAACACTTGTGTTTCTAAATACAGATGATTTTATTTTTCTTTCGGTGGCTGGAAGATTACATCTAGTTCGAAAATAAAGCTTGCATTTTGTAAAGCTCCAATCAAACATGTGCTTTTTATGCCTTGGGTAAGACATATTATCGGCATAGGATGCCGATGAGATGCACGCAGTCATCAAATTTTCTACATGTAGCCATGCGCAAGGTTTTGGGTGATCTATCATGGGTGCGAGAGTACGCCGATGACGTTCCCTGCACCAGTTCCAGCGTGGACGAGCATTTCCAGCTACTCCACACAGTGCTTGAAAGGCTACGCGCCGCCGGTCGTGAGATGACACCAAGCAAGCGCCACCTGTCCCAGACAGAACTGACATACCTTGGTCACCGCATCACGTCTGATGCCGTTACTATCGACCCCAAAAGGATCGGTATAATGGAAAGCCTATCGCCCCCCCCCCCTCGAATCAGTCAGGGAGGTCAAAAGAATCTTTAGATTTTCTGTTGGTTCAGACAGCTCGTCTCTTCGTTCCGTACCGTCTTCGAGCCACTGGTGGTGTTGTGAAACTCTGAGAAATTCCACTGAAATGACTAGCTAGAACGTAGTTTCACCAGCCTGCGGGTGGAAATGGTGAACAGTCGGTTGCTCAGTTAGCCACGCAGAGGCTGCCCGTTCATTCTGCACACTGACAGCAGTACTATACGCGCGGGTCAAATTTGGTGTCAAGAACGGGATGAGATGAGGCGTGTCATACTTTTCAACGGGAATAGGTACAGGCGGGACGGAGGAAATGGACCAGTTATGAGCTTGAAGTTTTTAGTTTAATTCAGGGTCTGAACAAATCTTCCAAATGTCTGGTGGATGTAGACTTCAGTGGGTTTGCAATTGCAGACGTGTCCCCAAATTTTGAATAAGGACCGATTTAACCCGAGACTGGTGAGATGGAGAACATTCGTTAGCCAGTCCAGGTATAACACAGAACACAGACCGGCTAACCACCTGCAACACATCGATGTGTCACCTTGTTTGCATGAGGCCAGTGAGAGTCGAGGAAGTACTTCAACAGGAGCTCAAACCGGTACTGCTCCCCCTGACCCGCTCGCTCGGGGCGGCAACTCCGAACACAAACAATGTGTGCCAACTTCCGCGCAGGCACGTCCGGCGGCAGCCAGCGCCTCTGGCGGCCGGCGCAACACTGTGGTAGCCGAGAACGGGTGCGTACGGCACCCGCTGAGATCCCCGACGGCCGGACGCAAACGGCCGGACCCGGCTGGGTCAAGGTCAGGGGAGGTGCACGGTACACGGGTCACTCGGGCTGAGGACACGCACTGCACCCGTAGCCCCGAGTCTGATGGCACCCACCAGATGCGGGGTCGACTTTCCAGTCCCAGGAAAACGTAACCTGTGGGATTATCACAGAGGGAGGCTCAGGAGATTAACGTAACCACCACTGATCGCTTCTTGCAATTACCTCTCAAGTCAGAAGCCTTGCAGTCGTATCGACGGCACGATAACGATTGCTGAGCCATATTTCATCGTTTGAATCATAGTAAAGACCACTTTTCGCCCTGCCCCACCTGTAACGCGAGCCTGTCGGCAGTTTCAGATTAAGAGATGGAACAGTCTTCCGGATTCCCAGTGGCTGAGAATGCCATGAACAAGTTGTTTGGCCATTAGCAAAGTGCTTTCAGCTATTCTGGGCTTATCACGGCACCTTGCATCACGCCCATGGCGGCTATGGGAAATGTACGAGCTGCTTTGAAGACGTGCCTGGTACCCGGACATCAAAGCGGACCGCGAAGACCACGTGCGCTCCTGCACACTGCGCGGTCAAAGAAATAACACCCGGATGTACAGTCCCCCTCTCTCACCCCAGCAGACACATTGGCCTAATAGGACGTTTTTCATCAATGTTTTGAGCGTGCCTAGAGATAGTGTCCAGAACAACCCTGGTTTTTACATGTGTTGATAAATTATCGTTTTTCTATGCGTTATCCAGTCGATTCTGGCACTGCAGACGATGTTGTTGACAAGCTCTCTCACCACTTCTTGACGTTTGGCCCTCCAGAAACAGCCCAAAGTGACGCTGGATTCAACCGCGTGAAAATCCTCGTACTGGGGGCATTCGCGAATACTGGGAGTGCAGCCACACGCCAGCGTAGGATACCATCACGAGACCGTCTGGGAATCCGAACGAAAACACCTGGACATCAAACGATGGTTGCGCGCACTATCTGACTGCCATGGTTCAGACTGGGTACAGCTCTCAAAGGAAGTTGCATTCTCGCTGAGCAACGATATAAACATGTTTCCGTCCCCTTTTCTCTTACTTTTTGAGGTATCCGCTTAACCCTATCACGAAGTTAGCGACACAGCCTAAGAAACCTAACTTGCATGCTTATTCAGGAGGAGCTGCGCCTGCTCTCTGCGGTATTTCGGCAGGCTCAGCAGCAGTCTGCTCGCAGTGCTAAGGCAAACAAACGGCAATATGACAAGAAACACGGTGTGACGGCTTGGGCGGTCCGGTCAGGCGACGAGTCTGGTATCGCAATTTTTGTGCGCGTTCCAAATAGACGATCCAAGCATAGGACCTCTCACTGTTGTATCTGTGCATGGACGCAAGTATGTGTATATTGTCGATAAAGGGAAAAAGCCGAGGCGCACCCATGTGGAAAACTTGAAGCTCGTGCACGATCGTCATGTGCAACGATGTATGGTGCTTCGAGAAGAGGGGGGGGGGGGGGGAGGCGTAGGAGCGTTTTTCAGAGGCAGCGTGGTGCGTTACATCGTGTCCTTATTGTGCTAAATGGTTATGTCTTGGCAATGGTTATACTAACATGGTCGCGCGGGGGGGGGGGGATAATTCCAGACCTTCCTTTTCGGCTGGCTGCGTCTGCCAATACTAAACCCTGGTCACATGATGGCCCGAGGCACGGAGGTCGACGATGAGGGGTGAGGCCGGTTGGCTAATACAAGTTTGGTCACGCAGCACCTGGCGTGTGGCTGGACCCGCTCACGAACGACCGCGACACGGAGTCGCCACGCCTGTCCGCAGCTACCGGCCGAACTATGGGTGCCCGTGCATCACAGGACATCATCCACCCGGCTTCATGCTCCTGGCGCTAGTCCTGGCGCCGGACGACGTGGCCGTCCGACTCACCGCACTCGGCTGGAACTCCTGGCCCTGGGACGCGAGCCCGCTCCTGTCACTGCCGACGGCCTGCAGGAGCTGCTCTTCGATCCCGAAGTGGGTCCTCTTGGTATCGGCGCCAGCGCGGGCTACCATCGACCAAGCTGCCGACCGGTCTGCCCGCCAACCCTGCGACCGAGCTGCCGACCGGTCTGCCCGACAACCCTGCGACCGAGCAGCCAACCGGTCTGCCCGCCAACTCTGCGACCGAGCTGTTGCTCCCTCGCTGATCGCCCCGCTGTTGCTGCGAGCCCGCTCCCCGCGAGAGAGAACGCCTGCGCTGTGCACCATCATGAACGCGTCTGCTCACGTCCATCGCGACGGACAAGTTGCCTGAGGCATCATGTTTTGAACTGCGGCTGCGGCGTCAGGAAGCGTCCGACTCTGCGGCAGGCCGCGCGACTGATACACAAATAGTGCAGCCATGGTAATCTGAGGCAAGTCAGTGGGTTTAAGCTGTTTCAAATGGGGTGGTTGTGAATTAATCATACTACCTAATACAGCCTACAACGTCAAAGTGGTCATAACCTGTTTCGACCAATCCAGCCTCGAGTGCATGTTACGACGTATGAGCCCAGTCTCATTGCTTTTCTATAATGCTGGCAAATTGGCAGCCCGGGCAGGCCGCGCCGCCCTGGCGTGCTGCGCCGCCCTTGCGTGCGGCGCTGCTGGCAAACATGAGCACGCGTGCTGGCAAACATCCATGTGCCTATTCTTGAAATCTGTTTCCAGGAAATGGTTCCAACCAGTTCCTGGCATCTGTACGAGAAAAACTCAAGAACTAGTTTGAAATCATTTTGGAGATACAGCGAGAGCCGAAACTCATCAGTGCATTGAGCTTGAGGAAAAACAAAATTCCAGCAAAAGCATTCAAAAGCAAAGAAAAAGCAAAGACCAGCAAAAACAGGATTCAGCTTGAAACGAGGCTGACCGATCCGGCAAGAACCATGACCCGGCCTGAAATATGCAGAGGGATCCGGCCAGAACCAAGACCCGGCCTGAAATATGCAGAGGGGTCCGGCAAGAACCAACACCCGGCCTGAAATATGCAGAGGGAATCGGCAGGAACCAAGGCCTGACCTGAAATATGCAAGGGGATCCGGCAAGAACCAAGACCCGGCCTGAAATATGCAGAGGGAACCGGCAATAACCAAGACCCGGCCTGAAATATGCAGAGGGATCTGGGAAGAACCATGACCCGGCCTGAAATATGCAGAGGGGTCCGGCAAGAGCCAAGACCAGACCTGAAATATGCAGAGAGGTCCGGCAAGAACCAATACCAGGCTTGGAGCTATGCTGACAAATCCAGCACGAGTAAAGCACTAGCCTCCGGTATGGCTAGAGGTACACAAAAGTCCAGAGCCGGTCTGGAAATGTGATGGAAACCAGCAGCAAGAAATTAATGTGCCGCGTAAAGTCGAAAGTGCAAACGTAAACCAGAAGCTCACCTGGCATTATTGCACGTAAACAATAAACATTCAAACAGTTTGTGAGTGAATTAATGGGAATAAGAAACGAGATTCTGCTGTTTGTGGGCAGCAGACTGGAACCAGTATTCCGTTGGGTAACAAAAACTCAATGAGAACCAGCAGCCGTGGTCAGGCGTTTGCAAAACAACCAGTGAGATCCGGGAACCAGGGAAAAGTGTTTATAAAAGAGCCAGTTTAAACCAGAGATCCAGGTCCTCATTTTGCTGAGGGAAGTAGAAACCAGAAACCAGCACTAAGACAGGCACATATCTGCCGGAAACGCGTCTGTAATGACAAACCTCGGTACAAATTTAGTGGCAACGCCAAACGTGGTATTTTTTATTCCAAGCGAGCGAAATGATTCAATGATTAGCCTAACTGGCACTGCGGACTAGGATCAAGTAGTTCTCAAATAAGTATGACTTATGATGGCCTGGTGTGGCTTGGCCATAATGAGCTTATAAGGGGACACAATGCTCACCGAGATGTTACATAGATTTATTGGTGGCCAAAAATCTTTGTCAGGCTAAATATTCCTTGCTCGTGCATGCTAATTCAAAATAATAACATCTCAACACCAAAAAAGTAGGGCGCCAAAAATACTACACTTCCACATTTTGTTGTGACCTGTAATGCCACGGAAACATCGTGATGGTGCTGCACCATTATGTCATGGGGCAGAAGTTTTCAGATTTTGGTCGAGACAATTGGTACACCGCTTGCAGAAAAGATAAGAGAATCTGTGACAAAGAGGACGCAAACTTACCCTACTTGACTTGCATGTGTTACGATGCTTTTTCGGACACGAAATGCCCTGAACTTAGTTACATTTTGAGAGATTACTGCATGGTAAATGCAACAATGACAATTTCTTGCTATTTGCTTGCATCAACAACGCTGTGAACATGCAGATGAGCTTTTACTGCATTGGCATGCTTACGTGTCACGAAATCACGCATTGAAACTCTCTTCACGGACACACACACATGTGATGTCGATATTACAAGTAGTTATTCTCATTCACGTCGGCCCTTAATTGTAACCAACACAGGTTGGCTGATATTGGGATAATAAAATTTGCCTTATTTCCCGCTCATTCCTGAATTTCTGTTTCCTGAACTTTTTCACGCCATGCTCCTTGTACCATAGACAGATGCTGTTGACATCGCGGGGATTTGTCTGGCCGCGTCAGATTAACCTTTAGAAAATGATGAACCCATCACATGAAACCATCCGTCCGAACAGCAGCATTTAAGCTTGCCACACAACATCTCAGTACACGTATACACGCTTACAACTATCTGTTTTCTATCTCAGGATCCCAGAATATGACGCGGTAGAGACCAGGGTGAACGTTTGAGCACACTAACGCGATGCAGAATCTGGGGTTTATCGATTCGGCAAACGTGGCTTGATTCTATGATGACGAAACTTCCTCTGATCGGCTCTGACCGATACAGAGCATGAGTATGATGTTCGAGTTCGCGGCTGCTCCCAAAGCCACAGGCTCTACACTTGCGGAGACCGAACTGTTTTACGTTATTGTTTTTATGGGCTTGAGTTGTACTATCACCGCATTTCAACCTTAACTCACAGCATCCGCTGCTTAGTATACCGGCGGACCAAAAAAAGAAGACATAGAACATCAAACAAGACCATCAAATATGTTCTACGGACCTCGCAGCTCCAAGCGTCCGTGTCGGGGGCCCGTGTCCGCCGTTCTGACGCCGACCGACCTGTCACGGCGACCGCCCGAGGCGTCCGCGTGTGGCATCCGTTTCTGCCGTTCTGACGCCGACCGACCTGTCACAGCGACCGCCCGAGGCGTCCGCGTGTGGCATCCGTTTCTGCCGTTCTGACGCCGACCGACCTGTCACGGCGACCGCCTGAGGTACAGAGCGCGGATCAGACACAGGACTGCGAGTTACGGTCGAGAGCAGGAGCCAGGTGCAGCTCAGCAAGGTGGGGCGGACCGACCGACCCGAGGCCTCCAGACGGAGGCCTGTATGGAGCCCGCCCCGGGGAGCGCTAGGCCCTGACCGGGAGGGGAGGAGCCCCGCATTAGGTGACCGGTGCGCTGCGATAAGCGCTCGGAGAGCACCGTGGCCCGGTCGCCAATTACTCCTGTGGGCGCGTGATGGAGCCGGAAGCTGCTTTATTGTGATTGCATGGACGATTGGTGGACGACTGGAGGGCTGTTGCGAGTTGGCAGGTACATACCAACGACTTCGGGCCATGGCTCTGTGGGCGGGGGATAAGCGAGTGGGCCCTGGGCACCACTCCCCGCGACCATTGCCAGGCTCGTTCAAATAGAAATGGCCCTGTCACGGCCGTTCCGTTCCTTTCCGCTGTGTATTGTCTCGCTTCGTTTCGTTCTTTTTAAATCCAAGATAACTTCTGAATATATAGAAGGTCTGGATGCACTTCAGATGATGTGTTTGTCAAGAGTGCCAAAGCGCCGGCATATTAGGACAGGTACATGTGTTTATGTCTAATTTCCTGACCCCATTCCTTTGCTAAAGGGAATGCTCAACATTTGACCGTATTTAGACAAGCATCAGTTATGATGGAAGAGCTCACGTGATGGAAGAGCTCACTTTGAAGAGCTCAATAATGTCATGTTTTGAAGCGCAAAAGGCTGTTTTGAATACAAAAATTAAAGTAGTTAAAAATGTGGTCCTCATTATGTCGTGGTTGTCAGATCGCGACCGCAGTAACCCGTCATAGTTATCGCTGCAGTGGACGGTGTGACGCATCTGTGGTACTTCCACGCGCCGCAACGTGACGTTGCTGATTTATGTGTGCGAATTCAACGAACTGGCGTATGCTCGTGTGTTTTAGCATTTCTCGTGGTGTTCTTGTCTAGTTTTTCGTGATGACTTTTTTCTTCTTGCCATCGTACTTTTGATTACGGCGCTTTTATTACGCTATTCGATTTTCGATTACGGCGCGTTTCTCAAACTTTACCATTTTCAGCGTCATGTCTGTCATATCTAGTAATTTGCCAAATGTCTATGCCATTTATGGCGAAACGCGCTTTTTTATCTAGCACACTCTCTGTTACACTCATCCATGCTTAATCCTGTATCCTCGCGACGCCCCGTTTATGTAGATCAAGCCACACGCACCAGCCATGAGTAGGTGTAAGCTCCTCATGGTCGGGGCCCCTCCGAGCACTCAGCGCAAACTCCATATGGAGGTACCTGTACGGTGTCGCTTGCTTGGTGAATGGACCCCCAGTTGCGTGCAGGTGTATCCGACCGTCATTCTCTCTCCTTCATCCCACGGTTCTGAAATGATCACTGCTGGCCAGAAGGGCTCTAACCCAAACTACCTACATAAGCTAAGCCGCGATCGGAGCATGCAGTCAGCAGCGAAATCGGGTATTAGCCAGTTGCCTTGTGGAGTTGGGACATTTGGTGCCGCATCTTCGCAAACACGAATGCTTCAGTGACCATGCCTGTCTGGACCATGAGCACTACACAGCCAATGAGGCGTGGTGCCCGCGTGACGCTTTTATGGTGTCACGCTTGGCTGTGTGACTTGCCCACCGGCGGCGCGTCATAGGCTACACAAAGTCCCTGACATCAAGCTCAGAAGGAAGAGGATTTGAAGTCTTAAAAAGACATGGCTCGAGATGCATGGAACGATCATTAAGATAGCTTTCTCAGTTAAAAACGTATACCAACGTGAAATAGTTCCTACCATCACGCTGTCATCAAGCCCATGGCCATGGATGTCGAATTCCCCAAATAATTGGATGGGGGGGTAGAGCCGTGAAGAGATTATATATATATATATATATATATATATATATGTATATATACACATCATCTCTTCATATATATATATATATATATATATATATATATATATATATCATCCCTCTTCATATCATATCATTTATCATCATCATCTCTTCATATCATATCATCTATCATCATCATCTCTTCATATCATATATATATATATATATATATATATATATATATATATATATATATATATATGCATCTGGCAGTTTGCATCAGCTTCTCATAAACGCACCTGTATTGTGAGGCGAAAGCGGTGCAATGGCAACTTTCTCCACCATGCTGAGAAGTGAAATCTCCCACACAATTTGCCATTACGTGTTTAAGAAATTTGTGATGCACTTATAAATTTATTAACAAGAAAAGAGCATCCACAACATATGTGGCTTTTGCAGCCTGTTTACAAGCAGGTTTTCAACACACCAAACAAATGCATTTCAGCCCATATAACACAAAACATTAGCAGTCCTCCACACATCACTTCAGAAAGCGTTCCTCAGCCTTTCCCCAAATGCGCTTAGACAAATGTTCTGTTGAGAGAGCCTTTTCCCCGCCCGTTTAAATAAACACGCAATGCGAGCCTGCTGCCGTTCTCGGTGACACTGTTCCAAGCCGTTGTGCCTCTGAAAGGAAAGCGGCCCTCATCCGCTTCAGTTCGAACGCGCGGGATATAAAACTCCCGTTATAGAAATGTCATACGCAACGCAGGCTGGTTGTAACGGCGCTGCTAGTTGGTCTGGCTCTTCAGTGGCCATGCAGTGACATTCATATACGCATACCCGATGCCCAATGAGCTTGTCCACACAGAGGCGCAGCCAGTGTTGGTGAGGTGAGGGGTGAGACACTGGGTTGACAAAGTGTCCCTTGCCCGCGAAAGTCCTCCCCCCAACGAAAAACAAAATCACCGGATCTGGCCCACTTGATTTCGAGTGGTATAATTTTCTTTGTTGTATTTTAATATTCATCTTGGAATGAAACATAAACCACAAGCCACCGTAATGCATAGTCCTGCTTGCATTTTGAAGCCAGTAGAGTGAAGAAGCCATGTGTTAAATAATTAAATAAAATAGACCACGGCCGCCTTCATTTTGCAATGGTTCAGTGGACGTTGTCTACGCCGATGCCATCAGTGGGCTGTGCAGAAATGCTTCTGGGCTGTGCAGAGCTCTGTGAACGCAGATGATAGTGACCGTAGATTGTAGATCAAAATGGGCCATATGTTTGTTTTGACGTGACCAATCAGCTGTCTTCTGGAAATGTTCCAACTCTGTTAAGAATCGAGTTGTGAAAAAGTACAGCAGCTTTGGCCATCGGCGCTCGCAAGTCTTGGAACAAAACCCCGACGCTTGGCGTTGCAGTTTCCGTGATCCGTGAGGCGTCGGGCCGAGGCTACCACCAGTCGGCGACCATCGGGCGGACGAAGACAATACCATTTTAAAACAAGTACATTTTAACGCTTTAGGACGCCAGTTTGAGCGTTTAAAAGGTAGACCTGGAATATGTTTCGTCAGTGCAGTTCTAAAGTTTTAAGAGGAGCGGATTAGCATTCACTGCGCCGCGAACCGGAGCTGGACTTTGTTGGTGGAACTAGGCCAGTAAACGTAGAATCCCTATTTTCGTGTTGCTGTCGCTGTTTATCTGTTCAAGAATGATCTTACAACTGTTCCGGCAAAGTGTACGCCTGGCCTCATTTTAGAATGACGCGCACTGATTTCGAAACACAATTTCGGAAGGATTATTTCACGACGGCTGTTCTCGCGCGCCAGGCGCCCGCCGCCCGTTGTTAGCTGCAGCGACCAACGCCGCCCGGTTTAATAGAAAGTGCGACCCCGGCGATCGGTGCTCTTTTTCGTAAGATCGCAAACACGCAGGCTTAAAGTTGTTTATTAAACCATTTTTCATTGTCAACCTAATTGTAATCCGCCCCTTTGAACGCTTAAGATTCCCCTTGCCTTTTCCGGGCAAGGGGGCACATTCTGTTCTCCCATCAGGGCCTCAGGAGCAATTTCGCTGCAGCGCGAGGTGCCTGCCGGCCGCCACGCTGGCGACAAAGAGGTGGATTAGCTGGTCGATACGAAAGCCCTTTGAGGGACCAATCACACCTTGGTCGCCAGCCTCACACTGGAGGCCCCCTGGCCCTGGCATTTGGCTCCGGATCTACACAAGAGCGCTAACTGACACAACAAGACACCTTAGCACTGCAGGTGATCCAATAAGTAGCACGGACTCCAGTTCGGCTCAGCGAGCCTTTGGCTGAACTTGGGTTGGAGGACCTCCGTTCCGTACTGGGGACCCTCACTGACACGGGCCCTTTCCAATGGTTCATTGAAAGCTCTCATAATAAGTGATCATACCTCCTTTCCTTGTTAGAGGAAATACATGGGATCACCGGGGGTCGCGAGGACGGACCGGGCGTCCTTCAGCGGTCGAGCCGAACTCGGAGGCGGAACGAGGGAGGGACACGTCCGTGGAGCGCCGCCAGACGGCGGCCCACTCTGGCGGCCCGGAGCCGGGCAGGACAGGGGCGCGCCCAGGCGAACTCGCTCCGGACCGCGTCAGGACCCATAGATGGGCCAGGGGGAGGGGTCGCCTGCTCTTCGAATCAGGAGGGGGGAGGGGGCGGCGGGCATATGCCTCGGCGGGATGGGCCGGGTGCGAGCTTCGAGGGAGGGGGGAAGGCTTTGGCCCACTGATGGCACCTCAGATGGCTCGCAACTCTATCCACGCCAGGCACGTGCGGCACTCCTACGCCGCGCAGGGGCTGCCGCAGGTGGCACAGCGCGGCTGCTCCGTCTCTCCCTCGCGGGCCGAGTGTCGGTCCGCGCAATTGCCCTCTTCGGTCCCGCGACCTCCCCCACTAAATCCTTAAGTTCCTGGCACATGGTAAAAGGATTTACAGCGCCGAAAAATGTTCCATCCCGGTGTTTAATCAAAATACAACTATGCCGAGAAGGGTCGCGGGAGGGGAGAGGGAGCGCATGACGCACAGCGAGGGGAGACCCAAGGCCACGGCGGAAGGGGGAAGGTTACACGGACGGAATGGCTTCTTAGTTGGTCAGGCCCTTGGTTGTTTTTTTGTCTGTTGTTGCGGCGAGAGCTGGAGGCTGGCAAATGTGGGCTTAAGGCTGAGCAGTGTAGCTGAAAGCGGTATGTGTGGCTTACGAAGCCAACGAGACGACGAAAAACAAAACTTAAAGGACAAATAACGCTGGAAACTATTTCAATAGAATATGCTGAACACTGGAGACCTTATCACCAGCAACCGAAAAAAGATGAAGCGATTAAACCACCAGCAACCTGACGCCAAACGTCCCCCTCCCCCCCTTAAAGACGTCGGACGATAGGAGAGAAGCGTCCCACCCACACCAGGCAGGCTGCAGAAACGGGCATGTCTTAAACATTAAAGGAAATGTCTCACAGTTGAAGATATTGAAGCAAGCGTTCGATATGATCAAAGGAACTCACTTTTAATAACTGGCATACTTTTAAGTGGAAAACACTCTAGGCAACATAATTCCTCGTTTTAGTAAATATGATACTCAAACTGTGTTTGTTTGAGTCACGGAAAGTTCCTATGATGTTGGGATGTTGCCAAACTGCCCATGACAAATTTCTATCACAACACTCACTTGTAGTGCTTTAATCTCCAGAGAGGCGACCGTGGCGGCACTGGAGGTGTTTGCCGCACCAAATATTCCGCTCATGCTTTGGCCATTTCTCGCAGTGTCTTTGTACATTTGTCCGCAAGTGTAAAGTGTTTTCTTGCATTCCCATCCTCGGTTATGGCGCTATTCTTATGTTACACGATAGCAAGTCTTATTTCCGTAATATCTCGCACTTAAGGCCAGTTTCTTGCACTATATAGCACAAAACGTGATTCAAGTCCGCATCTTGCTTTCTTGCACAACACTAATCGAGAGCCAATTGAACTGCGTGATTTCTGTATACGTGCTCACCAACGGCAGACTGACGAGTTGATGATTACCTGCTTGTTAGCCTTGAACGCTACATAGCCGATGGTTATGCAGGAATTAAATAACCTTTCTTTGGTGTCATGCTTGCCTGAATGATCTTGAAAAAGTCTGCACGAAATAATATCCAAATCGTCGTGAGCGTGTAGCGCCGAAAATAGTGGGTTTTAGGTCTGAAATGAGTATACCGCCTGTTTATACTTTTCACTTTATAATTACGTAAGTTATTCAGTGCATTCGCGAGGAACATTATTCTCGTCGATAAGACAGTAGTAATAGTCCTACTCCTCGGAGAAAACCCAGGAGACCAAGCTAATCAATCTATTTCTCCATTCTCCTGGTTAACCAAGTTGACCAATCTATTTCTCCATTCTCCTGGTTTTTCTCCGAGGAATAATGCTATCACTACTGTGCAATCCTTTCGCTTCATGTTAGATCAAGCGCACATGATTCAATTAGCACTGCCAGCTTCCTCAAAATCCTTCTGGGTAGCTATGAATTTCTATCTGAAGTAGCTGATCTTATAGGAGGAATCTCATTTGAGCCCCTGCTGATCACTATGAAAGTGGTAAATTTAGTTTGCCTTGCTTTTTCCAACTTGTATGTTCTGTAATGTTTGCGACACGCTAATTTATCAAAATGTTTGTGTACTGCAGGTTACGAAAGGTTTAAACATTCTGATTACACATAAATATATGCACACATGAAGCCACTATCCCGCGAATTCAACAAAACGTTATGCAATAGCTTTGCTTTCTCCCTTTGGCCTTCATCACGCTGGCTTGCACAATGGCTTTAAGAATCGGAGTGCCACATGGTCCACAGTGACGCACTGGTTCAAACTTCAACCAGCGCGCTTTTTGGTAAAAGGCCCTTGCCGCCCACTGGACTAATCACAAACGTTCTTTTATCCACACCAGTACAGGGTCGCGACTGCAGGGAAGACACGTAGTGTTGTTACAAAGCGTTAGCAGTACAATTTGGTCAGAAATGATAAAAATTGCTATCCGTAGTACCAGGTGCGCAGCCAAAGCCTTGGCAGGGGATGGGCTCAGGGTTGAGAAAGGGCCTCCTGATAGCAAGAGTTCCCCTCCAAAAACGCCGGATACAGCCATTTGGTAATGAAGTCATTTTTAATTTAATGCTACATATATATATATATATATATATATATATATATATATATATATATATATATATACATATATCTGTATATATAATGCACTGCACCTCCTTTAACTGAAATAGAAGCCAGACGCTACAACCAGATCAACTCTGCCTGAAGTCTGCAGTCCATAAGCTGAAAAAAACATGCGTTGAACGACTGCATGGAATAAGTAAACCCCTAACCCTCTTTATTTCACAATGGTACAGTGCGCGGGCTTTAAACTGATAGAACTCAGAATGTTTCAGAATTTCTATCTGAGTGGTCCAGGGATAACAAGAAGCTCGCGAATGTAGGTCGAAGCTAAAAATGGGTCAACAATCTGCATAAGCATGACCAAGCCATGTTTATCTGGATATTTTCAAAATTCATTAAGAACTGATTAGAAATGCAAATTATGTGACGTAGTTTTGAGCATGAGCGCTCGCATATCCCGCAAAAAATCTCAACGCGAGCTTCTGCGGTCTCCGTAGGCCCGAAGTGTCGGCCCCGCGGCTAACACTGGGCCGTTGCTAACAGGTGGACGAAGCTGATGACGTATTTGGTAAAAGTACCTTTGGGCGTTTCTGACATAAAATCGCAAGTTAAGGATATATTCTGGGCGTATGTTTTAACTGTACGATATTTAGATTGATGCTATTAACAGATTGGCCTTTACAGCGCCGCGAACGGGTGCTGGAGCTTAATGGTGGAGTTGAAACAGTAAATGCAGAACATATTTTCATGTTACTTTTACTGTAAATATGTCCGGAGGACAACCTCAAAAGTTTATCAAACGATTTGCCAGTTTAATCTGCAATCTGTACGATAACATTTTGAAAAACGTTCAGAGGCATTATTTTACGATAGTCGTTCCTGCGCGCGCAGCACACACCGCCTGGCGTTACGTGCAGTGGCCAATGCCGTCCGGTTTTACAGAAACTGCAGTCCTGGCCATTGCTGTCCTTGCTTCCGAGATTACGGGTGCGCGGGGTGAACCTTGTGATGCAATTCGTTTCACTGGTCCATTCCGCAAAAGAAGCGGCGCTCTCAGGCAAACATGGGATGGGAAAACATGGGAAACATCGCGCGTTTTTGAACTCCTTTCGACGCACTATTCAACAGCAATGAGATCCCTTATGTTTTTTCCGGAAAATGGTCCACTTGAGTCGAACACTACGGGGCACATTATTGTTCCTGATAAAGGGCTGAAGGACCATTCTATCCCCCCGCGTCGTGTTTTCTGGCTGCCATTCTGGCGACACGGGGCGGGACCCCCTGGCCGACCCGAAGTCCATTAGAGGGATGCATCATATCACATTGGCCCGCTCCCTGGCACGGGAGGCCCTCTGTCCCGCGCAGTTGACCAAGGATCGACGCAGGAACCCTCATTGGCACAACAGCATTCCTGATCGCCGCAGGTGGCAATTAATTGGCACGAAGACTCCAGTTCGGCTTAACGGGCCCATGCTAGAATTGGGTTGGAGGGCCCACCATGCGGTATTAGGGGCTATGACTGGCACAGGACCCTTCCATTGGCTTTTTGTGAGCACTCATATGTTCTCGTGTTTACTCTTCATTGTCAAAGGGCCCCGACCAACGCAAGAGGCCCTCTGTCATTCTGTGTCCCGTTCTCGGCTCTGTTGAGCAAATCCTTACGTGACTGACTCGAGGCCCCTTTTTGGCATAGAATTCCCCTTTAATTACTGTGGGCAACTGAGCGATACAGGACCTCCGACCAATGTAAATCGCGGGCCGACCCTTGTCCCTGCTACCGAAATTGGCCCCCAGAGCTCAGATTAAGACGGAGCAGGCTGTTCGTTATTAGTGATCTCCTACCGAAATAGACGAACGCTCTGTCTCAGGGGTCCCAATCGATGCAAGAGCTTCCCTGACATTTGAGATCATGACCCTATGGGCAGGGATCCTTAATGTGACCTACAGCCAGCCCTCCAGGCCCTTCAGCCTTCGAACAGGCCCTTGATCATTGGTCTCGTGAAGCCCTTCAGCCCCTCTTCGGGCCTCCTCAAACACCGCTCCGACTGGGGGTGGGGGAGGTACTTGCCGCCAAAGGACCCCTGTCAGAGATACTGTGGCCCCTGACCGACACAAGAAGCCCCTTATTTTGTCAGGGACCCCGAACATTGCAAATCGGGGCCCGGCTTCATTCTAGCTTGGGGAATAGGCATCAAGGGCTCGGACGGACATGGAGCGGACTGTTCGGTGTTCGTCGATTCTGGCCGACTTAGACACCCACATTGTCTCAGGGGTTCCTCAACCCGTGTGAGAGGACCTCTGACTAATTTTTTAGGTCACGACCCTTCGGGCCACGATTTTTTATGTGACCTACATCCGGGCCCTTACGACTCTTCGGGCTCTTATGCCCAGCAACCGGGCAACTGATCGTCGGTTCTAGTGGGTCGCCCGGGCATCCCTTCGGACCTCCTCGAATACCTCCCTTGGTTGGCTCTGGGCCCCTTACGAACACAAGACCCTCTGTCAGGCGCTGTGTGCCCCTGACAGATACAGGGACCCGACCAGCGTAAATCACTGGTCCCAGCTTTATAGCTGATTGGGAAGTGGGCCCCCAGGCCCATACCGACACAAAGCCGACTGTGCAGCACTGGTAGTGCCTGACCAACATATAGGCCGATATTGGCCCAGATGTTCATGCCCGGCCCAAAGGGCCCTCTGACTGTTATTTGAGGGCCCCTCTCCCCTGGCCGGGGCCACTGAATAAGACTCCGGAAAACCCTCCGTTCCCTTAGGTCATCAAATGAGGCCCTTCATTGTCGGACTCGTTGGGCCCTCTAAGCTCTCCGGGCCTCCTCAAACACCGCATCTGGCCTCCTCTAACACTGCCTTTGGCCAACTCGGGGCCTCCTGCCAACACAGGGCCCCTGTAAGGCGCTGTGGGACGCTGACAGACGCTGCGGCCGTAACCAATACAAATCGCTGGCTCCGGCTTTGTTCCTACCTTGGAAAAAGACCCATGCCGGAGCCAACTGTGCGTTACTGGTGGTGTCTGACCAGCATGTAGACCCTTATCGACTCGGGGGACCCAGGTCAGCACTTATGGCCCTCTGGCTAGCGTTTGAGTGTCGGACCTTACGGGCCGGAGCCCCTCAATGCGACCTCTGGCTGGCGTTTCGGGCCCTTCTGGCACTCAAATCAGGCCGTTAACAGGAGGTTCCGAGGGACCCGAAAGGCTCCTCGGAACCTGAGTGTCCTGTGCCCCCTGCCTGCGCCAATGCTTGGTAGGTCTTGATGGTGCTTCAGTGGCACCACACAGTGCTATTATTATATGTATTTGCTATTATTATAAATAGTCCTGAGGTTTCACTGGAGTATGTTTTTGAAACACACTCCGAAGGTGGGACACTCTGTTTAAGGACATGGTTTTGAACTGCATCCGATGATCTTCAGCAGGGCTTTTTCAGTTCAAAACCCCATACAAATGCGGAACACTCCCCAAACGATGTCACAACGCACAGCAACCACAGTTTGCTCCGTTAACTAGCTACCTGCGATGGACAGCATATTACAGTTTGGACATCGCATGCCCGGCCACTTTTGTACAACACTGCCAAACAAACCACCAACCTGAGACTTGAGGCAGGCCAACACTGCCAGGACACTGCAAGGACACCTGTGGGGGTACCGCATAACTCGCATGGTCTGCGGGACAGTCTACCTCCACAGCTAACTGTAGAAGCAGACGTGTTGCCGCAGTGGCTGGTGGGCGATTGCGGGGCATACGATTGGATGGCAAATGCTCACATGGAAAAGACCGTAAGCAAAAGATCACACGACAAGGATCATATAGGGATCGTGTGGTAACAATTATCCGTTCTCACGTGGACAAAGTTATTTGCCGGCGACCTAACTCGAACAGTGTCACCTCCCGATCAATGTCATCTTACCTACTGCTCGAATAGCCATCGTTTGAAAACCGGAGATTGACGCCCAAAGATCCTTTTCACACTAATATTGTTCTTATTGCAGCTAGAGATCCTGGTAAGTATGGTGTGCGGGGGGGGGGGGGCAGAAGCGGGGTCAGAGTCAGAACTATCCTGATTGAAAACTAACGTTAGGATTACAACTTGGGCATGCTAGTCATCTTCGGACGTCAAAGGTGTGCGGGAGAAAAGGTATACGTTATCAGAGCTTCAGAGCCCTTAGAGAAGAGGTTTCCAACGGTGATATTCATTTAAACAACATGTTTAAACGGCATTTTCTCCTCGAATCCCACCCACTTTCTACTCAAAGTTGATTGAGGTGTGTGTGTGTGTGTGTGTGTGTGTGTGTGTGTGTGTGTGTGTGTGTGTGTGTGTGTGTGTGTGTGTGTGTGTGTGTGTGTGTGTGTGTGTGTGTGTGTGTGTGTGTGTGTGTGTGTGTGTGTGCGCGTGTGTGTGTGTGTTGTGGGGCTGAGGCCTCCAGCTGAACTGGAAACTACGCCACTGCTGGAAGCGATGCATGGAAGTGCACATAGACACCAAACGCCTGCGACCAGAGCACAATTACTTGAAATTATAGGTGGTTAGCAGTAAAACCATGAGCAGAAAGCACGTTTCGCGATATTTGAGGTTCATCTACAATTGCGAACGGCTAACTGAAATAAGAAGTGAAATGTGCCATCAAGTGCACCTTAGGGCGCAGTGCAAAGCCTGCCGAGGAAGATGCCGCCTGCTACAGCGTCAAAAGCAATCACAAAACAAAAAGATCGCGCCTAGATAAGCCTGCAACCAAACAGTCGTCTATAATCATTGCTCAAGACCGTCAAGCTGCAGGCTCTAACCGTGAGTTAGAGCGGCGGACACTCTCTCGCCTGACCACTGCCAGTCAGGGCCGCTTTGTGGGCTAGCCCGGCGACTGCCGCGCGCCGGGCTGACAAAACAAACACGGCGTCCGGTCCGCCGGGAGCCGTTGGGTCGCGCCGGCCACCGAGGCCTCTGCTGGGGCCGCCCCCGCCGCCGGCCACGGCTGGCGAAAACACGCGCTGAAGCCGGCCGCCCGGGTCGCGCCGCACGTACCGGCGGGACTCCACGGCGACACGCTGGGTCGCAGCGGCCGCCGCCAAACGGGGGGCACATGGCGGCTGACATGTTGGGTCACAGTAGGCAGTGATAAACGCATTGTTAACACGCGCCGGGGTGCCCGGCTAGACACCCTTCGCTAGGGTGGGGGGCCAATTTCACCCCTGAGATCTCGGGAACTAGGAAATCTAGAGACACCAAATTTACAGGGTGTGTTGACCTGTACGTTACTTCAAGTTAGGTCAAAATTTCAGGTTCCTAGGTTGTAACCTTCGGGTCAAAAAGGCAAAACAAGGTCACGTTCCAGGTTGGTCTCCGAAGTGCCCCCAGAACCTAGATAACCGTTTCTAAGCAAAAGGTCACATGCTCATTCAAGGTCAGTGACCTTGTTTGACCTTTTAAAGGTCAAGGTGGCAAAAATCATACAAGATTGCTTTGGGTTTTGCATTTGACTAAGGTACAAAGATTACGCTAGGCAGTATGTTCCTAAAACAAAATGTTGGCCTGAGTCATTTTAGGTCAATGACCTATTCTGAGCTCTGAGAAGTCCATGAAAGATGCATTATGCGCTTCCTGCTATCAATAAATTCGAAATGAGCACCAGAAACTATCCCATACAGCAAGCCCTAGAGTAACAAAACAGGTTGGTTTTGACCTTAGTGTGACTTTCATACCTGACTTTAGGTCAATTTAATTTGCTCCTTCAACTGTTGTGTTGCCTAAGAAAGCATCTCAGAGATGTATGTCTTCGTCTAACACTACGTTGTTAGATCAGATTGAAGGATTCCCTAGAAATTGCCTTCGCTGAAACCATGGCCTGACTTTGACCTGACATAGGTCAGCGACCTTACAAGGCACATCTAAATTTTTGATGCTTGAGGATCCGCCATTAAATTGTCTATAGATACGCAACATTTGGCGCGGCTACGCCGCGCCGTTCGCAAATCATTCTGGAAAAACCGTCGGGGGGGGGGGGGAATTTGGCCCCCATCCGAGCGTGTGTTAAAAAAGGCACGCCGCGAAAAACGTAACAGTTAACAGTAGTAGCATACGCCCGCTTGTTGCAGCAGTTACTGTGACCACCTGTAGCCGTATCTTACTCGCAGTCACGCAGCCGCTGATTGGTGCAGGTCGCGGGTGCTACTGATCGATCAGAGCGTGACAGACCAGCTGATCCGCCGATGCAGCCCACGTTGAAAGCTCGGCTGGCTTTCGTGGTAGCGAGAGCTTCAACAGGGGACTCGGCCGCAATTACCCTGGGCGCTTGGGGCGTGGCATGACATGCTCACGACCAGGGACAATCAGTGACAGCCAGCCCACATCAGCCGGGTTGGGACGATTAAAAGAATATTAGGCGTATGTCAGCAATCACTGCATTACGGCTCACCAAATACCGACCACGACGCCTTGACTACTTTTGACCCTCGTTTTTGTCATTTGTGATACCTTGTATACCATTTGACATACTTGATGCTGAAAAGTGTGCCGCTGATCGGTGCCTCACTTTTGGGAGTGCTGAGCGGACACCTGACCTATCTCCTGGTACATTGAAGGTTGATACCCGTCAGCGTTAGAACCCTGAACTGTCGATGCCGAAAAAGCATCAGCTCAATATTTGCCCTGCTTATATCAAGTAAAAAAAGCTACCATATGCTGTTTCCCGATAGATGTGGGCAGTTTCAAAAAACACATCCTGAGGCCAATCGAGGTAAGGACGGAGTAGCCTTGATGCACGCCTCGGTATCAAAGGTATCAAGCTTATTGCACGGTAAGTGCCGTATGAACTGTGCTAACTGTACTTACTCCAAAAACAAGAAGATGAAGATGTAGAAGCTCAAATGGCAGTGAGACATATTCGTTGAAAATCACCATCTGTTTGAAATCACTTTTTAAAATGCGTGGTGCTGCCACCGCGTGCTTTCTGCAGAATCGGCTGAAGCAATATCGTCTATCTCATAGATTCCGATTCAAGTAGCTCATTTATAGCATTTGATACTGCTGTGATAATCAAACGTTAGGCGCATGAAAACGTAACTGGCTCTTAAACTGATGATCAACTCAAGCAGTTGTACTATAGTGCAGAGCAATACCCTGAATGAGCACTTACTTACTTTGACAAGAAGTGGGAGCTGCCCGCGTTCCGGTGCAAATAATTACCGTAGCGCATTTGATATAGCTTAGCTGTACTAGTAGTCCGACTTATTGGCACCCAAAATAAATGCACAGGGTTGCATTCCATTTCAGGAATGAGCCCGTACAAGGATTTCAACACAGTCGTGTCTGGACCCGCAGCTAGGTGCGCGCGACGGTTCGAGCGCGGAACGGCACGGCCGTCGCGCCCGTCCCAGTGGGGCCGACCCCCACCGCCGCGTCCGTGCCCGAAGTTCGCGACTCTCGCCGCAGCACAGCGGCGGACCCCAGACACGTAAGCGATAGGATGCCGCACCGCGGATCGAGCTCGATGGGGATGGGGGTGGGGGTGGGGGTGGGAGCGGCCGTCTCCCAGAACCGGCCGGACGGGAACGGCTCCGGGAAATCACAAGAGAGAAGCCTCAGCTGCGCCGGTGGTCGTTTCTCTTCGCACATCAATTGGTGGGGTCGTGGCTTTCTGGTTCGAAATACCGTGGCCGTTTCGGAGGCATGTGAGACGCTACTTTGACCACAAAACAGGAAATTTAAGAAGGGAGATAACGGCCCAGAAGTTCGCGCGTACGTGAATGATAAAAGCAGACCTCAGATGAAAGTTAAAGTGCGATAGGGGACCACGCATAGAAGTGAGTGAAATGCCATTCAGATGAAAATTTTTCACATGGTTTGAGAGATAATATGTTTTAACGCTGTCTGGTGATAGGCCCCGTTTGTGTTCGCACTCACCAGGTGTGCACCCATGTAAATGACTGTCATGTTCCAAATCATTCCTCGGTGGAACTAATTAACATCATTAAACGGACACGTTTGGTCATCAATAATGTTTGTCGTGCATTGGCTTTACAATATAAAACAGCGAAAGGGAGTGTTCCACATTTGCATGGATTTTTTAACTAGAATACTTATTTTGAATATCGTTCGGCGCAGTTCATAGCCCAACTCTTCATAGGACCCAAAGCCTTCTAGTTCCTTACGTACACACCCACGAAAACGTACAGATTACTTCGCGCAGACTGTTCCAAGACCACCCAAGCATCCATAACGTCATAATAACGTCACTGAAATTCTACTATTCCATTGGCCATGCGTCGAACAAGGCCAAGACAAATGTAGCTTTTGAGTCACGCATATCTGGCGTTCATGAGCACGATTTCCAGATGTAGCGGCCGTCAGTTGGCTCTCAACCAATGTCGTGCAAGGTCTGATGACGCACCGAGGAGAAAATTTTCTAAATAGAGAAGCCTAGACCCTGGACTGTTAGGTAGCTGTTGGACAAAGTTGTGTAGCCTAGAGCAGTCTTGTCCGCTCAAAAGTATATAAATAGTTACAAGTGAGATTACTTCATCATATCTTATGCTTGCTTCAATATCTCCAAATGTGCAGAATTTCCTTTAGAAGACGTTGAGTTCGACAGCATTCATCACTTCGACAGTTGTATTGAAGGGTCACCGCCGGGATGGCTTCAGTTGGAAGTATGTATGTACATCAAACGCAAAGTTTTCAAAATATCAGCTTGCGGCCCGGTCAGTTAGTGATCTAGCACACATAACCCCGCTGTGCCACAATGCTGACCCGCCATTAACTCACAAGTTCTAAGTTAATCGCAATATGCACTTCGTCATTTCTCCGAATTTTGGACCTATTCATAAAAGGCTTAGATGTTTGTCACTGTCACTACCATCTAATGCAAAAACAAAGGGTTGTTTGGATTAGGCCTCTGACATTGCGTAGAGAGCAATGATCAAGGTACCTGGACTACGGAATTTGTATTTAACCTAAGTATATCTTAAACAATGTCATGCCAGTTTCCAACCAAGGAAGAATGAGAAGGAAGAGGGTAAATTTCACCTTTCACCAAATGCAACACAGATCTCACCCCTGTACCTCATCTCAATAAACTACAGGCAATGCTTTCTAAAGCTGCATGTAGTAACTGATGACTTTTCCCTCTATCAACCGTGAAAGTTTTGTTATTGTAGTCATAAGTTGTACGTCCCCCAGGCATACGCAACCAAACTATTTCACCACCTTTCCATTTACGACAATTGTCGCGCATGTAATACAACGGTACCTCAAGGCTGTTTTAAAAAGTGAGTAGGACTAGGGCAATGCAAGGAAGACAGTTCCACATTCATTTCGTTAACACACGCCCGGGTGGCCGGTTGGATTCCCTTCGCTCGGGTAGAGGGTAAATTTCACCCCGCTGAGATCTTAAAAACTGAGACAGCTTGAAGCACCAAATTCGCAGGTTGTGTTAGCCTGTACGTGAACTCACTTAAGTCAAAGTTTACGGTTCTTAGGTCATGACATCCGGGTCAAATAAGATCAAACACGGTCAAACCTCAGGTCAGTCTCCAAAGCGCCCTCAGGATTTAGATACTCTCTCTAAGTAAAAGGCCACATGCTAAGTCAAGGCCAGTGATCTTTTTTGGCCTTTTTGAGGTCATGGTGATCAAAATAATACAATACTGTTTTGAATTTTGAGTTATTTTATCTGAATAAGCCACAAATACTACATCAGGCGGCATGCTCCTGAATATGAAATGTTGACTTGGCTCTTTTAGGCCAGTGGCCTATTCTGATCTTTAAGAAGTTTATGGAGGATAAATAATGTCTTTTTTGTCTTCAGTGAATCGAAGGACCGCCATTAACTATCCCATACAGGCAGCCTTAGAGTAAAAAGACGGCCTGGTTTTGACCCTGGTCTCACCTTTGCGCCTGACCCTAGGTCAATGGAATTTGTTCATTCAAGTATTTTGTTGCCTAAGGTAGTATCTCAGAGATGTATGGTTTCGTCCAACACTCTTGTTTCACTTGTTGCAAAAAGAGTGTTAAACGTCTTTGTCTCTGTCTCTGAGTGTTAGACGTTGTCTTGTCTCTCACTTGTTGCAGCAGATTGAACGATTCCCTAGAAATGCTTTGCTGAACCATGACCTGACTTTGACCTTCCGTGGGTCAGTGACCTTACAAGATGAACTTAAATATTTGATACCAAAAGATCCGCTATTCAGTTGTCAACAGTTATGCAAAGATTGGCGTGGCTGCACGGCACTATTCGGAAACCATTCCGGAAATGCCTTCCGGGGGGGAGGGGGGCGGTCAAGGTCGCCCCACCCGGGCGCATGTTAAAGCAGGCGTTTCACGTTTATATGGGGTTTTAAGCTGAAATGGCCGCCTTGAAGACCTTTCGGTGCTGCTTACAATCCTGCCCTTCTTGTGACCCAAGCCCCCTCTAGTTTCTGAGCTACACTCCCGCGAAAATGGGGGAAGATATATCAGGGAGAATATATCAGTCACCTTGGCATTCATGACATAACAACGTTATTCAAATCCTACCTTTTCATAAGCCATACTGGCGATCAAGGCCAAAACAGCATAATCGTCGAGGTGTTCATATCTGGCGTTTGTGAGCGTGATTTCCAGATATAACGGTCGTCAACTGGCTCCAAATCAATGTTGTGCAAGGTATGATAACGTAATAAAACTGTGACGTATTGAGGAGCATATTTACGAAACAGATAATTGTGCTGTCTAGAGCAGTTTTTCCGCTTAAAAAGCATACCACTAGTAATAAGTTAGCTTATTTCATCATGTCGGATGTCTTCTTTAATATCTTCAAATGTGAAACGCTACTTTTAATGATTAACATTAATGGTGCGATATGGCTTGTGCACGCAACAAGAAAGTTTGAGGCCGCCTCGCCCTCACAATGACAACCAAGTGCAGTGGATGGCTTATATTGTGTCCACTTCAATACATGACAGCATAATATGATGCCCACAACGTGTCCACAATCCATACTATCCAGCACATGATGATCAAAGCGCGTACGAAAACAAATATAGCCATCCACACACAATACAAGGCAAAGATGACTCGGGAAAGATACAACCATATCACCAGAACCCTCGCTCGCCGGACAGTGCGGAGCGAGTCTGCTACCTTACATCCGACGACAGGCGCTCAAGCGCTCACGGAACGCTAGAAAGGACCTCGACCTGGCTTATTCCGTCCGTTCTTTTGGCAGCCACAGCTGGGCGTCCTCTGTAACGCGCATGTGGTGAGCGGACACGTCAGAGCGCCGGAACAGGCGCTCGCTCAACAGTTCGGATGAACGGGGTCGTGGATGAGCTGTGGCATAGTGACGATACATAGATACATATATATATATATATATATATATATATATATATATATATATATAGCTGCTTTTATCAGTAAATCGTACAGTTATGTTTGTGTTGATGACTCACTTAACTACTACTGCTAAGTTAAATGGGGCGAAGTTTTGAGGCTGTTTGGTTTGTTTCTTGAGTTTTTTTTTAGTGAGATGTTTGCTGAAACTTGTTTAATCTGTGCTACCTGGTCTTGTGGCACGTCATGTCTGCCATGGATTTTTGTCACTGGTGCTCTGGCTGTGAGCGTAAAAATGAGATATATTCATAACTGTATCGCGTTTGACAGCGCACTCTGAATAGCTTTAAAGCCTAAGGAATAGCAGGCATGCAGTATTTTGCCCATTAAAATATTTGATCCTTGAAAACCTGGACCTACGAGCTAGCCATAACCCTGCAAGTTCTTGCGGGTCAGATATTGGCGGGTTCAAAAGTTGCGTCTCTAGTCCCTTTCTGCGTACTGGAGATGACACCTATCTGATGCTCGCTTCCATGCCTCTAAAGATGGAACGTTATTCGCCGCAAGGTTGGTGCGCATTCAGCGAGTTGGGCGCGGGGGGAACTCAAGGATTAGGGGAAGTGGATGTAAAGGTAAGAAGAAGGAGAGGAGAAAGGAAAAAGGCAGCGTAGGTGACAGGGCAACTCCCAAGCACCAAATTGATATATGTTGCAATCCACAAAGTCATCCGCATCACCTTGGTTTTGCTGTTTAAAATCGCGTGTATGACTGGCAGGTATCGGACCCTGTCGCGGCCGGCGATTTCAACGGAGTTCCCCGGCACAGGCCACTAACTGAACTCGAATTTGTTTCTTGTTCGCGGGTGGGTACGGGGGCGGGCTTTGTAGTTGCCGACGGCGGCAGGCATGTGATACTGTGCCGTCAACAGAGACACTCGGCCGCATGGCGAGTCTGCGGCGACACAATGCTATGCAAGCGTGACGATGCTGGCGGTCCCGCCCTTCGACAATTGCAATGAACGCTCTTCCCGTTGTTGTTGTTGTTGTTGCATTGGAGTTGCATTGGAGTTGCAATCAGGAGTTGCACACACGACCACACATCAGCCCTGCGCACGATTCATTTACAGGATAGGTATTTAGCCATAGCTCCTAACGCATTTGTGAGTGAAGTCGACCTGGCGTTATGGCATGACTTTGGTCTAGACTGATCTTAGTGACCGGACGGAATCTTTACATTACGTTTCAACTGTTGTGCAGAAGGCATACTGCCATCAATTTCGACATGATGGCAGCGCTTCGCAACTTGTAAAGTGCAATTGTGAGGAACAGTATGCATATAGATAACACAGTATTAACAGCTCTATTCCTCAGAGAGCAACGAGGAAAATGAAAAGAAATATGTGATGTTTCGGCTATATGCGTTTATCGAAAGCAGTTACAATAGCAAATTCAAATTTGTCTGCCGATTCTACTCAACGTTTCAGCTTCTGTTTCTTCAAAAACGGCTAGCCACAGTTTTTACAGACCACCAACATGCAGGGGATTAAACAAGGAGCAATTACCAGTCATTTCTGCGATACAGTACACATCTGGAAATTAAAATACGCGAAAAATACGTGTATATGCAAATGAATACAAGTTAACAGGCCTCACGCCTAATACATCACTTACTTCCGGAAGCAATTTCAAGTAAACGGGCATCTCGCATCACGCATCACTTTTACATGCAAACTATTTCAATTAAACAGACATCGTGTATCAAGCGTCAGGCAACACTGATAAATGAAAGCAATTTTAATCCATCATGCATGATGCGTCAAGACACTAGTCACATTCACATCATTGTTGGTGATGAGTCCTGCACATTTAAGCCTGGTCGCCAGCTTCTTACTTCTTATAAAACTTCTTAAAAACTTAAAATAAAAACTTATCTTCTTATAAAAATAGATTCACCATTTTTCCTGTCTGGATGGTCCCTTACTTTGAAGACACCTTTGAGCTCAAAAAGGAAATGGTCCGTACTTCCCTAGATTTTAACCTCAGCGTATTCTGTCAAAAAGATGGTCGCCGAAGGGTTCTTTTTATTCTCTGTTTCTCTGTTTTTAGCATCTCGCAGGTGATCATCACATTTGAAATGAGTGGGACACATGGACTTCCCAACATAGACTATGTACGTTCCATGTTTTTCGAGCAGTTTACGCTTACATTCGTAAACTCTATTTCTTCGCGTACAAACCCCCTAAAACCTAGGCATACGTATTTGACACCTATCGCACCTCGGGCACTTATGCTTCGAGATGAAGTACTTAACTAGAGAGTTCTTTAGCTTCTTGTCGTTCTCTTAAGCTATGCGTAAGCGCGGTTTCAATTTTCAAAGGATATGTCGAATTTTCCAGAGCAAGTGTTCATCTATGCCAGGAAGTGTTAAGCCAATTTATTTACCCAATTTGGCCTTTACAATGAACCGTACAGAAAGGGGGTTCGCATTTAGATGCACTAGTGACAGTAGAAAAGAGGAACAACCGTACAACGTTAGAAACGGAGCTGTGATCGAACCCACAAACTCTGGTATGATTCTGCGCTGCGAATCTGCACATCCTACTTCCACTAAGCACAATACAATTCGAAATACGCTCCACATGGCTCTAAGCAACTTATCAAGCAGGGAAAAGGACGGAAAGAGCATAAAAATATGGACTTAGCCGTTGGGCAATGGATATTCTCCACGACCTTCAGACTGAATGTTGGAAGAGGTCAAAACACCTAGAGCACGTAGGGGGATGCTTAAAAAACGGGAACACGCCCTGTCAACCGGCGGATTCCAAACACCACCTAACACAGACGAACACTTGCTTTTGAAAATCAAACATATCGTTAGGAAATCCAAACTGCGCGTACGCATAGCTTGGACGAACAAGAAGCTAAAAAAGTCTAAGGTGAAATATCCTATCTTGAAGCCTAGGTACCCGAAGGGCCATAAATGCCATTTATGCAAGCCTCGGGTTCAAGGGGTTTGCACGAAATACAGCGGGGTTTACGAAATTAACAGGCGCCCGGGTGGCCGGTTGGATACCCTTCGCTCAATTGGGAGAGGAGGGGGGGGGGGGGTGATTTTACTTCCGCTGAGACCTTAGGAACTAAGAGAGCTAGATACGCCAAATTCACATGGTGTGTTGACTTGTACGTCAACTCACTTAGGTTAAAGTTCAAGGTTTCTAGGTCATGGTCTCTGGATTAAATAAGGTCAAACAAGGTCAGGTTCGAGGTTAGTCTCCAAAGCGTCTGTGGAACCTAGATAACTGTATTAAGCAAAACGTCAAATGCTCATTTGAGATCAGTGGCCTTGTTTGGCCTTTTGAAAGCCATGGCGACCAAAATCATACAAGACTGCTTTGAGTTTTGTAGTTGGATAAACAACTGAGCTTGCCCTATGCAGAATGCTCCTAAAAACAAAGTGTTGGCCTGGGTCATTTTAGATCAGTTAGCCCCAGAATCTACCCCATACAGCAAGCCCTAGAGTAACAAAAACGGTTGGTCCTGACCTTGGTCTGACCTCCACGCCTGATCCTAGGTCAATTTAATCTGCTTATTCAGTTGTTGTGTATCCCAAGAAAGTATCTCAGAGATGTATGGCTTTGTTTATCACTCCGTTGTTGGATCAGACTAAACGATTCCCTAAAAATTGCATTCGATGAAACCACGACCGAACTGTGACCTGCCATAGGTCAGCGGCCTTACGTGGTGTATCTAAATGTCTGATGCTGGACGATCCGCTATTTAGTTGTCTACAGATATGCAAAATTTTGCGCGGCGTAGCCGCACCATTGCGAAATCCTTCCAGAAAAATGTTCGTGGGCGGGGTCAATTTGACCCCCACCCGAGCGAGTGTCAAGTCTAAACGTTGTGAAAAACAGAGGAGGGATATCGTCGATGTCGGGGAGTCCTTGCGCCTTATTGGTTTAAGATATAACGAACATCAGATGTAACGAACATCTGCGAGATGCCAATATAAAAACGGATGATACCATTTTCGGCGATCCTTTTTGGACAAAACACGCTCAGCTGAAATCCAAGGGGATACAGACCCTTCACCCCTTTTTGAGCTCAGTCACTACCTACAGAATACGACCTCCATCTGCCCTTTCGGACCCTTCGGGTCCAACGCAGTGTGGAGGGCCCTAAAAGATGGAGTGTACCCGAGCGGGTTACCAGATGGCCTCGACAGGAGCGTAAGGCCGAGAGGAGCGAACAGCGCTCGCGTCCGCGCGTGGCGGCGCGGACGCGAGCCGAGAGACAAACGGCGCGCGGACGGCGGCGCGGACGCTGGACGGCGCGGACGGTGTCCGGAGACAAAGCGCTGGTTCGCGCTTTGTCTCTGGACAGCGTAATGAACTCAGAAATTTCTACCAAGCAACGCCTTTTCAATCAGCAAAGAATTAACTCTATCTGCTCATGAACTCCTTACTTTTGCCAGCAACCGTTCTTGGTTGTCTGTTTTCCCAAAGACGTCCAATTGAGTTGCATGCAACGTTAGAAAACTGCGTCCGTTCGGCCAGTTGTGGGCCCTTTGGGAGCCTATAGGTTCCTCGTCATGGTTCAAGGGGGGCATGATCCCGTACCTTTCCCTCCCCATCTGTGTCCACCATCGGCTCCAGCAGCTTCATAGGGAAAAGCAGCAGACCCGCCAAGAACATAGGATCATTCACTCAACTAAGAAGTAACCGAAACACAGCATGGAGAGCTTCGGAACAATCGAGTGTGCCCGAGCAGGCAACAGGGGGGGGGGGGGGGGGCAACAGGAGCGCTTGGCCAGTTCCCGAGCAGGTTATTACGTAGGGCCCCCCGTCAAGAGCACAGGGACCTCCATTCAAATAGGAGGCACCCAAGACCCGTTGCAGATGGCCCCCCGAATGATGAAATGCACCCCAGCAGCTTATCAGAAGAGGCCCGACAAGAGCGTAAGGCCCTCCATTCAAATAAGAAGCATCCAAACCCTGTGCAGAGGGCCCCGAAGTATGGAGTGTTCCCGAGCAGATTATCAGACGCCCCCCCCCCCCCATCCCCCGACAGGAGAGCAGCGCCCTAAATTCAGAGGAGGTGAGCAGATGGGGCCGCCGGCAAGAGCGTAGGGCCATCTATTCAAATGTGAAATGCCTACGGCACGATGGAAGGAGGCCCCGATTGATTGAGGGTGCCCGAGAATGTTAACAGGGCCCCGTGAAGAGCGCAGCGCCCTACATTCAAACAAGTAGTGCCGAATGCCCAATTTAAAGGGCCCGAACGATGGAGTGCCTCGAGCAGATTATCTGATGAACCCCGATAAGACCGCAGGGCTCTAAATTCAAACAGCGAAACGCAATGTGCAGGGTCCCCGACCAATTCAGCGTGGCCGAACAGTGAGGCGAACAGAGCGCGTATGCCCCCTGTTCAAAGATAGATGACCCGTTGTAGTGTCCCCCCGAACGATCGAATGTGCCTGAGCACGTTGTCAGACAGGGCCCCCGACAAGAGCGTAGAGCCCTCATTTAAATAAAACGTACCCTAGACCTAGTGTAGAGGGTCCCCCAAAAATCGAGTACACCCGAGCAGGCTTTCAGATGGCCCCGATAAGAGCGTAGGGCCCTAGATTAAAACACTCAATGTGCACGGCCCCCAAGCAATGCAGGGTGCCTAAGCAAGTTAACAGATAGGGCCCCGACGGGTGTAGGGCCTTTCGTTCAAATATGAAATGCCCACGACATGGGACCCCGAATGATCGAGTCCGCCAGAGCATGCTAACAGATAGGGCCCCCGTCAAGAGCGCAGGGCCCTCCATTCAAATCAAAAGTACTCAAGACAAGACGTGGAGGTCCCCTAACAATCGAATGTGCCCAAGCAGCTTATCAGAAGGAGCCGCAACAAGAGCGTAGGTCCCTTCATGGAAGTAAGAGGTGCCCAAAACCCAGTGCGGAGGGCCCCCGAAAGATGGAGTGTACCCGAGCAGGTTATCAGATGGCCCCGAAAGAGCGCAGGGCCCTAAATTCAAACGCCAAGACTCAATGTGCAGGGCTCCCGGGCAATCCACTTTGGCCGAAGAGGTTAACGGAGGGGACCCGAGACAAGTGCGTAGGGCCTCCATTCAAATAGGGCGTCCCCAAGACCCAATGTAGAGGGCCCCCCGAAATATCGAGTGTATCCGAGCAGGCTATCAGATACCATTGACAAGAGCGTAGGTCCCTACATTAAAATACCCAATGTGCTGGGCCCCTAAACAATCCAGCGTGCCGGAGCAGGTTAACAGATGGGCCCCGACAAGCGTGCATGGCCCTCCATTCAAATGAAAAGTACCCTAGACCCAGTTTGGAGGGCCCCGACCGACAGTGTGCATAAGCAGGTTAACAGATGGGCCCCCGACAAGAGCGTAGGGCCCTAAGCAAGTAACATAAAATAAGAAGCGCCCTAGACCAATGCAGAGGGCCCATGGACATATCGCGAGTGTGTCGGTAAGTGAGCCGAAACCAACGTAAAGGGCCCCCGAGCCACCAAGAATACCCGGGCAAGTTAGCATGGTGGTCCCTGGCTATAGCCCACCGAGCCCTTCTGGCGACTGGAAAGAGTCCGTGGAAGGCCTCTGACTGACCAGAGCGCCCCGGCACGCTAGCAGGAAGGGCACAGCAACAGTGCAGGGTCCTCTGAGCAAACGCAAAGCAGTCAGGGCTAACGTGGAAGGCTCCTTAACGATCGACGTCCACGGTTTCCCCAAACTTGGTACAGGTTGCGAGCGCTCCCTCTTCCAGTGAATGTCGCGCTCCTGCTGGAGCGCTGGCGTCTTGCCGCGCCACTGGCATCACGGCTGACTTGTTCCGAACTATGGCTCCCAGTCGCGCCTGGACGAGTTCTCGGAAGTCGGCCTTTCAGCGTGCCAGTAATGCGATCAGGCTGGACGCACGCGTCAAACCCGGCGCTCTGCTGACCACCAGCGGGCCCGCCGGGGCCCGCCGGGGCCCGCTGGGGCCCGTTGAAGGCGGCCGCACCCGGCGCTTCCGCAAACGGCCTCCCTCGCGTCCCCGAACCCGCCGCCGCCGCCGGACGTGGAGCTACTTACCGCGATTGTTTCCTGCGGCGGCCGCGGGGTAATGGGAAGCGCGGCGCCCGCAGACGGCGAGAGGACCTCCGGCCACGGGCAGCAGGGGGCGCCACTCTCCCCCGGCCGCCGACAAAGCTCCCGGTCCGGGCGTGCGGCGCCGAGGTGCTCCGCTGCTGCGCGTGATGTGCACAGAGAATACTTTTTTTAAATTTTGCCTCGTTAAAATTCAGCTGCATGGAAATCCATACTTATCGTCGTCTTCATTGAATTCCTGAACTCATTACCAAAGACAGCTTTTCCTTTTAAGGTCTCCAACTCCTGGTTGTTTTCATGTACTCCACTTAAGTCTTGCATCGCCAGCATGACCGGGCGGCTGCTGGGCCGAGGCCTAGGTCATGGTCGCTGCTCAACCACCAATCAAGAATCTACTCCAGGTGGCATCTGGGTGAACATCATTGGGCTTGTCGCTGACACATACTTCTGCGTAACTCAAGCTTGTGCCAGTAGTTCATACTTTTCAGTCACTACTACAAGATGCCTGCTTACCGTTTCTGTTATTTACTTGGTTCCCTGCACATATGGCTACATGCATTCTTCATTGAAAACATTGTAAATGCTTTGATTTTGGGACATACTGATGTATATATACAATGCAACATCTTGCGTTAGGCAAATGTACATGCTTGTTATTCTGTTCCTGTGGTGGCTTCATCTCAACAGTGGACCATGTCATGTCATGCCGTCCCACCTTGTCATCCGTGTCATACTTAAGACTGCAATATATACTTAAGACTGTAGCCCTCACCCTGCCCTGCCCTGCCCTGCCCTGCGCTGCCCCATTAACCTACATTGGTCTGCCTGGTGGGCCAGGTGAGAGCAAGTCACGCTGGATACGCAGGAACTTGGGACGCTTGGTTAGCGCGTAGGGCATGGCATGACTTGGCCATGTGTCAGATTACTACAACCCGCCCTGGCCTGAGCTGCCCTTTACAGGCGCTTGTCAGCCTTGCCTCATTATGGGGCTGTGCTAGGCTGTGCTGTGCTGTGCTGGGCTGGGCTGGGGCCGGGGCCGGGGCCGGGGCCGGGGCCGGGGCCGGGGCCGGGGCCGGGGCCGGAGCCGGAGCCAGGGCCGGGGCCAGGGCCGGGGCCGGATACCTGGTGGAGCTAGGGTTGGAACCAAAGCCGGGCACGAGATGGCGACCAGGCCCAGCCCCGGAATATCGTGACATAGTATTATAACATCAGGTTTGACCTACATCATTCGGGGAAGGAAGACCCCGAAAATAAGAGCTGTTCCTCCACCGGTTGTAGGACTGCCTGTGTCGTGCTCCCGCTGCGGCCGCTGTCCGTCCAAGGTTAGGTCGCTGTCTTAGGTCCAGGGTTACCATGTGGAGGTTGCCTTCGGTCCGTGGAGTGCGAATACAAATGGTCACAGTGAATGATAAAGCCCAAAAAGGTTCTTTGTTTGAACGGAAATACAAACAGCACTATATCTATCTGTGTCTGCTCAGTAAGCCCAGTCTGGACACCACAGGGCCCTGTGGCCGTCCATTGCGCCCCTCCGGGCCACCAGAGCCACTCTGTTTGCTCAAGGATGCTTATAGCTGCTTAGAGCTTCTCTGGCCTTTCAAAGTCCCTTCTCGCCACTTTGAAGGTCTCGGAACGACTCAGGGTCTCTTTGGCGGCTCAAGAGTTGCATTGACCTCTCCGCGCCGTCTGATTGCCCAGGGCGCTTCTGGCCATTCATGGGCTGATTAAGGCGCTCAGAGCCCTCCTGGCCACTGAGGGGCCGTTTGAGCATTGAACAGCTCCTGACCGGTGGCGTTTCCCTCTGACTAATCAGGGACTTTACTGGCCGCCCAGGGCCCTTCCTTCCACCAACGGACCCCCTCTGGTCATTGATGTTTCTCTGGATGCTAAGGGGCCCACTGGCCACTCAGAGCATCTGAAGGACAGTCTGATTACCAAGCATTACCTCCGTTGCTTTCAAAAGCGGGGCAACTCTATACATAACTCTGCTGACAAGGAAGGAAAAAGCCTGTTGGTGAATTATCTCCGGTGGAATGTGTCGGAGGCTCCCGCCCGACGTTATATAAAACTATATGTAACTAGCCATAAGCCTTGTGCGGCTTTTGATTCGATTCACCAACACTGGAATGTCTGACTTCGACACGACTGACGCCTCGGATCGGCCAGTAGAATCCAGGTATTGTCAGGACTTCAGAAAAGACTTGGATTCGTCTTAGAAAGGCGCATGGCATGCAAAGGCGATCCAATTCCAGTCTGAATAGCCTGAACAGAATTTTTGCTGCCCGAAACGGCGCTGTTGCCACATTTACGTTTTACTTGAAATTCCTCATACTTGCGGTGCCCCAAAAATGTTGATAAACTGCGATTTTTAAAGGTCGATGGACGCCGATGCTTGCCTTCGAACTTGTGTACGGCTTGGGTTGGGTGAAATTGAGTCACACGGGTTGGTTGTTTTTCGAACGGCGACAGATAATTGAGGCAGCCGTAAAATATCAGACAAAACAGACAAAAATGTCACGGCCTCGATTCGTTAAAGTCAACATCAAAGAGCACATTCAACTGCTGTAGTAAAATCGTGACAACGTTGGCTGGGATCGGTGACAGTTCCTCCGGGTGAAGTCAGTGAAAACGCACGTCATGCCATAATCCAAACGACAAGTCCTTCATCTGAAGCCAAAATTTGGCGATCATTCGGCTCGCTAAAACGTGCGACGGGTTCCAAACTTGAATAGTTCTCTGGCCTTTACAATGTTTGATTGTCATACCCTCTGACCAACATGATAGTTTCAAAGCAAACTCCATTTCTTAAAAGAAAAAAAGTGATCAAAGCCTGCATCTGACGGAAGTGGCTCAAAACAAGCTGATGTAAATGGAGAGGGGATGGGTGTCAGCCCTCTTATGCTGAACTGGGCCCCCATGACCCGGTGCCCCTAGATCCTAGACCACCCCACTTTTCGGGAGCTGAACTGGGCTACATGGGCCGGTGCCCCTGGATCCTGAACCCGTCACTTTTCGGGAGCAATCCCAAGCCTTGTAAACGGATGTCGTTAGTCGGGAAGCGCTTGCATGCCTGGTTGATTGACGGTTTCGGAACGTCCCACAATGAACGCATCGTTCAGATCCCACATTGCACTTGTCCAAGTTCCTTAATAAGCAATTACAGGAAGATCTTGGTGTTCTTGTTCATTTGGTAGACTTCAAGCAATGAACTTTTCTCGAAAATAGCTAGTTCAAAGAACGCAGCTCACTTGTTGTCGAGAACGAGCTAATTACCGTGATACCTCGGGCAGTGAAAATGGCGTCGCAAATGACGGCATTCAACGCACATCAACGGAATCTCCTGTGCGGCGGGTGCGTCTGCGGGATCGCCTGTGCGGCAGGTGTGGCTGCGGGATCGCCTGTGCGGCGGGTGCGCGGCTGGTTCAGCCTCCCGTGCGTGGCGCCGCTGGAGAGATGAGGACAAGTGCGGGGGAGGGGGGAGGCGTCTTCACGAGCTCCCGGGTAGTTCAGCGCCTCCGGCCGCTCACGGTCCGCTGTAATTGGAATAGTTGGCGGCTGTGACGGCCGGTGGGGAGTGGCGACCCGGCGAAAGAGCAAATGATCGGGTCGACCTGACGATAACGAGCCCGGCGGGGAGGACCCGCTGAACGGCGCGGTGTCCCGGACAGGTCACTGACACGGGTCGCTGGCTGGCTGTTGGAAAGGAATTACTAAGGGCGAATGGGTGGTGTTTAAAGTTCGCAAGAATCGATGTCGCGGCAAACGGGAGCTTCACGCAGTTGGGCTGAACTAATTTGCATTAAATCTTGCTTTGCATTAAACTTGCTTTGCCTTAAATCATCCACTTCAATAGTATTATTATGTCGAATGCCAAGGCTACGTTTCCCATGACCGGGATTACTGGCTTTCCTTGGATTGCTGGAGAGTCTCTGTGCGCGGCTGTTCAATGCAACCACGTAATTCTACTCCAGACTAGTTTACCGGGGCGGATGTTCATGGCCGGCGACAGCTGATCGGCGTCAGATCGGCTTCAGAGCGACGCGCACAGCATTTTCTTCTGCATTTGCCGCTACTCCAACCCTGAAGCTTCCATTCTGTAGAAATCTCAGACCGTGACACGAATCATTCCAGCCTTGAAGCGCTGGGCTATAGCAAATATCTAGAAGGAAAGCGAGTAGTAAAAAGGAGTTTTTATGTTCCTTTTATTGACCATGGATCAAAAGTAAATATTGAGCTTTCCAATGCAACAAGTTTTCCTGATGGAAATTCCTTACCAAGTTGACCTGACCGTTTATCACGATAAAAGGTCGCTAATGTCTATCATGAAAAGAAAAGAACAGTCAAAACTGAGCCTCTACATTGCTGTGAACCTAGTGGCGTGTTTTTTGGACCGAGGGCCATCTTGAATGGAAAATGGGTATTGAACTACATTCTAGCAATATATTGACCCAACATGACCGAGGCTATAAATCTGAAGCCGTTGAATGACAAGTCTGATACTGTATCAGGTGTGTATCTCTCCAAATACAGCCCTTGGTACTAATCTTGATCTACGCTCTGCCAAAGCTATCAGGGTGCAGAATCGGAGTTGGACCGCGCGATTCGTCCTACAGCGCACAATGTGACAATCAGAGCACAAAATAATTAAACAATCTACAAGCTGCTATTCGTGTTACATTCAACAGACTTTCTTTTTTGACATATTATCACCTGTTGTGTTTGATATTCAAGGGACAAACCCAGAACTGAGAATGATTAAACGCCTTAAATATTCAACAAACAACGATTCTTGTAGTGCTGTGGTGCTGCCACATGAATGAAATGTATACGTGTTTTTTTTTTCAGCGCACGCGATGCTGCCGCGACTTATGAATATAACTGATCATTCCTTCTCTTCCAACCCCCGCTAGATGAGAAATAAGGCGCTAATTCTGGCGTTAATCAGGTCGGAAGTGGAATAGGCTGTGTCCGATATTAGCGTTTCATTTGCATGCAAAGTGAATGTTATTTTCCCTCCGGATTTGGCCGTCAAGCTCTCGAATGATTCTGAAAACTGAAAACCATGCATGGTGGGCTCTGGACGGTCACTGCGGAACGGAAACATCGAAGCCGCGACGATGAGTGTAGCGCCCACGTCATGAGGTGGGGAGACGGTAGTCCGGCTAATCTTGCAGAACGCTCGCCAGCAGCGGTCTAACAGCCACCACAACGTGTCATGGCTTTGTGAACCTCAGTAAGTGGCATACATTATGCGAATTTCACCTAGTTCAAAGTCCATTTTTTCATCATTTTTTTTTTCATCCCACGTGGTGCGGCTCTCGCCGACGTATTCACTGGTGTGCTAAATTGGCTAGACGTTCGTCCCGGTGGGGCAGTTGGTTAGAGCGCCTGCCACCCGACCCGCCCACCCGTGGCGGGGTGGATCCGAGACGCTTTAGGGGCTCGCTATTTGTCCTTGACAGATGTGGCTAGGGGCCGGTGGCAGCGGCCGCGCTAAAGGTCGGCTCAATTCAGAGTATGTGACGAACCGTGTCGAGCATTGCGGCACGCTAAGCTTTCGCCGCCAAATTCTACCGATGACCTGGAATTGCACGATCGAATCTTAGAGCTCAGGGCTCACACAACAAACACTACTTAGCGTGCGTTCTAAACCAAGGAATACATTCATTCCAAAGGTTGAATTAAATCTTTAATAAAAAGACAAGGCCAAGCCAGCAAAAGAACTCTTCGCACCATTGAAATGAACATGACGCCTTGTTTGTACCTTTCACATGCTGCTGCATCAGATGATTCAGGTTTGATCGTGCTACCACTTCCTTCACGAAATCTTTCCGCAAAGCTCGGAATTTTTATCTTAAGTAACTGCTCAGGCGGGAGAATCTCATTCGACTCCCCACGCTCACTACTATAAAAATGATGTTTTCATTTGCCCTGGCTTTTACAACAACGTGTTTGTTCTGTATGCTTGGAATACACAATTACATCAAAATACTTCGTAACAGACGCTACGAAAGCCCTGTAAACTCAAGGAGAAAGATAAACAAACATGAAACTATTGTCACACGAACTAAACTAAATGTGAAATCATGACTTTGGTTTTCCTTCTGGCGTTGGCACAATTACTCCTTTCGAAGCGCACTTTGGCTTTAGGAAACGAAGTATCACATAGTAGCCTATCGTGATGGACTGGTTCAAACTTCAACAGTTCATCTCTCGACAAATGGCCCCGCCACCCTCTGCATCATTCATAAATGGTCATTTGCACTGACGTCATGCATGGCAGTAGAGGTGCCACTTTTACGCTCGCAGGCCCGACACGAGCGTGCGTGCGTGCGTGGAGCGTGCGGATTCAGATAATTCAAAAGTGGTGTTTCTAGTCGGTGAGAGCTGACGACGGCCCTTAGCAAATTCTGCCGTCGTCACGACGACAGCACTTGTTATGACGACGAATAAGGCTACGCTCTAAGAAAGACGTGTTGAAGGTTACCAAGGCAACCAAGAAAGACGCGCTGTGCTTAGACAATATATTAAGAGTGCACTCCGGACTCGAAAGTAATTGAAATTGATGTCCTAGGTATACACTGACGGTGCTGCAGTGTCAATACCAAATGTTATTATTACACTAAATGGCTATGAGGCTTCTCCAGAGTATGCTTTTGAAATCTGCTCTAAACGTTGCACACTCCCTCTCACGCTATTATCTTTCGAACCGGAGTGACGAGCTCTTAAAGGGATGCTCCACATATGAATATATTGAGCTTAGGCATAAAGACATCATGACAAAGGCCACTTATAACTATTAGTTTATTTTGACATGGAAAGATCGCTGTAGACAACGCAATTTCTGTTTATAATATGCTCCTCAATACGCCGTTGTTTTATCACGTCATCGCATCTCGCACAACATTGATTGAGAGCTAACTGAGGTCCGTTATATCCTGAAATGGTGCTCATGAACGGCAGATATGAACGAATCGCCAAACAAATTTTTCACGACCTTGGCTGCCGCATGGTTCATGGAGTGACAGATTTATATGACGTTATTATGACGTCATGAATGCCAAGGTGACTTTAAGGCTCTCTCTCTCTCTCTCTCTCTTCACCTCTCTCTCTCTCCTCTCTCTCTCTCTCTCTCTCTCCTCTCTCTCTCTCTCTCTCTCTCTCCCTCTCTCTCTCTCTCTCTCCTCCTCTCTCTCTCTCTCTCTCTCTCTCTCTCTCTCT